>NC_090996.1:25434737-26059737 GCF_041146395.1 Eulemur rufifrons
AACCTGGAACCCTGGTGGATAGGTTGTAGCCACGCAGGCATTGTTAGCCGCATGAATGAATGAACTTAAGAATGAATGCAGTAAGGACTAGGTAGAAGGAATAGTTCTAGTATTCAATAGTACGGTAAGGAAAATTATAGTTATTAATTGATTGTAGATTTCAAAATAACTAGAAGTGAAGAAGTGTAATGTTCCCAACACGAAAGGTAAACATTTGAGGTGATGGATATTCCAGTGACCCTGATTTGATCATTATACGTTGTATACAGGTATCAAAATATCACATGCACCCCCTCACATATGTACAATTAAAAAATCAAATTTTTTAAAAAAGGACTGGAAAGCTACCACGGGATTAGGCAACGGGAAAATGACTCTGGAGAAATGGGAACAGAAGCCAGACTTCCATGGGGGGAGAAGTGAGTAGGAGGGGAGAGTGTAGACTGTAGCCTGAGGAGTGTAGACGACTCCGCCAGGAAGCGTGGCCAGAAAGGGGAGAAGTGAGCCGGGCACAGGGTGGGGATGTTGGGTTGAGAGGGAGCGTTTGAAGCTGGGAGTGGCCCAGGGGACAGGCACAGCGAGCTGCACCCCACCCTGAGGGGCAGAGGCGTCCTGACCTGCCCCGGGCACTCCAGCCTCCCCCAGCAGATGAAGACGCAGGACCCCGTCCCCCTCTGTGGCTACAGGGCATGGCTCTCTCCGGGGGCCAGAAGCAGCGGCTGAGCCTGGCGCGGGCCGTGTACAGGAAGGCTGCTGTGTACCTGCTGGACGACCCCCTGGCGGCCCTGGACGCTCACGTCAGCCGGCATGTCTTCAACCAGGTCATCGGGCCCAGCGGGCTGCTCCAGGGGACAGTAAGTTTGGGAACACGTGTCAGAAGGCACAGGGCAAAGGCAGAGGAAACCCTTCGAGTCCAGTCCTAACCCAAGTTAGTGTATGTCACCATCAACCCCCGCTTGAGTCCCATTTTCTTCTTAGCATCGGTCAGCTTTTGCCGTGACGATGCTACGTAACAAGCACCCCTCAAATCTCAGTGGCTTACAGCAGCAGTCGTTTCTGTCCTGTGTCTGTGGTTAAACTACTACAGCCCTGCTTCAGATGACTGGCCGGGTTCACACGAACTACTGGTCGTCTTGTTTCGAGCCACAGGCTGAAGGAGTCCCCTCTGTTTCTGTATTTGGATGTTCTGTTTTCAAGAAAGAGGACCAGAGCACAAGAAGGGAGTTGTCCCCACTCTGAGTTCAGGGACACTGCCCTGCCCCCAGCTCCAGGAGACTGGCCATGTGCACGATTGTGACTTCCACCCCTTCCCTGCCCAGACACGGATTCTTGTGACCCACACGCTCCACGTCCTGCCCCAGGCCAATTGGATCGTGGTGCTGGAAGATGGGGCCATCGCAGAGATGGGCTCCTACCAGGAGCTTCTGCACAGGGAGGGGGCCCTGCTGCGCCTTCTGGATCAAGCCAGACAGCCGGGAGATAGAGAAGGAGGTACTGGCCGGGCTTTGCCAGTTTCCTGTGCCTGGCTCCTGCCAGCCTTGGGGAGAAGCCTCCACGGGTCCCCCTGGCATGAGTGGAGTGTTCTGGTCACAGCCTCCCTGCAGGCCCATGCCTGGGAGCAGACATCTCTCCCCAGAGGCCACCTCTCCCCAAGAAGAGCCAGTGACACCAGGGTGTGTGCTAAGGGCTTCTGTAAACATACGTCCTTCCATTTGATTCTCACGATACCCCTATGAGGTGTGTGCGGTTATTGCTGCCATTTTACAGATGAGGAAACTGGGACAAAAAGAGTTAAATCATTTGCCCAAGTTCAACTCCAGAGTCTATGCTCGCAGCTGCTACAGAGACTGAGCAAGAAGGTCTTTGGTGCCTAGAAGACTGCAACATGCTAGTTAGGGCTTCGAATATGCAGAGAACAAACAGCCTGCTGGGTGTACGAGTTTCTGGAAGTAACGTTGCCAATCAGGCTCACCCACGGGAAGCGAAAAGTAACAGCTAATGGCACGTCATGTACATTAACTTGTTTAATCAGCACAGTGCTCCTGTACAGTTAGCACTAAGATTATCTCCATTTCACAGATGAGGAAACTGAGGCCTAGAAGTTAAGGAACTGGTCCAAGGCTACATGGCTCAGAAGTGGCAGTGCTGGGATTCGAACCCAGGCAACATGACTCCAGAGAATGTTTTATAATCAGTAGGCTTTAAGCTGCCCCTCCATAAAAAAAAAAAACAAAGACTCACACCCAGGTCTTGCTCCGTCTTAGGCTTTGCCTCTCCTGAGAACATCTTCTCAGCACCGGCCCAGCCTGGTAAAAACCCTAAGTGTTGATTCACAATATCACCAATCTGGAGCTTGAGGATAGAACTTGCCCATTTGTATCAGTCAGCTTTCACTGTGATGATGCTGTGTAACAAACAACCCCCCAAATCTCAGACGCTTCCAATAGCCGTTATCTCTTGCTTACAGGTTTTTGGTTTAAACTACAGCACTGCCTGCTGTTATTGGCTCAGCCTTGGGGACAGTTGGGGGGGGGTGTCCTTCCTGGACAAGATGGGACCTGAGAGTGGGTGGGAGTTAACTAAAAAAGAGCATTCCGGCCACAAGGAACCACTTGAGCAAGGGTGTCAGGTTAAATGGAGGCAACTTGACTTTGTACAGTGTTCATTGCTGTGTTTTCAGCCCCAAATGCATAGCAAATGCGCAGTTATATTTGCTGATTGAATCAAAGAATGAATGAGAAAATGAATGAATAATGTTCCTGGAAGGGCCCAGGAAGGGTTGAGCGAGGTCGCTGGAAAGGCGGCAGGAGCAGGGGACACAGGCTCAGAGAGGAGGTTAAGGCCGTGGAGCCAGTGAGCGTCAGGGCCAGTGTCTGGCCCCCATGGTGTGACAAGACTCCCGTGACTTTGCAGAAACAGAGCCTGGGAGCAGCGGTGAGGACCCCGGAGGCTCCTCTGCAGGCAGGAGGCGCCAGCCCAGACCGGAGAGGTGAGTCCACCGTGCTCAGGAGGGCAGGGGCGGAGGCTGAAGCAGCGCCGGCTGGGCCCACCTGCGTCCCAGGCAGGTCGGGGTGGCCAGAACCACGACAGAGGGAGCACCTGCTAAGCGCCCCCGTGGTGCTCAGCGGAGAGATAATTCACCAGAAACAGTTGCCAATCAATTCAGGAATGAATCATTTTCCCTCCAGTGTGATGCCACCAAGTGGGCTGAGGCTGGTTTGTCTCCTTGCTGGAGAAGGGCGGGGCTGGTTCCAAAGACACACCCTCCCCATAGTTGTCACTGGCCACACCAGGTCCTGTCTGTGCTTTGACAGGCCGGTTACGGGCTCTCCACGGGGCTGGCTGCCGCAGGGGGACAGGCCAGCTGGAGTCCACCCTCCTTACGGAGACAGGCCTTGGGAGACAGGACAGCGGGCCCCTGGCCGCCAGGCGGTCTGAGCTTAAGTGCCCGCTGTCGGGGTGGGGTGTAGGGGGCGCTTTGAGGGGCCTTAGTCTTTGGGGATCACTGGGGCTGGGCATAGCCCCTCCCTGCCCGCCCCAGCCAGCCACCTGAGGGCGCTGCTGAGTCGCACGCCGGGCAAGCCCGCTGTCTTCACAGCCCCCAATCACATGGGTAGGTAGGTAGATGTGCGTACGTAGGTATGTGGTATCCATTAATATCCTCCATTTTTACAGTGGAGGAAACTGAGGCACAGAGGTTGGTTAGCGCACTCAGCCGCAGAGGAAAGGAACGTTGCAAAAGTCTTTAGCATTTGGATTGTGCATAACTGACATTCTGCCGGGCTAGGCTGACACATCGGAGGGTAAACAGTAGGGGCACAACGATGCAGCAAAGCTTAGGCCAAAGTGTGCAAATTCTGAGAAGGGAGTTGCAAAGTTGGCCGAGCAAGCTCAGTGGCCGAAATGGCATCCGCAGAACAGGCTCGGCTCTGGGGCAGGGATGGCGTTTAGCCGGCAGCACGCAAGGGGAAGGGCGGCCAGAGACGTGGCGCTCCATCTGTCAGCTGAATGAAGGAATGAATGAACGGGTAGAGAGTGCACCCCCGGGCCGTGGCCCTGAGGCTGGGCATACGCGGCCCCCGCGGGGAGAAACACTGATTTGTCCTCATTTCCTCCAAATGACAGGTCCACCAGGTCGGTCTCTGAGAAGGACAGCACCACCGCGGAAGCCGAGGCAGGGGTTCCTCTAGACGACCCTGACGTGGCAGGACAACCACCGGCAGAGGACAGCGTGCAGTACGGCAGGGTAACCGCCAGCTGTCCCCGGCCTTCCCCACCTTCTGCCGCTGCCCCCGGGGAGCCCAAGGCCTCCCCCGAGATAGAGCACTGGCGGGGGCAGTGATACCTTTACTGAGCACCTCCTGTGTTCCTGGTAAGATTCTAGACCTTCCTATTTCTTAATCCACAACCACTCTAAAAAATAGATGGTGATGGCTCCATTTCAGAGATGAAGAAACTGAAGTGTTACAGGTTTAGGAGACTAAGCTGGGCGCGGTGGCTCACACCTATAATCCCAGCATTTGGGGAGGCCGAGGTGGGAGGATCACTTGAGCCCAGGAGTTCGAGACCAGCCTGAGCAACATAGTGAGACCCCTCGTCTCTACAAAATAATGAAAAAGAAAATTAGCTGGGCATGGTGGTGTGTGCCTGTAGTCCCGGGAGGATCACTTGAGCCCACAAGTTCGAGGCTGCAGTGAGCTATGATGTGCCTCTGCACAGCAGCCTGGGCAACACAGCAAGACCCCGTCTATTAAAAAAAAAAAAAAAGAAAAAATTAAGAGACTTGTCCATGGTGTCATCGTTAGCACGTGACCAGCCTGGGACTCAAATCTAGATCAGTCCAAATTGGAAGCTCGTCCTGTTTCTCCTCTTCTATGTGGCTGTGTCCATCTACCCACCCATCCCATCATGCACCCCATTGCCCTTCCATCTGCCCACTCGTTTATCCAGACATCCAACCCGCCTAACCAAACACCCAACCATCCACTCACCTATATGTCTGTGTGTCCACCCGTTCGTTCATTTGTCCTTCCATCCAATCCCCCCCACCCACCTACCTACCCGCTCATTTATCCGCCCCCCACTCACCCACTCATCCACCCAGCAAACATCCACCCAGCACCCGCTGTGCCGGGCTAAGCCTGGTGTAGGTTGCATGCTAGGGAGGGTAGACAGACAGCAAACAATTAGGCTAATAAGGTAACATCCAATAACAGTAAGTTCTATAAACAAAATGCAAAGAAGATCAATGAAATGGAGACCAACCGAGGGTCCCGGTCTGCTTAGATAGGATGCTCTAAGCAGTGACATTTGAGCCGCCAGGACGAAGGCGAGGGACCCGGCCATGCAACGTGCAGGAGAAAGAGGGTTCCAGGCAGAGGGAAGAGCAGGCGCTAAGCCCGAGAGGGGAAGCGGGTCCCAGGCAGGCAGTGGGGGTGAAACAAGGAATTTGGAATTTCTTCTAAGAGCAAGACAAAGCCACAGACAGGCCAGCGACAGCAAGATACGATGAGACTGATGTTTCCAAAAGTTTTCTCTGGCTGCAGCTGTGCAGAGAAGTTCAGACTTGCAGGAGCAGGACCTTAAGCAAGTGGCTGAACCTCTCTGTGCCTCAGTTTCCTTATCTGTGGAATGGAACTTACCGTGAGCATAGAGACACATGCCTGATGCACAGGAGATGCTCAAGAAAACACTCCCAAACCAGAAAGCCCCACAGCCTGTCACTGGCCAACGGGGGGTCCTGTAGCAGAAGGGGGTCCTGCAGCCAGGCGGGGCCTGCGGGGGAGACGGTGCTCCCGGGACAGGTGTTGAGAGGCCTGTGAGATCTGCCCCACGGCGTGTCTCCTGGGAGCCTCCCCTGGCCTTGCCCCAACTCACCCCTCCCTCTGGGGCCTCTCTCTGCCACCCTCTCCCCCGACGTGTGCTACAGGTGAAGGCCGCCATGCACCTGACCTACCTGCGGGCCATGGGCGCCCCCATCTGCCTCTACATACTCTTCCTCTTCCTCTGCCAGCAAGTGGCTTCCTTCTGCCGCGGCTACTGGCTGAGCCTGTGGGCCGACGACCCCGCCGTGGACGGGCGGCAGCCGCAGGCAGCCCTGCGTGGCGGGGTCTTCGGGCTCCTCGGCTGTCTCCAAGGTTTGCCTCACCCACTCTCCTCATCCTCCTCTCCCCCCAGCTCCCTTGCTCACTCTGTTCTCCCCGAACATCTGTGCAGGACATCCTGGACCAAAGCACACACCCGAGTCCTTAAGATGGGACTGGCCGACAGGGCCTATCCCTCCCTTTCTGGAACCTCTAGAATCTCTCCCAGACCTATCCACCAGCAGAGGGCGGCTCCAAGGTCTGCCTGCTGGTGATTTTTCATGCTCTCCAAACCTCCAGAAAGAGCCAGACCCTCCCCAACAAGTGCACCACCGCCACTACCCCGTCTTCCCTTTTTAAAAACATAGAAATGTTTATTGAGATAACGCACATGCAGTTCTAAGAAAGAATGCAGCCAGCTCCCTTGTACACTCTGCCCAGTGTTGTCCTCTGTAAAGGGGGCATCAGGCCTGAACTTGAGGACCCTTCTAGTCCTAAGTATGTGTAGACCTGTTTGCCAGAGACCAGCAGTAGAGGACTCAAGCCAAAAGGTTGTTTAGTCAAGAGGAATTAGACAGTGAGTTGTGGGAGTCATCTGAGCCCTGGGACTAACTCGCATCTCCATTTGGGTGGCACAGTCCCCTTTCATCGTCCTTTCACACCCACCCCTCATTTGGCAGCCAAGGGCAAGCCTTACTGTCCCCTAAAGACGGAGAGAGACTGGAGCCCAGACAGAGCAATCAGTTATGACTCTTCTTAATACAAAGAACAGAAAATTCAGCTCCAATTCAAAATGATCTTATGTAATAAGAGCATTTATTGGCAAAAGGGACTGGTATGCATAGATCCCTAGCTTCAGGTATGGCTGGATCCAGGGGTTGCAAGGCTGTTAGAAATTGCTTCAGGTCTTTCCTATCCAGGTAGGCTCCTCAACACAGCTTCCTGTCCAGGTGGCAAGGTGATATTCCACAGCTCCCTCAAAAGAGCAAGTACCTCGTTCCCAAAAGTTCTAGCGAATCTCAGGTCTCACTCTCATTGGCCTGACTTGGGTCACGTGCTCATCCCAGAACCAATCACAGTGGTCGGGGTTGACCAGGGTTGAAATTTGCCCCACTCCAGAGCCAAGGGGTGGAGGGAGCCCCATCCCAAGCACACAGTCTGGTCCCTGGGGGAAGGATGTAGAGTATGTTCATTTCCTAGGGCCGCTGCATAACAAGTTACCACAGGCTTGGCAGCCTAGCACAAAAGAAATTGATTGTCCCACAGTTCTGAAGCCAGAAACCTGAAATCAAAGAGTCAGCAAAGTTGGTTCCTTGTGGAGGCTCTGAAGAAACCACCCCATATCTGTCTCCCAGCTTCTGGTCATTGCCAACAATCTCTGGTGTTCCTTGGGGTGCAGATGTATCAGTTGAATCTCTGCCTCCATCTTCATGTCTTCTGCTCTGTCTCTCTCAGCGTCTCTTCTTAGAAGTCCCAGTCATTGGATTTCGGATCCATCCTAAATCCAGGGTGATTTCATTTCAAGATTTCTAATTACATCTGCAAAGACCTTATTTCCAAATAAGGTCACATTCTGGGATTCTAGGTGGACGTGGATTTTGGGGGGACACTGTTCAATCCACTACAGGGTGGGTCCACAGAGAGAGAACCAGGTGGCCAAGCCATAAGGTGCCACCATGGCACAGTAGGGGACACCTGCCCGAGGCCATGCAGGGAGGCGCCTGCAGGGCCGCATGCCTCGTGCTCTGACCTCCTCTCCCTCCGCAGCCGTCGGGCTGTTTGCCGCCATGGCCACTGTGCTCCTCGGCGGGGTCCAGGCATCCACGCTGCTCTTCCGGAGGCTCCTGTGGGACGTGATGCGCTCTCCCGTCAGCTTCTTTGAGCGGACGCCCGTCGGGAACCTGCTGAACCGCTTCTCCAAGGAGACAGACATGGTGGATGTGGACATCCCAGACAAACTCCGGTCCCTGCTGACTTACGCCTTTGGACTCCTGGAGGTCGTCCTGGTGGTGGCGGTGGCCACCCCACTGGCCATCGTGGCCATCGTGCCGCTCTTGCTCCTCTATGCTGTTTTCCAGGTACGGGGAGGTCCGGGAGGCTCCCAGGTCCAGCTGAGGTCACCTCAGCCAGTGCCCTGTCTCTGTCGAGCTGGGCATCTGGGGCTGGCCCAGAATAACCCCCAGGGGCGGAGACACTACAGTGTGTTTCTAATTTCTGCACTAGACGTCAAAGTTCTTAACATCTAACATTGTATCCTGCTGCAGCTGCTGCTCCAATTATCTGGAAGCTACGAGGGCACTGCGAGGACTGTAGTATTACAGTACTGTAGTCAGAGACTGTAGCATTAATCTAGAGTCTTTCCATTGGTAGGGCCAGAGACCAGCTTAAATTAGCTTAAAAGAAAGAATTTAATGACTTGCATTCCTGGGGACAGAGGGTTCAGCTGTCACCAGGACACCCTTACTCTCCCCACATTTTCACTCTGCACTTCTCAAACTGTGGTCCCAGGACTAGCAGCAGTGTCACCTGGTTAGAGACATAGATTCTTAGGAGCAGCCCTCCTGGCTCAGACACCATGGCAGTGGAACCTAGAAACGTGGGTTTTAACTAACCGAGTAATTCTGATATATGCTGTTTGAGGACCACTGGCTTAGCTCTGCTTGGCCTAACTTTGGATCCGCTCTCTTTCCCGGGGCTAGATCTGATGGCCACCCACAGCCCTGTACTCACGTCACCCCGTGTTAGCAACACAAAGAAAAGTTTTCTCCAGCGCAGTATTCATGTATCAATCCCAGGGAAGGTTCTGGTTGGCCCTTTGTGGGTCCCGTGCCCATCCCTGAACTTGCACACACAACTTGCAACCGGAAACCAAATAACAGTGCATCTTTGTGCATTGCCTGGCACCTGGCCTGTAACCCCCGGGTTTAATGAGTGACTCTGACTGGGCCAACTGCCACTGTTGCCCTTTATGGTTTTGTTCCCACAGTCACCAACCCTAAATGAAGTTTTTGGCCTCAGTCTTGGGAAATGAGATATTTAAACTGGTGGTTTCTCAACCCTGGCTCTGCATTAGACTCACCGGCAAGGGTTTTTAAAACATCAAAGCCAAGGTGACATCACCAGAAATCCTGATTCAGTAGTTCTGGGGTGGGGCATTGGAGGTTTTGGAAGGTGATTTTCGAAAGAACTGTGGCACTCTGATTCTGCAAGGAAATGGGAGCCCAGAGAGGGCAAGCAACTGGTCCAAGGTCACATAGCAAGCTGGTAACAGAGCCTAGTCTGGAACCCTGTACGTGGGGCTCTGTGTGCTTCTGGAAACCACCACTCTGTGTGTGTGTCGCTTCTCCGCTCCCCTCTCCTCCCCATGTTGCCGCAGAGCCTGTATGTGGCCAGCTCGTGCCAGCTGAAGCGCCTGGAGTCAGCCAGCTACTCGTCCGTGTGCTCCCATGTGGCCGAGACGTTCCAGGGCAGCGCGGTGGTCAGGGCGTTCCGAGCCCAGGGACGCTTCGTGGATCAGAGCGACACCCGCGTGGATGACAGCCAGAGGGTCAGTTTCCCACGACTGGTGGCCGACAGGTAGGAAGAGGCCGGGGGCAGACAGGACCTTATAATCCCTCTGTGTCCCCGGGGGGTGAGACCTGAGGACGTGCTGTGTGGCTAGATACGTCGAGTGGCCCACCCAGGTCACACAGCCCGTCGGGGACATAGCTGAGGCTTGATCACACAGTCTCTTGGCTTTCACTGTGGGCACATGGAACCTAGCTTGAGACATCCCCAACGGCAAGCGAGCAGGAGTTACGGGAAGAAGCCTCCATTGCCTTGGTGACAAAGCAGCTATATAAGCAACCTCAGCCTGACAAGCTTGGAGCACAGATAGACACAGGTTCAAATCCCAGCTCTGCCACATACTTGCTGGCCAGTCTGCAGCAAGTTACATAACCTCTCTGAGCCTCATTTGTCAAACTGGTCACCCTCGTGGAGTGGCTACAAGGATTAAATACGTAGGCTCATAGGTGAGATTTGTAATATGCCTACTACGTGCCTGGCACTGTGCTGAGCGATTTAGCTGGATTAATTTATTTAATCCTGTTAACCCCACAAGGCAGAGACTGTCTTATAGATGATAAATCGTAGGCGCAGAAAGGTTTGGGAATTTGCCGAAGGTCACACAGCTAAGGCATGGTGGAGCTAGGATTGGGTCCGGGCAGCCTGGTGCCAGAGTATGGAGAGGATCAAGCACACAGTAGGTACTCAATAAATGTGAGTTCCTTTCTGCCCAGGTGCCAGCCATCTGGGGCTCTCAGGCCTGTAACCATGGGCAGTGTCACAATTGTACGTGCCTCCTGGGAGACCTGACCTGCCCCTTCCTGGGGCCCTGGCCTCGGGAAGAGGGACCTTATGAACATTTAAAAAGCACCTACTGTGTGCACAGCATAATGATTTCTGTGCTGTACATGGTGTATCTCATTTAGTCTCATCTGGAATCAGCCAGATATTACTTCATCGTACTGATGGGCTCAAAGAAGAGAAGAGACCCTCCAAGGTCAGCCCGCTAGGGAGTGTTGGAACCGAGGTGGGACTTTGTCCGTTTATTCCTCCCTTAGTTGGCTCACTGAGAACCACCACCTGTCGGAGAGAGTGTGTGCTTTCTGGTGTCAGCCGGGTAGATGTGGCTTCACATCCTGGTGTGTGTTACACGTGGGAAATTAAGCAAGTACCCAACCCTCTGAGCCTCGGCTTCCCCATCTGTCAAATGGGAGCAACAGTAGTCCCTCCCCTTGTGTTAGGAGGATTAGCTGTCGTATGTAGGAGAGCTCAGAGCTCCCTGAGGACTGATTTTTATGTGTTTGATTCACAGCCGTGTCCCCAGAATCTCAAACATGCCTGGCACATAGTAGGTACTCAATGTGTATCTGTTCAATGAGTGAATGGACGAATAGTAGAGGAGGAAGTCAGTAAGAGGGGTACGTATTTATTCATCCATTCAATATATATTTGTTGAGCACCTACTACGTGCTGGGTCCTGTACTAGGTACTGGGGCTCGAGCTGTGAATGAAACAGACGAGGTTGCTGCTGTCGTGGAGTTTGTGATCTGCTGGTAGAGACCAATAATCGGTGGCTGATTAAACGGGTTAGTTACACAGAAATAACTATTGTGAAGGACAGGGCGCTGTAGTCAGGGAAGGCTCTCCCAGGACGGGATGTGTGAGCCGACTTGTGCGTCGAGATGTTGGCCACATGAAGGCCGAGGTCAGGGTTTGGGCCAGAACAGCTCCACGGGGAACAGGGTTTGGCGTATCCCAGGCACAGAAAGCAGCAGCACAGCAAAGCTCTGCTAAGCACCAACACTGTGCCAGGCCCCGAGCCGGGCTCAGGCAAGCAACAGAGGACAGTGTCACCTTCCCCTCCCAGCTCGGGTGGGGCCTGGGTTGCAGAGGCCGTTGTCGGGCATGGGGCTGGTACAACAGTGAGTCCTCATACCCAGAGAAGCAGGTCCCTGCGGACAGTGGCACCCACTAACCCCGCTGCTTCCTGGCTCCCGGTGCAGGTGGCTCGCTGCCAACATGGAACTCCTGGGGAACAGCCTAGTGTTCGTGGCCGCCGTGGGCGCCGTGCTGAGCAAGGCCCACCTCAGCGCCGGCCTCGTGGGCTTCTCTGTCTCCGCTGCCCTCCAGGTACCCGATCCCCCCAACCTGCCTGGGGGGTGCAGGTGGAACCAGAGACAGACAGGCCCCTGAAGGCGGCACCTTCAAAGTCTCGAGTCCAAACTGCCACAGCTCTACAGGGAGAGAAATACAGCTCTACAGGGGCTGGGCTTAGCCGAGGTGACGTTGCTGGACTTGGGGCCAAAGTCTTCCCTCTTGGAGTCTCATGCTCATCTGAAAAATGGGTCAGTTACTCCGTCCCTTCTGATGTCATAAAGACTAGCTGAGACCAAGTATATACTGCAAAGTGCATTTGAGTGCATTGTTAACAGTATGTAATGTCAGGGCATGATACCTATGAAAACATGTATTTAAAACCATGGAAGTAGCATTTGTTATGAAGGAGACATTGTTCTCAGGGCTTTATAAATATTAACTCATGTAACCCCGCCCCTGACCCCCCCAGGGAGGCTATTACCCTCCTTTGACGGTGGAGGCAACTGAGCTTAAGCAGGAAGGAGGGAGAGGACCGAGGTGGGGGGAGGGGGAGGGCATGTTTTCACTGCACTCCCGCAAGGCCTCTCTGCGGAGGTGACTAGGAGCTGTGGCCTGGAGGAAGTAAGGAAACCGCAGGAGGACAGGCCCTGGGGGAAGGGGGGACAGCAAGAAGGCAGAAGTGGCGGGAGAGGAGGGCAGGGCCGGACCCCTCACTGCTCACAGGCCCCGGGGCAAGCTCAGAGCAGTTCCAAGTGTGACGGGCACTCAGGCGAGGCCCAGGCCCTCCGGGGAAGCTGTCAGAATGGAACCAGCCGGCCTGGGTCCTGCTGGGTGTCCTTGGGAGGGCCACACACCCTCTCTGGTCCTGTCTCCCCACCTGTACAAGACAGTTCAGACAAGCTGGTGTCTGGTTCTACTGAAGGAATGTCAGGGTCTTGTGGGTGGCAGCCAAATCCCATCCCCCGTGCCCTGGTCCCCAGACTGCCCCAGTCCTGCATCTTTGCTCCCCTGGGTCTGCCAGCCGGGCCGATGCCAGCCCTTGGGCACCCTTGCTGAACTCAGCCCCCGGGGGGGGGTCTTCTTGCACCAGGTGACCCAGACGCTGCAGTGGGCTGTTCGCAGCTGGACAGACCTAGAGGGCAGCATCGTGTCGGTGGAGCGGATGAAGGACTACGCGCGGACGCCCAAGGAGGTGATGGGGGAGACGGGGCAGGGCTTGTGCCCCGGGCGGGACCTACAAGGCAGGGCAGTGGGCCCAGGTTGACATCTGCTGTGGGCTTTGGGGTCTGCCCCCTTATCTCCCCACACTCAGCCCTACTGCTGTGGGCCAGAGTCACAGCCAGGGTGGCAGCAGTGGTTAGGAGCCTGCCCTATGGCGCCAGCTCAAACCCTGGTTGCTTTGCTTCCTAGCTCTCAGATAAAAGATTAAATGGAGCCACCACCAGCATTTTTTACTCTACCAGCTATGTGTTCCTAGCACTGCTATATCCCACGCCCTGTCTTGTGTAATTCTGTAACGACCCTATAACATAGCAATAAATATGCCCATTTTGCAGAAGAGGAAACTGAGGCTCAGAGAGGCGGGCCATCTTGTGAAAACCCTTGTAGGAAGGTCTCTCTGACCCAGTGTCCCCTCCTGCTCCAGGCCCCCTGGAGGCTGCCCACCTGCGCGGCTCGGCCCCCCTGGCCTCGCGGCGGGCAGATCGAGTTCCGGGGCTTTGGGCTGAGATACCGACCCGAGCTCCCGCTGGCCATACGGGACGTGTCCTTCAAGATCCACGCGGGAGAGAAGGTGAGCAGTTCTCCGGAAACGTCCTCTTCACGGATGACAGACCCGAGGGTCCCAGGTTCCAGGCCCTGAGCTCCAGCCACCTCCGCAGTGTCCCCACCTCCGATCCCCCACACCCTCAGATCCTCGTCCCCCACAAGCCTGCTTCCATGTGGTGGCCGCTCAGGAAGAGGTGTCCCCCGATGAGGAGTCCATTCCTACCTTCCTTCTTCCTGTAACATTTACTGAACACCTAGTATGTGCTGGGGAAGATGCTAAATGTTCCACAGACATTATCCAGTTGGAATGGGGGGGTGGTTCCCGGCTTTGCCCTGGGTGGCCTGGGGCAAGTCACTTCATGTCTCAGTCCCAGTTTGCCCATCTGTAAAATGGGAATAATAATGTCGGCCTCATGGAGTTGCTGTGAAGTTGGAGTTGACACATACTAAGTGCCTGGCTCATGCCAAGTGCTACAGGATATTTACTAATGCTTTTATTAATTATTTACATTTTACCTCTCACGACAATCCTACAAGGCAGGTGCGAGTATTATCCCATTTTACAGATGCCCAGTCAGGCCCCTGCACTAAAGCCCTCTCCACCGTCCCCCGCTACAGACACTTCCTCCCTGTCACCCTCACTGTCCCCCCTCCAGGCTCCCAACAGCTCCTGCCTCAGCGCTTCTGATCTGTTCTCCTGGGGCTTTATCAGCATGAATGACCCAGCACGTCATTCCCTTGCTCAAAGCCTTCCAGCTCCCAGCTTCCCGCAGCGGAAAGTCTGAATTTCTGAGCTTGCCATTCAAGGCCCTGCCCAGCTCCCTACCTCACTCATCGCTCTGCCAGGGCTTAGCCAGCACGTGTGGAGCAGCTGCTTCTGGGCACAGGGTGCCGTAAACTCAACAAGCTTCTGCTCTTGCAAACACGCTGGGTGGGGTTTACCTGGAGTCCTCCCCCTTCCTGAACTCCTGCTCATCCTTGAATACTCCACTCAGGTATCCCCTCCTCCATGCAGCCTTCTCTGATTACCCCAGTCAAGTCCCACCCAGGGTCCCCCGAACCCTCTGGGCTGTGGCCTGCCTTCTTCTGGCCGGACCTGGGCAGAGCCAGCCCTGCCCTCCTTCCTCCTGGCAGGTGGGCATCGTTGGCAGGACGGGGGCTGGGAAGTCCTCCCTGGCCGGGGGCCTGCTGCGGCTCCAGGAGGCAGCTGAGGGCGGGGTCTGGATCGACGGGGTTCCCATTGCCAACGTGGGGCTGCACACGCTGCGGTCCAGGATCACCATCATCCCTCAGGTGAGGCTGGGGGGGGAGGGGGGCGCGGCATAAGTGGGAGGCATGCTTGGGGTCTGCTCTGACCTGCCGCTCGCTGCCAGGACCCCATCCTGTTCCCCGGCTCTCTGCGGATGAACCTGGACCTACTGCGGGAGCACACGGACGAAGCCATCTGGGCGGCCTTGGAGACCGTGCAGCTCAAGGCGCTGGTGGCCAGCCTGCCGGGCCAGCTGCAGTACGAGTGCGGCGAGGAGGGCGAGGACCTCAGGTAGGGTCCCCCACCACGGCCTGCACCGGCAGGGGGGTGGGGCGGATGGCCAGGCTCTGCCCCAGGGCACTGCCGCCCCCGTTCTCCTAATAATGACAAGTCACTGATCTGCAATTCCAAACTCCAGCGCAGTCTCCGACTACCAAGTTTCTCTTTCCCAAATTAGCTTCCTAAATTTATTTGGTGGCAAAACCCACCCTCGACTGATGTGAGGCTACTTATAGTCTTTCGTTATCCCGCTCAGTATTTAAGTATTTAGTTTGCTACAAAAATACCGTGTTTGACGTTGGGCACTAACCTCATACCCACTGGGGCTGTAAGTAACGTACGGTGTATGCCTTTTTAAAAAAAAATTTTTTAAATGTGGAAAAATACACACAAAATTAAACATCTCTATATTATAGAAATTGGCAAACAAAATTTTAAAAACTTAGCCATCTCAACCATTTTTAAGTGTACAGTTCAGTAGTGTTAGGTACAGTCACACTGTTGTACAACAGAATAAACTATGTCTCCATCAAATAACTCCCCATATCCCCCTGGCAGGCACCATGCTCTTTTCTGTCTCCGAGTCTGATCACTCTAGATACCTCATATAAGTAGAATCATACGTTATTTGTCTTTTTGTGACCACTTTATTTCACTCGGCTTGATGTCCTTGTGCCTTACCCACGGAGCATGAGTCAGAATTTCCTTCCTTTTTAAGACTGAGTAATCCATTACCTGGATAGATCCCCTCGCACTTGTCCGTCCTTCTGTCCGTGGCTGTCTGGGTTGTGTCCACCTAGCGCTGCTGCGCTCCTAGGTGTACAGGTTGTGCCTTTTTATAAACCAAGATGTTCTGGACTCATGAACCCGTCTGCCCCTGAGCGCCTGGGGAAGGTGACGGTTTCCGGCACTAGTGACAATGTCACTGGAGGGGTGAGAGCATGCACACCAGGCTCCCCACTTACTCTCCTGTGCCTCAGTTTCCTCATCTGTGAAATGAGAATAAAAGCACCTACCGACCTGTGCCAGGATTAAGTGACTTACATTAAGTGTAAAGTTGTCCAAATGGTGCCCAACACACAGGAAACACTATTTAATCCTCAGAGCCACACTCTCGCATTCCAATTTCACAGAGTTGGAATCTGTGCCCGAGACTTGCCGGGGGCCCCCAGCTTGTAGGTGGTGAGGCTGGGGCCGGGCCCGGCCACCCTGACACCTGCACGGCCATCTTAGGTTCTGATTGTCACGAGAGACGTGCTTGGTGGAAGGGGTTGCCGCGCCGGGAGGCAGAGCATGGCGGGAAACGGCCCAGCCATGGGGGGGCCAGTTCCCATCACTGGCCGCATGACCTTGAATCTCAACCTCCCCCCTGTAATTAGGGGAAACTGCTTCATGTTACGGGCTTGCCTGTGACAAGCAGACGCTTATATGACTTATCTCCACACTCAGCGAGGAAGTGCCCATTAATAGCACAGATTCTGGACTCAGAGGACCTGGGTTCAAATGCTGGATCCACCATTAACTTTGGGACCTTGGACAAGCCACCTGCCTGCTCTGTACCTGCTTCCCCCTCTCAAGAGAAGAGCAATATCTACTTTTGCAGTCACTTTGAGGACTGAGCCAATCTATACACAAGCACTTAGCATGTGTCTGGCACATGGTGAAGCCCACAGAATAGAAATAGCCATGAATACAAAGTAGCCCTGTCACAGGCGGGGAAACTGAGGCACTAAGGGTTTGAATGATTTGCCTAACATCAGCCTGCTCACAGACGGCAGGACGGGGGTTCCCACCTGCCCTGCAGACCGCAGACCCCACTGTGGGGTGCACACACGGCACCCTGTTTCTGCGCTGTTCCACACCCACGTGTGAGCACACCCTGGAGGTCGTGAAGTTCAGGCACACGAACGTCCGGCCTGATTGTCCCCCTGTTCCCAGTGTGGGTCAGAAGCAGCTCCTGTGTCTGGCACGTGCCCTTCTCCGGAAAACCCAGATCCTCGTCCTGGACGAGGCGACGGCTGCCGTGGACCCCGGCACGGAGCGGCAGATGCAGGCGTCCCTCGGGCGCTGGTTTGCCCGGTGCACCCTGCTGCTCATCGCCCACCGCCTGCGCTCGGTGATGGACTGCGCCCGGTAAGGTCCCGGCCACAGGGCTCAGGGCGTAGAGCTGGAGGGGCCCTGAAGGGGCCACGTGCCCCGCACATGTTCCGACCCGTCTGCTGGGGTCAGGAAGCCGCACAGAAAGCGGGACTTCTGGGGACCAAACCTCAGCCCAGATACGCCGAGCGCTCAGAGCTGCCGTGTGCCTGGGCTGGTGGCCAAGCACCACCCCGTGTCCCTCTCTCCTGCAGGGTACTGGTCATGGACGAGGGGCAGGTGGCAGAGAGCGGCAGCCCGGCCCAGCTGCTGGCCCAGAAGGGCCTGTTCTACAGGCTGGCCCAGGAGTCAGGCCTGGTCTGAGCCAGGCCCCCTCAGCCGTCCCCACCTGCAGCGCCCTGGAGAGGCCAGTGACCTGGGCGTCATCGGTGGCTCCACTCGATCTTGAGTCTAGACCCCTCTTTGCTCTCTGGGAGGAAAACAGCGGAGAAAGCGGCTGATTATCACAGAGCGTCAGACTGCGGAAGACACGGGGCCCCCAGCCCTGTCCACCTGGTGCCAGCGTCGCAGTGGCTCTCAGCCTGGACTCACCTGGGGCACAAGGACATGCCTGGGCCTGGCTCCCCCCCACCATTCTACCAGCGTGCCTAGGGCTGGGGGTGGTGTGTGTACTTTTTACAATTTAACCCTTTTGTTCTGGGATAATCCCAGATTCATATACAAGTTGTAAGAAGTAATACAGAGATACCCTTTGGCCCATTTCTTCCACAGGTGACCTCTCGCACAGCTCTAGCCAATATCACAGCGAGGCTGAGGACAGTGACACAGTACACCCGTCTGTTCAGACTTCCCACTTGCACGCATTTGTATTTAATTCTACAGAGTTGCATCACATGCCCAGGCACCCCTCACCACAGTGAGAGCACAAAATCGCCCATCCCCCCGTAAGGATCCCCCGTGTGGCCGTTTTTCCACCACACCCACCTCCCTCCCCCCATCCCTCCCATCCCGAGCATCGGCTGACCGGTTCTCTGTCGGGGCCTGGCTCCCCCATCTGACTCCAGTGCCAGGAGGACCCAGAGCCACTGCCCGAGCCTCCTGCTGCTCTGCCCGCCCCCCGCCCCCCACCCCGAGATGAGCCCCAAGGACACACCCAGGTTCCCCGCGGCCCTCTCTGGGCAGGGCAAGTACCTTGCGCATGTTCTGTTCCCAACACTGAACGGAGGAGCCAGGACACCGCAGCCCCACCGGGAGACAATGCCCAGGACTTGGCTCCTGTCATCCATGGGGTTGCTAAAGGCCACACGTCACCTGCTTGGGGGAGCCAGAATGTTTCTGTTCATGCTTCTGCTGCAGCCGCCACCAGAGCTGCCTTCATACACCAGAGAGCGCGTGTGGGCCACGGTGGGCGGCACGTGGGAGCCGGTGCCTGCGAGTCCTGTTACCGGGGCTGCTGTTGAGCCCGCACCACGGTGGCCGGGACACCAGCCAGCAGGGCCACCGGGCCATTAAGTCCCCCGCCATGGGCTCTGGCCAGCAGGCCCGGCGGGCGGGTGGAACACAGTGAGACCCAGCAAGGCCACACAGACCTTCCTGGGCCAGCGCTGCCCCAGGGGGCTCTTCATCCTCGCCACATCCACCTGTCACTGCAACACACAACCGCGCCAGACGCCGCTGTGAACACCTGCCGCAGGCCCTCCAGCCGGCCCTCGCCACCAGAGGGGGAAGCACCAGCAACTGGGCTGCTCCGGTGAGGAAGGTGCTACCATCACGCCATTTTCACGGATGACCTATGATTAGGCCATGAGGCCCCGTGGACAGATAAGGAAACCGAGGCAGGGTATAAGGCGTCTCTGCCCTGGGCCATCTGGCTTCACAGCCCACGACCTTACCGTCGGGCCACGTGGCCCGTTCCCGAGCTCCAGGACATTAGCTCTCCGACAACTGGATTCCCCTCTGGAATCCCACCATGGGGACAGAGGTGGGAAGGGGTTTCCTTTCCTCCCTGAGCACAGGGACTCGCATATGTCTGTCCACCGCGTTTCCCCAGCACCTGGCGCAGCGCACAGGCTCAGCAACTGTGGCTTGTGTCACAGGAGGGACAGATGAGTGACCACCGTGTGTGAAGGTGTCCTCGGGGCCGGGCACGGTGCTGGGTGCCTTTCCTGACCTGCTTTCATCCTCACGACCAGCCATCCACAGCCCCGGCCACACTGACGAGGAAACCGCGGCCCTGGAAGGGCACGTTCCCGAGAGGCCACAGTGACTCCAACATCAGCACAGGGCTCTGTCCCCGGCAGAGCAGCCCGTCACTACTGCGTGCCACGTGCCACGTGCCATGTGCCCGCGCTCTCGGGCGGGGATTCAGCACTCATGGAGCTGCCATTCTGGAACAGACAGGGAAGAGGGAGGAGCCTGGAAGAACAACATGGAGGCGCAGGTGGTAGCCAGAGGAGGGTGCTGGGGACAGAGACAGCAGGGAGCCGGGGGACCGACAGAGCAGCTGCTTATTTTCACGGGATCCCCCCGGCTGCCGGGCTGAGAGCAGACCGTGGGTGGGGGCGGCTGGAGGCAGGAGCACCCCGATGCCCCAGCCCAGCACCCACCCGGGAACTCCCAGGGACGTGCTCAGGATCTGACCCGGGATGTGAATGCTCAGGCTCAGGCTCTGAGACAGAAACACATCTCACGTGTAAAATTAAGACCCACCCCACCCCCACCTGCAGATCCAAATATTACTAATTCCAACGGTCATGGTCTCACGAGCTTCTTACTGAGCATCTCGTACTGTGGTCCCTGACATAGGCCAACAACGTCAATCAGGGACAGCCACACCCGAGGGAAAACTGGCAGTGCTAAAACGTCCCACCCGCTCGTGGACTTGGGGTGTGGCTGTAGGGGGTGGCTGAAGCGGTGGCTGCCACATACGGCCATCCCTCACCGCCCAGCACACCGGATTCAATGTCAGAAACCCAACACCTGAGTCTCACTACCTCACTGGCCAAAACTCGGAAGGCACGTCAGTCAGCACAGGGAGGAAGACTCCTCCTCCACAGGCTCCCGGCTCCCTCTGTGGCTTGGCCGAGGCCACGCGACTCCTTTGGGCCCACGGGCTGTGAGTGGAGCCGCCCCGCGTCACTCCTGCTCTGAGCTGCGGAGAGCCGGTGTGCGCCGCCCATTCTCCCTTCCAGTGTCAGAAGACCAGGACAGGCCAGATCCGCGGCCACGTTGAAAACAGCTACCCCGGAGAGCGCCTGACCCTCACCCAGAACCGCAGGAGCAAGAAACAAACCCTGCATCTCCTGAGATTTCACAGCTGATTTGTTACCGCAGCACAGCCTCACCCATCCTGACGCGAAGGGATTTGCAAGAGTCATTCTGGGCACGTGGGATTTGCAATCAGGTGCAGGAACCTGACCTAGGCCACACGGACCACACACACCACTGCTCAATTCTGCAATAGCCCCACGAGGGAGGTAGGATCAGCCTCCTTTTACAGACAGAGCAACCAAGGCACAGGGGCTAAGTGACCAGGGTCACATGATGAGCAAATGACAAAGCAGGACCCGGCCTAGGTCTATCGGACCCCGAAGCCCTCACGGTGTCCCCCTTGTCGTAGTGCTGTCCCCCCCCCCCACTAAACCCCACCCGATCCCCGGCCTCTAGATGCGCCGTTTCTGACAACCGACAACAGCCCCCGCTAGAGGTGACGCATTTGCCAACGGGAAAGAAGAGAAGCAGACAGGAAGGTGCCACCTCCTGACTCTACCAGAGGACAGGGCTGGAACCTCTGCCACTGCCCCAAAGAAAATGGAACAGTCATTTAGAAAGAAATAAAATATATATATTTTTTTACTGCAAATGTTCCCATTTCCAGTGTAAGTCGTTACAAAAAGACGTCGCCCCCACCCCCCAAAAAACTTGCTTTATCTAATGTGAAAGAATGATATAACTTACAAAAAAATAAATATTTCCGCCTCAAAGAAAGATGCGCTCTGGGTTTGCAGTCAGCACAGTAATTCAGAGCGAGTGGACGCGGGGGCCGCACTCGGCTCGCGCTGCGGCCTGGGTCTCACTTTGTTCTCCCACCGAGACACCTGAGCACAGGATCGCAGGACTCTGCTCCTCCGTTTGGTTCCAGGAACACGGGGACCAAGTGTCCAATGCAGGCCTGGCTTTCAGCTATTCCTTGGGGATGCTGCCCGCTGGCCTAATCCTTCCTTCCAAGAAAGTAAAGTCCTGAGACCGTGTTTCTCCCAGGAGCAGTACTTAAAAAAAAAAAGAAAAAATCATTGATATTCAAGGATGGGTTCTCTTCTGGTCCTTAGAAGAGAATTCGTAACTAAACGTCAAGTTCTCTGCCGCGCTGCCCCTTGGCAGCTAACCGGATGCCAATGCTGAGAAATGAAAATCTAAAAACGAGGAGAAGCCTCAAAGGGACTCTTTTTGGTACCAACTGGGCATACGTGGGAGGTACGTCGTGCTCTTTGCTCCGGATGTGTCATAGCCACTGGCAAACCTTCCTCTCTCGGGCACCTGGAGGAGGACAGGAAAGAGGCTGGGGTGGGGGAGGGAGGGGAAGGCTGGAGTGTGGGCCAGGCGAGCCCAAGCTGGGCAGTCGGCCCTAAGGGACAAGCCCCCGGCCCGGTGTCCGCTAGTCCAGCCAAGTCCCTTCGATGAGGACAGGTGTGTGGGTACACAAGGCCACGTCCGGCCTCCGAAGCGAGCCGAGCGGAGGCAGCTCTGGGAGGTCGGTCCCCAGCGTCTAAGCCCAGGAAGACCAGATGTTGGCAGGACAACCATCCAGACCCTTGGGACACTGCCCAGCGGGGAGAGTGACTTGCACCAGGCAGCCCCGAGGAAAGGAAGCTTTCTGGGCAGAACCAGGCAAGGACGTTGGGGAGCTGGAGGGCCAGGAGCCGCTCGAAGACTCGGAATCCACAGACTTTGGCTGGATTTGGTCACTAGCATGTTCTATGCAACTGATTCCTCTGGCCATCTGGCCACCGAAACCTCCCTGAAGGAAGCAGCAGGGGCACGAGCCTGCACTCCTGGAGCGTGAGAGCACGCGTGTGTGTTTCCAAAGGGTGCCAGAGGCAAGGGGGTGCGTGTTTCGGGTGGGGTACATCTCCGTCTCTCTCCTGTGTCTTCACGGCCGATTCCAGGAAGGCGGCCTGATGGTGGCTGCGACTGCTTTGGATGAGTTTTGGTTTTCTGTTTTTTTGGTTTCAGTATAGACGGCTCGGTTTCCCAAGGATGCTGACGTCCCTGCACACGGGCACACTGGCCCTGCAGTTCTGACCAGACGTGCCAGCTCTAGGGCTCACGCCAAGCCGGCATCTTTGGCCATGCTGTAGAACAGTCCTCTCTGCTGCAGGAGGTCGGAGGGGGCACCACACTCCCGGATTTCTCCTTTGTCCAGGACGATCACCCTGCAGGAGAGGTTCAGACATGAGGGCAGGAAAGGGCTTGGTACCCTGTGGCCCTGGCAGCCCACCGGGGCAAGCCACTGCTTTGGGTCGGGCCCCTAACGACTTCTGCTAGGACTGGTGCAGTAGTCCTCCCGCAGGCTGCCCATCCTCACTCCCTATTTCTGGTCGATGTCAAATTCCTATGAGGCTATGTCCTTAATCTCTACCCCCAGCCATCAATAATGGTGGGAACAGGAATGATGACAACAGTGTCAATTATTCACATTCATTGTTCCATTACACTCAGAACAAAAGAAAAAGATCTTACCATAGTCTACCATACGGGTCAGCAACCTTAAAAGGGCCAGATAGTAAATATTTTAGGCTCTGTGGGCCCTGTGGTTTCTGTTACAACCCCCCATCTCTGTTGTATCTACAGTGTGAACACAGCCAGAGATGACAGGAAGACAGATAGGCATGGATGGCTGTGTGCCAACAAAACTTTATCATAAAAATAGGCAGGGGACTGGATTTGGCTTATGGGCCAGAGTTTGCCGACCCCTGACACACAAAGTCCTGTAGGATCTAACACAGCCCACATCTGACCTCATTTCTATGTCCCCCTGGAACTCAAAAGTGCCAACATAGCACCTGTCACACAGTAGGTACTCAGTGATCTTTTAAAAACAGCATGTCACTCTTTTGCTTAAAATGTTCCCATGGCGTTACAGTGCTCTTAGAACAGGTGCCAAATTCTCACTGTGGATACGTGGCACTCTAAGATCTAGTCTTCCAGCCTCCTCTCCTACCACTGTCCCCTCCGTTCCAACCTCCAGGCCCACTGCCCTCCTGTTAGCCTCCAAATTCAGTAATTGCGTTCCCATTTTGGGGCCTTTACCCTGGGCTGTGCCCTCCGCCTAGAATGTTCTTCCTTTAGATCAAAGGTTGGCAAACTGTGGCCCACAGGCCCAATCTGGCCCACTGCTTGTCTTTATGAATAAAGTTTTATTAGAACACAGCCACACTTACTCGTTTGCGTCCTGCCTACGGCTGCTTTCATGCTACAGCATCAGAGTTGCGCAGCTGTGGCAGAGACCAGATGGCCCACGAGGCAGAAACCATCCTGGCCCTTCACAGAAAAAGGTGCTGATCTCTGTCCTGGATCTTCCAGAAGGTGACTCAGCTCAAATGTCACCTCAGAGAGGCCTAAGCTGACCACCCACATTACACTGAGAACCCTCAAGACCCTGGCCCCAGGGCCACGTGGTGACTTGTGTGGGCTGCTGTCTCCACATAAGATAAAAGTGCTAGCATAATCACTATTTCATGCCGTCTGGATTGTATTTATTTCTTGTCTTCTGATTTTTAAAAGAAAATAAAACATTTCCATGGGTCCAGGCACTGTGCCTCTGGTGCCCAGGGGACGCCCTGGCCCTGCCTGTCCTCACCACCCATCCTCTTGGTAGATCTCCTTCCTCGCACTCACGTCCCTCGGGAACCACGCTGACTTCTTACTCGGTTCACTGTCTGTCTCTCCCACCTAAGCTGCTCTGTCCCCGAGGCAGGTCCCTTGTCTGACAGCACCCTGTAGAGTCCCCGGTGCCGGGAACAGTTCCAGGAACGCGGCAGGGCCGCCACACAGCTACGCTGACCGCGTGAATGACTGGCTGATGCCCGAGATACCTGGGACCACCTGGGATAAAGACAGGATGGGCCCCTGGTGCTGTCACTAGGCACAAGGACAGTGTTGGGTGCAGGAACGAGGGGGTCAGTAAGCTGCACCCCCAAGCCCAGGGCATCACCTCGTGTAGTCCATGATGGTGTTGAGCCGGTGAGCGATGGTGAGCACGGTGCACTCCTCGAACTGCGTCCGGATGGTGGACTGAATGAGGTCGTCCGTTTCCAGGTCCACGGCCGCCGTGGCCTCGTCCAACACGAGGATCTTCGTCTTCCTCAGCAGGGCCCGGGCCAGGCACAGGAGCTGGCGCTGCCCAACGCTTGAGCGGAAGAAAAAGACCAGGAGATAGTGTCAGACCGCCCTGGCCCTGGGCTGGGGGAAGGGGAAGACACATTGCGTTGCTTGGACGGGAGCGCGCAGCCACCGCCCACGTGCGCGCCGTGGCAGACACCGCCCAGCAGTCAGAACCCGGCTCCTGTCACTCGAGAAGCTGGCTCAGAGCCAGCCTCGGCTCGGGGCTCAGAGGTGATGCTCACAGTATTTGCCCAGGTCAGGGCGGGTGACGTGGCGGTTAGCACAAACGGCCCCACGTCCACGCGTTCCTATCCAACCACAGAGCGGTGACAGCTGACCCTGGACGCAGCCACGTGCCCCGCTTTGGTGGACAGGAAGCCGGCAGACCTGGGGCTCGCAGAGGCTCGCCCTGGGAACGCACACCAGGGCTCGCTCAGTCTCGCGCCTCTGCCGTCGCCGAAACGACGCGCCCGTGCTGGTCTGCCGGGGGATCAGGGACACATGGGGCACACCCCCATTGCCCCAGCTGAGGCCAAGCAGGTCAGCCAACAGCCGCTGGCCCCCAGACACGTGCGTGAGCCCAGCCACGTCCAGCAGGGCCACCTGCTGGCTGCCCTCGCGTGTGGCCAACGACCACTGCCGTGCTGCCGAACGGGAGTGAAGGTTTGCAGCTGGCTGTCACAGACAGGGATGGCTGAACCGGGTCCTAACTAACAACACCGGAGCAGGACCCCGGAGGTTCCCCGCTGTGCCAGGCGTTAATGCTTCAGGTGCTGGATCAGGGGCAGATCCCAGGGACCCGGGAGAAGGGGCGGTGCATCGGGCTGGGAGGGCTCTGAGCTGTGGTGTCCCCAGCTGGGAGGGAGCCTTTCGAGACTCTCACAGCCAACAGCCACGCTCAAGCAAATGCAGCAGGTGTAAGAAAGGAGATGTATTGGCCATCCTGCTTATTACACCTCGTGGTGAGAAGAGGCCAGACTGAAACCCATTTTACAGACACAGAAACTGAGGCTCCAGCAGGTGAAGGGACAGACGGCTCATGCATGGCAGAACTGGGGCTCAAATCCAGGTCCGACACAGATACAAGAGGACAGAATCTTCAAACGCCCCAACCGAGGTGGCGCCTAGAACACCTTGCCCAGTGTCACCCTGCGCAGCCCCCGCCTACCTCAGGTTCTCCCCGCCCTCCGCACACTCGTGGTCCAGCTTGTCGGGAAGGGAGGACACGAAGCCCTTCAGGTGCGCCAGCTCCAGGGACGTCCAGACCTCTTCGTCTGAGTACTGGCTGAACGGGTCCAGGTTCATGCGGAGGGAGCCCGAAAACAAGACGGGGTCCTGTTCAGAGAGAAGACAGCGGAGGGCCCGTGACGCCTGCGTCACGCTGGACGTGGCCCGAGTGAGGAGGTGCTGCACAGAAAGTTCTGGCCAGAACTGCTGACGAGGGGGATTCGGAGTGCCGCAGAATCGCTATTTCTGGAGATGTTAATGACGGGGAAACAAGGTCCGGAAAAGCCTGGGTTAAGCAGAGTAAAACAGATGTCTTCTCTGCAGAACTTCCCAGAGCCTTCGATACACACAGGAGCTGGGAACCTTCCAGAAAGGAGGCACGGCATGTGTACCTCCAAATCATAAAGTACTGTGGATCCCCTCCCTGTCTCCCAACTCCAAAAGAAATTCTTATAATACACTTTAGGGAACATTACACTAAAAGGCAACATGTTAAAAAATCACTACCTATGTAGCGGTCCTCAACCTTTGTGGCACCAGGGACCAGTTTCATGGAAGATAATTTTTCCATGGACAGGGGTGGTGGGGGGATGGTTTGTTTTGGGATGATTCAAGTAAGATGTTCACTTGCCACTCACTGATAGGGTTTTGATGTAAGTCTACAAGCAAACGATTTATTATGGTCTCTGTGCACTCAGACCTCTGTGCTAATGAAAATCTGTATTTGCAGCCGCTCCCCAGCACTAGCATCACTCAGCTCCACCTCAGATCAAGAGGCATTAGATCCTCATGAGGAGCTGCAACCTAGACTCCTCGCATGCGCGGTTTACAGTGGGGTTCCTGCTCCTATGAGAATCTAACGTCACCACTGATCTGACAGGAGGCGGAGCTCAGGCAGTGATGTGAGCCACGGGGAGCGGCTGTAAACACAAAGGAAGCTGCGCTCACTCACATCCTGCTGTGTGGCCCAGTTCCCAACAGGCCACAGACCAGTACCAGTCTGTGACGTGGGGCTTGGGGACCACAGAACTGTAGAAATTGGTCTAGAAAATTCTTATTTGTTCTTAGAAGGGTTAGAGATCCTCAGTCTGACTCTGACAGCCACCAGGGGAGAAGATGGTGTCATCTGGACTCTGTTAGATGCTCAGGAAACTGCCTCTTAGTGGCAGGAATGCGACACGGATACCCAGTTAATTCCCACATTGTTATTTACACGGTAAGAGGGGATTCAGGGGAGAAGAAACACAGCAGAACTTCAGTGGAAGTAATCAAGTAGGGACAAATTTACATTTGTCCTGAAAATATACATATGTCACTGCTTGGGGACCACAGTAGCTGGCTTGCCAGGCCCCGCTCACGCCCGTGGCTGCGCCCCGACCGCACCTGGGGGATGATGGTGATCTTGACGCGGAGGTCGTGCAGGCCGATCTTGGCGATGTTGACGCCATCGATGACGATCTCCCCCTCGGCAGACTCGTTGATCCGAAACAAGCCCAGGGTCAGGGATGACTTCCCGGCTCCTGTCCGCCCCACGATGCCAACCTGCGGGATGGGATGGGCCCAGGGTAAGGTAGGACCGCTGGTAGGCTGGGGTGCCCCTGCCCCACTCAGGGGCTGCCCAGGCAGTTCAGCCATCTGGTCGACCCAACTCCTGCCGCCACCTTCCGAGAGACACTCTTTCAGGGGCTGTTTTGGCCAAGGTCAAGAATGACTCCCCTCTCTTTGCCAGGCTCCCCAAGGAATTAATCAGCTCTTTTTATAAGTTACTAGGGACCTTCAACGAGGCAGACGTAAGGCAGACAGACCCCTTTTGGTAGGACCCGGCCTCCACCTGTCTTCCCTTGTGGGAACGGGGCTCCCCTGTTAATGGCCAAGGACGGACAGTCCTGACCTGCAGTCTCGATTCTGTTGCTCATCTGGGCCTGAGTGGTGGGCTTCACGGAGCACGTGCCAAAATGCCACGACGGAAGGTGAGCCGCCGAGACTCAGTGAGAACATCGCCCACCCTGTCCCTCGCTATAAGTCAGAGAAATTATCTCCTGGGAACAGAACATCCCGAGCCTCGTGGCAGGGCAGGTTTAGCACGACGAAAGCAGCACTGGCCCTGGCAAACGGCCAGAAAGGCCTTGGGCTGATTCCCGAGGAAGGTCTCAGGGTGAGGACGCCTCCCAGGAACAGCTTGGAACCACGGAAGGTTCCAAAACTCTGACTTTCACACTTCCCTTGAGCCATCCCTAGTAGTGACGGTGACATCTTATTCTAGAGTTCGGAAACTCGAATGCCATACAGGGGCCAGGCATCCCACGAACGGGGCAGGGACCAGGACGGACTGCGAGCTCCTATCTTATCCAGCAAGAGCCAGGGGTGGGCGGGAGGGGGATGGGCCCAGTGCTGTCAGATGTTCTGATCTTCCCAGAAAAGCAGGAAATGGATTTTCACCTAAAATGTTCCAGACTACTATTTGCAACTTACTCAGGTGTCTCCCAAAACATACCTGCGGGCCCCGTTTGGTTTTCAGACCACCAGTTTGGGATCCTGCTGGGACTCTCTGAACACCTTTCACTACCATAAGCTGCCTGCTGTCCCCTAAGAGTGACTCAACCCCGGGGTGCGGGGCTGTGACCGGCTGGGGAAATGCCACAGCTGGATTCACGTCCCGGTGCCCAACTGTGAATGGTGGAGGGAGGAAGGAGGGAGAAGGAGGGGAGGAGGGAGGGAGGAGGAGGGGAGGAGGGAGGGAGGAGGAGGGGAGGAGGGAGGGAGGAGGAGGGGAGGAGGGAGGGAGGAGGGAGGGAGGAGGCAGGGCGGGCACCCACCTTTTCCCCCCCGTTGATGGTGATGTTGATGTTCTTCAGGACCAAGTCCAGGTCCTCCCGGTAACGCAGGCCGTAGTTTCGGAATTCCACCCGGCCCACCTGGGGCCAGGTGCTGGATGGAGCCGTCTCCTGGATCTGCCAGGGAGCCTTGAATCACAGCGGGGGTGGCGGGGAGAAGAGCATAAGGGACCCCAAGTCCATCCCACGTGTCACTGCCCAACGTGAACTGGCCTCGGGGAGCCCCCTGCCCTCCCCTCCCCCTGGGGCTCGCTCTGCCCGGAACGCCCTCCCCAGACCGCCCCGTGGCCGCTCCCTCGAGTCCCGCAGATCTCGGGTCAATCGGTTGCGAGTGCCCTCCTGGGCCGCTTCAATCTCCCTCAGCACATGCAGCCTCCTGGGCCCACCTGCTTGTGCATTCTGTCCCCCGCACCCTCTGGGCCATCCACGCGGTGTGGACAGGCTCTCTAGCGTTCGCTGCTGTGTCCCGGGGCTCAGAGCACAGAGCAGATGCTCAGGACACATTCGTGGACTGACCAATGAAACGAGCAGCCTGCTCTGGGCAGACACGAGAGGGAAGGGGGTCGCCCCAGCGGGAGGGCAGCGAGCGGTAGCCGTAACAGCGAGAGGTCTCCACGTCCCAGGCCCTGTGCCAGTGACTCCAGCACGTCATCTCACTCAACCCTCACCACGATCCCGGGAGCGGGGTCCTTCCTCTAACCCCGGCTTCCACACTAGGCAACTGAGACGCAGGGAGGGCAGGTGACTTGCCCAGGGTCACACAGCCCCTGTTCTGAAAAGCCTCTTAGTTCAGTCCAGCATTCCCCGAGGCCCGAAACTGGGTGTGGTCTGGGCCCAGCCTGGTGGCCGCAGCCAGATGCGAACTCACGTCCCTCCAGGGGCCGAGCACAAGCAGACCGTGAACCTGGCTGCACGGCCTACGGACACAGCTCACAGCAGAGGAGGGCACGGAACAAGAAAGTGTCCGTCACCTTTTGGGCAAGAATCTCAGCTCCTTTGAGGAAGCTCTGTATGTAAGAACAGCATTTTATACCGAGCGCTGACAACGCACTGGGTGCTCAGCGCTGCAGACGGATGACGTCACCTGAGCCTCAGCGCAACGCCAGGGGGAGGGGGGGGCTACTGTTATGACACGTGGATGCAGAGAGGCTCTGGCTAAAGGGCCCCTCACGGAGTAACAGGCAGATCCCGCTGATGTTAAAAACAAAAAACCGAGCAAACGTGGGAACGTACATGTATGAATACACACAAGGAAGGTTCTGGAGGAAACACAGAAACCCGCTAACAGGGGCCCCTTCTAGGGAAAGAGCATGATGGAGGGGATGGGATGAGAGAACTTTCACTCTTCCACCTCCAAAACCTTCTTGCATTAGTTTTCTTAACAAGCACACCTCCGTTTTGTAATTAAGTACATACACAAAGAACACGTGCTGTAAGAACCTAGTGAGAGGCCTTGCAGACAAGTGGGTGGAACTGTCTAAAGACACAGAAACACGCACACGCATATACTGAACAGTGGTGGGACCACAGTTCATCTGTACTTTCTCCTGCATTTGTCTAATACACTCTTATCTAAAAACATAAAAGAAGTAAAAACAGGTGGGATGCTTTTTAAAACTGAATTCAACTGAACTACGTGCTTTAAATGGGTATGGCATGAATGATAGCTCAATAAAGCTGCGATAAAAACTAACGAAATACCCTGTAAAAATACGTCCCACTTTCGGTGGGAAGCTCCCAGTGTAATGTGCTCTTGCTTCCACAGGGGGGCACCAGCACCACTCTGAACAACGCTGGCCCAGGAGGGGTGACCTGGTCCACCCAGGAGGAACAGGGAAGCACTGGGCACAGGTGACCTCTGGGAAGCCCTCAGGACAGATCTTTTTCGTGGTGTTATCAAAGCTCACTGCGACCTCCAACTCCTGGGCTCAAGCGATCCTCCTCCCTCAGCCTCCCGAGTAGCTGGGACTACAGGCATGTGCCACCATGCCTGGCTAATTTTTCTATTTTTAGTAGAGACGGGGTCTCACTTGTGCCCAGGCTGGTCTCGAATTCCTGAGCTCAAGCGATCCTCCTGCCTCGGCCTCCCAGAGCGCTGGGATTACAGGTGTGAGCCACCGCGCTCGGCTGACAGATCTTAACCCAGGCCTCGGTCTCACTCCCTGGGGGAGTTTCCGGGAAGGCAGGTGGCACCATGGCACGGACACAAATCCTGGGTCCCCCATTTACCGGCCATGTGATCTCGGGCAAGTACTTTCACTTCTGTCTCTAGTTTTCTCACCCGTAAAACGGGGATGATATTAATAGCATCTGAATCATAAGGTAAAGATGAAATGAATTACTCTATGGAAAACGTTGAGGACACCGCCTGACACACGACAGGGCACGATGTGTGTCCCTGTCATTATTGGCAGGAGGGGGGATGCCGGTGTCACCAAGCGTTGTTGTTGTTGTTGACATCATCATCCCGACTACAGCTGCCATGTGGTGTCAGGGCACGGCAAGGCAGCTATTGGGGGGCGACGTGGCATCAGTCTGGAGGCTTGGGTCCTGGTCCCCGCTGTCCCGCTGAGCCACGTGGGACCTAAGTCAGCCATCATCCCTCCCCCGGTTCCCTTTCTCTTCATCTATGAAGTGGGGCCTCGGGTCCTAGGGTTTCCCAGACTTCAGTCAGTTCCTCACCACGTCATGATTTCTGCAATATCCCTGTCTCGATTCTCTTGCTACTTACTTTTAACACTTTGAGTCAACTCACTTGTACTTTATTTCTCAACTTATCTTAAAAGGAAAACTTACTGCAATCACAAATGGAAAACTAGTGTTATTTTCCATAACAGAGGTCTCCCGTACATAACAGATTATTTTTCTTAGGCAGAGGTGGCCCACTGAAGCCTCTGAGCCTGAAGGCCGCTGTTTATCTATCTGTTCAAGGGAGATAATCTCAATTATTAAGGTGTTAAAGACCTTCTAGCACCAAACTAAGTCTTGCTCTGTGACTTCATCAAAAGATATGAAACAATTAGAGAAGGAAAAACTTCTTCATTATGTGATGAACGTTGTCTCAGTGCCCCGATGCATCCCATAACCCAGGATACAGGCACTCCATGTCCTGGAGAAAGACAGGATGATTGTAAACTATTTTCCCACCCTAAAACGAGGAGGTTCTATGTAAATGCTGCAAGCAGACCGCGTGAGCTGAGACGGACCTCTGCCTGGTGGGGAATCCAACTTACCTCCCGCTCAGCGGCGGAGGACACACGAGATACGGCCCAGAGGTCTCTCTGGGGTGAAGACACACTGAGGACAAGGCCAAGAGGACACCCGGGGGCCCTGCCTTACCTCCTTCTCTGTCTCCGAATACTCCTTGAGTCTCTCCACCGCCACGATGTTGGCCTCCGTCTCAGACCACATGCGAACCAGCCAGTTCAAGTACGTGGTGATCTGCAGGGAAAGAGTCGCATGCAGTCTCTAGAGCGAGCAAGCTGACTTCACTTTCCACCAGTGTGACTTACATGAAACGTTTCAGATAAGAAGGGACAGACATCAGCAACCCCACATACGGCCACGACTTGCCACACTGCATCCCTTAAGTAAGCACCACATTTTCCAATTTTCCAAATAACCCATCGGCCGTACAAGGTAATCAGAAAGGAAAATGCAAAATATTTTAAACTAGGTAGTAAGATGCAAGCACCATGTATCAAAATGTGTGAGATGCAGCTCAAACAGTGCTTAGAGGGAAACTGGGTTTTAAAAGCATTTCCCTTGTAGCTGGAAGCATCCTCTTGGGCCACTGAGGAGTCTCCTTGACGGACGGCAGAAATCCTGGCCACGTGTCCAACTCCTCTCCTGTCCCAGTGGGTCACCAGGCCCTGGCCCCACCCCTCCAACCCGCTCTCCTCTGCCTTCTCCCCTCCTCCTGCGAGAGTCCGAAGCAAAGGAAGCTGCCACCCGGCTCCCCCGTAGCAGACGTTAACACTCCGGCCGTGCGTGCCCGTCTTACCTGCAACGCGTAGGACACCGACAGGCCCACCAGGCCGGCGCTGAGGCTGTGCCGGGAGATCACCGAGAACAGGGAGGCGAACAGGACGATGCAGTTGCCAACATACTCCAGCCGCACGGCCAGCCACCTGCGAGAGGCACACGGGCAGGCGGACGGACAGACAGACACACACACACACACACACACACACACCACGTCAGCTTCCAGAGACCTGGCTTCTAGCTCACGGGGAGGGGTGGGGGCATCCTTTGCTACCGGAAGTGACTCCCCCTCTCTCTGTAGTTGCAGAGAGAGGCCTCCGGGGCCCTGCTTGTCTGAAACAGGCAGCCTGGCAATGGGGGAAAGAGGGCCGAAGGGACACGACGCAGGTAAGTCGTCACCCGTCTGGCAAGCCCCGGCGTCTATTTTTTTTTAAATTAATTTATTTATTTTTTAAGAAAACCAACGCTTTCACAGTGGGCAGGCCCCGGGGTCTACAACAGAGCTCTCCGGAGACAATCTTCCCAGGAATCTGAAGCTTTCCTTGTTAAGAACCAACTTCCTCTCACTGAAGCCTTTAAAAAAATACACCTACACTGAAATGCATTTAAAAAAAAATGTTCTTGAAATTCCCTACATACTAAGAAGCCACCAACTGTTAAGAGGCACGACTGACTGAAAGTGACTGTGACCGTGTCTCAGACTTCGGGCTAAGGTCAAGTGTAAAATAACTTGGCCCGGGAGGGAGCTGGGAGGGAAGAGAGAGACCAACCTCCTGTGATGTCCCCAGACCCTGCTCCTCCTAATTCCAGAAACTTTAAGATGCATTATTTTCCCTTTTAAAATATAAACAGATACCGTATTTGTTTAAAGCTAACTTTCATACTGTGTCATGTTAGCACCAGGACTGTTATTTTCAAGTTTTAAACTGTGCACGGAGCGGGCGAGGGAGACGGCAGCTGGTCCTTCCCAGGCAGCCCTTACAGTCCACGTGGTGATCTTCACGCGGGTGAGATGCTCCGACAGACACAGCCGGGGGGTGACAAACGCCCTAAAAATTCTGCAAGGGAAGTCGAGGCCTCCAGGAATTCAGGGTCTGCCCACCCGGCCACGCACTGTGGGATTATGGCGCGTAAGGAGGGCAAATTGTTATGGTCCCCTCCAGGGCACTGTGACTTTTTAAAGACATGTATCAGGATGCGAACGGGCGAGAAGGATGCTGTCTTAGGGGCAAGTCAGATGCTTCTCTAAACTCAGCAAATAATTAGCAAACTTCTGCCCCTTTGTGAATCGATGCTGTGTGTGTTTGACCCGCGAGACGGCAATCTCAGGTGATCCAGCTTACTATTAGTAAACTGTGTCACACCTACACGGGGTGCGTGACCACCCAGCCAAGAACTACGGCGCGAAAACGCTCAGTAGCAGAGTCTGTCGCTGCAGACCTGGCGTCACCAGGACGACAGTTAAAGGACGGCTCCGGCAGGGCTTTCTGCCTCGGGAAGGACTCTGTCCCTGCACTGAAATGCCCCTGGTGCCGCGTGGTCACGGCACTCCTGTCGGCGTCTGACGGCTAGTGTGACCTCGCCTCCCCCCATCTGCCCGTCCTGTCTGAGAGGGCCTGAGTTTGGCTTTGCACCCAGGAAGGGCACGGGGAGGTGATGGGGCAAAGGGACAAGGCGTTCGGAGGGCTTCCCCAGCCCCCGCGGGCCGCGCGCCCACCTGTTGGCCACGATGCTGGGGTAATAGGCCTTCTGGCTCTCGTCCACCTTCAGGTCGCTCTGGCAGATGAAGCGCTCCTGCTCCTCGAAGGCGCGGATGACGCTGACCCCCAGCAGGGTCTCGTTGAAGTGGGAGTACACCGGGGAGCACCTCACCGACTCGAGGCGCTTCAGCTGCCGGGAGGAGGCCACGTAGAACCTCTGCGGTGCGGGAGAGAACAGACGGCAGGAGTCCGCGAGGGTCCCCTCGTCCCGCCCTCCCAGGGTGGAGAGGCACAAAGTCTGGATAGAACCTGTGCCTCCAGGGGGCAAGATGCTGGCGCTGGGCTGCTCTAACAGGTGTTCCCGCTCACCCGTGAACCGCAGCCACAGTGACAATGACAGTGACAACAATGACAATGATGACCCACGCCACCTACAGCACACCGTCCCAGGCATCGTTCTGAGAACCTTCACGCACAGCAGTTCATTTAATCCTCACAAAACAAAACCTGCGCCGTGCTCCTTCCTGCTACGATGAGTAAACTAAGAAGCCACTTAACCTCCCCCCTCCCAGGGCCACGTGGCAGGAACTGGCAGAGCTGGCGTCTGAACCCCGACAGCCTGGCTGCCAAGTGCTAACTTCCACTCTAACCGGCGCTGCCTCTCCGGAGCCTGCAACCGCCAGGGTTCTATGTCCCCACTAGCGTGGGTGTAGGCACAGGTTTGGAGACGAACTGGACCTCAGTTCAAATCCTGCCTCTGCTGTCGATTAACATAAACGTGGCCAAAGCTTCATTTCTCAGGGCCTCAGTTTCCTCCTCCGTGAAATGACAACAAGGCCACAGCAACAGGTCACTGTGAGGATGACATGTAAGAGTCACAGTCTCACATGAGATCTATATATTTGCATGCACATGAGTTTCATGTATCATGCGGACATATGACGTCACTAAGCACAGTGCCTGGTAGTATTAGGTTGAACCGTAAGAAATGGCTGTTTTTGCAGGTGAGAAAGGGATGAATACCAGCAATTCACATGGTTTCACCTAACAGTAAGCACTCAGGTAGATGGTGACTGCTGTTGTCATTAAGTGACAGAATTATTCCGCCTGTGCATCACATCCCCTCAGCCATGACTGTGCCCACACAACGGCTGGTTCCGGCACACTCACCCGCGAGGATAAAGTAAATCTCGTCACCCCTCCCTCCCTCCAAGGCCTCCCAGGCTCCGTGGGGCCAACCACGCCCCCCCGCTGACCTTGTCCTGCACCCCCCCATCCCCGCGGGCCACCCGCTCCCACCACCATCTCTGTCCCATCCAGGCCGTTCCTCATCACCCAGCAAACGATGGTGCAAACGGTGCTTCCCGGGGGAGCTCTCCTGCCCCTGCAGCTCACTGTCACATCTCCTGGTCGAGGTGACACCACACCTCTCGGGCAGACGCATCGTCCGCTCTGCACCTGCCTCACCTGGGCATTCAGGCAGCACCGGGCACAGTTGCCCAGCGAGTCTTGCTGGAGACAACAAGAGGCAACGCCCGCTGGACGCTGTGAGGAACCGTGGGGCAGATGCCGGATTGGCCGTTTGAGGAAGCTGAGCTCTCCTGGCCTCAGTTTCCTCATCTGGACAAACAGACCCGGGGAGACTGGGGTTCCCCTTTCCCAAGGCAAGGCCCCTGCAACTGCTTGGCCGTGGCAGAGCTGGACGGACCAACAGAGGGCTGGCAGGAGCCTGGCCCCCGCCTCCTGCCCTGCGCCAGGTGCACCGGGCCGACTGGAGGCCGAGTCCTGCAGCAGGGAGCAGTGAAAGTAACCGGTGCCTTTCACGAGGCCTCTGCGCTCAGCAGCTGCTTTCTGGCTGACAGTCAGGCTATGGTAATTAAACCCTCTGGGGCCCCAGAAACTCCGGACGCTAACCCAGGGACCACACCACCCTGGCTGGTCTCGGGGGCTGCTCTGCTCACTCCTGGAATGCAGATTGGATGTCATCCCCATCCAGCAGTTCCCATCACCTTGAACGAAACCCAGACCCCTGGCATGGCCAAAGGCCCGCATGACCATCCCCACCTGACCCTTGACCTCACCTCCTCCCTTTTTTCTTTTTTTGAGACAGTTTCACTCTGTTGCCCGGGCTAGAGTGCCATGGCATCAGCCTAGCTCACAGCAACCTCAAACTCCTGGGCTCAAGCGATCCTCCTGCCTCAGCCTCCCGAGTAGCTGGGTCTATAGGCACAGCCACCACACCTGGCTAATTTTTTCTATTTTCAGTAGAGATAGGGTCTCGCTCTTGCTCAGGCTGGTCTCAAACTCCTGACCTCAAGCCATCCTCCCACCTTGGCCACCCAGAGTGCTAGGATTACAGGCATGAGCCACCGTACCTGGTCCCTGACTCTTTTTTCTCAATGTTCTAGGTGCAAATTCTTCTAAAGTATTTTACCTGCTCAACTTCCTCTACTTGTCACTGCCTCAGAATCTTAGTTACTAGAAAAATCTAACGTGAGACGAATTTCTGTTCAGGAATGATCTGATTTTTTTTAAAAAGTCATTCACTTCTCTAACTCTAGTCCAGGAGAACAAACTACCTCCTGGGCTGGGATTCCTCTTTCAGAGACCACGGCAGTGGCAGAGGCTCACGAGCACACACAGCCAGTGGACAACGGCCTGCCCTGTGCCGGGCCACGGCTGCCACCCAGACACCTCGGAGTGGTGTTCAAGGATGTCACACAAGCCCACAGAGCAGAAATGCCTCCTCCCAGCAACCCAGACGCTCCAACAGAACTCTGCACCATCTTCCCTCTTACGCTACCATTTTTATTAAAAGGACTTGCTTTCAAAACTAAAAGTAACATATACTGAGCCTCAACATGTTCATCTGTCAAATGGAAACACAAGCCATACTGCAGTAACATGAGAAACCACACATGTTCACAGAACACATGGTAACACCTTCTGCTGAACGCATGAGGCTGTGACTGACGGCCTACACGGTGTCCCCGTTTTCCTGGGAACTGCACTGTGTCCAGGTACAAAACTACACTTCCCAGCCTCCCTTGCAAACAGAGGTGGTCATGTGACTAAGTTCTGGACAACCAGAAGTACAGCAGTTCCCCCTCAACCAAAGGTTTCACTTTCCCCCGGTTTCAGTTACATGCGGTCAACTAAAGTCCAAAAATACTAAGTGGAAAATTCCAGAAACAGTAAGTTTTAAATCATGGGCCCTTCTGAGTCGTGTGAAGAAATCTTACACTGTCCTGCTCCGTCCCACCCAGGACGTGAATCATCCCTTTGTCTGGCGTGTCCACGCTACTGATACTGATACTACACACTCGGTAGTCACTTACTGTCCCCCTTAGCAGGTCAACGACCGCAGCCTGCAGTGCTCGTGCCCAGGTAACCCTGTTTCACCTAACAGCGACCTCAAAGCGCAAGAGTGTAGTGACGCTGGCATATTGTTGTAGTTGTTTTACTTTATTATTACTGTTGTTAATCTATCACTGTGCCTACAAATTAAACTTTATCGCAGATATGTATGCATAGGGAAAAACATAGTATATATAGGGGTTGGTACTAACTGTGGTTTCAGGCATCCACTGGAGGTCTTGGAACACATCCCCTGTGGATGGGGGAGACTGCTGTATTTAAACGGATAGTGCTGATTCAGTGAACATACGATGCTTTCCCTTGTCCCCCCTTCCTCTGTCTCGCTGTCTGAACTACAGATGTGATGGCTGGAGCTCCAGCAGCTATTTTGGACCACGAGATCAACTTAAGAATTGAAGACTTGTGCAAAGTGGGTAATATTTTAAAATATTAAAAAATAAATAAAAGGAATCTGGGATCCTAACAAACTCATGGAGCTGCCATAGCAGCCCTGAATGGACTACTTCTAAATTTCTGTTAAGACAGAGAAATAAACAAACACCTATCTTGTTTAAGCTACTATTATTCATGTCTCCGTTATTTGCAGGAGGCTTAGGAATTAAAGAATTTTATGCTTAAGGAAATTTTATTAATGAAGATGTCTTCATAGGTTTTGTTTCCTTTGCTAATTAATTTATGGCTAGAAAAATATAACCTATTAGGAAAAAAGTCCTTTTGGTTATTGCAAGCTAAAAATATTCAATTTAGGTATGCAAAACTGACAGAAACGAATCTAAACCCTCCTCAAGCAAATCCTCAACAGCTCCACGCCACTGCAATGGTGAGAGGAAATGACCCCTTAGGTGACACGGGAGCACCAGACACAGTGGGGCTCACCCTGGACACCAAGACCCCAGCTCGTACCTGGACAAAGAAGTAGAGGAGGCCCAGGGGCGGGATGATGACAGCGGCGATGGGCGTGGCCAGCAGGATGATGATGCAGGCGCCGATGACATTGAACATGGAGCCCATGAACATCTTGATGACCTGCGGGATCATCGAGTCCACCGTGTCCAGCTCCTTGGAGAAGCGGTTCACCAGGTTCCCGCTGGGCGTGCGCTCAAAGAAGCTCATGGGCGACCGCAGGACGTTGTGCAGCAGATTCAGGTGCAGACGGCGGGAAGCAAAGATCCCCCCGATGGACACCGCCATGGAGTAGCCACACACGGTGATACCTGCAAGCACTCTGGAGTTAAACCCGGCAGCGGGGAAGGGGCCGGGCGCGGTCGCACACTGCAGGGAGTGGCCAGGTGGACAGAGCAGGCCTGGACTCCCAACTTCTAAGAATAACGATGGTGGCTATTATTTAGAGAGCACTTACTATGTGCCAAGCACTGTGCTAGGGTTTTACATGTATCTGATTTTTACTATGACTCTAAGTTCTATTTTGCAGCTGAGAAAACTGAAGCCCAGACAGGTGCATTCCTTTGTCCTCAATATTCTCAGCCAAAGAGAAGCAGAGCTGGGATTTTAACTCACACAGCCTGCTCCAGAGTCATGCTCGCAACCTGTACGCCCTGTTCCTCTAGACCTGCACTCTCCGAAAGAACCTTCTGCAGTGAGAGGAATGTTCTATGTCTGTGCCGTCCAGTACAGTAGCCACGACCAGCCACTGGTGGCTACTGAGCACTTGAAATGTATCTAGTCCAATCAAATAACTAAATTTTAAATTTTCTTTAATTTTAATTAATTGAAATTAAAACAGCCACTCACGGCTTGCGACTACCATACTAGAAAGACATCATTGTTCCAGACCAGATACTGTTGCTGTGTGAGCCCAGATAAACACCACACCCTCTCTGTTCTCTACCTTCCCTCAATTATCATTTGGAGGCCACAGCCCTCTGCCCTAATGGCAGGAGGAGGGGAGGCTAAGGATTGAGAAACTCAAAAAATCTTATGTCTGCCCTCCTAGCGATGTTTTTTCCCAAAGCCATCTCCTGGAGACCATGAGACATTTGTGGCTTCTCCAAACAGCCCACACGGTAGGGCACTGTTCTTTCCAGAGTGGCAATTTCACAGGGACACGGGTTTCTATCTTGGCCTCTTTAATCAGGGAGAAACCAGAGAGGCGTGGGCTAAAATGACAGGCTTGGAAGCCAACACCGCCAACTCCTATCTCTGCAACCCCCCAGCCAGGGGACCTTTGAGAGGTCATCTAACCTCTCTGCACCTCAGTCTCTGCCTCCATGAAATGAAGACAATGACGTTTACCTCGGAGCACCATGAATGTGAAGTCCCTGGCTGGCGATGCGCTTGGCATGCAGGAAGTACTCAAACGTGTCACGCATATGCATTTATTGTATACATGTGCACATCAGACATTTAATGTACGTGGGTGGATGTAAATGCAGTTTTTTGAGCACATAAATGCAGCTCCTACGCTGCACAGTGCAGACGTTAAGTCTTCAGCCAGACTGTTCATGCAACGCCAGCGCTGCCACGTAGTAGCTGTGTGACTCTGGGCACTTACTCAACCTCTCTGGGCCTCCCTTTCTGCATCTCTAAAATAGGGACAATATTAGCCCCTACCTCACAGGATTGCTACAAGGATGAAATAAGTTAAAACATAAAAAAGTGTTCAGAGCAGAGCCAGGTATCAAGTAAATGCTCTGTAAATATCAGCTGTTATTAACAATGCCGTTGTGTTTAGGGACCACCACAGGACCACGAAGACGGGTATACAGCAGGGTTTCTCAACCTGATTACAATGAAAGTTATCTCCAAATATTGTCAAATGTGCCCTGGAGGATGACACTGCTGATGGTTCACAACTACAATTATAAACTAATCTCCACAAATGAGACGTCACAGAAGCTCTGTCACCCTGACAAAGAAACAGGGGCAAGGGGTTCCCCCAAACTCACGAGGCTCCCGGTGGCCTCTGCTCTCAACCTTCCTCATCTGTAAAATGGGCACACTAAGCTCTCCTCCGTTCTCCCTCCCCCAGCCCCATGAACAAAGCATTCATGGAACATTCCTTCTACAAGTACTTGAGTGTCTACCACGTGACAGGTGCTGTTTAGCTGGGTTTGGCTTCGTTTGGGGACTCACAAAACCCTGAGGACTCAGGGGACCCAGTTCTATCATGAGACACGAAGCGAGGACAGGAGTCCCAACCAGGTGGGCTGGGGGCGGCGGCACCCACCTTGCGAGATGCCCAGGGCTCCGTAGACGCTCAGGCGGACTTTCGTGTGCTCCTGGGTCCCATTGACGATCGGGTCGTCGGTCCAGAGACTGAGCCAGTAGTTAGAGGCCAGGGCGGCCACGTTGTTACACAGGAAGAGGAAGATGCTCAGGAAGGAGATGAACACCCCGATGGCCTTCATGTAGTCCCAGTACACGGACAGCTTGACCTGGAGGCCCGGGAGAGAAGGCAGCGGATCAGATGCACCCACAGTCGGGGCTTCGACAGCAGCAGTGCGGTCCGAGCCGCCTCCGTTCTCCTGCCTAGAACATCCCCCCCACCCAGTTATTCGACAGAGTCGAGCTCTCTGCCCTCAAGGGGCTTCCAGTTGAGCGGCTAGACGGGCTTCCATCACATCATCACCCAGACACGTGCGCGACACTGAGAAAGGCTGAGAACGGCCTCACATCCGAGACAGGGCAGTCTGCTCAGGCCAGAGCCCCGGCCCAGACCACAGGGCTCGGCTTCGCCAGTCTCCAGGCATCTGTCCTCGTGTCCGCTCACTGGCAAGCTTTCCATGCCACGCTGTGGGTCTCGACAACCGTCTCACCCCACAGCCTAGCTGCAAGGTAAAGGCGAAAGGCAGGTCTGACGTGGAACTTACACGACTGACCCTTCCTGTGATCTTTTGATTTTTCTTTTTCAAGTCTCTGTTCTGGAAACTGGAGTCGCTGGGTGGCCGGGGGAAGGGACTCGGAGGGGAGAACATGTTTATTTCACCATTTGGCTTCCCCACGCAGCCACGCTGCCTGCTGTCCCTGGAACTCGTCCACAGGGGACCCCTTCCTCACGTGCAGTGGACCGTGGAGGGCGCAGGGGTCAGGAATGACCACGCGTGCTGAGCCAGGTCCACTCTGGCTCTGACTCTCACACGTGACAAGCCTGCTGGCTTCAGTGTCCCTCGACTATAACACGGGACAACACTGAGACCATCTCCTCTAGAGATTAAGTGAGAAATAAACGAACCTGCCATCTCTGGCCCTTCCTTCCCAAATCCTTGACTTCAGGTAATTTCTCTGGCTCCCTGGAGGGTAAGAGCAAGGTGAGAGGGGACACAACCATCACCTCTGCCCCGGGCCACAGCCCTGGCTGTGACGACAGGATGGGGAAAAGCTGGGAGCAGAGGGCCCAGGAGGCTCTGGACACACCCAGGGAGACGTAAGAGAAAGTCCCCGAACCTCACTCCCTGCGCCACCACCTTTCGTGGGTTTTTTTTTATTTTTTTATCTGTGTGTTTATTTTTTTACTTACTTCAAAAGGCCCATTCCCTATTTTTTTTTAACATAACCACATTTATTTTTAAAAATAAACTTTGGATCACTCCCATAAATGGAAAATTATGGACACCTGCCCAAAATAGATGATCTTTGAAAAAAAAATACAATAAAACAAGAGCTTGAAACCTGCTCCCCTTGTCAAAAAGAGAGGCTCGCAGTTGTCAGGTATCAAAGACAGGCCAGCACCCAGCTGAGACTTTCTCAGGATATAATCGTACGGACTAAAAGAGAAATGAAAAAGACACAAAAAATATTCTTCTGCTCCATCCAATGCTCTTTGGTGCTGTCTCTGCACAACCTGAAGCCACCTTGTGCACAGGTGATTTAAAGCACCCAGGTTGCCTGCAGGTAACAGGAACCTCAGAGCTGCTCAAAGCCAGGGGGCAGCCAGCAGAGCAGAGACTGCGAGTGCCAACCCTGGAGTCTGACTGCGGGGGTTCAAATCCCAGCTCTGCCACTCACCAGCACGACCCTGGGTAAGTCACTCAGCCTCTCTGGCCTCGGTTTCCCAGCGCTGTGAACAGCACCTTCGCAAGCCAGGTGGGCCAGATACGAGAGTTCACACAGACAACGCACCCGGCACAGTGTGCGCTTGGTGAACCCGGGTCGCCGGCACTGCGTAGGCAGCCGGGCCTCACCTGCCCGGTCTGAGCCTTGTCCGCCTCCACCAGCTTCCAGGTCTCCTCCTTCTTGGCCCCGGCCTTCTGCAGCTCGGCCGTGCTGTGGTGGTGCCTGCCGACGTCCCCGCTGTAGGAGGAGGAGCTGCTGAGCTGTCTGGGGAAGGGAAGCACGGGGATGTCAGCCGCACGGACGCCTCGGGCAGGGCCAGCGGGTCTGAGCCAGGGCTGCGAGTGCATTTGCAAGCTCACGCGTGTGCAGGCACACCCCACGTCACTGTCACTGCTCAGGGTGAAAGGGAACGTCTCGGGCAGGAATGACAGCTGTGGGCAATGCCACCTACGATGCTCTGACCGTCTCGGCGCCCAGGCACCTTCCTCCCTCAAGGCCACGTCTGTAAACCACAAGACTGAACCGGTTTGGTACTTTGTCTTGTTTTTCATTCTGTTTTCTTTTTTGGATCTTTTTCATTTTGAAAGATGACCAACCAGCCCTCTCAACTTATTTTATCTTTTTAAAGTTTTTTTTTAAATGCTGACTTTTTGGAAAACTTTATTTGCGTGTAATTTCAAATTCATAGAAAAGTTGCAAGAATAGCACAACAGACTCTAATATCCTTTACCCAGATTCACCAGTTCTTCACATTTTGCCCTATGTGCTTTATCATTCTCTTTACATATACATGCGTGTAAATTATCTGTATCTCTGTGCACAGATGTAAGATCTTTCTCAATCTTTTGTCATTTTATTTTTGGTGCTAAAATATATTAAACATAAAGGTCCCAAAATATATAAAACAGATACCACGTGTCACCCACAAGTAACAAATGGTAACGCTTTGTCCTATTTGCTTTATCTTTAAAAAAAAAAAAAAAATTAGCTCATTAGACAAGCACTAATGCCATGGACAAAATTAAACATAGAAAATATTTTACTCTTTACCGTTCTTTTTTCCCTCTCCCCTAACCCCTAGAGGTAACACCTCAGTTCCTTCTAGGAACAGTAAGTCACTGTTACTTGTGACTGTTTTAAATCAAACACTGGTTCTCAAATCCCGAATCTCCCAGGCCCCTCTGGGTGACCTGAGCGAAGATCCGCACCATGTAGGGAACCCGAGTGTCAGAGGCGTGGACGGATGGCTAAACCACGAGGCCCGTGCCAGTCATGCCACCTGGCAGGGACAGCGCCCGGCTCCCCCTTTGGGCCTCTGCGCTCTGGAAAGTGAGACCCGTGGAGGATTCGGGAGGGGAGGCAGAACGCCCACATTGCCCGGACCCCAGGGGAGCCGAGAGCGTCTTTTGGTGCGTTAGGCCTCGCAGCTGGCACCCCTGGGGGGCATAGCAGGGTCCTCGGGACCCGGCCTCCCCCGGCGCTTACCTCTGCAGCTGCCTGCCGGCGGCGTCCATCACCAGCACGCCGTTCTCCATCTGCTTGGCCTCTTTCCCCGGACTGCCGACACCCGTCATCCCTGGTAGCAAAAGGAGAGACAAAGGGGGCAGTTGGGGTTTCAGGAGCCAGGGAAGACCGTCACGGCACAGAGGAGACAGCTGACAACCTGGCCACCAGGAAGCTCAGAAACACAGACCTGCCCTGCTGAGGCCACAAGCCGCTGTCCCACTGGGGTGCAGGTGGTATCTGGAGCCAGGTCCCTTGGGGCAGGGATGGCACTTTCCAACTGTCCGACAGTCCCGTCAGCTGAGGGCACCGGGGCTGAGCAGGCGGCCTGCGCCAGCAGCGATGGGGAACACCCGGCTGTGCCCACAGTACCTGAGCATCAGGCTCTGCTAACAGGACTGGGATGCGGGACCCACACGGGGGACGGAGCCCACTAGTCCCCAAGCATCCCAAGTAGGAGTGATACCCAAAATAAACAACCAGTATGACAAGGGTGTCAGCCAACAAGAGGCCCAGGGGCCCCTGTGGTGCCAGGAGTTAACCCTTTTGCTGCCGGATCATGGGGAGGTCCCGAGAATCCAGGGTAGGGGTCCCTGGGCAGTGGCTGCTTCCCCACTAACAGGGAAGCATTTCCATATTTGAACCACCGTGTCAACTTGGGAGTGGGCCCTTCCCCAGCTGAGCCTCAGATAAGACCCCAGCCCTGGCGACCCCTGGGATGCAGATTTAGGAGAGATCCTGAGAAGGCCAGCGTGGCAGGCACCAGCTGGCTGCCTGCCCCAGCCCCAGGAAGAATCCACCCAGCATCAACGATCATCACAGAACGTCACCGACGGTGACAGCAAATACTGACTACGTGAGCGTCAGGCACCGTGCGGTGCCGAGACAGATCAGCTCCCTTCGCCTTCACGACGACTCGGTGATGCGTTACTGTTCACCTGCTCTGCACGGACCTGCTCCCTGCCTGGTAACAGGAGAGAGAACAGCACAAGCCGGGCACCACAGGCCAGGCCCCCCGAGAGGTGGGGAGAGAAGGTACAAAGGGGATAAACACGCAGCCAGCAGGCGGTCAGGGGGACCCTGGGAACGCGCTGATGTGACACAGTAAAAGCAGACTCCAGAAAGGCAGCCACCGCCCTCAGGTGACAGCGACAGGGAGACACAGACAGACGGGAAGGGAAGGAGGGGCAGGGGATGGGCCCTGGCCTGGGGGCAGGTGCTCTACAGATGAGTGGATGCCTGCCCAGCCCGGTCCCTGCAGGGACTCTGAATTAGAATGCAGTCGGGCAACTGGGACGTGAGGCAAGGGCCTTCTCAATTCCTAGCTGTGTGCCTTGGGGGGCCGTGATAAACCTCTCTGGGCCTCGATGACCACATCTGCAGAACAGGAACAGCGGCAGACTCCACCCTCAGGGCAGGAGGGCGAAACGAGATCACTCGCCGGGCTTGGTGCAGCGAGTGCCGGTGACACAACCTCAAGGTGCTTACTGCCACATGCGTTTTGAAACGTGTTCTACAGATAATTCTGGGGCACAGCCAGGAGTGAGAACCACTGCCTTAAACAGTCCCTCTAATGTTAGCGTTTTTAATTAAAAAATAAAAAACAACACAAACCAAAAATAGCCACATCACTCAGGAAGGGGGATAACAAGCAGGACTTCCCATGTAGCCACACGCAGCCAGTACTCGTGCACATGCATGGCGCTGGAAGCCAGGCCTGGCCTTAGCTACCTTTCTCTGTGCAGGGATGGGATGCTCCGGGACACTCTGGGGACCCCTGTTCTCTAGGTGGCACACTGCAGACAGCCCCTCTCCCCGCCCAGCAGCCCTCGTGCCCTCCTGTAAGCCTCAGCCTCCCTTCTCCCCTGCTCGTCATGAGTGCAAACCACCAGGTCCCGACCGGCGCTTCCATGGTGGCCTGCGCAGCCCACCTATCAGTCCACAGGTGGGCATTCCAACCGGGGCAGCTGGAAAATTCTACCCTGCAAGGGGGAGGACCCAGAGTCTAAGAAGAGGACCATGAACACCAGCTGGTCCACCATCCTGTGGCCTTTTGAAGGAATTAGCTCTCCCCCTCTTCCCTGCAGCCTGTCAATCAGCACCCCAGGCTCCTTGAGCCAAGGAGGGGCCTGCCTGAGGTCACCCCAGCAGAGCCCTCTCCCAGGACCCTGAACCATCATCCGTGGTCTACAAGGACCAAAGACAGCTCATCTGTCCTGAAAGAGTCTGTCTAAATTCCTGGAGTTCCCGTTTCCTGAGGCCTGTTTGCTCAGCTTTGCCTTTGATTCCCAGGCTGCCCGCTACCCTTCCAGTAAACGCCCTTCTCTGTTTAAGGTGGCCCGAGTCGGCTTCTGTCACTTGCAATAGAGCCTTAGCCAGGACTTTCAGCCACACACTACCGGTTACCGAAGGCAGGATGGCCGGGTCCTCTGCAGCTGCTGCAATTCAGCCAGGGGACACCCCTCTCCTCGGGGCCCCGGCCGCCACCTGCAGCTCCTCAACACGCAATGATCACCCTGCGCTATCTTGGCCCAGGACTCGTGGGTGGCATCGTCCATCAAACTGTTACCATTTATCTCCATCTACCGTGTGCCAGGCATTTCACACCACCATCCCCTTTGAGGTGGCGGTATCGTGACCACGAAATAGGAACACTTAGCCACGGTCACCAGGCGGTGAGTGGGAGATCTGGAGACTCAAACTGCTCCACCCAGCGCCACCCACAATGCCTGGCACAAAGTAGGCGCCCGCTGAACGTTTGCCGAATGAACCAATGAGCAACGGGAGGGGCGCAAACGCAGCCACGCGAGGCCCCTCCCGAGGCATGCAGCGGCACTGCAAACCGGTCTGCGTCCTGCTGCTGCGAGCACGGCCCACCCCGGCCCAGCACCACTGACCTTCTTCCTCCGCGTCTGCCACCTCGCTGCCTGGGAATTCACGAGAACCAAGAAAGTATTAAGAACCGAGGCAAAACCCGCCCCCCTACCCCAAACCCCCACCGAAATGCCCAGAGGGAATGAACGCGCCAGCTTCTCTGCAGGGGAGAGACACGAGGATGGCTGACGCGTCTGCTCCATTCGTGCCTCAGTTTCCCCATCCCACACAGGCTGGGTGGATCCCTGACACTGCCCGAGACCAACCCCTTTCTCAAAGAGCCGTAACTGTGTTTAAACATAAATAGAGCTAGAAAAGCAACGTAGATCAACCTTCTGTCTTCGTGTCTGTTTTCACGGCAGCAAAGGAAAGAAACACAGTCTTCCAGCAGGGAGGGCAGGCGTGACACTGGGAGGTGACACGGGCCCCAGCTCCAGCCCGCAGCCTTAGTTCTTCGAGGACAGACATGGCTTCTTAGAGGCCCCAGGGAAGTGTACACTGAGCCAGCTGCGCATGGAGCCAAGAGAAGGGGAAGAGAAGGTGACGTGGCTCAGATGTCATTCTAGACCCTCCCTCGCGGGGATGGGGACCCCTTCTCTGGACTCTCATACGCCTTCAGGCACCCCTCCACCCCTGCATTTAGCACCATGATGTCCTCGAGTATTTAGTGTGTCTCCTCCCATCAGACTGTCAATTCTCAAGGGTACAGAGTGGGTCTTGTCCACCACTCTATTCCCGGTACCTGGTGCTCCAGGCTGCCAAGTATGGTTACACAGGATGTGCACTGCATAACTTGCGGGGTGGGGGGACCATTCCACATGGTGGCTCACATATCAGGTGGCCCTGCAGCACACAGCAGGCACTCTGTACACACCTGACGGGCAGATGGACAGACTGACAAGCCAACGGCACGTGAACAAGCAGAGCGGACTTTCCAATACCAGAAGGGGCACAGGCCAGCCACAGCCACAGCGCCCTCCCACAGCCCATACCTACAAAGCTGGTTTCTAAATCAGCCCTGAGAGAAATAGGTAAAGTCAACTCATATTTTCTTCTAATCTGGGATATTTGTGCAGCTGTGTAAAGATCCAAAGCCCCTTGACCTATCGATTGCTTATACAGAGTGAGCCTTAATCAAGGTGTAAATCATTCACTCGTTCATTTAACATGTTTACTGAGTGTCTACTATGTGCCAGGCACTGTTCTCAGACCTGGGGATGCAGAGTGACCAAAAAGCCCTCAGGGAGCTTAAATTCCGAGAGAAGAGAGAGATGACAGACAAACCAGAAGATCTAGAACTTACTGACAGGCAGTGATAATTGCTACAAAGAAAAACAAGGCAGGGGAAGGAGAAATGAATGGGGGGTGGGGGAGTGGGGAGACTGGAGAATGCTGTAAAATACTAAGAATTCTTTTTCTTTTTTTAAAGCAAACATATACAACCTGTCAGTCATTGAATGTCCCTTGAGTCCTCCCAGGCGATGGGTCACCCAGGTGATGGGTCTCTGATGGTGACAACTCAGGTGTCCTCCCTACCCTGAACCACACAAGTGCCGCCTCTGGTCCGCATACTCGGCTGCCAGCCCCGGCAGCAGGCACCTCAGGAGCCTCGCTGTTTATTCCACCAACACCGCCGTGACTCAAGAAGGTTCTGGAACTCTGCTTGGGCAAGCGCCAGCAGGCCGGCCTCCCCTGAGGGAAGAATGCAACTCACTGCTTTATAGTCAACGCCTCGTTTTTGACCAAAAACGGAACTGCCTGGCTACATCACCCCACCTCCTCTCCTGCGGCCTCGGCTCTGAAAGTTCTTCGTCCTCCAAAGAGGAAGAAACGCGGCCACTGAGGACAGCGAGAAGGAATGTGCCGCCTGCGCGACCGGCTCTCGGGTGGCTGTGCAGTGCCACAGCAAACCCTGTGACGTGGGGAGGTGCCCCCGACCCGGGGCTGAGGAGGGGACAGGAGGAGAAAGGAGGAAACTGCAAGGTGATCTCCATTGCGCCAAGGGAAAGGGCCTGGGTGGAAAAGACGCTGACGCTAACAGTGGCTGTGCCCCCCCGGGCGGTGGCAGAGCAGGAGGGATGTTCTTTTTCCTGATTCTTAACGCTCTTCGGCAGTTTGCAAATGTCTGTGATGACCACATACTGATGTTATAACCAGGAGAAAAAAAAACTGAGTGACAAATACTTGCCACGAGGTTGAGACACGGTTTCAGCAAGGCTTTGAAAAACGGCCACATGGATGGAATGAAGGCCCTTCTCCCAGGATGACAAGGAAAAAGAACCTGGGGCAGTGGAGTCGCAGCGTTTCAGGGCCCCTCTCCCTCGGTGTCCCGGGCACCGTGGAGGACGTTTAGCAACACCGCTGGCCTCTACCCACCAGATGCCAGCAGCAACCCCGGCTCCGGCGGTGCCGGCCAAAAATGTCTCCAAACGTTGCCAAATATCCCCGAGGGACGGGGGGCAAATTTGCTCCCCATTGAAAACTACCGCTGTAGGTTTTAGGTTTCTGAAAAAAAGAAACCGGAGTCATAAAAATGTTTTTCACTTTCTTTGTCATCCAGAAAAGTAAAAAAATAAGTAGATTTCCTAGAAATCAGTATACTAAATATCGCCGGGGGAGGGGTCAGTCTCTCCCCCTCCACAAGCCTGGCCCCCGTATGTCCGCCCTTCCCCGCCCCCCTGAGAAGGACTCCTCCCGAGCCGCATACCCCTCAGCCGGCTGCAGCCTGGGTGTTCTAAAAAAAGACCTGATTAATCCAACAAGGAAAAATGTTACCCTTTAGGAGGAGCCAAAAATGTGGTTCGAAGAAATCCAAGGTCATTGGCGCTTAGAGCCGGCTGAAGTTGAGCAAGACTAGACCCCAATGCCAAGACGCTAGAGACGGGGCCCCTCCGGAGAGGCGGAGAAAGAGGGGGGCCGCCCAGTTAGACTGAAGACCCACAGGCCAAGGCCTCAGCGCCCCGCCTGGCAGGAGGCGGGTGGCTGAACCCACAGAGGTGCTAGTGCAGTGGGTGGTATTTTCATCACCAAATTAAATGCTGATGCACACAAAAAATAAAGAAATTGGCAGCATTCTGTGTTTTGTATAAACTGTGCTGGGTATGCTGGCAGCTGGGGAACGAGCCCATCTGAGGCCAACAGAGTTTAAGGACATTCCTGCCTCACCTCGATGGAAAAGAGAGGGAGAGAGACCTCAATCTGGGCAAAGGATTCAGTTACACCCATACATGTTGATTTAAAAACCACAGAGGGTTATTTTTGCCTAAATGTAGCCCCGCCACGCAGGCTGGTGAAATACAGTGATTGAGAAGTTGCCACAGCTAAGAGACAGAGCAAGGAATTCTGCAGCAAGAGGAAACAGGCTAGACTGAAGGCAGAACTTTCCAACCGCAGAGGCACGAAGGTGCAGAAACTCATTCAAAGCAGAGAACTCAAAAGCTTAGGGAACGTCAACCGTCACCCATTGGCAAAACACAAAAACACTTTTCCTTTAAAACCTCCAGGACTCATAGCAGCATCACTCACAATAGTCAAAAAGTGGAAAGAATCCAAGTGTCCTTCTACAGAGGAAGAAACAAGATGTGGTACATCCATACAATGAAACATTCATTATTCAGCCATACAAAGACATGAAGCTACGACACCGGTGAACCTTGAACACACCATGCTAAGTGAAAGCAGCAGTCACGAAATTCCACATGTGAGATGATTCCCTTTCTACGAAATGTCCCCAACAGGCAAATCTACAGAGACGGAAAGTAACGTAGTGGTTGCTTAGAGCTTGGGGGTTGGGGGAAAACAGGGAGTGACTGCTAATGGGTTTCTTTTGGGGGTGATGAAAATGTTCTAAAATTGTGGAGACGCACAACTCTGTGAATATACTAACAATCGTTGATCGTACAGTTTACACGGGTGCACAGTACGGTACGTGAATTATATCTCAATAAAGCACTTACTGAGAACCACTAGGACTCCTGCAGCGGAACTCCTAATGCAGGGTTGTCAATCTGCCACCAAACGGCAGACTCAGAGACCACTGAAGGAGCCGAGGATGGGAAACTGAGCCCAGACTAGAGGTGCCAACCCCGCCAGCAGCTGCTGTGTGCCCTCAGGCCGGTCACTTCCCCTTTCTGACAGTCAGTGGCTTCCCACTGCACTTAGGCCAAAACCCAAACTCCTCCCTGGAAGCCGATCACCCGGCTGACCTCAGCCCCACCCATCCCCGGCCCACCGTGGTCTGGCCACACTGGCCTCCTTCTTGTCTCTGAGACAAGGTAAAGCTCACACTGGTCCTGAGGCCTTCGAGCTTGCTGTTCCCTGTGTCCAGAACACTGTTCCCGGCTCTTCTCCTTGCTGCCTCCTTCCCATGTCAATGTCCCCTCCTCAGAGAGGGCTTCCCTGACCACCCTGTCTGAGCCGTCACCAGGCTGTCCATCCCTCCGCATCCCAGGGTACTGCGTTTCTGTCTCCACAGCACATAAGGCTGTCTGAAGCCACCTTTAGCTGTCCATTGTTCACTGTCTTTTTTGTCCACTGGATTCTCAGGTCCATGAAGACAGGGATTTGCCCATAACTTCTGCAACGCTATCTCCCCAAAAACCAGCACACGACCTGTTTGGGGTTGAATTGTGCCCTCTCCCAAATGCACATGCTGAAGCCCCAGCCTGCAGCACCTCAGAATGCGACCTTATTTGGAAACAGGGTCACTGCAGATGTGATCAGTTAAGATGAGGTCACACCGGAGCAGGGGGAGCCCCTCCCTAATCCAATACGGCTGGTGCCCTTATACAGGGGGAAATCTGGAGCCGGGCACGCACACAAGGGAGAGCGCCACGGGGCTGTGAAGGCAGAGAGCGGGGCGATGCTACCACGAGCCAGGCAGTGCCAAAGACGGCCTGCAAACCGCCCGCAGCAGGAGAGAGGCCTGGGACAGATTCACGGCTCTCAGAAGGAACCAACCCTGCTGCACCTTGATCTTACAGTTCTGGAGGCCAAAACTGGGAGACAACGCATTTCTGTGGTTTAAGCCACCCCGTTTGTGGTACTCGGTTACAACAGCCCTAGGACAATAATACAAGGACTTAACACACAGCAGGTGCTCAGTGAGTCCCCGTTGAAGGACTGGGAACACGAACAGCAAACAGCTCCTTCTTGGCAATCCCAAAGGGGGCCCCATGCACAGACTGTGGTGTCAACCGTGCCCCTGGCAGTTATGCGACAGGACAGCCCTGGAGCCCTACCTGAGGACAGTCCATCTGAGCCCTGTTTGGGGACCAAATACATAAAAATCACACCCCACCCCCACAGGCCCAGGGAGCTTGTACTTAGCTCCTAAAAGAGGGAGATCAAAGCAGGACAGGTGACCTCTCTTAAGCCACAATCTTTTTAGCAATAGCTGAAACCAAATCAGGGTACCCCAGACCAAAGGTGGGGTCCCCTTTGGGGCCCAAAAAAAGCATCAGGTGACCTGTTCCCTCCCCATGTCAACACGGGTCAAAGCCCCCAGAAGGGAGTCGAGCAGAGGATCTTCTGAGATGCTAGTGTGACCCAGGAACAGAGTGGCCTGAGAGGCTGCAAACCAACCCCTGAACCTGAAACCAACCGAGAAGCGGATTCTCAGGAGTTCACCCCATGTGCTTCAAATAAGGTCAAGGTGAGGTCCCAGGCCAGAATTCTTCAGGGACCCAGTGGGCCCCTCTGAGACCATCCCACGTGCACAGTCCCAGCCTACTGTGACCTAGCGGATGCCAGGGACACGTCACCCTTCCAGGGTAGTAGTAACAACTGCTATCATTTACTCGACACTTGGGAAGTACCAGGCACCATGCAAAGGCTGTATGGGCATAATCATATTCAGTCTACACCACATGCCAGATGGCTGTTTCTGCTGTTGCACTTCTTTGGGGCTCAGAGGGGTGTGAAGGCCAGGCCTGAGGTCACACAACTGGAAAAAGGAGCAGTGGGATTCGAACCCAGGTCCCAACTCTGAGCCTGCAAGCTCAAGCACTGGCTTCACCTCCTGACTCTCGTATCTGCTCTGAGTTGCACATGTCCTTGGCTTCTCTCAGCCTCCGAGAGTCCCCATGTTTGTCATGAAGACCCTGAAGCTCTGCAGGCCCAAGGCCACATTGCAGGAAAGCGCAAGACGTGCCCTGGGGTCGGCTGCCCCGAAGCCTGGTCGGGAAACACGGGAGCCCTCTCAATTCGGCCCTGGAGGGGTCAAGACGATCCTCCCAGCTGGCTCCTGGCGGGGCTGGCCCAGCTCCCACCCTAATGCCCTGATGAGTCACCTTCCCAGCATGGCTGCTGGCAACTTCAAAGAGGCACATGTGGCCCTTCAAGGCGGCCCCCAAGGGGGAGGAACCCCAAGGCCGTCCTCACCGTCGTCCTCCGAGGCCTGCTCCTGCTCGGCGCTGGCGTACGTGCGCAGGAACTCGGCGAAGGCCCCGTCCCGGGCCAGCAGCTCCTGGTAGGACCCCATCTCGGAGATCTTGCCACCACTCATGACGATGATGACGTCCACCTGCGGCAGGTAGCTGATGCTGTGTGTGACCAGGATCCGCGTCTGCGGGCAAAGCGGAGACGCAGCCGTGTGAGCGCACACGCGTGAGACAGCCTGGCTCAGGGAGGAGGAATCAGCGAACACCTGGGGGGGCAGCGCTGGGGTCTGAAGGCGGAATGCCATCTGGGATGACAGCACACAGCAGCGGCGGAGTCTGCGTGTGCATCCCTGCGACACACGCGTGCCGGGGGCCCGCCACGCAGCGGGCACCGTGCCCAGCGCCGGGGAGGCAACAGGGAGCCAAAGTGACAAAGAGCCCTGGCCCAGATGCCAGGGCTGGCGGAGAAACGAACAAGAGAAGTAAAACTGCGCTGGATGGCGAAGACTCAGCAAATAGGGAAAATGAGTATACTGACAGCGGGGGGCTCGCAATGTTAACCAGGGTGACGGGTGAAAGGCAGGAGGGTGGAGGGAACTACACAGTAGTTCCAATAAATAAATAAATAAAAGAGCGATGCAGCTGCAAAAGAATTTGTATGCAATGACGTAACTTTTTTTAAAGCAACTCCCCTTGCCTGCCATCCCCAAAACCAGCAAAAAAAAAAAAAATCTGTACAGATGTGCATATTTTATCTGCAGATCTGAACGTCTCGGAAGACATTCATCAAATTACTAACAAAAGTCAGGAAATTTTTTTTTTTTTTTTTTCTGAGACAGAATCTCACTTTGTTGCCCAAGCTAGAGTGAGTGCCGTGGCGTCAGCCTAGCTCACAGCAACCTCAAACTCCTGGGCTCAAACGATCCTCCTGCCTCAGCCTCCCGAGTAGCTGGGACTACAGGCATGTACCTCCATGCCCGGCTAATTTTTTCTATATATATTTTTAGTTGGCCAGATAATTTCTTTCTATTTTCAGTAGTGACGGGGGTGGGGGGTGGGGGGGGGGTCTCACTCTTGCTCAGGCTGGTCTCGAACTCCTGACCTCGAGCGAGTGATCCACCCACCTCAGTCTCCCAGAGTGCTAGGATTACAGGCGTGAGCCACTGCGCCCGGCCAGCATAGTTTTTTCGTAAAGGGCCAGACACTCAACATTGTCAGTGGCATGGGGCCTTATGGTTGCCACGGCAGCAACTAAGCGCTGCTCTTGCAGCATGAAGCAGCCATAGATGACACCAAGAGGACTGAGCGGGCCATGTTCCAACAAAGTTTTATTTGGGGACACTGACATGTAAATTTAATGCGATTTCCATGGGTCACACAATGTTCCTCAGATTCCTTCCAACCATCTAAAAACGTAAACGCCACGCTGAGCCTGAGAACCACACAAAAATAGGCAGTGGGCCAGGTTTGCAGACCCCTAGCTCTCAAGAGAAGAATCAGGGGTGCAGGACAAATAAGGATTATTTAATATATATATATTCTCGTACGCATTGATTTTGTTGCCAGTGGCAAGTATTACTTTGATAACTTCACAAAATATTTTTTACTACTTAAAAATTATGTTCCCACAGATTAGTACTGGTGCATACGGGCATGCTGACCATGGGTTGGGCAGCACAATGCTTCCCGAATGTGTGTGTAAAAGATAATTCTATTTTAAAAGTTCACGCACATAGCAAAAGGACTTGAAAGAAATACAAAATCTCTAACTGGTGGGACTGTGCATAAATTTCTTCTGTTTTTCTTTTTCATGTTTTTCTTAATCTTCTATCTTTCCCCCATGGGCATGGGCTAGTTTTCTACTTAGGAAAAAAAAAAAAAAAAAAGGAACCAACCCGCCACCACCAACTACCCTAAAAAACCACAGGAACTGTTTCCAAGCACGTTAAGGTGCCCTGGCAATTTCCCTGCTCCCAACTTCCATCCCTCCACCCGCGGCCACCTGGGCACGGAAGGAGGTGCAGCCTGCCCCGTCGCCGGAGGTCGCGAGGTGGGATTCCGCTCTGAGGAGCCAGCTCTGTGACTGAGCTGGGCAAAGAAGCCTTCTTTGGCCAAGAGGAGGCAACGGATTCAAGTCCATGCCGAGGACTTACCCCTATAAAGACAAGTATGAGACGGCTGTCTTGGGAAGGCTTCCAAGGGAAACACGAGAAAGGTGTTCCTAAAGTCCAATTAAAAAACCAAAAAAGAAAAAAAAACAGCGAGCGAGGGAAAGGATTCCTAAAGGGGACATGTTCCAACTTAGCCAAAGAGCAGGACAGCCTGACGCCCGCGCCCCTCCCCGACCCGCAGGTACCTTGTTCTTCAGCATCCCCTTGGGGCCGATCACATTTTCAAATATGTGTTTTCCCACATGGGCGTCCACCGCCGAGAGGGGGTCGTCGAAGAGGTAAACGTCGGAGTTGCAGTACACAGCCCGGGCCAGGCTCACGCGCTGCTTCTGGCCCCCAGACAGGTTCACGCCCTGGGGGAGACATGGCAGAGGGGTGGGCTTCCTGGAAAACCTTGAGACTCAAGAAATGCAGCAGAGCCGCCCAAGAGCCCGCCCTGCTCGGGAGGCAGTGGACCCCGGCTGGAGGCCCTGCAGGCCCGCACCCGCCGCCTCCTGTTTTGAAGTGAGACTAAAGGCACAGATTACACCTGCACGAACACAGGTTCGAGACCCAGCTCCACCACAGCCAGGGACGGGACCATGGCACGGGGTTGAGCCCCATCTGTAAAACGGGCAAAAGAGAAAACCCGAGTCTCCTGTGAGTTGCAGGGCAGGGCACCTAGCACACAGTGAGTGCTCATCGAAGGCTGCCTATGGCACTGAATAATGTTGGCTAAAGGGAAGGCTCCTGATCTTTCAGTCGGATGGAAGGCACGGGCGGATGTGATGATGATATGCTCACTGTTGCTAATGCTGTGCTTAGCAGCAGACACCTTCCGCCAGCTTACTCTGGATCTATCATAGAGTCCAGGCAGCACCTACCCTGGGGGTGCCGAAATCCAGCCCAGGCCCACTCTCCAGGAGGAAGGGCACTGCCAGGACCAGCAGCGGCCCCCCCATCCCCCTGCGACAGACAACCCAAGGCCATTTCCGTACCTGGCTGGGGAAGCACAGTGGACACCCACGGGGTTAACTGCCCCTCCCGAGGGAAGCCTGCCCTCCCCCCCGCCCCGCATCAAGGCAGTCCTGGCAGCCAGGTTCCCTTGATGGGCCCTCCGGCCACAGCTTGTTGGCCCAGGGACAGACACCGGACCCAAGCTAGGCCAATCATAGTCTCTCCCTCCAGACTCTGGCACAGGGACAGTCAGGAGTCTCCAAGTGCCAGGAACAAACCAATAGGAAAAAAAAAAAAAAAAAAAGCACAACGCTGATGTGCAGAAAAGGAGAGACAAAACCAGAGCAGGCGCCAGGCTGCCCGTCCCAGCCCCTGCCTGACCCACCACATCCCAGCCCGTGGAGTCCGTAAGAATCACCTGCATCCTTAAACCCAGTTCTCATTTTCCGCCTACACAAGCTCAAGCTCCTCTGCAAACCCAGAGCCCCCTGCTAACACTTTGTCTGTTCTTTCCAAGGAGCTGCAGATTTGCCTCAATTTTAAAGAATCATTCAGCGAATCCGAAAGCTCGTGGAGCCACTGGTTTGTAACTAAAGGGACACAGGCAAGCTCTTTGCGCTCGGTTCTTCCGAGAGGTTGAGACACCAGACAACCACTAGGGGGTACCAGAGCGAGGTGGCCAGGCAAAGGCTCCTGCAAAGGCCTGCGGGTAGGCAGGGGCTGGGGGATGCTGAGGAACAGCCTGGGGGATGGGAAGGCACGGGGAGGGAGGGAGGACTGATATGAACAGAGAATGGCCCTCCTTAGAGGTAACAAAATGTAACAGGTACGAACATGGATGCAGCAGCCATGCTCTCTCTGCAGCTCTGTGGCTGTGTGGCCTCAGGCAAGTCACTTAGCCTCTCTGTGCCTCCTTTTCCTCAACCATTAAGTAGGGATAACAACAAATCTCATCTCATTGGCTTGCTGTGGATAAAACATGTAAAATGTTAAGCACAGTGCCTGGCACAGAGAAAATGCCCTGTTAAGTGTTAGCAACAGTGTTGTTATTTTATTATCACTGTTCTGACAGGGGCTGTGCTGTGGACATTTGAATCAGATGCCCCTCCTCCCTATAGCATGCCCTTTGTCATGTGACCTTGCAACTATGCGACCACAAAGGTAGCATGTGCTTCCCGGTCCCCTGCCTTTGGATGTGGACAAGTGACTTGATGTGTGTATGGAAGGCACAGTGTGTTTTAAGTGGCACTGCATGCTTTTTTTTTTTTTTTTTTTGGCTCTCTTGGGCTTCTGCTGCCACCATGAGAGGAGATCACCCTTGGGAAGCTGCTGACCCCAGCCCGAATCTCAGCAAGAACCCATGCAGGGTAGACCTGAGCCAAACCACAGCCTGCAGCCAAGCCCAGCTGGCCTGCGGTGTGGAGCAGAACCGCCCCGCTGAGCCCAGCCTGGGTCAGCCAACTGCAGTCGACTGACTGAGCCACTGAGCTGTTGTGGTTGTTTGTTACGCAGCAACAGCTGACTGATCTAGGAGCCGATGCTGCAACTGTACTGACCTTCTCGCCAATCTCTGTCCGGTCCCCGCTGGGCAGGATTTCCAGGTCTGGGAGGAGGGCACAGGCCTCTATCACGGCCTTGTAATACCGTTCCTGCAGCTGGCGTCCAAAAAGGATGTTCTTTTGGAGAGAGTCATTCTGAATCCAGGCCTGCTGGGGCACGTAGGCCACTGAGCCCTGCGTGGCAAATGGAGGAGATGAGACAGACAGACCTGATCCACAGGACAGCAGCCAGCCCCCACCCACCTGCCAGGAGGACACAACTCAGGGAAACCGGGTCACAAAGATCTACAGATGCTAGAGCTGGGATCAGAAGCCACACGAGGTGAATGACTGACTCCAGTGTCAGGAGTTAAAAAACCCCTGCCTCCAAAGCGTGGAAGCCCCTGATGTGACCAAGAAACTACGTGGTTACAGTTGCAGCAGATGCTAAGAGAGAAGAACAAATGAGAGTTTTAAGAAGTCTGACCTAGACTGGGACATCGGGAAGGATTGCTTGAGGAAATTTCCTCGATGACATTTAAGCAAGGACTTCCGAGCTGCAGCAGTCCCTTTCAAAGGCTGTTCTGTTTTTATTTCTATATTAACGTAAGGTACCATGAATAGCATGAGAATAAGAGCTGGGGTAAGGATATTTGCTTCGGATATTTTAGTAATAAAAATGCTGAGATTGTTAAAATTTTGTTAAACAAAGATTGAAAGGTGAGATATAAGTTTCATGAAGAGGGAAGAGCATTCAAGTCACAGGAAACAGCACGTGCAAAGGCCCAGAGACAAGGCGTACCTGGCACATGCAAGGAACAGAAAGGCCACTATAATGGGAACACGGATTGATCATGGGAGGGAATGACAGGCAGGAAATGGGCCGGAGGGCAGCAGGGGGGCTCAGGCGGGGCTAGCATTCATGGTGAGGAACATGCGATTTATCGGACAAGTAATGGGGAACCACTGAAGGTTCTTAAATAAGAGCATTCAAGGGGGCAAGGCTGAGAGTGGATCCCGGGTGCCCTCACTCTTAATCTAAATTCTCAAATAATTTATCTGCTGACTCTAATATCCTAACTTAAAAGAGGCCAAAATGTCACCAAGCCTCACCATAGAACCCACAGATAACCAGACATGGTAAGCGCAAGCCATACATAACTAAAACATTCAGAGAAAAAAAAAAAAATAGTTTAAACACATTCCTAGCACTCCCCTCACCAAGGCAAAACAACTAATCACAAATAGTTATCTGGCCCAAAATGCCAGTAGTGCTGGGACTATGGAAACCTGGCCTTAATGAAACAGAATGCAACGTGCATCCCACCGTGATCTGGAATTTTCTTCCCCTCACCTAGCTCACATTGCCCATTCATCCTACTTTATAACATGTACTTGAAAGTAATGACAGAACATTTCTTAAAACAACAGCTAAATGCCATCAGTTTGGACTCAACCACTGTAATGTAAACTTTCTGAAGGGTATCATATAGCCAACAAAGAAAGGATTTTGCTCTGAAATAAAAACAATGGCATAAACTAGCATTCCCCAAAGTGGATTTTGCAAGAGACAGTAGTTCTGGGGGTGTAAACAATTGCTGTTCAGACCATAGGGAGGCTCAGGCAAATATGTCAGGGCCAAGCAGAGTTACGCCAAGTTAAATGGTTTTTCTCTCTCCTTGCATGACTTCTCAGAGCCTTTACTTTGTTAATGCTTATTATAAATCTCCTAGAAGGAAGGAGTCAGAGTATACAGTATTCCCAGGTTTCTTTGACAAGATGAATTTGCTGCAGACCTCATTCCAGGAAATGCGACTGTCAACAAAACTTCCAGGAACATGTTTTTCAACAGAAGGAAAAAGCATTCATAGGGAACCAACTAAATGCAAAACAAGGCTCTTGATTTCCATCGGGACTTGCCCTGCAAAGCAGCCTCTTAAGTTCACTCTTGGGGCATTTCAGCTCAGTTCAAAGTACTCTGTGTATTTAAAAGTAATAAAACTACTGTCTTGTTTTACCCCCAAGTTGTTGATAAGTTTGATGACCACCCTTTAAAAAAAAAATGCTTTAAGAAAATATTCCAAAATCAAAAATTTTAACTTTTGTTATATTTGTAAGAAGAGACACACAGAGAGCTCCATCAAGAGAAAGGACAAGCCGGAAACTCTCACACACAGACACGGTGGGAGGACACACAAGAGGCACAGCAGAGACACACGGAGAGTACCGGGGCAGGGGTGGGGTGGGGTTCGTGTGTCTGCTAAAGACTTATTAAGCGGCTGCTACACGCCGGGCACCACTCCAAGTGCTGGGACACAGCAGGAAATAAATCATCCCAAAATCCTGCTTCTGGGATGGCACAGGGTAGAAGAGAAATAATGACAGAGAGAGAGAGAAACGGAAGGAGAATGAGGAGGGGAGAGACCCTGCTGCTGTCGATTCCGGCACAGCAATAGTCACAACAGTCACAAAATAACCAGCGTCGTTCCTGACCTTCCTCTCGGGCCGCCAGCCACCCCCCAGTCCCCTGTTGCCCCGCCCCAGTCCTTGTCCTACCTTGATGGTCACGTGCCCCTCCACCTTGTCCATCTCAGCCAGGAGGGCTGAGAGCAGAGATGACTTTCCACAGCCCACCTGGCCCACCACGGCCACCAACGCCCCTTCCGGAACGGAGAAGGTGATGCTGAAACGACACGACACACCCTGGCTCAGCCATGCCGCGCGAGGCCTGCCCGGCTGGATTTTCTCAGAGTAGAGAGACAAACAGACAGACGGACAGACGGCAGGGCTCTCACAGGCACCTGAGGCCCTGAAATTCCTTCTGCCATTTCCACGGCTGAGCTGCGTCCAGCAGACCATCTCCGAGGGCCCTCAGGTGCGAGGCAGGCGGGAGGTGCCAGGAGGTGCCAGGCACCTGTGAGAAGAGGTTTCACGGCACACTGAGCCCCACGGAGGGGCGCTAACTTCGCTGGGGGCATGACGCAATGTCTGAAGGGAGGGGACACCTTGGAACAAACTCCAAGGGAAGAGCAGGTGTGTCCTGGACTCAGAAGCCTGGGAACGGCTGGAGAAGGGCCCAAAGGGACGAATCGTCAGGTGTGACGAGGGGCGCCGTGGTGGCCGGGCCAGGCAGGACCTTGAAGGACGCCATGCTTAGACGTCCAGTGCTTTGCCAGCTGGGAGCCACGCAAGGGTGGGAAGGGGAGAGGGACACGAACGAATCTGAGTTTCAGGAAGGCATCTCTACTGGAACCATCCTTTAACAAAGAGCGGTAAGCAAAATAAAACAAGCTCGACGTTCTACCAGCACGACCGGCTGTCACACGACGGGGGACAACTCCGTGCCACTCCTGCTGCTGTCAGCACAGCAGAGCTGGGATTCCACCCGTGGCCGGCACGTCCAGGCCTTTCTTGGGTTCAATGACATTGACTGTGCTTTTCAACCGTCACGATTTCAAAATATCAGTAGAAATGCTGACAGATTTCGCTGTCATCGATTGTTTAATTCTTAGGACCTTGCCTCATGGTAAATCTCATTATTCTTTTGTCCCCGTGCTGGGAGGGGATGGACCATGGGGACAGAGTGGACAGGAGGCCCAGTGAGGCCACATCTGCCACCGTCCAGCTGAGACTGGAATATCCGAACAGGCCGAGAAGAGCGGAGAGCTGACGGGATAAAGAAGGTTCTGGGGGTTCCAGGGGACGGGTGACCGGAACAGGAAGGCCTTTGAGACTGGAAGGACAGACGGAAGGAGGGCACAGACACAGACTGCTGTGGAGCAGAACAAGAGAGAAAAGCTGCCACTGAAGCAGGCCGGATTTAAGTTAGACAGAAGGAAGAAATTCCTAAGCACACAGCCCCAGCATGAATTTTATAAATAATAGCTTCTTTTCTCTGGAGAGTTTGTCCCCCACCCGATAAACTACAGCAGCAATTTGGCCACCCGGGCAGGGGGTGACTGCTGGGGGGTACAGGGGATAAATGAGGCCTCTGAAAAGGTCCCACTGGCCCTGCGTTTGGGGCTTTCCTTAAGGAGGCCCAAAAGAGCTGCTAGCAAGGCCACCAGTCAGAAAGAAATAAGAGGCACCTGACAAGCTGCCTGGGGGACAAAGTCAAGCGCTCAGACACCACATGCTTTAGACAGATAAGGACTGCGGTGGGCAGAGTGCCAGGGGCAGAGCTGGCCGGGAAGGGGGGACAGGGTGAACCGGGCACTCGGGAGAGGCCAGGAAGAACAATTCCACCCTGGCAGGAAACGCGAGTGGACAGAGCATCTGTCAGCCGACCCAAGCCGTGCCACAGCCTTGGACCTGGCCAGTCAGTGTGCCCAGTCCCCGCAGGCACAGTGACTGGCTCAGGGAGGGGCATGTGACCCAATCCGGGCTGGTAGGAGGCAGGCAGACGTCCCGACGAGGCAGGCTGTTACTGGGGGCCACCTGCCATCAGAAAGGAAGAAGGTGCCTGAGAATTAGGCAGCACAGAGGGAAGTGGAACAAAGAAAGGACAGAGAAAGTTCTGGTGGCACCGAGTCCCTGGATCACACCATACCTGAAAGTGGACTTCTCATTTACGCAAGCCAAAACCCCTTGTGCTGTCTAAGCCTAGCCGTGCATGGTTTCTGTCACTTAGAGAGAACCCTCTGGGCTATGCACCTTCATGTCTGCTCCTCACGACAGCCCAGGCAGGTCTAGGTGGACCTGTTTTCCAGATGGGTAGACTGAGGCTCAGAAATGCAAAGTGACCTTTACAAAGTCACAGTGTTGGAGTGTGGCGGGAATTCAGATCCATGTTTAACCGAAGCCCCGTGGCTCCCTCCAAGCCACTGCGCGTGCCCGTGTCCTGGCTTACCCATTCAGCGTGGGAGGGTCACTCCTGGCCCAGGTGAACGTGGCATTCTTCACGGTGATGCTGTCGGTGCCCCCAGCTCCTGCAAAGCAGCAGAGACAGCACGTCAGGCTCAGATGGAGTCACGGGACCGAGCGCGAGCAGAACGCTCATTTTCTTCCCCAATCAAGTGGCTCAACCCCAGATGTTAGACGCTAAGGGCGCCAGGCAACATCTGGTGATATCACAGCCACAGTTTCCGAAAGGACAACCCCAGCCTGCAGTTTTGAGGCAGCCTCAGACCCAGAAAGCAGAAGGAAACCGCAAAGGGTTCGGCCTCGTAAGACAGGGGTTGCGCCACCCCGACGCTCATCTAGGGAGACAGCTGCAGAGGCGGGGGCCCCGAGAGGGTTGCTCGAGGCTCTGGGGACTCCCCCGTCCCTTCTCAGGCAGGCTCTGGGCAGCTCCGGCAGGGTGGTCCCCACCAGACCCACGGGCCCTTCCTTGGTGCTCAAAGCCAGGTCCTGCACCCCAGTGGCTGCACGCTGTGTCCCTCGTCCTCCCCCAGCTCCAGCCACACCACCTGCCACGTCACAGCAGGTCAACTTTCTCAAACACCGGGCGGGACAAACTCAGAGAAGGCAGGATGTGGAACAGGAAGTGCGGCCTTAAGGCCTGGGGGCGGGGAGGGCGGGTGACACAAAGCCCACGTTCTGCGGCTCCCCAGCTCTGTGGTCCCCAGCTGTGGCTCCTGTGGCTCCAGGCTCCTAGTGCCTGTCCTCACGCGCTTTTCCTTATTTTCCTCTTACTTCACGTCCCTCACCTAAAAAAATGTCTTTTAATTACAAGCCACGTTAACATCACCTGGAGATAACACACGGGGACTTTTAAAGTTGTCAAATGAAGAAATAGCTTCCTCTTCCAACCTGCAGGGAGAGGAAGTAACCGGCTACCCCAAACTAACCTCCTCCCTCAGCTCCGCCCAGAGCGAGCGAGCACTGAACCCGAACAAGGCGACCAGAGGTGCTATTAATATTAATATTTAAGGCATCCAAGAAAAGCCGCTGGAGTGAGGGGAATTACAGAGAACGGTGGGACCTGGGAGCAGGGAGCCACCAAGGCTGGGACATTCCGGAGTCAAAGCCGGGGAAGGAGGGGCTGAGGCCCAGGGGTTTTCTGACACTTGCACAGTGAGCTGTGAACGACTTTAGTAGCAAGAGGCTTCCTCTTCCTCGGGCTGCCTCCAATTTCAGCCTGTGTTTTGCAGAGAAATTTGACCCCGTAGAAGGCATCACTCTCACACTGGGCGAGGGGACTTGGTCCTCGGGACAGCAGAGAGCAGATGGCCACAGGCCACGGATGCTGGGAGGAAGACGGGCAGTGGTTCTCAACCACGGGAAACTGGGCCCCTCCAGGGACATCTGGCAGTGTCTGGAGACATTTTCGGTTGTCAAAATCGGGGTGGGTGCTACTGGATCTGAGGGGTGGCATCCAGGGATACTTCTCCACACCCTACAGGGCCGCCTTCCACAACAGAGGACACCGTGTCCCCAAATGCCTGTGGTGCCCAGGATGAGAAGCCCTGCACCTGGGGCGAGAGCGTCGCCCTCAGGCTGGAGAAGTGACAACCACCACAATCTGTTCAGCATCTTCTACGCATCAGGTGTTTTATGCACTGAAGACACCTGAACGCCTACTAGGCGCCAGGTGTTGCTCGCACGTTATAACCAACGTGTACGCATGTTCCGTCCTCTGACTGTATCTACTAAGCTCCGGAGCCAGGCTGGGTTTGAATCCCTGAGCTACCGCTTCCCAGCAGGGTGGCCACGGGCAAGTCACTTAACTCCTCTGTGCCTCACTTTTGTGTCTGTAAAACCGGGCTGATGATCACGGAATCGACCTCAGAGGGCTGTCGGGGGGTGTAAACACGGCAGGACACGCGAGCCCTTCGAACAACGCTCGACACGCAGCGGGTGCTCAGCAAGCCCCAGTGCGGCCACCCCATGTGGCCGGCGAGAGCACAGGCTCCACACCGACCGGCGTGAGCGAGAGTCCTGACGTCGCTTTCCGGCCGCGGTGCCGTCTCGGGGAAGTGGCTGAGTAAAGCAGGGGTTTCCACGGCCCTGAAGCGCCACAGTGAGCACGGGCTGAGTCAGCACGCTGGTGTCCTTGGAACAGAACACGCGTGGCGGGAGCATCATAGGAGTGAAACAGTCACTGTTCTTAGTGCCACTAATAATATTTATTATTAAGTGTCTGGAGAGGCAGGTGCCAACAAAATCCCCGCCCAGGAGGATCGGCTTGGAAAGGATAAAATAACAAGCTACCAAACAAACAAACCTGCCAAAAACAGGTACTTCTGTTCCCATCATCCAGATGAAGAAACTGAGGCTCACACACAAAAAAAATAAAAACAAGAAACTGAGGCTCAGACCTAAGCACACACAGCTCAAGGGTGGCTGGCCAGTCTCCGGAGTCCTTATGTGGCCTGTTCACATGCCCAGAACAGAATCAAGGTCGGGGCCCTGGGAAGTGACTACTGGGGGGAGGAGTCCTCACCCAGCGGTGCCTCCCAGCAAGAAAGCAAAAGTGCAAGTTCACCCTCCTGCAAGATAAGCGAGGCCCTGGGAGCATTCCAGGAGGATGGTCCCCCTTCCCCTCCCGCGGCTCTGCGGAGGCCGAGCTTCCTGCGGCTGGGCAGGGCCAGACCTGCGGGTGGCCAGCGGGGAGGGGGTGGGGGGGGCAAGGCGGGTGCCCCAGACAGGGAGGGCGAACACACACACACACACACACACACACCGTCTTTGACAGGCCGCCGCTCGATGCTGTCGGGCTCCAGCTCCTCGTGGGAGAGGAAGATCCTGAGGCGCTTGAGGGAGACGCTCGCCTGCACAGAAAGCAGTTACACGACACAGTTAGTTTTACAAAGTGTCTTTGCAAAAACAGACCGAGGCGAACCCCCAGTGGTCTCCCCCGGCCCACATCCTCCTTTCTGAAGCCTCCGCGTTTCTTAGAACCAGCACACGCTTCAGAGAAAAAACGAAAAACCGGGTTTGGGTTCTTATTTGTTTTCCTTCCAGAGTCCACAAGAGGTATTTTAGAAAAGGACAGAGGCCCGGCCTGGATGAAAAGGGACTTCAGAAACGTAACAACGAAGTCAACGGGCCGACGCCAACGGCCCAGACACATGGGCCTTTCTGAGACGCTCCAGCCGCCCCGGCGCGGACCGGGACTGTAAGGAAGATGGCTTCACATGAGCCGGTGTGACGATGGCCCTATTAATTATGCAAGGAGAGCTGCTCATTGAAGTGTTTGCTGGTGAACTGTCAAGAGGTCTGGGACGTGCTTTAAAATTCCTCAGCAGAGAAAGAACAGAACGAAGGGCGAGGAAGAGGAGGGAGGGAGGGACAAGAAGAGGGACGAGACGAGCAAGCTCAGCAAGATGCCAACATTGAGCCTAAGCGATGGGTGCGTGGGGTTCGTGGCATGATTTCTGTGCCCTTTCACCCTTGCACCCTGAACCCCAGGGAGCACCCCCCACCCCCCGAAGCCCGCCCGGCCTCACCCTGTACCTGCACGATGCTGCTGATCACCATGGGGAGAATGTTGAGGGGGAACCGGAGGATGTTGAACAAGGCCAAGGACACGAAGGCTTTCTGGGCGTCCAGGACGTGGCTCTTGTCCACAGTCACGTAGACGGCGAAGGTGCACAGGGCCACCTGCAAGCAGAACACCCGTGCTGACCCCTGTGCACGAGCGAGAGTCACAACCGTAGGGACGGTTACGCCGGCCCGCGGGTGCGTCCAGGGCAGGCCGACCCCGGCGTTCCTCAATGACACCAAGCACAACCCCCGCCTCGACTCTGCCCTGCAGATTCCACTGCCTGGAACCACCTTCCCACCCAGGCGGTGGCCCGGCTCCCCCCTCGCTACCCACACAGCCCTGCCGCCGCTCTCCACCCTTCGCCTCTGGTTTATTTTTCCTCCTAGCACCTGTCACTCCCTTCTGCCATAATATCATATGGATTTATCATCTGTCTCCTGTACTGAAATGCCACCTCCACTAAGGCAGGGACTTTGTTTTGTACAGGACTGTGTAGAATGCCTAGAACATTCCCCGGCATTTAAGGACACTAAATACAACCTTGGGTGAGTTAGCCTCTGCCCCAGGGCTTCAGCTGTCTCATCTGTGATACCGGCATGGAGGATAAATGCCACTGTTTAAAGTTCCTCCCGGCTCATATAGTACATGATTTTATGTCCCGAGGAAAGGAACACTTAAAAAAAAAAAAAAGGAAACCAAGCAATCAACATTTGTTCGGAAGCCACTCCCTTTCCCACAAAGTCAGACTGCCCTAAGCGACGGTGTTCCTGGATTTCACTGCCTGAGGCTCAGGGACACCTGAAGCTGGCTTTGCTGTCTGAGGCGGCAGCATCTCTCCCCTTGCCAGGGTGAAGGAATGTCCCCTGGGTGGCGCAGGCCGGGCTGCCCTGCCTGGGAGGGAGGTGGGCAGCGACGGACAGACGTCCACGGCCAACAGGCACGGGTCTGCCTGCCCCTGCCTCACTGCCGGGGGCGAGGGCGGCGCCGGTGTCACCAGGCAGGGCCAGTGACAGGATCCCGCAGGCTCATCCTGTACCCAGGATCGTAAGCAATTCGGAAAACCCTGTCCCCATGTGAGCCCTTTGCTTCTGGAGCCACTAAAGGCTTTCTCAGAGAAACGAGCTCACTGGGTCCCCAACTCAGGAGCTCAGGGCAGCCGACCACGCAGCCGGGAGACTTGCACTCGAGCCTCGGCTGTGGCCGTGCACCCGTGTACTCGCAGGTCTCAGTGGCATCGTTTCACTGTTTCCCACCAGAAGGTGACACAGCTTAAAAGCAAAAACCACAGGCTTCACCACGTATCAGTGCAAGACCCTGGGCGTGTCGCTGCACCATCTCTCCAGGACAGCCTCTGCTTCGCCACCTGGAAAACGTGGCCTGTCGTGTGCCCTCCGGGGCCACTGGCAGCAAGCAGTAGGCACTTATGTACGGGGCTTATTAGCACACGGCCACAGGGCCCGGGGCTCAGTAAATCTCAACGTACGGCAGTTGTTTATATTTCTTGTTGGAGGACTCAGTCCAAACTCCCGGGACCGTTCTTCCGAAGAATCTATAAACCTGGTCCCAAGAGCAGAGCCCCATCCACCAGCGAGCAGAGCGGCTCCTCTTCCGGCTCCAACACGGGCGAGCCGTGAGACCCTGCGGCAAGGCGCGGGCACTTCCAGGCTCTACCACGAGAGGGAGGTCAGGGGTGCTCAAAAGGGCACAGACACACGACCCCTGGTCCCTCACCTAAAGCAGTAACGACGCGCTGGCCTCTCACCCGAGGATGCCCCTCACCCAAAACCCTCCAGGTAGGTCCACACGAAAGAGTATCACTGGGCCATCAGAGGAGTGGAATTCTCATACACGCTACGACACGGATGAGCCTCGAAAACACTGAGCTAAATGGCAGAAGCCAGTCTCGAAGGCCACCTGCTGTTTGACTCTGTTTATACGAAATGTCCGGAACAGGCACATCCAGAGCTGGAAAGCAGGTCAGCGGCTGCCAGGGGCGGAGGGGTCACAGGGACTGGGAAGCAACTGCTCACAGGCACAGGGCTTCCTTTTGGGGTGATGACAATGTTCTGGAATTACTGATGACGGTCACACAACCTATGTGGAAAAGCACTGGACTGTACACTTTAAAATGGTGGCGCATGCCATGGTAGTCCCAGCTACTCGGGAGGCTGAGGCAGGAGGATCGCTAGAGCCCAGGAGTGTGAGGTTGCTGTGAGCTAGGCTGACGCCACGGCACTCACTCTAGCCCGGGCAACAGAGCGAGACTCTGTCTCAAAAAAAAAAAAAAAAGATGAACTATATTTCAAAGTAAAAAATAAATTTAAAAAAAAGAAAAAGAAACCCATTTCCAACGTCAACCTGCTTTACTCAGTATAGAAGCCAAAGTCTTGACTCAGACCCCAGGAGCCACCTGACTTGTGACCATCCCGTCTCTGAAGGTGTCTGACTTCCTGTCCTCTCCCTCTCCCCTTGCTCCCTCTGTCCCAGGCTCCATGGCTATTCTGCCTACGAGTGGGCACAGTCCCTGCCTCAGGGCCTTTGCACTTGCTCTTCCCATTCCAGGTTGGCTCCTTCGCCTCCATCCGGTCTTTACTTAAGTGTCACCTTCTCAGTGAGACTCCGACCATCCTACTTAAAACTACCCGACCTCCCTATGAGTAGCACCTAAATTGTTTTTGCTATAGCACTAATGATGGTTTAGCATACTGTAATTTACTTAGCGTGCCTACTGGTTTCCTGTCTGTCCCTTCCAGTTAGAATGAATGCTCCCCAAGAGCAGGGATTTTACCGTAGTGTTCCCCGCTCTATTCTCAGTATCTAGGACAGGGCGGGATGGTGGCAGATACTCAGTCAATGTTTGCTGAGCAGATGATGGACAGGTGAGTGCAGGGGGAGACATGGGGAGAGGGGAACGTGGCCGAAGGCAGGAAGGCGCACACTCAGCAGGGAAGAAACCCGGGCCTCAGGCATCTCACCACCAGAACGTACCAGCCCCCTTGGCAAGCCGAGGCCCCGCCGACGCCGGCAGCACGGGGCCCACACAGAGAAGGGGCAACACTGCACAGCCCCTGTCACATCCACGGCCCCAGCTTCTCCAGGAAGCGGAGCTGGTCACGTGTCATCCATCCCCCAATTACTGATTAAGCACCTACTGTGTGCCAGGCTCTGTGTTCCAGAAAAACAGTGCCTTCGCCGATGGCATCCCCGGTCCTGTCCAGCCTCCCCGGGCCTCTGTCTTCCATCACACCCACCGATGGGTAAACACCTCATCCTCCCCGAAGCGCAGGAATTCGCCAGTGGAAAGAACACGCAGACACCTTCCAGGGAGCTGAAGGCTACATATTTTATCCTAATGTAGTCAGAGGCTTCGCTGTCTCGGCCGGGGCCAAGGTCTCCAAGGGACAGCCAGCCTCATCTGTTTCTTGCCAAACAGCTCAACAAACTGTCTCTGGAAGCCCGTCACCCCCGCCCCTCCCCAGCCACCCAGAAACTGAGAGGCAGACTCAGAGGTCGGGAGAAGCTGGTCCTGCCCTCAAACACCGTCTGCCGCGGCTTCCTAAAGGAGGCCGGGACGGGAAGCGACCAGCGAGGGGCCAACACGTCTGGGTGACGGCCCGGACACTGCAGGTTTTGTCAAGGGATCCAATGTCGGGAGCAAAAGGTTATGAGGAAACTACCACCCCGCTTCTAGGCGGGACACAACTCAGAGACTAAACCCCGTCGCCTGCCCTGGCCGACGGCAGATCTTGCCCTGTGAGAGACCACGCAAAATGCCACGGGTTTCTGCACGATTTGCCATTCCTTGTGTAATAGCAAAGTAAGTTAGAAAAACCTGTAAGTACAGTCATCATATTTATGACATCTATCCACTGCCGTGCTGATGTAGACACAGACTCTCTGCAAACACATACAAGAGACCGGTGGACGCAGGGGAGAAAGGTGACCACGGTCTAAGTAGGGAGGCCTGAGCCTGTGGTTCTCCACAGGGGGGGATTTTGCCCCCAAGGGAACACTTGGCAATGCCTGGAGCCATTTTCAATTGTCACAACTGGGGAACGCAGGGAGAGTCACCACTTGGCGTCTACTGGGCAGAGGCCAGGGATGCCTCGAAACACCCTACAATGCACAGGGCAGCCCCCTCAACACTGAAACAAAGGGTCATCTGTTCCCAAACGTCCCCAGCTGAGGCTGAGAATCCTTGCCGTATGTAGACCATCTGATACAAATTTTTACCCTGCGAACCCATTACCTTCTGTTTTTGAAATAAAATGTATTATATATACGGAAACAAACAGTTCACTCATATTTAACATGGAGACTATTAAACAATTTAAAGAAAAATACATAAAATGAACACCCTACATAACTCTCATCCACTCTGCTATTACTTTTACTTGCAAGAAAACAGAGAGTCCGTCAACGCCCTGGAGGAAGTCCGGGGCGCTGAGGTGTGGAGAGAAGGTGACGTGCAATGCAGAGTGCGGGGCCCTGGGGAAGGGGGCACCTTGGGGAACACAGAGTCCCTGAACAGTACAGAGATGCCATTTCTTGTCCAACTCCCGTGCGTTGACAGTGGTCACCGGGACTGGGAAAGAACGCCATGACTGACTGTGGACGTCTGCCGTGGCAGGGGAAGGGGAAGGGGAGCCGGAGCCCGGGGCTGCACATCCTGCGATCGAACCCCTTCGTTCTTCATTTGAGGAAACCCAGAGCTGGGAAGGTGAGATGACCAGCTTCCGGTCTCACTACGAGCTGGGCACAGAATGCAGCTGTCCAACTCTCAGAAGAACACGCCAGTCCTCTAAGCCAGAGATTGGCCCACGGTCTACATCTGGCCCACACCGGTTTACACAGGGCCTATAAGCTCAGAATGGATTTTACATTTTGTTTGTTTGTTTCAAGACAGGGTCTTGCTCTGTTGCCTAGGCTGGACTGCAGTGGTGGGATCACAGCTCACGGTAGCCTCAAACTCCTGGGCTCAGGCCATCTCCCGCCTCAGCCTCCCTAGTAGCTGGGACTACAGGTGTGCACCACCATGAATGGCTGGATTTCACATTTTTAAATAGTTGAAAAAAAAATCAAAAGAAGAATACTAATACAAGACACCTGCAAATGATAAAAAATTCAAACTTCAGAGTCTATGAATACATTTTTATGGACACACAGACATACCCATCCACTTATGTGTTACCTGTGGCTGCGTGTGCACTCCCCTAGCAGACAGAGACCCACGTGGCCCAGACTGCCTACGATATTTACTAGCTGCCTCTTTGGAAAAAGTCTGCTTACTCCTAACTTCTTGCCAGTGTCTCTCAAACTTGAATGTGCCTATGAACCACCTAGAGAAAGCTTGCTAAAATTCAGATTCTGTTTCAGCTGATCGGGGGCGAGGCCTGAGGGTATTTCTAACCACCACCAGATGTTGCCAATGTTGCTGGTCCACGGACCACACCTGGAGGCGTTGAGGATGGACTCCGGGGGGTCTCGAGGTGTGGGACCCAAACCAACAGCACCTGGGAACATGTCAGAAATGCAGATGCTCCGGCCCCCCCCACACCTACTAAATCCGAAACACTGGGTGGGGCCCAGCAAGATGTGTTTTGACGAGCCCTCCAGGCGATGGTGATGCCAGCTCAAATTTGAGGACCATCTGTCCTCCAAGTCCAGACTCAGAGATTTAAGGTAGACCTACACAAAATCCAATGATGAACATAAAAGGTAAAAAGGCTGGAGTTGGCCTTAAGCCTTCTACCTGCAACTCAGCTGAGATGAAGCAGGTGGTAGTTTAATAGAAAACCTTGGGCTGGTGGTGGAGGTGGTGGCTCATGCCTGTAATCCCAGCAATGTGGAAGGCCAGAGCAGGGGGACCGTTTGAGGCGACGAGTTTGAGACCAGCCTGAGCAACACAGTGAGACTCTGTCACCACCAAAAAATGGGAAAAAAAAATTAGCTGGGCATGGTGGCACGCCTATAGCTCCAGCTACTCTGGAGGCTGAGGCAGGAGGATCCCCTGAGCCCAGGAATCTGAAATTACAGTGACCTGCAATCACACCAAGGCAATTCCAGCCAAAACAGAAGACAAAACAAAAGCTTCATATTTAGGAAAATGTGTGATTTTTAGTTCACAGAAATTTCCTGTAAGAACGTATATTTGCTCACCTAACTAAGAAGGAACAGTCAGTAACAGCACATTACAAAAAGTGTGACAGTTAATAAAAGAAAGACAGAAAGAAAAAACAAACAAAAGGACATGATCTAATCCTTAACTATCAACTGTGTTCCAAGAGGGATGTTTTTCCATAGTCCCTCACTGTATGGTCTCCTGGTTTAAGGCCAGCTTTGTAAAACGGTAACTTGCACCACTGTGTTTAAACTTTTCAAAGCTGGCTAGGCAGGTATAGACTCATTAAAGTACCCCAAGACACATGTATCAGAAGATCCAGCGCAGCATGGATCTCTGCAGAGAACAGCCAGCAATGGGCAACAGGTAAGTTCGCCACGGCACATTCAAGCACGTGTCATTAAACCAACGAAGCAGCTCTGACGGCACGAACCAAGATGAGACACATTATTCAGTACAAAAAAAGATACAGAGCACTATGTATGGAATGACTCCATTTGAACCCATCAAAAACATTTTTTGAATACCTGTGCGCTTATGTATTTTTTCCTGAAAAGATACACAAAACTGTCACTTCGGAGAAGAGGGACAAATAGAGGGGAGGACAATATACTTTTCATTTTTGTATCTTTCTGAATGATTTGAAATTTTTTTTTTACAATGAAGAACATATTTGTTGAGCACCTACTGTTCATTGTTTTAGGCATGGCGGTTATAGCAGTCAACAGAAAAGACAAAAATTCCTGCCCTCCTGGAGCTGACATCCTAGTGGGGAGAGACAGACAACAAACAAAACATATACGTTCTAGAGCGTGTCTGGCAGTGTGCTCGACACAGGGTCCGAAGGTCGCTGACAATCCACACTTTGGGACCAGGTGGTAGCAAGGTAAGGAACCAGCACTACGGCACCGAGCATGCTGTTTAGTTCAGCGAACGTTTTTTTCTCGTAAGACTGTCTCAAAGAAGGAAGGAGAGAGCTGCTTTACATCCTGGCACAAGCTCCTTATCCTACAGTGAACAGGTAACCAACAGTTCCCCAACTGATTGGCTGAAAGATGTTAAGTGTTCAGAATAAAAGGAAGAGTGTTTTTAAAAAGTAGTCAGAGACGTTCTCACTGAAATAGCGACCTTTTAAAAATATTTGGGTATGAAAACAAAACAAACAAAAAAACCCCATAAAACAATAGGGGCCCAGAAAAATTTGGCTTCACTCACCAGGAAAGGCGTGCAGACCCAGGTGAAGGTGCCCACGGCGGCCAGGTAGGCCGACTTCTTCAGCACCTTCAGCTCCTCCTGCCGGATGGCCAGCACCTTGTCCTTGAACGCCAGCTCCCAGGCGTAAAGCTTGAGCACTTTGATCCCATTGAGAATTTCGTTCATCAGCTTGATGCGGCTGTCTTTGCTCTTCATTTGCGCCACCTTCCAAGAGAGGGGCAATCAACGCCACGTCTGGGGGCTGGCCCCGACATCGGATCGTCACTCAGAATCACCATCTATTAAAAATGGGCCTCCTGAGGGCGGTGGGCCGATCCCCCTAGGACCCCATGTGTCCTACTCTTGGCCCTGAGACCACGTCAAAGGGCTCCTCTATCAAGCAGAAAAAAACCTGCTTCGGATCACGTTAGATTAGGCATTAGAGAAAACTATTCAATTTAGAATCGAGCAAAAGAGGCAAGAAAAACCTGTCTGGTATCCAGAGGAGGAGCGACACGGGCCCTATTCTGCTGACCCAGGCACAGGAGGGACGGCGTTTTTCTTGGTTTTTTAATTGTCAGCCGTACACGGCTGTTAACATAGTGAAATGCTTCTGTACCAGCTGGCACCATTTCCGACCAGCGGGTGCCTGTGCAGTACAGCTGTTAAGTATTTTTAATACCACCCAGCATTTGCATATGCCACGCACTTTTCTAAGCATTTTACATGCATTTCACCATTTCATGCTCACAAGGACCCTAGCGTTCAAGGTTATGGTCACCGCTGGGTCACAGATGAGGAAACTTTAAGCCACGTCACCTGGAGGACAGCAATGGAAGCTGTCGCGGAGGTGGGCAGCTCGAGGAAGCCGATACATCCAGAGGATGAAAGTTGACTTGTCCCCAAGCCCCCTCCCACCTGTCCAGCTGTCCCCACTCCACGGGGCCTCTCATTCCAATGGGCCCGTGTCCTGGAACCCGTCTCCCTGCGGCAGCATCAGTGTGGCCAAGGGCTCCCGTGTGACGTTTCACAGCACACCATGAACACCCACCGACAGTGGAGCCGACCAAGAAACTGGCCTCTTTTACGGACCATTAGGCACCAGTTCAAGTGAGTAAATTCCAGCTATAAAACACAGCACTTCCGGGAAGACCCCCGAAGCTCGGTGCTAAATGATATTAATAAAATCATGCTACCAAGCAGGCCCATCTGGGTAAAAACAGATGCAGCAATAATATCACAAAAATACATATATATACACCAAAGCTAACTGTTTAATCAGATCTGTATATAAACACATAGGAAGTTCTAGAAGGATTCACTTCGATGGGTTCACAGCAGTTCAGAGGGTAGGGAAGGGAAGGCCATCCTCTTTTAATCTATAGACTTTTGTATTAAACTTTTTAGTAATAAGAAAGCATTCACTCTATTACTTGGGGATTTCAACATTTTTAAAATACAAAATATCTCTAAAAATAAAGAGTTGAACGCTGTGTCTAGCATAAGGTAAGAGCTTAACAGGGGAGAAAAAAGTAGAGGATAATTTTTAACTCAATTCTTCGAAGCTGAGTCACATAAACACATGATGAATAATTCCATGGGAAATGAGGACTCTTGGAGGCTCACAGACATTGTGACTTTGGCCACTGGCCCACTCGGTCTAACTATCAGGAGCCCTCAACCTGGGCTGTGCACTGGGATGGCCTGGGAAGCTTTAGAATGCTGATGCCCAGGCCCCGGCCACACGAATGGGGACTGGGCACCAGCCTTTGTTAAAGCCCCCCTGCTGATTCCAACAGGCGGGCGAGGCTGAGAACCCAGGCCCTGAGCAGAAGGAACTCGGCTAACCCGCACGCAGAGAGGCCAGCGTGGACCCTGAGCACACGGACACCGTACCTGGTAGGTCTTGGTCTTCATCGCCATGACAGCATTGATTGGCACCATGAGGACCATCACAGCCACCCCAGCCAGGACGGAAGGGCCCAGGTTCTGGGGAAGGAAAGGAGACTCTTTATCACTCACCACACAGGGGAAGACAAGGGCCTTAACAGCTCACACGGACTCTGCCCAGCCAGCTCTGGGCAAGATGCATTACTTTTACCCAGTGTCTGGGTGTGAGAAGTTTGCAGATTTATTTCTGAGCGTTTCTTGGGGTCCTCCCAACCCCTCTAAGAATATGCAGGTCCACAGTCCCTTATCCAAAACGCTCGGGGCTGGGTGAGTTCTGCAGGAGTTTTAGGAAGGTAGTAGAAAGAGTGCACACGGCCACCTGTTTATCTTGCTTGAAGGCTGTTTTCAAGTTTGGCTCTTGTCTGGTGCCCAGAAACTTGGATTTCAAGGGGGTTTCCACCATTAAAAGAATTGATCGGAGGGGCTCTCACTATGCCTTAATTGTCTGTACAAACCGTATAGTTTATGCTGAACACCCTCTTTCCTTCTGGGAGTCTGGACTTTCGGGACGTGCCAGGCAAAGGGTGTTTATGTGACCAGCCTCCAGTAAAAACTCTGGGTGCCGAATCTCTACCGAGCTTGCCTGCCTGGCAACATTTCACACGTGTAATCCTAACTTGTTGCTGGGAAATCAGGTGCACCTTGTGTGACTCTCCTGGGCAAGGACTCCTGGAAGCTTGCACCTGGTTTCTCCCGGACGTTGCCCCAGGTACCTTTATTCTTGCTAACGTTGCTAGATTCAATTATAGCCATGGATATGACTACATGCTGAGGCCTGTGAGTCCTCCCAGCAAATCATCGAATCTGGTGTGGTCTCAGGGACCCCTGAGACAGGTGTGTATGTCGTATAAATCCCTACAACCTTAGCATAGCACTCTACAATCAAAGGCATTTGATTCCAAACAGGAATATGCACACTGAGAGAGATAATCAAGATGAGAAAGACCTTATCAGTTTAGCTGAAATTTCACCACCAAATGAGTTAAGGAAAACTTTACAGTTTTCAGAGCCTTCTGATGTGGGGCTTTGTAGATAACAGGTTTAGACCTGTTCTATTACCCCATCTGCAGATAAGGAAACTCTGTTTCAGAAAGGTTAAGTGGTCAGTGGCCAAGATAAGATATAGATCTACATCTTTCAACTTCATTTTGAATTACACACACACAAAAAGAGACACCTTGAGAAGTTGGCCCACGGTGCGGACTTGGCTGAAATACAGTTCCATCCTTAGCGTGGAACTACAGGACAGTGTGATTTTTCTTCCGTTAGACATTCAGGAAAACAAGAGTATCAGCCTCTTCAAAGAGTTCACCCTCAGGGACTCCATTCCTAGTTCCAGAAAAATGTTACTGTTGCTCCAAACAGTTTGTGACATATCTCTGCCCAGTGAGGACTAATCTAGCTTTGAGGATGAAGATGATTCCTACCGACAACCAAAGCATTCTGAATCCACGCTGATGGCAAACAACAGTAGCTAAAATAGAATGAGCACATCTATATACCAGGTACCGGCTTGTTTGTTTTTTTAGAGACAGTGTCTCACTCTGTCACCCAGGTAGGAGTACAGTGACGTGATCACAGCTCATTGCAGCCTCTTGCCTCAGCCTCCCAAGTAGCTGGGACTACAGACGAGCACCACCACGCCCAGCTCATTTTTTTTTTTTTTTTTTTGTAGAGACAGGGTCTTGCTATGTTGTCTAGGCGGGTCTTGATGGGTCTTGAACTCCTAGGCTCAAGCCATCTTTCGACCTCAGCCTCCTGAGTAGTTGGGATTACAGGCTACAGCTAGCACGCCTGGCTTCAGGTACTGTTTTATGAATGTTTATCTGTATTCATTCATTTAACTGTCCCAATATACCTAGGATGAGAGGTACCACTATTATCAATTTAGAGATGAAGAAATTGAAGCTCAGTGACATTAAGTAACTTGTCCAAGGTCACAGAGCTAGAAATGGAAGCAGCAGGATTTGAACCCAGGCAGCCTGATTCCAGAGCTTACGTCATCATCCACTCTCCTGTACTGTGTTCTGACAATCTAATACAGCAATCCCAGTTTTGGCCTCAAGGAGTAGTCCCCAAACAGGGACAGATTTGCCCCCCAGGAGACATCTGGTAATATCTGGAGACATTTTTGGTTGTCACAACGGGAGGGGATGCTGCTACTGGCACACAGGGACACTGCCACACATCCTACCACATGCAGGACACCCCCCAACAAACAATTATCCAGCCCCAAATGTCAAAAGAGCCCAGGCCGAACAACCCTCATGTAAAACAAGGTGTGCTGTTAAGCAATTTTCTTAATAGTTCATAAACCGATCCCGAAGGCAATTCTAAAAGAAGTGTTCCAAAAACATTTTTACCCATGGCAGCACTTTCTGGGAAAGTGGACACCCCAAGAGATCTGGCATTTATTTAGATATTTAAATTCTGGTATTTTTGCCTTCTAAGTTTCATTATTTGAAACACTTCATTCACTTTCTGTTCTATAAATATACCAAAAAGGTGAACTGCAAGAAAATCAGCAGGAATTTTCTTCTTCTTCCTTTCTCTTTCGATAACAGCAGATAATTTGGTGTGCGCCTATTATGCACCAGGCCCTGCAGGGGCTGCACCCACAGAACACACAAAAATAAGTCAGATGCTAAATGCCCATGGGCAGCTAACGTACTGCCTTTACAGTTGAGGAGGCGGCAGTGTACCGAGCACACGCGAAGCTGTTTCAGGAAGTAAAATCAGATGAGCCCCTACACTAAAGTTAATGGGATTCAAAAAAGGAGGAAGTCTACCTAATTGAGATTGGGAGGAAAGTATTACGCAAGTGGCATTTGTTATAGCCTTGAAGGATGGCCAGGATTTCATCAGCTAGGAAAAAGGAAGGGAATTCTTAGTGGAAGGAAAGGTATGTACAAAGGCTCAGAGGTGGGAAAGTACAAGGCACGGGTTATGCGATGAGCCTCTTTGCTCAGCCTCTTTTGATTTTGGGAATGGTCCCCCGCCACGTGGAAGAACTGCCAATCACATCTTTTCTGCAGTGGGAGAGGACATGTGACCCAGGCTGGCCAATCAGAGAACTCTGCCTTCTGGGCCACAGTGATTGGTTCAGGGATGTGAACAGGACTGTGCCAGGCCAATCAGAGCGCTCCCTGAGACTCTGGCTGCAGCAGGGAAATGTGGTCTTCTCTCTTCCCTGGCACTATCTGTAAAAATGACATAAGCCCAAACTATGGAAGCCATTTGGGGAACAGCCACTGAGAAGGAAGCCAACTCAGAGAAAACCAGAGCCAAGGAATGACAAAAGAGTGAGACTGAGTGCGTACAACAGTGCTTCATCGCCTGGATCCATCCATGCCTGAAGCTAATCCTCAGAGGCTTCTGGTATGTGCAGCCCCAAAGTTCCCTTTATTTGCTTAGGCTATTTTAAGATAGGTTTCTATCCCTTGCAACCCACAGAATCTTGGTTCTAACCAACATGATTAGGGACCAGTGAATAAACGAGTTTGGGAGGCTGCAATGGGAAAATGAGGTGTGTCTATCGCAGAGTTGTTAATTACGCTGTCAAGATGCAAACACCATGCCACCTAAGAGGACATAAATCTGACAATTCATGGAAGAAATGAAATACCCACGAACCGGTTAATGGGCCAGAAAATAAAATGTGAATGACAGCAAGAAATGCCAGTGAGCTACAGACACTCTTGTCATTGACACTCACGCCCCCTCGCCCCCACTGCCCCCACGTGGAAGTCCCTCCCTACACGCAAAGGGGAACGACGGCACACACGCACCAGCCACAGGAGGTAGAGCGCGAGGATGACTTGCAGAGGGGCTGACCAGATCATGTTAATGTACGTGGTCAAGTCCATGAACCTCTGGGCATCCACAGACATGAGGTTGACGATCTCCCCGACCGTGGAGGATTTTCTGGCTGAGTTGGTGATCACCAAGGCCTGTGGGACAATGGAGAGGGAGAGAGGGTGAGTGTGGCGAGTGAAGAGCCCTGTACCCTCGCTCCCGGCCCGTGGAGAGGAAGGAGACTCAACGGTGGAGAAGCCACAGATCTTTTCGCCTTCCCCACTGGCTCACCTGCCTGCCCGGCCCATCAGGGTCTTCGCAAAGCCCACACGCTCCTAGAGACCTCGCTCACTGCCTCCCACCTTGAGCGCTTCACTGTGGAAAGGACCTTAGGCCTCCGCACACTTTAATGTGACTCCACCACCTGGGGAACGTGTGCCGGCGCAGTGACTGATTCAGCAGGTCCGGGTGGGGCCCGGGAGGCTGCCCTTCTAACAAGCTCCCAGGTCATGCTGGTGCTGCTCAGCCCAAATCCCACTGAGGACCAAAGGGCTAGGCCGGGGCCTCTCAGCCTTGGCATTCCCGACATTTGAGACTCGGTAATGCTTTGTGAGGCTGTCTTGTGCATCGTAGGGTGTTAAGCAGCATCCCTGGCCTCTACCCACTAGACGCCTCACTCCCAGTTGGGACAACCAAAAACATCTCCAGATGTGGCCACATAGCCCCTAGTGGGGGAGGGGCGCAAATTGCCCTGGCTGAGAACCATCAGTCTAGACCACGTGGCTGCACACTGTGCCCTGGGGAGTTTTAAAAACACCGACACCTGGGTCCTACCTGTGCACCTTCAACTTAGTCGGTACGGGTGAATTCTGGGCGGCAGGAGTTTAATCCCCCCAGGAGAGTCTAATCCACACACAGGGCTGAGAAGCACCAGTCTAGCCCATCTTTCCAACTATCCATGAGCCTGTCTCCTCCTAACCCACGGGCCAAGCGATGTCCTTTCCCCAGAGACAACAAAAACGAAGGCATGGCGAAGGTGACTTGGATCCTTTAAAGCTGGACGTGCACAAATGCCTGCTACGTACTCTGTCACCCCTCAATTCAAATTGCGAGTGAGAACCAGCGCAAACACAGAAAATTAACAGCAAAGTGAGGATCTGAGCTTGGATTTCCCCACCTCAGGGACCACTGACCCAGCTAAGAAACCCACGGCTGATCCACGGGTGCACAGACACTCCACACACCGACCCCTGAAGTCAGCTTTGCCCACGGTACGAGGCCCGACGGTCACCATCCTTGCCACCCTCCGTCGCCGAGGCCACCCTCACCCTGCTGCTCCAGCAGCTGGGCTGGAGCTCCCCACACTGCAGTGACCCTGCCGAATCCCTGTGGACTCTGAGGCTGCAGGGGGGGACATCGACGCCAGGGCGCGTGCCGAGGACGCGGGCCCCCTACCTTGCGGTAGACGGCGCCGATGACAGCGGTCTTGACGCGCATGCCGCTGACGAAGCAGATGTGGAAGTACTGGTGCAGCACCAGGGTCTGCAGGCAGGCGCTGACGAACAGCAGCACCGTGTAGAAGTAGCCCTGCCAGTCCGGGGCCTCCGTGTCGTTCACGAAGTTGATGAGCAACCTGCCAGGGGCAAGGGAGGCTGTGACCGTGACACGGGGCTGGGGAAGAGCGCTTCCGGTTAGCACTGCGGCGCTCTCGGGCGCTGGCACTGCAGTTTCCCAGATGGAAAAACAAGCCCACAGTGGCCTGACTGCGCAGGTGGCCCAAGCCACTGGTGACAGGGGCCTCTGCCTTGGCATCCTCGCGCTGATCGCTGTCTCCTCACCAGCACGTCACCCAGAGGTGACCAAGTGGGAACACCAGGGACGGAGGGAAGAAGGAAGAATGCGCGGCCCCGAGGGACGGAGAAGCAGGGGGGCAGGAGAGGGCAACCTCCTTTCTGACTTCGCGGCTCCTGGTTGCAGTTTTTCGTGAGATCTGCCAGCGTTTCCTTGCTCCTGGTTTCCCAAAACCAGCCCGTGTCCTCCCCGTGTTGCATTCACAGAAGCCTAGTGGGGGTCTGTGACTTGCAACCAAAGCGGCCTTCACTAAGATGGGAATTCAGCAAGGCAGAGACACTGGCCCTGGGCCCGCGGCGGCACACCGCGCCCCGCCAAGGCGGTGAGTAACACGAGTGAAAGGTCGCACTAAGGAGACGAGGAGCCCCGTGGGAGGGACAGGGCTTACGTACTTTAAGAGCTCGGGGCCGGCAAACATCATCAGGTCGTGGACGGCCTTAAAGAAGAAGCTCATGAGGAAGTAGGGCCCGAAGGTCTTGTATAACACCTTGAACAGACAGGGCTCCCGGTCCCTCTGGGGGGACTTGACAATCAAGGCCTCCGCCTCCTCATTCACATCCGGCTTGGAACCCCCTTTCGGCTTGGCGGGGTCCTTAGAGGAGTACACCATCTTCACCGGCTGCCTGGAACACAGTGGGGGAATAGCTGTGGGGTCCACCAGCGACGCAGCCGCCACCCCAGGGAGAGGCCAGGGGACGTCACCCTTCAGGGAAGGCAGAGCCAAAGATGACAAGCCACCGCAGGGAGGCAGCTTAGCACAGTGGTTCTGAACACAGAGTTCAAACCCTGGCTCGGCCACTGGCCAGCTGTGTGATTTTAGGCAAGTTCTCTGACCTTAAGGCCTTAGTTTTCTCATTTGCAAAATAAGGACAAAAGTAGGACCCACTTCATAGGGCTGCTGGTGAAAACTGAGTTGCTAACACGTGAAAGGTTTAGAAACATACCCGTCTCAGCCCCAAACTGATCCACAGAGTCAACGTGATCAAAATGAGGGCCGGGCGTGGGCCAGCTTCTAACAGCTGCCCACATTCCTAGACTCACAGCCACTTCTTCCACCTTCAAAGCCGGCAGCGACCACCTCCCCTCTCTGACCTCCTGTCCCCCACTCCCAAGGAAGCTTGTGATGCCATCACACCTGCCCAGATGAGCCAGAATATTCTCCCCATTTCAAAATCCTTAATCGCATCTAGAAACCTTTTGTCAGGCAAAGTAACATATTGACAGGCTCTGGGATACGGACGTGGACACTGTTGGGGGCGTGGGGAGGGGGGCACCATTATTATGCTGACCACAGAGGATAATTTCTGTTTTCCATGTTGTCGTGTCACCACCTAAGGTCCTTCCCTGCTTGTATCGCTTGTTTTCCCTGGCTGGGATTTTTAGTGGGACTTCTTTTTTTTGGCGAGGAGGAAGGGAGCGGCTCAGCCGTCACCATCCTGTACACCACTTCTTGTTCTCAACCGCCAGGAGACGGGTGCCCAAGGGCCAGGGAGAAGGACTCAGGCAGGCAGGGGAGGAAGGCCCAGACCCGGGCGGTGGAGGTCAAGTGCAGTGGACGGCGATCAGCTGAGTCAGGAAAGGAAAACACTCAGTCACCAAGAGGCCTACAAGGCTGAAAGGAGCTTCCGGAAGGGAGAAGAAACACGCAGACCATCTGAATGGTCCAGTTGCAAGGAGACAGGAAAGCTGAGCAGGAACGGTTTGAGTCAGGATAAAACTGCCCAGAACAGGAGGACAGAAAGGGCCAGGATGGTGGGGCTGGGAGACAAAAGGGACTTGCTGACTTGATCCGAATTTTGACATGGGCAAAGGTAGCAATCGGCCACTGTCCACTAACACTGCCTGAACTCCTGCTCTGGGCCAGGGGCTGAGGAGACCCCCACCAGCAAGGAGCCTCCTGAGAGCGTTAAATTAAGTTCAGCCTAAAGCAACCTCCTAAGGTATTTTACGTTTGGCCTAAAGGCTTCTCCATACATAGTGAACTATAACCTCACTGAACATGTAAGCAGCGTGTAACCGACTCTGGTAACAAGTAGGCAAGTCTCCGCCAATCACAGGCAGCCAACTGTTCAAACCATGTTCACGTAAGGCAAACACTTAGCTGCAACCAATCCAGCTGTTCTCTGTATGTCACCTTCCCTTAATGTTATCTGTCCATGTGGCAGACCCAGACTCACCATGAATCTACACTAGTTCTGGGGGCTGATGATTTGTGAATCGTGCTTGGCTCAATGAAACTCTGTTAAATTTAACGTGTGCAAAGTTTGTCTTTTAACAGATGGTGTTAGAAGTAGGACTCTAGGTAGAGCTTCTAGCAACCCCCAGGAGCTGGGGACCACAGGAAAGTTCTCTTAGATTCTGAAGCTCCACAGATGTGTCTTTTGGGCTGAGTTTGAGCGAATTTTTGATCTGCATCTGGTTTGCTGGTCGAAACAAAAACTGGATTGGATTGGATCATAATTAACTGGATTGGATACTGTTGGAGGCCTCAGATGCCTGACTGGGCCAAAGAGAAACTGTCAACAAATGGCAATACTACAAGGCGTGCAAACTCTGGCTTTTGAAAATGTGCAGGGATTTTTGTGTTCAACCCCTTTTGTCTCTTTGTCTCGCATCCTTAGGCAGGGAAAAATCCTCGCCTATGGTGAGCAAGGGGACCTGAACGCTGAAGTCAAGACTCAACATACAAGTAGGACCCTTAACTTCCTAAGAACCGAGTACTGCACCCTCGGGCTACGCTACCTTTCTGTGTATAAGCATTAAGCCCTGGAAGCAACAAATGCTTATAAAAATGGTGAAATCTTACGAAGGTTAATTTAAAATTACAGTGGAACATTCTAAATGAACAACGCTGCACTTCAAGAAATGCATTTAAAAATGAGGGCTCCCAAATTAGGCTCATTCAGGGATGTCCACAGATGTGCAGAAACTTCTAAAAAGATTTCAAGATCTCTACTGACTCTTTTAAAAAACTCTGAACAAAAGAGTGTGCCACGCCTCGGCACATGCTCTCAGGGGGTCGTGGCCAAGAGAATCCACGGCCCGCTCAAGCAACATTTTTCTCTCTTCTCTTCTACTCAAATTGCCTTAACTGCGTGTGAGACTCTATCCCATTTGGCAGATGAGCAAACTATGGCCCAGGGAAGGGAGGCCTCTTACCCAGAACCACAGAGCTAGTACAAGGCGGCACTGCCAGCCCCCCAACCCGGACTCAGGCCATGGGAAGGAGCTGACTCATCCTGAGTGTCTGGCTTCCCAGGAAGTGCAAGGAAACTCACACTTACTTCCTACACTTGGCACATTCCTTCTTCCAGTTCTTCACCAACACAGGCACAACTTGTTCCGACGTGTCCTCCCTGTTGAGGGACCAGAGGTCACTGCCCTCCAGGGGCTGGCGGTAGCCCCGGATCATCAACCTGGGCCAAGACACAAGGGGAGCAGTCGATGAGAGTCGATGGGGGTGGGAGGAGAGGGGGAAGAGGAGGAGGAGGAGGAGGAGGGGAGGGGGAGGAGGACGACTTTGTATGTATCCCCCTGAAATCCAGGCCAAGCTCTTTTGTAACCAGAGCACAATTATCGAAAACGAGAATGCAGTCCATATTCAAATTACATCAACTGTCCCGGTGATGTTCTTCAATTTGAAAAAATTATGTAAAACATTTCATTAAAAAAAGATGTTTGTAAAAAGTTCATAAAGACAAAGAAGATGCTTTTTAGGGGGGAAAAAGATCCAAATGATCCCCAGTAGGATGTTGACAATGGGTAGAAAAAGATAAAAGGAAGTATATCAAAATGCTGACAGCGGCTGCCTCTGGGTGTTTTCTTGTTGTTGATCTATGATCTTACCCCCATCTCCTACCGTCAGCGTATACTATTTTTCCAATGGGGGAGAGATGATGATATCAATAATATTAACAATAACTATACCTGATGTAAAAAATGCCTAAAACCACAGCTAAAAGCAGGATAGCTTGTGGCTACCCCAGGCCAAGACTTCCACAGGGGTTTAAGCTGCTCATGGTGCACGTATTTATTGCAGTCAAGTGCATGGCCTTGGGGGACAGAGTCAGTATCTCTGAGACCACGTGCCCAGCACAGGCAGACTCGGGACACAATTCCGTAGAAGAGCAAAGGAGGGAGGGAGGGAGCGAGCAATGGGGGAGCTGAGCTGCATTTGTTCACTTATTCACTCATTCATCCATTCACTCCCCACGGCCCACCCAGGGTCTGGGGCGCCCGCCTTACCCTGTGATCCACCAGAAGGTGATCCTGGAAAGGAAGGAGGCACCAGATTCTGGGCAAGGATTCTAGTGGGAAGAAAGCACAGGGGGGAAAAAGAAACGGTAAACAAATGATTAAACTTGTCATCTGTGCCAGGGTTCGGCAAGGGGTCGTCAGCTGGCCACTCTTCCTTCAAAAGGACAGTCGCCCGCGCCCAGACTATTCTGCCCTGCAAATGCAGTCCTCTCCTGAGGCCCAGGAGTAAGAAACGCATAGCAGCTCCTCTAGCTTCACCCAACAAATATCTCCTGAGTGTCTACCATGTGCAGCACAACACACCGTCCTCCAGACCCGCCTTATAACGCCACACCCCCCTGACGAGCTGGGACTACTGTCAACCCCACTTCACTCATACATTCAACAAGATTTGCAGTACTGTGTGCCAGATGCTCTCCAAAGAGCTACGCACTTGCATTATTTTATGCCCCCACAGAGAGCTATGAACATGGAGCCACTATTACCCCCACCACATTCATTCATTCATCTAACAAGCATTTCCTCTACCAGCTGGCTCTGTTCTAAGTGCTTTACACAAATTATCACATCTCATCTTCACAACCACCTTAAGAGGTAGATAAAAGTATCATCCCTGTTTTGTAGTTAAAGAAACCAAGGACCAGAAGTGGCAGGACTAGCCCAACGTCCCACAGCTAGAAGCGGTAGAGACAGGATGTGAGCCCCGAAGAGTTAGGCTCCAGAAAGAGAGACCAACTGCTCACATGAACAAATGCAAAAGTGCAATTGTGATATGTGACTTGAAGGTGGGTAAATATTACCAATGAGACAACATAAATAGATGGGGACTGATCTAGTTTACTGGGGTCGGAGAAGGCTCCTCGAGGAAGACAGTGAAGCTGGCATCTCAAGGGTGAGTAGAGGAAAACTAAGGGGAAAGGCAAGGCATGTCCAGGAGAGAGCAGTGTGTGCAAAGGCCCTGTGGTAGAGGGAAGCACAGCAGACTCCAGGAACCAAGAGAGGGCCTGAGCAGTCTACACCCGAGGCCACATAAAGAATTCTGGTCTTCATCCCAAGGGCAAGGGACAGTCACTGACAGATTCTAAACAAGCTATCAAAGGAGCTATTTCCCAGAAGTACAATGACGCTCAACATCATGCAGACGAGGAAAGTGCCATCGGCACAGAGCCTCTGGATTAGACAAAAGCTGGCTTTCAATGTGGATACGTACGGGTCTCCTGAAACACAAGCTTTAGTGCAGGGAAGGGAGGTCGCCATGCACAACGAGGTCTTTAGCCAAGGACTTGGCTCAACTGTCCCATTACTTTGCAGAGATAAGGCATCCAGAGAGCCTGATAAGACAGCACACTCCAGTCGAGCGGTTTTCCATCGAGGCTGGGAGTGCTTTCAAAAAATACTCCGTCTGGGCCCCACCCCACACCCCCAGAGATTCTAATTAAGCTGGTGTGGGGTAGGACCAGGCATTTGTTTTTGTTCTAAACGTCCAGATTGTGCTTGTCAAAGTGGCTGGGCAAGAGACATACACGATAAGCCTAGAACATCTTGTCGTGCCGGACAACAAAGAAACAAAGATGAGTGCGATTGTTGAGAGTCCCCAGAACCAACCAGAAGCTGCTCCCACCGGCCAACAAAGAGAAAACTGAGTTTCAATGAGGATGATGAGTTCAGTGGACTGAAACAGACCAGGTATGTTTAAATACACAAGTTCACACTAATGCTGGAAAAAAACAAAAAACATCTTGGTGTCACTGGTACTAACTAGGGAACCAAGCTACTGTTTTGAAAACAGAAAAAGGGGAAGGAAAGAAGCATTCTCCCTCCTTTCCTGAGTGAGCTACACCACAGGGTGACCCAGGAGACGAGGCACAAGTGCCTTTCCATAAAAAAATCCCAGCTAATGAAGGAAGAAATCATATAACAAAAGAATGAGCCATTCTGCAACCTCAGTGGATTATTGGAACATGTGATGATGTTAAAGAATTATTAATATTTTTAAGCCAAAGATGGTATTGCAGCTCCGTTTTTAAAAATCCTTCTCTTTCAGAGATTATCACTGGAGAAAGCTGGATGAAGGTCCATGGAAACTCTACCCTTTTTGCAACTCTGTGTGAGCCTGTTTCAAAATAAAAAAGAAAATTTAAAAATCCATGTCGGCCGGGCGAGGTGGCTCACGCCTGTAATCCTAGCACTCTGGGAGGCCGAGGTGGGCGGATCGTTTGAGCTCAGGAGTTCGAGACCAGCCTGAGCAAGAGCAAGACCCCAACTCTACTAAAAATAGAAAGAAATTATATGGACAGCTAAAAATATATAGAAAAAATTAGCCGGGCATGGTGGCGCATGCCTGTAGTCCCAGCTACTCGGGAGGCTGAGGCAGGAGGATCGCTTGACCCCAGGAGTTTGAGGTTGCTGTGAGCTAGGCTGACGCCACGGCACTCACTCTAGCCTGGGCAACAGAGTGAGACTCTGTCTCAAAAAAAAAAAAAAAAAATCCATGTCCTTCCAAGGTAGGTACTGAAATGCTATGCAATGCAGGGTCAAGAGCCCAAGGCAGTTCGTTATTCTATGCTGTCTACGTTATGTTTCCATCATAAAGAGCAAAATAAAAGGCTTGTCCAGTGATTTAAACACAAGGCCAGAGCCGAGAAGGACTAGGTGCCATTCTGAGGACCTGCAGGGTGAGGGGGATGCCAAGCCTTGCATGCCTGCCGGAATCACTTGGCAGTTTGTTAAATGCAAGTCTCTGGGGCCCCATCCCACACCAACAAACTCAGGACCTTGGGGCTGGGGCCCTGACATCAGTGTGTCTGCCATAAGGTGAATCAGGTGCCGCTGGCCCGCGGACCTACGTTCCAGACCAACCCAGCACAGAGCAAGTTCAGACTGCGGAGCTAGACGGACTTCGGTCTAAATCCAGCCCTGCTATTTTCCAGCTGAACGATCTGGGGTGAGCCTCTTCCCCTCAAAGCCTTGGTTCTCACATCTGAAACACGGGAGTAGTTGCTCCAACAGCTCAGCCTACTTCACAACACTGCCAGGAGCAACAGGTGACATGAGGTCCGTGGGACTGAGGTGTCAACTGGAATTTTTCCAACCTAAGGTGGCAACATCACTCGTGGAGGTGGCGGTATTTGCTTTGGAGGCTGGAGCAGGATGTTTCATGGCAGGCTGGTTTTTCTTCCGGAAGGGTGGACACCTTCCTGCCCACCCCGGTCAGTGGGTGGGTCATCGGGGAATCACAAATCCACTGCGAGTGCAGCCCGAGTCCTCCCACGGTGAAGGTTAAGCAAGGTGCTCGCTGGCAGAGAGGGGAGGAGGGGGTGGGGCCCGCTGTCAGTGACTCATTTATTTCTTGGGCAAATAAATTTCGGGAGGACCTGCTTATACGCTAGGATGAGGGCTGAGTGCTGGGGACTGAGCTGTGAGGACGACAGTGACAGTGACCAGTGAGGCCCCTGCCCTGTTCAGCTTCCCGATGCAAACACATAGATAACAATAAACAGTGGGAGCTGTGACAAAGGGAAAAACCAGGGTGCCAGAGAGAAGGGGGCGGGTGAGGGGCAGCTTAGTGCGAAGCACGGTGCTTAGCAGGCGGAACTGGAGTCCCAGCTCTGCCGTGTCCTGGCTGCAGGACCTTGGGCAAGTTCCCCAGTGGGGAAGATTAGATGAGATAAAACATGTTAAGTACTTAGGATAGTGCCTGGCACTGTGTAAAAGCTCAAGAAATGGTATTATTAGTAGCAGCAATAATGATAATAAAAACAGCAACAGTGGCTTCTAGTATATCAAAATATCAAGCTGTACACCTTAAATATATGCAACTTTTATTTGTCAAGACATGTTGACAAAGCTGAGGGAGGGAAAAAAGACCAATGGCTTCATGATTACGCCAAGCGCTGTACCAGATGCTTTATACATCAGGAGTGGCAAAGTACAGCGCACAGGCCAAGTGTTTATAAATAAAGTTTTATTGGAACACAGTCACGTCCGCTCATTTACATATAGTCTGTGGCTGCTTTTGAGCTACACAGCAGAGCTGGGTACTGCCACAGAGACTGCACGGGCTGCAAAGTCCAAAGCATTTAGCAGCTGGCCCTTTCCAGAAAGAGCTGGCGAACCCCTCTTCCAGCAACCTACACAATACCCTAAGACACGGTGATTATTAAGGCGTGAAGTCAGGCCTCAAATATCAATCATTTGCCTGCAAATCCAGTCATCTTCAGCCTTGGCATTGACGCAGAGGACAGAGATGGTGGGACGCGGGGGAGGGGCCGAAACGCAGCCTATGCCCAGCTCAACAAGACCCTCGAGCCCTGGGGGCACGAACCCTCACCCTGGCTAGTAAAACCGAGTCCCCAGCCACTGGGCGAAAACTCCCCCTGCAAACGCAGTAAGGTCATGTTACCGACGGAACATTTCACAGTTTCTAAGCTGCACGCTCCAAGAGCTTCGTCCAATTCTTCTCCCCAGGCTTCCTCCCTCCTCTGGATCCAAACATGGATTTTTCAGATTATATGAAGTTACAGACACAGAGGCCAACACAGAGCGCCCTCCACGGGCAGAGGAGGAAATCCATCAGTTTGGGAGCTGGTTTCTGGACGTCTCTATCTGACACGGAAGGCATTTAGTGATAACACAGACAACTGAACTCCTGAAGCAGCCAAAAGTGACAGTAAAAACGGAAAAAAAGAAAAATAGGGCACTGCATGACAATCCAGGCGGCATTCCATTTCACTGAAGAAACACTTCCTGGCGTAGCTCATTCAGTGCAAAAGACACAGCCGCCAGCCAGGGGGTTCCCAGCCTCCGAGGCTAAAATGCAGCAACTCCTGTCCCAGGTGCGATGAAGGAGGTTTATTAACTGGTCCCTCATTCATTCAGCAATGAAAATAATGCAGCCAAGTCCTAGCTGATGGCAGAGGGCAGGCAAGTCGGATTTACACAAGCAGAGTGAGATGGGTTCTTTGGCATCTATATTGACATCTTTTGGGCACCAGGCGATTTGGCCAGAAACCCTGTGGTTTAAGCCAATTTGGTACAACAGTCCCAGGCACTGATTCTTTGAGCACTGGTCATTCCTTACCTTGCACAAGGTAGTTTAGGGACCTTGTCTGGGTCTTTCAGCATCCTGGCCTGTTTGTCGGATATTCTCTGGGTCTCCACACCCATCTCTGGTTGTGACTCTGCTTTTAGTTCTAATCAGGGTTCTGCCAGTGACTCCTGCTCAGCATTGCCCGGATGCCCAGCAGTAAGGGACACAGGCAGCAGCCATCTGAGCAGTGGCTCTCAAATGCAGCCCCGTCACCAGCAGCACCTGGGAACTTGTTGGAAATGCAAATGCTTGGGCCCCACCCAGCCCTACTGCATCAAAACCTGTGGGGGTGGGGCCCAGCAACCTGTGTTTTACCAAGCTCTCCGGGTGAGGAAGAGAGATGCATGCTCAGGTGTGAAAACGCAGTGGGAGGATTCCTGACACTTCACCACTCTGACCCTCAGTGTCTTCATCGGTGAAATGGGGAGACTGATCATCCTGCCTTGTTGGGAGGATGAAATAAGTAACACAGTGCACCGAGCTGCTATCCTTATTACTGGATAGAAACTAAATGTCCAACAGGAAGCGACTCGCCCTGTGATGCAAACATTGGCGATTTGTTTGCTTGGCTGCTTAACAGCTGTGCAAACTGCCTCCCTGCTTGGGCTTCCTGTGCCGTAGCACACATCATCAATCTTCTGCCTTTCCCATGCACTTGTCTGGTTTTTCCTACTGTTAGCACGCCAGTGTGCACAAAGTCAACGTCCCAGCTCGGCCTTCCTCTCTGCCTGCCTGGGCACCTTCGACGGCTTTCTAACTGCCAACCAATGCATCCTCTTCCTTGCAGCCTGAGGGATCCTCCAAAACCCGTCCAACCTCAGGGTGCCACCCACTGCTGGAAACTCTTTCATCGGCTCCCACCACAGGCAGGTTGAAATTCCGAGTCCTTCTTGTGACACACAAATCTACCCTTGACGTCTCATGCTCTGCTCCCTGGCTCTCCCATCTCCTTCCACTCACCTCCTGGCCCCTCCAACCTAGCCGAGCAGACTTCCACGCGGTCCCCAGACACCCACAAGCACCAGGAGCACTGGCCACCCTGTCACCTCCAACCATATCCCCTGGCCGAGGCCGCCATGCCTCTGATTGGGCATCCCCTCCGCCCTCCCCAGTGCTGACAGGGACCTCTCCTCGGGCCCCGACAGCTGCCAGCACCTCCCTCCCTCTGCCGTCACCTCTCCTCCAGGGCAGTGGAAAGGTCTGCACCTTCCTAGCCCAGCTCAGCCGCTGGTGTGACGCTGAACTGCTCAAGGGCCGACAGCACGAAGGACGAAGGGAGAGAAGATGGGGTTTGCCACGCTCAAGCCTCAGCAGGCCAAGATCAGGCCTCGGGGGGTGGGCGCAGAGACTGACCAAGAAGGGGCACGAGGGAGCTTTCTGGAGACCTTGTAATGTTCCGTATCTTGACAGGGGTTTAAAAGTTATTCATTTATCAAAATTCATCAAATGCTAACGAGATGGGAAATTTCCCTGCATGTAAATTTTAAGGAAAAACCCAGAACTGTAAGCAGATATTGAACTCTAGCTAATGACTTGCATGGAAGTGTTTGGGTGACGGCTATTCATGTATTTCAAAGTAAGTTTCTGCTACCAAAAACACTAGCTGGCTGGCCGGCTGAGCGGCTGGCTGGACAGACAGGTGTGTGATAAAGCAAGTTCGGCAAGATGTTAAACCATGGCTCCAGGTACTAGGAGCGTGGCTGCTCGCTGTGTAATTCTTCCAGGTTTTCTACAAGCTTGAAAATGTTCATAGTAGAATGTCGGAGGAAAAATATTCCATGTCGTATGGACAGGACTAAAAATACCTCTTACTTCAAATGAGCTGAGTAGCATTTACTGAATGTCCTAAACCCAGAGTTTCCAACCAAGGGTCTTTTTAAAGGGCGATCTTGGCTCAGTGGGTCTGGAGTGGGGCTTGAGCCCCTGGGGACGCCAAGCTGTTGCCGCTGGACCAAGGACCCCACTGTGAGCAGGGAGGATCTACCAAATGATCTGCTGCAGCCTCCATCCCCCGATGTACATGACCCTCCTCCCTGCCACCGCCCAGCAGGAGTCTCAGAGGCAGTGAGATCAGAGGGTCCGAGGCCGGGACAGGCAGGAGCCCTGGGAGGCTCGGTCAGCCCTGCCCAGGCTTCCAGAAGCCTAGTCACCCCCAGAGCCGGAGCAGAGATGGGAGGAGCCCTGCCAAGAAAGCAGGGCCGGAATAGACATCTGAGTCACGCAGCGGGAGCAGGGCCAGCTGGGGAGGGCGGCTGACACAGTGACTCAGCACAGGCGGCCCGGAGGAGCCGGGCTGTGGCCCATCACTCCAAGGGCCGGCGACAGGTGATTGATCACCCACTGCTGCTCTGAGGACAGGAGAGCTGGACTCTCCCCAGCTTCCAGGCTCCACTGTGACTCCAGCACTCGGGTGACAGGAAGACGAGCAAAGAGCATGTCACAGTGTCCTCCTCCCCAGGTCACAGGCCTCAGATCTGGGGCGGGAGAGGAGGTACAGCCAACATCAAACTGAGCCACAGCCCATTTTCAAGAAGGGGACACAGAGATCCCCAAAGGAAGAGCGATGTGCCCAAAGTCACGAATGTAGCTGATTCTCACATGACCTGATTCCTAACTTTCAACTCAACTGTAGCTGTGTGGTTATGTGTCTGCCGACTGCTTCAGGGCTGGCTCCCAGCTGATCCGCAAGCTTCCTGAGGGCACGTGGCAGCTTGTACTTTCCCAGGATAGCCACAACATTATCTGCCACCCCACAAGCTCTTCTCACAGTGAGATGTGGCCACTTACCCATCTAGAAGTGGGGTCTGCCTCCCTTCCCTTTGCACCTGGGCAGACCTTTGTGACTGCCTCGACCAAAAGAGTAAGGCGGGAGTGACACTATGTGACTTCTGGGGCCACGTCATAAAAGGTGATACAGCTTCCACCCAACTCTCTTGGAACACTCACTCTTAGAGACCAGCCACCACACTGTGCGGACATCCAGGCCACACAGAGAGACCAGATAAAGGTGTCGACTCCAGGGGAGGTTCCAGCCCGTGGCCAGCATTAACCACCAGATGAGAGACCGAGGAAACCTTTGAGTTGACTTGAGTCCCAGCCACATCTGACGGCGACCACAGGAGAGACTGTGAACCGCCCAGCTGAGCCTAGTCAACACCCAGGACTGTGAAACATACTATTGTTGTTTCACGCAACTAAATTCAGCGGTTTCTTATGGAGTAACAGATAACTGGAGCATATTCTGAAGGTCAGAATACGCCATCCCAAAATACCCCACTTTGACATAAGGACTGTTCTGAGCTGAAGGCAATCAAGCAAGAGCAAACACAGAAAGACCTCTTTGCCTTTCTCCTACCTGCCTAAAAGCATCAATCTTCCCCTTCCCTTCTTACATACCAGGAGAACCACCATCATCCCTGGCAACGCTGACACGGGTCTGCACAAACAAACCTTACTAAAATAACCCTAATCTTCCACTGGTTTCGCCCCATATATTTACCCTCTCACAATTTACCATCTTTAGAAGCCCCAATCCCTTTTTCTTTATCTTGTCACTTCTCCACAAGTTTATCACCCTTTGTTAAAACAGCATAGAAGCTCTCAGGCCTAACCACCTCCTTAGGGTTTTCATTTCTTTTCTGTGAGCCCCCCCCCCCCGCCATGTGCATACATAATAAATCTATTTTGCACACTGCAGTGTCCCCAGCACCAAGCACGGTATACAACAGATGCTTAATAAATGTCTGCTGAAGGGATAAAAGGACCTAGGAGGGATTAAACCCCAGGGTTTGCCCAACTCCAAATTGAGGCTCCTCTCCCATCACACCATGCTGCCTTTACCATCAAACTTAGGTATAAGTTAAGGTCTAACAGCTCAACCTCTCTGAGCCATAATTCGTTTATCCCTTAAAAAACAAAAAAGCAAACCAAAAAACCCTCCTTCTCAAAGCTATTGTGAAGTTTAAACCACTGCTTCTCAAACTTCTCTGTGCACACGGGTTACCTGGGGATGCTGTGAAAGTGCAGGACTTGGGCTGGGGCGGGGCCTGGGATCCTGATGTCTAACTCGCGCCCAGGTGATGCCGATGCAGCTGGCTCTGGTCCCCGTTTTAAGCAGCAGGGGTTTGAATGAGACTAAAGAGTGCTTAGCACTGCTGAATTGTATGTTTAAAATGGTTAAGATGGCAAATTTTGAATTATATGTATTTCACCAAAATAAACAAATGCATAATTTTTATAAAGGAAATAAAGCTCCTGGCACTATGCCCGGCCTTCACCAGGTCTCCTTATACATTAGTTCCTTTCCTCTTCCTTCCTGATCGTGCTAGAAGTGAGTCAAGGCAGGGCGGGAGCCTAGTCTGTGTCCTGGGAGGCCCAGAGCAGACCTCCCTCCATACAAACACGTGCCACATGTACCGGGCGCCTCCCTACACAACACAGCAAGTCACCACTAGAGGCCCAGCGTGGGCCAGGCTCTGTCTCAGGCACCGAGGTTACGGGGCTAGACCCAGCCTTATGGAGCTCACAGCCTAACAGAAAGCTGTTATTTAGCCAAGACCCTTCCCTCGAGCAGGTCATAACCAAGAGAAGTGACACGATTCTGCACAGCAGTCAATCCTGGATTCAAATTCCTGCTCCGCCACTCACGTTGGGCAAGACACTTTTCTCCGAGACTCAGTTTCTTTAACTGCAAAATGGGAAAAATGACAACAGTACCAAGTTCACCAGGGCTGGTGTGAGGGTTAAATAAGGTATGCATAGGAAGAGCTTAGCACGGGGCCAGTACACAGCAGGCATCTCAGAAACGGCCATTCCCTTTCTTTTCCTAGGATGAAAGAATGCCTGAAAATGGAAGGGAGACAAGAAAGCAAGGTAAAAAGTCATCAGAGCTAAAGGAATGTTCTAGACCAGGGATAGGAAACTTTTTCTGTGAAGAGCCAGAGAGTAAATATTTAGGCTTTGTGGGTGATAGTCTCTGTAGCAACCGCTCAGCTCTGCTGCTGGGCTCAGGGCAGCCACAGACACTCTGTAATGAGTGGGTGTGGCCGTGTCCCAATAAAACTTTATTCACGAAAACAGGCAGTGGGTCAGACTTGGCCCGTGGGCTGTTGGTGGCCAACCCCGGGTCTAGACTCCAAATGGCAGAGAGGCAAATGGCACCCCATTGGGTGACTGAACAGGAAGCCAGAGGGAACAGCAGGCTGGCTAGACAGAGTATCAGCCCATGGACACCCTCCTTCCCGGCCCCGTGCACAAGTGTCAGAAACGCACCAGCCCACACACCCAAGTTCGCAGCCTGCTGGAGCCGACTGCACAGAGGCAAACGGTGTCTTCCGCCCCTCTGGAAGACCAAGAGTGACAAGGGCAGCAGGGAGGAGATGAGACGGACAGGGACGATGACTGGGGAGGAGAGCGGGGTGCCCCAGCCCCCCACAGCCCAGCCTCCAGCGCTGGCCCTTTGTGCTTTCTGAATTCTCAGAGCTCTGGCCAACGGCTGCCCTGTGGGATTACGGCCCTGATCTGTCAGAACTTCTCATTTTTCTGGAAAACTGAGCTGGAATTTATGTGAAATTCCCTGATTTTTAAGTACCTGCTCACATTTTCCAAAACCTCCATGCCAAGCGAGAAACCCTACAGGCCTGCGAGACGTGGCAGCTTGCAAGGACACAGCAGATTCTCTCCTCAGGCCCCCACGTCACGTCAGGGGCTCAGTCTTCCATCTGGAAAGTGGGGAGGATGATACCCACACGCCTGGCGTGTGAGGACCCAGCAAGATCCCGGGTGGGGCCAGTAATGTCAGCTGTGACCGTGCGGTATGTCCCTCCCACAGACGCACACGCGCGCGCGCACACACGTCCGGGTCACACTTACGGGGTCGTTGATGGTTTCGGAGAAGAGCGGCGAGCGGTCTGAGAAACACGACAACACGAGCTGAACAAGCACGAGGGAAAAGTAGACGTAGAAAGTGACGTCGCGAAACACGTCGATCTGGGCATCCTGCAGGAGAGGGAGGGGGGGAGGACACGAGGTCGCCTTTGGGAAGCGGCTGCAGCAGGCCCACCCCTCGGCTGCAGGGCCCTCGCCGGCTTCCCCGTCGCTCCCAGCTCCCCGGGACAGAACCGCAGTCACGTCATGGGTGGTCACGCGGCTCACCACTGCCTGGGAGGGGGCGGCCTCGGCTGGGGAGCGAAACAGAGCTGCGTCCCAGGCCCGGCTCGCTCCAACTGGCTGTGGGACCGTGTCACCTTTCTTTACCTCTCTGTACCTCAGTTTCCCCACCTATAAACAGACTTGTGGTTCTTAACTGGGGGTGATTTTGCCTCCAAGGAAACATCTGGCAGTGTCTGGGCACATTTGTTTGTCACACTTGGGAGTGTTACTGGCACCCGGTGGGGAGAGCCCAGAGACGCTCCTAAACGTCCTACAAAGCACAGGACACCCCCACCCCCGCAATCGAGAAGTCTCGGGCTCAAAATGTCGATGAGTGCTGAGTTCGAGATATCCCACCGGAGTCACTGTAAGACTGCCCGTGAAACGCGCTTAGTGCCCCGCGAGGCACTTCAAAAACACAAACTCAATCAGTGTCAGTGCCATCGCCAATAAAGACAGTCTGTGCCGTACGCTGTGGGTACTCAATAAATGTTTCCTTTGCCTCCTGCCAGTCCCCAATTAGCTCCCAGGTGGCGGGAGCAGCAGGGTGGATTTAAAAGTGCACACTCCTCAAAACTCCTGACAGCCACGCACGGCTGCCAAGGTAAACAACTGCCCCAGCCAGCGCAGACGCTGATGCCTCAAAGGTAACGTGGGGACAAGTCTAGGGTCCCCGAGAGAAGCAGTCACTCCACAAACATGGCTGGGTCCCAGACTGCAGGCATCTGGAGCCGAATGCCCTGCTGTTTACTGCTGACGGGGCTTACAGGCAGCCAGCACGTGCCCACAGCTCCTGCCCTTGCAGGTACCACTCAGGCCTCTCAGACCTACACAGACAAAGGGGGCCCTGGGGAAAGAAGGTTCTAGAACAAAGGCTGGTGCTGACCCGGTGCACGGCTTCTATGCACACCAGATGGAGCAAGCATCTCCTTCAAGGGCTGCTGGAGGACGATGTAGAGCAAGGCCACCACTTACCTCTTTTAAGGCAGTCATGATTTTGGATCTCAGGATGGCAAGCGCACACAGTAGGGCTACGAGCCAGAAGGTGAGCATGACCCCTGAGGACTGGACGCCCTTCCTTCTCTCGAGCTGAATTAAAAAGGTAGCAAGCAGCTGGAAGAGAAAACCACAGGACAGGAGTTAAGAGAACGTAGGACCCAAGGCCCCGTCGGTCCCAGGGACCTGGAGGACGCTGGGCCTGGGGGAAGGGCTGCCCCCAGCTCGGGGTGCAGGAACTGCCTGAGGGGGACCTGGCTCCCAGCCCGGCTCTGCCCCTGCCTCGCCGGGAGCCCCATCTGCAAAACGGAGATGCTGACAGCATCGGCCTGGCAAGTCGTGGGAATCTAACGAGACCACGTGTGGATCTGGGATAGGATGGAAAAGGTGAGGTGCGGGCAGAAGCTCGGTGAGAACACAGAGCAGCACACTTTTTCTTAAAGGACCACGTAATAAATATTTACAGGCTTCACGGGCTACAGAGTCAAGGCCGCAACTACTCAGCTCTGCGTGCCAGTAAAACTTTGTTACAAAAACATGTAGAGGACCCAGTGTGAAAAAACAAAACCCACCTGCCCTGACACTCGAGGTTCCACAGGGACCTGCCCTCCCCGCTGCCCCACCTCCCTGGCTCTCTGCTTTAACCGCCTCTACTCCAGTTCAGAGGCCAGCTCTCAGGTTCTCCCTGTGGCCCCAGGACTTTTGCACATGCTATCCTCCCCAACTGGGAGAACCTCTGCCCTCAGCCCTTTCAACTTTCTAACAACCTGGCTCATCCTTCAGGCCTCAGCTCCATCATCCTTCTTTCAGAGAAAGCCTCCCTGCCCCCAGAACAAACCAAGTTCCCCTAATTCCACCCTCTGTAGCACTCTGTACATGCTGACACATTCTGCGCCTTTCTAGGGAATCACTTGTTTCATGTCTGTTTGCACAGCTTGAACGTACACTTTTATCTGCAACTCGCGGCACACGGTAGGGATGAAACACATTTGCTGCCTGCCTCCTGCCTTGTACTTCTAGTGCCGGCACGTTCGGGTTCCCAGGGGTACAGGGACAACGTTCCCGCCGCATCAACAGCGGGGCTGGTCCCCCATTCCACCACGGAGCCCCAGGTAGGGGGGAGGATCAGGATCCCAGAGGCCAGCTCACCTCTTGGCACCCAGCCCAGGGCCCCAAGGGGCCAAAAGCCCACTGAGCCTCAGCCCATCACTCCGGCGTCCCCAGAGCGAACAATCAAAATACCAAGAATAGGGAGGGCTAAGTGAGCACGAGCCCCTCCAGTCAAAAAAGAGAGTCTCCCCTTCCAGAAGCAAGGCCCCTATGGACCCATTCCCTCGATGCATTTATGGAGTGCTTACTGCATACCAGGCATGGTGCCAGGCTCTGAGGTCACACAGCGGAGCAAAACCCAGCAGGAGAGCCAGGTATTAAACAAAGAGTCGTCACAAACGAACACCGCACAGCAGAGGCCAGAGCCACACCCTGCGGCCTGGGCTGGAATGTGGCTCTATCTTTTACTGGCTGTGCGGCCTGGGGCCAGTTCCTCCACCTCTGGGTACTTCCATGAGTTTATTTACAACATGGGGATCTCCAGCAAACTGCATACATGAGTTAATAAATACAGGGATTAGGTGTCTGTCTGGCGGAGAGCCAACACCTTATGTGTGCCATAGAGAGTCACAGTCCTCAGAAGTTTGAGACCAGCCTACGCAACACACAGCGAGACCTCGTATCTGCAAAAAATTTACAAATTAGCCAGGCACAGTGGCATGTCCTTATAGTCCCAGCTACTCGGGAGGCTGAGGCAGGAGGATCACTTGAGCCCAGGAGTTGGAGGCTGCAGTGAGCTATGATCACGCCACTGCACTCCACCCTGGGTGACAGAGCAAGACTGTCTTGAAAAGAAAAGAAAAGAAAGTCATGGTCCTTCCCTGCCTGGCTCCTTGCCTTTCCTGACCCCGTCACATTCACCTTCTGTCCTGGAACCTGCACTCTGTGTTCTTGCTTCACAGAACAGCTCCCCCCCATACTCCTGACCCTCCAACCCCTCCCTGGACAAGCTGTTCCCCCTGCTCCCTCCTCATCCCACAACGCTCAAGGGCTTGCCAAGAACTCTGTGATCACAGCTCAGAAGCTGCGTGATGCAGGGGCTAAAAGCTTGACCCGTCGCTTGGCCACGTATTAACTGTGTGACCGTGAGCAGGGCACTTAGCCTCTCTGTGCCTTGTTTCCTCACCTGTAAAATGGGGACAAAACAGTACCCATCTCACAGGGTTGTTCTGAGAATTAGATGAATTTCAAGACATATAAAACACCAAGGCCACTGCCAGGCACACAGGAAGTACCCCATACATGTCAGCTGTAATTAACAAAGTACTTTCCCTGTCTATATCATCCACTAAGTTTCGGACCCCCACGGGGCAGGGCAGTTTCCTATTCAGCTTGGCATCCCACCTCCTACACCACAGCCTAAAAACTCAAGAGGCCATTAGGACCCAGGCAGTTTGTATAAATGACTGGGATGGCCAGTACAAGAACAAAAGGTAACATCAGCCCTTCAGCCTCAAGGGCAGGGAGGACAAGAGGGCACGGTGGGGACTGTGGCAAACTGGACAATACGTGCGCCATCTAGAGGTTGCAGCTGCATCCCAGCTCCAGCTAACTGCTACCATAAAACACCATGAGTCCAGTGTTGCCAGATCTTCAAGTTTTTCAAGAGAAGCCAGCTTTCTGATGTTTTACTGCGAGGTTTTCATACGTTTAACTGCTGCCTACTACGTTTGGTCTCCACTGTGACTGGCAGATGGCTGAGGATTCACAGCCAGCTTCTACTTACCATGGTGATGCCCAAAAGGGTTGGGCTGACCAGAAACACTGGGGCCAGGAATATGCCCCGACTTCTTTCCCAGAAAGAGTAGAAGAGGTCTGCCCAGCAGACGATCCACAGCAAAAATCCCAAGGCCTGGAAGAGAAGCACGTGCACATCTTACAAGAGACACTACTGGAACTTCCCCCAGCACCTCGCGAAAAGCTCAGCCTTGGGGGAACCAGCCAACCCCACAACCATTAGCCACGGTCCTTGGACGCAACACACATCCTCTGGAACTTGGACAAGTCCTCGTTAGGGTGAGCCACCAGCTGGGCTGTCCCCTACTGGTCTGGAACGCCCCACTCCCTCCAACGAGACTCTGTCTGGTCACTGTTCTCCCCGGCACCCGAGAACTCCAGAGCTCAGCCTGCAGCTCATCGTACCCACGACCCCAGCGCACCGCCCGAGAGCCCCTCGCACAGTAACCGTTCATTCAACACTCAGCCAACAGCGCTGACCCAGGGCCTACTGTGCATCACACACTTTCCAGGGTGCCGGGGAGACAACAGAGAACAAGACAGAGGTAAGTCCCCATCCGCATCCTAACATCCCAAGTGGAGGGAAACCAGTGAGGAACAAACTGAAAAATGCGTAACATCGAGTCAGAGAGGAGTAAGCATCACAGGGAAAAATAAAGCAGGTAAGAGAGTGGCGGGGGGAGCCTGCTCTGAGTGAAGAGCTGAAAAAGTGGCTTCACAAAGGGCTGAGACAGATGCTAAGTCTGGAAGAAAGTGGGACGAGGGGCGTGACATTTCCACGCCCTCACATCCCCTCTCGGATCGCTGATCAGCTGTAAGGGGAAAAGGCGGGACCTGTGTAGGGAGAAGCCAGACAGCACTTGGATCAAATGATCAGCGCTAACCCGGCCGGTGAGGGGCAGATACAACTCTAGAAGGAACAGCCTGCGAAGGCCACACGGCCCCTTTGTAGTTTTCCCACCAGACATGCGTGACCCTCACCCATGACTCGGCGGGAGACATCGCTCAAACCCGGCCCGAGGGACACACTATAAAATAGCTGTCCACGTTCTTCACGTATGTCAGAGCCACAGAAGACAAAGAAAGGTGAAAAGTTCCTCCAGAATGAAGAAAACTAGAGAGACAACAGGACTCCGTGCAATATGGGGTCGTGGACTGGATCCCGAGCTAGAGGGGGAAGGTGCTAGCAAGCGCAGTTTTGGGACGACGGACAAAACTGGAATACAGACTGTGAGTTTTTAAACACATATCTGGTCCATGTGAGATTTCCTGGATGTCACACCTGTACTGTGCTCACGTAACAGAATATCCCTGTTTTGAGGGAAAGACACACTGAAAAATTAAGGGGCAGAGGGGGGTGGTGGTTGCTACTCACTCTCAAATGACTCAGAAAAAATAAACAGGAATATATGTATATGGAGGGAGCAAAAGCGCAGGAGAAAAATGTGGCAAAATGCTAAAACTCGGGAAATATGAGTAACGGGTCGACAGGGTCAGAAAGCAGTTCTTGGTTTCCTTCTTGCAGTTTTCCTGTAGTTTGCAATTATTTCAAAACAAACTTTTTTAGAGGAAAAAAAAAGAAAAAAAAAAAACCTCAACCAATAAAAAGGAGATAGTCTCAGCAAGGGAGAAGGACCCCGACAATCTCCTGATGATCCCCTGAGAAAGATTCCATCATTTCCATTGCATAAATGGGGAAACTGAGTCTCGGGGAGGTTAAAAAAATTTGCCCAAGGTCAAATGCTAGGTGGCAAAGCCGAGATTTGAACCCACGTTGGGCTCTAGAGCTCTAGCTTTTATCTCCCACGTTATTCTCTTGCTTTCTAGAAAAAGGAACTTAGGGCCGATTAAGCAGAAGACAAATGTCAGTTTTCAGCAACTGCTGTCCCCCACCCAGGTGCACCTGGCAGCCCGTGATGCAATCCCAAGTGACTCACAGTTTTGGCTTTGTTGAGATGTGTCATCTGGATGTAGCCCCGGTCGTGGCGGGAGAGATAGAGGAAGTAGAAGGGGAAGCAAGCCCAGAGGTGACAGCAAGGCACCCACACGAGCACGGTGTTCTGAAAGCACTTGGTGAAGTCGGGGTTGCTGGTGTACCACGTGAGGTTCCAGTCCTGCCAACACAAGCACAGGCGGGAGGTCAACGGGGCACGTCAAAAGGACAGGGGCTCGTGAGGAGTTCGAAACCAGCTGCTGTTGTGGGGGTTCAAAAAACAGACAAGACCCCTACCCCAAGGACCTGTCGGGATGAACACGCAAACTCAAAGGATCAGTTGTGAGAAAGACTAATAAATGAGTCAAGAGGAATACAGGTATGTTGTATCTCACCCAACAGACAAGTTGCACAAAAGATGGAGACAGCATTTAAAGGAGACCCGAAGGATAACCTTTTGTAAACCGAAGAATCCTTTAGTCATGGGGATGGCTCCTACTTACTAGCTGGTGAACTGAGGACTTTCCAATCTCCTCCTCCTCCTCCTCCTCCACCGCCACCACCACCACCAGGGAACACCCACATTGCAGTTCTGTGCACCAGGCATTATTCTAGGTGCTTTAAAGGTATAACCACCTCCCGTAATTCTCTGAGATAAGCACTTCATCATGTCCTTTCTCAGACACGAAAACTGAGGCACAGAGAAGGTGAGTGATATGTCCAGTATCACACAGCTGGTAGGATCTGGAGCTGAATTTTACCACTCAACTACCCAGCCTCAGCAACAAATTTGTTGCAGTTACTTTTATTTTATTTTTTTTAAAAAACCTGGATCTTGTTGAAAAGACATGGCAAATAGGTAAACAGATACACTCATACATAAACAGCTCAGGTATATCTGCCCAAGAATAAACCTCAACCAGCTGTTAAGAGTTTTGTAACAGAGAATTTAAATTTAACTCGAGTCCTGATCTGGCAAGGGACCATAAGAGTTACACAACTTTGGGAAAAGTTACTGCCCTTTCTTGGGGTCTCAATTTCCTATCCCTACCACGATTAGGTTGGAGAAAATAAGAGGTGTGAAACAGGTGCCCTCACTAGGCCCACGTGGCCCACAGAGGGTTTACTGTTATTGCTGCTATTATTTTAGGCATGCTTTTTTGTTTGGTTGGTTGGTTGGTTTGTTCTGAGACAGGGTCTTGCTCTGTTGCCCAGGCTGGAGTGCGATGGGGCAAGCATAGCTCACTACAGCCTTGAACTCCTGGGCTCAAGCAATCCTCCTGCCTCAGCCACCCGAGTAGCTAAGACTACAGCTGTATGCCACCACACCTGGCTAAGTTTTTTATTTTTTTGTAGAAACAGGGTGTTGCTATGTTGCCCAGGCTGGTGTCAAACTCCTGGCCTCAAGTGATCCCTCCCGCCTTGGCCTCCCAAAGTGCTGGGGTTACAGGCATGAGCCACCACACCCGGCCAAGGCATGCTTTTTATTTAAAAGAAAATTTTTTTTTTTTACATCAGCTGCCAACATTTAAAATCAGGTCATTTCATATAAAAAAAACTTAGATTTCTGGTTTTCTCTTTAAAAGTTAGAAAATCTGGCAGCACTGGGCCCATCTTCCTGCTTCACGGCCATGGGCGGGGAGCTGGGCGTGGCCAGTCTTTGGAGCAGGTCCATGTGCTCTTCTCGGCTGCAGCCCCCTCTGCCCCCCCACCCTCCCCTCCCCCCGCACCATGCGTCCTCCCACAACCACCTAAGCGAGACCACCACGGAATTCTGAGGAACCCGCAATCCCACAGCTCCACCCAAGTTTTAAAGCCATGTCAAAAAACATTAAAAAAGCGAAAGTGAGAGAAATGAGATCGTTTCACTTAAAGAAAACACCTGACAATCTGATCGAGAGATACATGTTCCAGGCAATAAAGAGACCTAGTTATTCACAACAATGTGAATATACTTACCATTACTGAACTACATACCTAAAAATAGTTATGATGGTTAAAAATAATTTTTTTTTTAAATAAAGGAGTTTGACTTCGAAAAACAAACAAAAAAGGGTATGTAAAGCAAGGGTCTATGCTGGTTCTTCACAGGTAGAACTGTTCTATGATACAAACGTTTTATCTTCCAGAACCAAAACAAGGAATCACTAGCAAGTTATCTTTACAAGGCCAACACACACAAGGAGATTTAGCTAGGAAACGTCAAGACACAAAGGAACCCTAAAAAGGACCAAGTTCGTGCCTTGGTCGACTCGGGCATTTGGACGACAGCCTTGTAAATAAGAATTTGATCATGGAGGAGTGACATCTCCAAGACCGATTATTTTAAGTGGTTTCACATCGCTTGTAATTCTTAAGGCGATGGCTGGGAAAAAGGATTAAACTGTTGGTGGTAATTATATACAGAACAGTTTCTGAGCAGTTGCCAGAAAAAGTTCATTTCAAAGGAATGTGACCTTCTAGAAAGAAAACAACGCCGGGGCTTCATAGATGCAGTCACATGGGCAAGAAACACGGTTCATATGTGAAGCACTTAAGTGACCTGATCCGAGTCCCAGTTATTCCTTGCCTGGACTATTGCAATAGCTTCCTCACCCTTCCCTGCCTCCAGCCTCTCCTGGTCCTACTCGGTCATCGCCACGACAGCCAAAGGGTTATCTATCCATCCACACGTCCATACGCCCACCCACGGATGTATCTATCTACCCAACCATGAACCCACCCACCCACCAATTCATCCAAACATCCACCTGTCCATGCATCCACCCACCCACCCATGCATCCATCGTGTCATTCTCTCTGTATTTATTTTTAATAGGTAATACATTTGTGTGCGAAACATCTTGTCTGTTCCTCCAGATAGATTCCAAATACAGCCTGTCTGCTGTGTTTCCCCCAAAGGCACCATAATACAAAGTGTTCTGTACCTTGCTTTTTTTACTTAACTAATATTGGAAGTTGACCTTTAACAGTAGCATGGATCTGCTTTATTCTCGATATTTTTCTTTTAAACAAAAGGACAGAAGGAATGAGTCTTCTGCCCATCCATTCCCTAAACCCTCCCGCCCAGTCCCTCTCTCTCGAGGCAACCATCTTCAGTTTCTTGTGCATTCTTCCATAAAAAAATTGTATGCATACACGACAAAAATAAATATATTTTTTCGGTTATCAAATGGAAGGAAACATACATCACATAATGTTCTGTACCTTGCTTTTTTCTCTTAATAATAAATCTTAAAGATCATCCCACGGTATACATGAACAGCTTCCTCATTCTTAGTTTCGGCTGCTTTGTATTCCATTGTACGGATGAACGTGACTTTAATCAGTCTCCCGGGGACTTGGCATTTGGGCTGCTCTTACAAACAACGCAGCACTGAACAAACAGCCTGGTGGGAGCCTCATTTCACACACAAGCCAGCAAATTTGTAGGATAACTTTTTAAAAGCGAACCTGCTAGGTCAAAGGTTGCACACAATAACATTTAGACAGACACTGCCCTCCAAACAGGTAACGTCCATTTATACTCCACCTAATAAGGTATGAGGACAATTGCCGGGGCATTCTAAGCTTCTGGCCTCGGAAAATACCTCCCTGCAGTTTAACCTCCTGTTTTCTTTATGATGAGTGAAACTGAGGATCTTTCCATTGGTGTTTTGTTGTTGTTGTTTTTGAGACGGGGTCTCTTTGGGTCACCTAGGCTAGAGTGCGGTGGCGTCATCACAGCTCACTGCCACCTCGAACTCCTGGGCTCAAGGGATCCTCTTGCCTCAGCATCCGAAGTAGCTGGGACTACAGGGATTCACCACCACACCTGGCTAATTTTTCTATGTTTTGGAGAGATGGTCTCGCTCATGCTCAGGCTGGTCTCGAACTCCCGAGCTCACGCAATCCTTCCCCCTTGGCCTCCCAGCGTGCTAGGATTACAGATGTGAGCCACTGCGCCTGGCCTTCATATGTGTTTAAAAGCAATCAGGTTTTCCTGCTCGGGAAAATTCATAGACTTAGACAGCTGCATCAACAAATGGGACAGATAACCCTCTTTCTGCCGGGTAACAACCTCCAATCACCTTTAAGAATCGATCCTTGTTGTGGCCCAAGAGGCCTTCCACATTCAAGCCCCATCTGCTTCTCCTACAATTTCTCCTGCCGTTCCCCAGTGTGCCAACTCAGGCATTTACTCAAAGGAATACGTACCAAGCACGAGTGAGACACAGTTCCAGGCACTGGAGATTCAGGAAAGCTATGGTCCCTGCCTTCAAGGCATTTCCCAGCTGCTGCTCAGACGAACAGTTCCTTCAGTTACTTCTTGCTAGATCCTAATGGGTTTCTGCACTAACAAACTCCTACTCATCCTTCAAAACCCAACTCAGATACCTCCTTTAAAAAGACTTCCTCCTCACTGCTGAAACCGACAGCCCCTACCTTTACAATGATTTTCTTACTTGTCCATCACCACCTCTGTACTTCAAGGACCCTGCAAGGATCTCAGTCCCAGGACCATGTTGTATTTGCCTTTGTCTCTGATCTTCCTCACCCAGGAGGTACCCAGATATTATTAAGTACACGAATGGTCCAAAACCATGCCTTCACTCCCCAGCATTATTTCCTACTTTGTTTTTTTTGGGAGGCGGGTTGCTTTGTTTTCTTAAAATAACAATCCATCCAGGTAGAGACTGGCTAGACCCCTGGCTTTATGATCAGATAGATGTAGATTCAAATTCAGGCCCTGTCCCCACATGAACCTGGGCAGGTTTCTTAATTTCTCCAAGCCTCAGTCTCCTGACCAGTAAAAACTGTCAGTAAACGACCTCACTTGGGAGAGTTCTAGTGAGGATAAATGGGACAATGTGTGACAGGTGCTTTTGCACAGGGCTGGTTCTGTCTAGAGACAATGCATGGTGGCTGTCAATATGTGACACTAATAATAATAAACACCACCACTACCACTGCACTGCCCAGAGTCAAGAAGCATAAAAGACCAAGAAGGTTCCAGGGAGGAAGTAAGCTCCAGAGGACACCGGGGAGCATTTAAGGACACGGGGAAAGACAGGTTGGGAAATCGCTTAGCAAAAGGCAGGCGTTTCCTCTTCAGAAGGCAAAGTGAAGAGCACACGCTAGCTTCCTGCTCAAAACCAGATGGCCTGCAAGACCAAAAAGGCAGCAGGGAGGGAGAGGAAGGAAGGGAGGGCACAGAAAGGGGAAATCTGATTCTGAGCGTGAACTTTCACCGAGGTAGAGAGCAGCCAACACGGCCACCCCCGCCTGAGTCACACCCTGCCGCAGCCAACAGCATCAGTCATGAGGAGTGTTGGGGGGCCTCCGGGGTGTCCCTCCCGGGACATCAACCTTGACCTCGGCAACCCAGGAGGCGAGAAGTGTGACTCTCACTACGGGGGGTGTCTGGGGGGCGGGCGCGTGGGGAATGCCGGGCATCATACAACGGCCCAAGGAAGGGACGAGTCACTGGAATGTCTGGGTCACTCACTACTCCCAATTCAAGGGACCGCAGCTGCACCCTGGTCCTCCCTCCCTGGGGCTCCCTCTCTATCCAGGGAGCCTGAGAAATCCAGCCCACCTGCAGAGCCCTCCGACTCTGCTGGCCCAGGTCTTAACGTAGAAAGTGCATCCCCAGCCCGACTCCTCCCGCCTGAGTCTTCTCTTTCTGGGATCCCTCAGCAACTAGGTCACCTTTTTATGTCCTTCCCCTCAGCCCTGACACTCGAGGATCTGGGGAACAAGTCCAAGTCTGCTGGGCCCATGACCTTTGCAAGTTCATAAAATTTCTGCCGTGTAGCGTCATCTCCAGGCTGAATAACCTGTTCCGAAGAACACGTTCCGAGCCCTGGCGTGCCAGGCGTCGATCTAATTCTTCCACCGACACGACCCCGCTCGGTCCTCCTAAGAAGCAGCCCTGCTCTTATCCTCATTTCACAGATGAGGAAACTGAGGCACCAGGAGATAAGACATCTTTCCAAAGCCCATGTTGAAGTTGGTATTCACCGTCCCCACCTCAACTCCCGTTCGCATTGTCCCCTCTCTGGCAAGAGCACCCGACGCCCCTACTCTCAGCCATATGCTCTGGACAAAGTTCCAGGGGTGAGTCCTTTACCCATATCCTGGAAAATTAGCTCAAGAATGGGCACATGATCCGAGCTGATCCTGTCACAGTAAGGACATATGCTTTCTTTTCACCAATGAGATGGGGTGAGGATGTGAAATTTACAGGTGCCCCAGCCATTTATAAAGCAAGCCCCAAGGTTGAGAGGGGAGAGGAAGGGGCGGCACCACGATAGCAAGCATGAGAATGAAGCTGACATCATAAAAGGCAGAGATGGGGGGAAAAAAAAAAAACCAGTGCTTGGTGTCATTTGGGCTGCTGGATCAAGCTTCACCTGCAGCCTGCCCTGCCACTGGACTTCTCTAATAAATTTATCATTTACACCAGTTTGAAATGAATTTGCCTTCACAATATAAACATCTTAGTAATCCAAGTTCTGATCTACTGAGTAAACTTTTATACAATGTGATTCAAAATCTGACAGGCGTGAATTTAGGGCCCAGACATACCGTGGCTAGTAAGTAACATACTCCTTACCCCTGAGTAAGTCACTGATCTGAGGCTCAAACAGCCTACTAGCAAAATGGGGCTACTTCCACCTCCCCACCAGGGGACCATAAAAGCCCATTGTAAATGCTGATTATCACTATTATTTAAAACCCCTTTTGGAACCAACTTCTGTCCTTCTGTTCTCCTTTCTGTTCTTTTTTTCCTTTTCCTATTCTCCTTCCTCCTCACTCCACCTCCCAAAAAAGGGTATCTGGCCCCTTGTCTCATTTCTTACGGGTCCCCTTCTCCTCTTTATTTCTTAGCTGTGTCAACTCAGACAAGTTACTTAACATCTCTGAGCCTCATCTATGACTAAGGCTAAAAATATTTCCTACAGCTGTTTTCTAAAGATTAAATAAAATTATATACACACAGGGTCCAGCACAGTGGCAGATGTATATTAATGTTCAACAAAGGACTATTTCTAGTAATCTTCTTACATTAGTATTAATAATAAAAGTAAGTGAAGTTTATATCATTACCCTCTTAGTAGGATAATCTTACACGGTTATTGGTAATCATGATACTGCCTAGCATTAGCTGGGCACTAACTATGTGCCAGGCACTGTTTTCATGCACTCTGTGAATTAACTCATTTAGTCTTCATGACCACCTACAAGGGAAGTTCTATTTTGATCTCCGCTTGGTCAATGAGGAAACTGAGGCACGGAGAAGCTGTAACGTGGAGAGGCTGGGGCTCAAACCAAGCAGCCTGACCACCGAGCCCAGGGCCCTCTGCCCCCGGGCTGGTCCCTGGCAACGGGCAGTGTAGGAATCTGACCAGAGCCCTTGCGTTACCCACGGGAAGTCTGGGTTGGGCCAAGAGGAAGACCTGAGTCCTCCAAACACCAGCAAGGTCAGAACCAACAACCTGCATTAGTTTCCCCTGGCTGCTGTTACAAAGCGCCATGAACGCAGTGGCTTAAAGAACACAACATGCAGTTGCGGAGGTCAGAAATCTGAAACGGGTCTCACTGCACTAAAATCCAGGTGTGGCCAGGGCTGCGTCCCTTCTCTCCAAGGAAGAATCCACTTCCCTGCCTTCTGCCGCTTGGGGAGGCCGCCCACATTCCTGGGCTCACGGCCCCTCCTCCACCTCCAAAGCCAGCAGCGTCAGACCCAGCTCTCGCTCTCCCGTCACTCTGCTCCCCTCTTCTGCCTCCTCGTCCACGCATAAGGACACGAGGACACTGGCCCACCTGGATAGTCCGGATAATCTCCCATCTCAAGGTCAGCTGATTAGCAACCTTGATTCCATCTGCAACCGTCACTCCCTTTGCCACGTCCCAGAACACACCCACAGATTCCAGGCACGAGGTCACGGGTGTCCCTGGGTGGCCATCAGCCTGCCTCCCACGTCTGGTCCACCCCATCTCCACTCCATGGGCCTCCCGGGGGCCACCATCGCTGCCTCTCAACCGGGTCAGATTCAGGAGCCACCGCAGTCCTGGGCAGGCCCGAGATGTGGCCTCAGCCAAGACCGACCCCGATGGTGACCTGCTCTCCAGCTCAGCCGTGCTCGTCATGGAAGCACCCACGTGCCAGCAGCTCCTCGACCTTCTCCCGCACCCACTGCTCCTGCCTGGATGGCACAGCTTCCGGAGGGACGCTCTGCCGAGGTCCACGGGGAAAAGGGACGCAGTCCCGCCCAGGGCCCTGCCATCCAGTGCTGGGACAGGGGGGAAGGCGACGGAGAGGACTCGGGGGACAAATAGGCAGGGAAATGATTACGAATTTGAACAGCTGCTCAGTGTCCCCCTGCCTGGGGTGAGAGGACCTCTGAGGGGGGTGATGACAACCCGCTATGTACTCTGAGTTCCCGGGGCCTGAACATCCACCTTCCAATTCAATCACCGCAACAACTCGCACCAGTCGGGTTTCTACCACACGGCAGACAATTGTCCTCCAGGGACCACTATGTGCCAATATCAGCTAGAGGTAAAACAAAGTCCCCACGCTCGTGCCGTTTCATTCTATCAGAAGAGGCAGACGCTGCCAACAAAAAATAAGCAACTCCATGTACGTCCAATGGGAGCAAATGCCCTGAAGAACTGGGGGATTGGGCGGGCGGAAACAGCAGCAGGCGGGCACGTACTGGTTCTGTACCAGGTGGATAGAAAAGGCCTCTGGGCCAAGATGACATTTGAGCAAAGACCTGAAAGAAGAGACACGTGCCACCTTGTTCTAGCTACCGAAAGAATACGAGTGAAGGCGTACGAAGGGTATCAGCAGCATGTACCAGACACTGTTCTAAGTGTTTTACATCACACTGAATCCTCATGTTCAACTCTGGGACTCAGGTACGATAAGAGAACCCATTTTACAAATGCAGAAACTGAGGCCCAGTCACATAACCTGCAAGCAGTATGCGCAGCCAGGAATTTGAATCCAAATATAGATGTCTCTATGGACACAGAAAGTTGTAAGTTTGCATTTTTTTTTTTTTTATCAGATGCATATACCACTGTTCCCATTTAAAATTAGCAGAAAAGGAGATATACACACACACTCATACATGTCTACACAGGAAAATGTTCTTAGAAGGATTCAAGGAAAAAAACAAAAGCTAATCTCCAAGGGGTAGGCCTGAAACCAAGGAGAGGAAGGCGACTATTAGTTTTTGTTTTATTATCTTTTGCACTGTTTCCGTTTTTTCCTCTGCATGTATTGCCTCTAAAATAATAATACAACTAGTGCACACTTTAAATAAATAAATAGCAGCAGGAATTTAAGGGTAGACATTTTTAAACGCTGAGTTGGAAGCACAGAGAACGCACATATTTACTGAGTGCCAATCACAACAGCCACAGCTGCCACGCCAGGCACGGCGCTTGGCGTTTTCCAAACACTCGTCCATTTAGGCCTTGCAACAGCGCTACAAAGTCAGGGTTATCCAAACTCCCCCGCTTTTCTCGCAAGGACTCTGAGGTCCAGAGAGTTTATGTAACTTGCTCAGGCTCCTAACCCAGGAAGAGACAGAGCTGGGATTTGAACCCACAGAGAGTCTCACACTGAGCTCCCGACTCCTGGGCCCCAACACCCCTTAACCAGGTGCATGGACCTCTAAGGGCTTTGCAAGGGTCCATGGTGGCTGGACGGGCACCCGATCTGCCAGAGGTGGCTGGAAGGCAAGTTCTCCAGGGCGGGAGATCAACTCAGTGGCCTCAGGCCTTGCAGATTCCAAATTCATCTCTGCAGAACAGAGCAGCGAGGTTCTCATTCAGACATGGGAACAGCCCACAACTCTCCCGTCCCACCCACTGAATGTGAGCAGCGCAGCGTCGTGGTTGAGAACACAAGGCTCAGGGTCTGGGATCCCGTCTCTCCCACGCACAGATACGTGCCCTCGAGCAGAGCTTCTCAACCTCACCACCACTGCGATTCAAGGCTGAATAATTCTGTGCTGTGTGCCAGCCTGTGCACTGCAGGATGCTGAGCGGCACCCCTGGCCTCTACCCCCTTGATGCCAGCAGCACTCTCCCCCTCCTCCAGTTGTGACAATCAAAAACGTCTCTAGGCCGGGCGCGGTGGCTCACGCCTGTAATCCTAGCACTCTGGGAGGCCGAGGCGGGTGGATCGCTCAAGGTCAGGAGTTCGAGACCAGCCTGAGCGAGACCCCATCTCTACTAAAAATAGAAAGACATTATATGGACAACTAAAAATCTATATAGAAAAAATTAGCCGGGCATGGTGGCGCATGCCTGTAGTCCCAGCTACTCGGGACGCTGAGGCAGTAGGATCGCTTAAGCCGAGGAGTCTGAGGTTGCTGTGAGCTAAGCTGATGCCACGGCACTCACTCTAGCCTGGGCAACAAAGTGAGACTGTCTCAACAAAAAAAAAAAAAAAAAAAACGTCTCTAGACACTGCCAAATGTCCTCTGAGAGGCAAAATCATCCCCTATTGCCCTAAAGCAAGGCAGTTCATGTCACCAGGTCTTAGTTTCCTCATCTGTGAAATGGGACTAATTCTAGAACCCACCTATTCCAGAGCTATCAGGAGGGTTAAATCAGATGAGCCATATGGTTCCAGTTTCTGTTCCTGGCAGCCGAGAGACTGAGCCACACATACAAGTGCACAGTTCCATTCATTTGATCTTTCATACAATGAATATTTACTGAGCACCTACTACGTGCCAAGCCCTGGGCTAGTCATGGGATATGGGGATAAATCAGACATGATCTCTGCCCTCTCGAGACTCACGGTCCATCAAAGAGGTGAGCTCACAACACAGTGACAAAGAGCAATACCTGCTGCAAAGGCAAAGGTGCTGCTGGGACAGTAGGCACTGGGGGTGAGGGTCTGGGAAGGTGACATCTCAGCAGACTGGCTCGGTCAGGAGCCTCTGGCCAGAGGTCCGGCCATACCAGACCACATACCAGGCAGAGGGACGGCATGAGCAAAGGCCGCAGGGGGTGAGGAGGTGGCCCGTGTGACCACAGTGATGAGCCAGAACCTGAGATGGGGCCAGGGAAGTCACCAGGGGCCAGAGCACGGCCAGTCTTGGAGCCGTGGTAAGGAGCACAGATTTTTGTTCAAGTAACACAGGAGGCCCAGGGAGGGCATTTCACAGGGGTGAAATCACTGAATATTAGAATACTACTGAATATTAGAATATTACTATTAGAATATTATTGAAATTAGAATATTACTCAACCTTAAAAAGGAAAACAATCCTGCCATTTGCAACAACACGGATGAACCTGGAGAACATCCTGCTAAGTGAAATAAGCCAGGCACAGAAAGACAATGATCCCACTTATATGTGAAACCAAAAAAGCTAAACTCACCTAAGCAAAAAGCAGAATGGTGGTTGCCAAAGGTAGGGAGAACAGGGAAGTGTTGGTCAAGGGGTATGAAGTTTGGGTTATGTAAGATGAGTAAGTCCTAGAGATCCACTGTGCAGTATAGAGTCTATAGTTAAGAAGACTAATTTGTATATCTAAAGATTTGCTAAGTGGGTAGATCTCATATTTTTAAAATTTTTTTTTTATTTCAGTATATTACGGGGGTACAAATGTTTAGGTTACATATATTGCCTTGACTCCACCCTAGTCAGAGCTTCCACTGTGTCCATCCCCCAGAAAGTACACACCACACCCATTAGGTGTGTATATACCCATCCCTTCCCTCCCCCTCCCACCTGCCCGACACCCGATGAATGTTACTTCCATATGTGCACTTCAGTGTGGATCAGTGAATACCAATTTGATGGTGAGTGCATGTGGTGCTTGTTTTTCCTTTCTTGGGCTACTTCACTTAGTAGAATGGGCCCCAGCTCCATCCAGGAAAATACAAGAGGTGCTAGATCACCATTGTTTTTGTGGCTGAGTAGAACTCCATGGTATACATATACCACATTTTATTAATCCACTCATGTATGATGGGCACTTGGGTTGTTCCCACATCTTTGCAGTTGTGAATTGTGCTGCTACAAACATTCTAGTGCCGATGTCTCTTTTATAGAACGACTGTTGTTCCTTTAGGTAGACACCCAGTAATGGGATTGCTGGATCAAATGGTAGTTCTACTTGTAGCGTTTTGAAGTATCGCCATGTTACTTTCCATAAAGGTTGTACTAGTTTGCAGTCCCACCAAGTGGGCAGATCGTATATTAAGTGTTCTCATCACAAACAAATAAATAGGTCGGGAGGAAATTTTTAAAGGTGATGGCTATGTTCCCAGCATCGATGTGGTTTTGGTTTCCTAGATGCATACTCACCTCCAAACTCCTCAGGTTGTGTGCATTAAATATGTACAACTCATTGCATGTCAGTCATATCTCAACAAAGCGTTTAAAAAAAAAGAAAAAAGAAACAGAAAAACCAAGACCCAGAAACGAGGGGAAGGAAGGAGGAAGTGCAGTCGGCGTGCAGAGCTGGGGCAGGGACCGGGGTCCTAACACCGAGACCTGGCATCTGTCCCCTGCAAGGGGCGGCCACCAGGCAGACTCAGCGATTTACATACTGATGTGAGATCAAGTGGAACAAAAGGTGCACGACAGGGTGTGTGGCATGCTCCATTTGTGTGAAAAAAGGAGAAAAAGAATGACTACACACACACAACGCATACATATAGCTCACATGTGAAAAATCTCTCCGAAAAGAAAACCCCTGGCCGGGTGTGGGGGCTCATGCCCGTAATCTCAGCACTTTGGGAGGATCATTTAAGCCCAGGAGTTCCAGACCAGCCTGGGCAACAGCGAGACCCTGTCTCTGCAAAAAATTAAAAAAATTAGCCGGGCGTGGTGGTGCATGCCTATAGTCCCAGATGGCATCAGCCCAGGAGTTTGAGGTTGCAGTGAGTTATGATGTCACCACGGCACTCTAGCCTGGGAAACAGAGCGAGACTCTGTCTCAATTTAAAAAAAAAAAAAAAAAAAAAAAGAAGAAGAAGAAGAAGAAGAAAGAAAAGAAAAAAAAACCCTAGGAACTAGTAACAATGGTGACTTCCAGGGAAGGGACCCAGGAGGCAGGTCCAGGGTTGGGGAGGACGCTTCCCAGGGATATCTTTTTCTATTTTGGATTCTGAAGCATGAATATGCACTACCTTTTCACCAACAAAGGAAGGAAGGGCAAGAGATAAAGGAGGAAGGGAATAAATGAGTACCAACAGCGGCAACAAAGAGTGCAGACCCGGAGCTGGGGCCTGGGTGTGAACCCAGCGACCACTTCTCAGCATCCCCAGCCATGAGGGACACATCCAGGGCTGAGGCAGGGTGCAGACCGGCGGGGCTGTCCCTCAGGCCGACGACGGCAGCCCTAATAACAGAACGGCAGCTCTCACTAAGCACTGACTGTGCCGGGCACCATGCTCAGGTTTCAAGAGCATCGTTCCCTTTGATCACCGCAGCAAGCTGCGGGGAAGGTACTGGAACTATGCCTGTTTTACAGAGAGGGACGCGGAGGCAAACAGAGGCGCGAACATGTGCCACAAGCCACGTGGGCAGCACCTGGAGGAGCACCTGGCTTCACAGGCCCAGCAACTCTTCTGCACGAACCACCAAGGAATAGACCGGGCTTGGAGGGGCGGAAGGCAAAGCAACAGGCCGCCCGTAAGGGCTAAGGCCATGTTCAAAACCACCCCCAGTGCAGGTCACCTGGCAGACGGGTAGCACAGAAGCCAAGGAAGTGTGAGAAAAGGAAGCAGGAGGCCTGCAGTGAGGTCAGGGGACCCGCTGGGCTTCTGGACACTAATCCTGTTTAGAGAGACGGCATGGGGCACGCTTTTCCCACTGCAGTCCTGAAAAGACCAGGGACAGGCTTGAGTCTCCAGCCAGAGGCAAGCACAGCTGTCGGCGACACGGGATGGCAGGAAGGCGGCGGCGCCACCATCACCTTGAGAGTGACGACCCTGCCCACCGCGGGCTGAGCCGCACCCTTCCCTTGCCCCCGACTCATCAGAGCTAAGAATCAAGCCCAGAAATGTGGGGGTGGGGCACCACGCAGACCTTGCCCCCAACACCCGCGAAGGCGGGGCGGTGGCCCAAAGTGGTCCTTGCCCTGTCCAGGCAGGTGCCCCACACCCTCACGCCCATGATGCAGAGCTGAACACAGTGGCAAGGAAGCGGACAGGCAAAACTAAGTGACATGCGAAACTAAGACTCCTGTCCTCTTAGCAGGGCTTCCGGCGCTGAAAAGGAAACAGAGCGGCAGCTGCCCATCACAGGTGCCCGAACGTCGCCCCCGGCAACTTGCTCCCACCTGCTCTGACCCCAGCTCACCGGGGCCCTTCCCTGCAGAGCCGACACTTGTCCTTGTTTTCTGCATCCAGCCCGGGCCACTTTGCTCGTTTCCCCTCCAGCCACTTCCTCGCCTCTTATTGGACCCTTACGCTCCACCAAATCCCTTGGTCTCGGTCCAGGGTCTTGTGAGGGGTCAGCCATGTGCCAGCATAGGGATGTGTCTGGGGACCACGGCAGTAAAAGGACAGATGGCATTCATCCACCTACTGACCATCGTTCCTAGGGCTGCGGACCCAGCAATGACCCACAGGGACAAAGGGCCAGCCCTCCTGGAGCTGAAAACCTGCTGAGAGGAGACGGAGAATGAGATGGAGGATGCCGCGGCAGGAAAGGGGTGTGCGTGTGCGTGTGCGTGTGCGTGTGCGTGAGCAATGAAAGGGCTCAGAGGAGGGGAAGGCCCCGCTGAGCAGCGGTATTTGAATAAAGGACAGAAGGAAACAAGGGAGTGCTCCAAATGGCCATGAGGGGAGAGCGCTCCGAGCCGAGGAAACAGCATGTGCCAAGGTCCTGAGGCAGGACCGCATCTGGCATGCTGAGCAGTAACAGAGAAGCAGCTGTGTCTCATGAGTAAGAGGTGAAGCCAGGGAGGAAGGCACATGACTCGGAGGGGACAGACCGTGGAGGACTCCCAGGCCACTGCAGGGATTTTGACTTTCACTCAGAGTGATGTGGGAACCACGGATTTGACGTGTCATGATTTGATTTATGTTTTAACATAGTGGTTCTCAACTGGGGGCAAGCTTGTGCCCCCAAGAGTCATGTGACAACATTTGTAAACATTTTTGGTCGCCTGGGGGGAAGGGGGTTGTGCTGGTGGCATTTTGCGGGCAGAGGCCAGGGACACTGCTCAACAAGCACAATGCCCAGGACAGCCCCACGACAAGGAAATATCGGCCCCAAAGGTCCACCGTGCTGAGGCTGAGAAACCCTATTTTAACAGAACCCCTGCCCTGAGAGCTTACAGCCCGTGTTCCCCAAACCACCCCTGATCAGGAAGGAGGGGTTCCGGCCCCTCACCACACGAAAGTAGGCAAAAAAACCAAACCGAAGTTTCCAGACTGGCAATGTGGGAATACCGAGATTATGTAAATAAGCACTTAAAATTAAGCATGGGCAGAGCACACAGTAGGTGCTCAATAAACATCACTACTATCATTGCTACTCCCAGAGTCACCTCTTGCTACGTCCCTTCCACATCCTCTGGCCTCCCCGAATGAGCCGCTGTTTCATTCCATAAAGATGCCCACGTCCCAATCCCCGGAACTTGCACCTGTGTTACCTGTCGTGGCGGAAGGAACTCTGCAGGTGTGATGAAGAATTCTGAGATGGAGAGCGTCCCCGTGGGCCCAGTGGAATCCCAAGGGAATCGAAAGGGGACAGAGGAAGGCAGGAAAATCCAAATCAGAAAGGAGCTGTGACAACAGAAGCAGAGGTCAGGGTGGCATGAGGCCACCCAGAGTGGAGGTGGCCTCTAGAAGCTGGAAAAGGCAAGGAGATGGATTCTCCCCAGGAGCCCCCAGGAGTCCCGCCCTGCGTGTTGGACTTTCGACATCCAGAACTAGAAGTGAAGAGATCTGTAGGGTTTTAAGCCACTAAGCGCATGGTAACTGGTTACAGCAAAAATAGGAAACCAATACGGCAGGCAACAAAAACAGAGCCAGTGGTGAAAGGCGGCTTGGCTCCTGCCCTCAGCAAGGTGACATTCGCTCACACCCCCCGCCTGGAAATCAAACCAAGCCCAGCAGCCACCCCGTGAAGCCCTGCGTTCTGCTCTCCCGGGCAGCTCTAACCCCTTTCTGGAATACCCGCTATGTCCTGCCACAGTGGAGCAGCCTAGCAAATGCTTGCGAACGACCGGAACTGGGGACAATGGCAAATACAAATTTATTTTTAAATTTCACTGTAACAGGCGATACATGACTCAGATATTTAAGAATATACCTGTATATGTATATGTGTGTGCATATATTTACTATAGACATAAAGGGAAAAAGTAAAAAGTTACTCTGCCCAAATACGGCCACATTATTGAGTTTCTCATGTGTCCTTCTGGATTTTTTTTTTTTTGCGACAGTGTCTCACTCTGTTGCCCCGGGTAGAATGCAGCGGTATCATTATAGCTCACTGCAACCTCAAACTCCTGGGCTCCAGCCATCCCCCTGCCTCAGCCGCCTGAGTAGCTGGGACCACAGGCGCGTGCCACCATGCCCAGCTAATTTTTCTATTTTTTGCAGAGAAAGGGACTCACTTTTGCCCAGGCTGTTCTCAACCTAACCTCAAGAGATCCTCCTGCCTCGGCCTCCCGTAGTGCTAGGATTACCAGCGTGAGCCACCTCACCCAGACTTCCTTCTGCAATTCTTTATGCAAATACAAAAAAATACAACTATGTATTCTTATTTGTCCCCTTCTTTACACAAGAGGTATCATACCAAATACTGACTGCATCTTGATGTCTGCACTTAAACCTGGTCCCTCGAGGCTGCGGCAAGCTTCCTCCCATCCCACTCCCCACGGAATGGGTGGAATAGGCTGTATCGACCCAGCCCCTCCCGACCGCCACCTGGGCTGCTGCCAATCTTTTGTTATTCCAAACAATGACACAATGAATTCCCTTAGAAACTGCTCCTTAAACCAAAGAAAACATGGCAAAGCCTGAACCGCAGACCAATCGGGCTTCGCTTAATCACTCTTAAGCCTCCAGGTGGCAGAAAACAAGGAAAAAGGCCCAGGCTAAGTTTGATAACCTGGAGTTAGTTACACAATGAGAGGCAGAAAAGCAACGGTAAACACAGACCCAGTAATCCCTATGGGAATTCAGTCTTTAAAACACCGCTAAATGGAGATGTATGTGTTTCTAGAGGTTTATAGCTCCATAAATATTACAGCACATACTATCATTATATAATATTTAAGTTTTAACAAAATAGGAACTACCTAAATCTGTGCTGTCGAGATGTGCTATAAAACACACACCGGATTTAAAAGGCTCAGTATGAAAAAAAAAAAAATGTACAATAGCTCACTCATAGTTTTCATATTGATTACGTGTTGAAATGATAATACTCTGCAACACTGGGTTAAATAAAATACATTTTTAAGATCATTTCACCAATTTCTTTTTTATTTCCATGCAGCTATGAGACAATTACAATTCCGTACGTGGCGCGTGTTCTATTCTACTGGACAGTGCTGGTCCAGCCACTGAAAAGCAGAGAAATGATCAGGGAAAGGACAGCACATGGATTTGCTGGAACACTACACAGCCACGACCCTTGAGACATACAAAATCCCCTTATTAATTTGAAATCATGAAAGAAAACAGTGGTGTGCCACTAGAAGATATGTGACTTGCTCAATTCATTCCATGCCTGACAAAGACTTATTTGCACGGCCTGGGTGACGATGCCAGCCTCTGCACAGGTTGCCCGACTCCCCTCCAAACTGCAGCCAGGGGACATCTCCAAACCTGATCTCGTCACACTGTGCTGAAAACGCTTCCAGGTTCCCAGAGCTCTCAGGATAGAGCACAAACCCCTCACCGCAGCCGTTGGGTCCGGCCCCAGCTCACTATTCCTGGACCCCCTCCATGCCCCAGGGCCTTTGCACAGTCGGTTCCCCCTGCCTGGAATCTATCTCCTCCTCACCGCTCTCACCTTCAACTCAGGGGCAGCCTTCAGCTCTTCCTCAGGGGGGCCCACCCACCTCCCCAAGCCTTTCTCAAACATGTCAAACCCCCCATTTAATGAGCTGACGGCACTTTGCACATTTCCTGCCGAGTGCTTACCAGACTTTGTCATTTAATGTTTCTTCCAGATATTGTTTTATTTTATATACCATTTAATGCTTTATATATTACATATGATATGGAATATGCTATATAGTATTTAACATACTATGTATGGTATATATGACCAGGACGAACCACAGAAATTGCCATTTGTGTAGGTCAGGGGTTGGCAGCCTACGGCCTCCGGGCCAAATCCAGCTGCCTGCTGGTGTACAGCACACAAGCTAAGAACGGATTTCACATTTTTAAACGTAAGTGTAAAAAAAAAAGACGATTTGTCTTTTGCTGAGAACGGCTGCTCAACTTGCCTCTAGGTCTGCGAAGCTTAAAACAGTACGACTTGGCCCTTCACAGAAAAAGTGTGCCAACTCCGCAATGTAGGTCAGGCTGAATGTTGGCGATTTCCTACGGCTCGATCTGATGTTGTTTATTGCATACATTGTTTTTTCCTTCTCTCACTCCCCCCAGACTGCCGGTTCCTCGAGGGCAGCGAATGCCCAGGTGTCGTCCCTCGACACACACTCCAGGCTCACGGCGCAGTTCTGGGCAGACAGGCTCGCGGGAAGCGGGAGGAATCTATGAATGAACACCAGATCCAGCCTCAGCAAAATATAGACTCCGTACAGTCAGCGTTTGTGATCGTTAAGCCAGGCACTCTCACCCCTCCAGGGTTTAAATAAAGATAAATTAGTGGGATGATGAAAATGTTCTAACAGCGACTATGGTGATGGATGCACAACCCCGTGAATATACTACCAGCCACTGAGTTGCACGCTTTAAATGCGTGATTGTATGGTATGTGAATTAATTGTATCTCAATAAAGCTGTTTAAGAAAAGACAGGTAAGACCCAGGGTCATTTTCACCCTGCACATGCTGCATTTAGAACCTAACACCCTCCTTGGAAAACTTAATAAATATACATAGACCACACTTCGTCACCTCAGTAAGAGGATACCTCATCTAGACTTGACTCATCTGCATTTGTTTAAAAAATTTAAATGCAACGTCTTTTCCTGCTGCTATACATCTTGTTACTAGGTGACGTGCCCTCTTGACCCAAGGTTTCTCCCCTCAGCACTACTGACATTTTAGGCCGCACTACTGACATAATGCGTTCTGTGCACAGTAGGATGTTTACAGCATCCCTGGCCTCTACTCACAAGATGCCAGTTGCACCCCCACCCCCAGATGTGACAACAAAAATGTCCCTAGACATTGCCAAGTGTCCCCTGGGGGGGCAAGATCACTCCCCATTGCCATTCGCTGCCTTAACAGTTTGTCCATCTGGCGCCCCTTGTGCCACCAGTATCGAGTGACTCTGAGGACCCATCCAGTCATTTAACACATTTACTGAGCCCTGCTTGTATCAGGCCCTGAACCAGAAACAAACACCTCTGTCCTGCCCTCAAGCAGCTTGGAATCTTGAACACGAGCTAGGACGTGTACATAAATGGCTATCACGAAGGATTTCAAAAGCACGAAGTTGGGGGGGTGGGGAAGGGAGGGATATATACCTACATGATGGGTGCAATGCGCACTACCTGAGGAACAGACACGCCTGGAGCTCTGATTTGGGGGGAAAGGCGGTACATGGGCAACGTATGTAACCTGCAATTCTGTATCCCCCATAACAATAAGATGAAAAAAAAAAAAAAAGCACGAAGTGCTGTCAAAGAGATACGCATAAATGGCAAGAGGTATGCAGAAAAGAGAGGGGTTAATTCACAAAGGAAAACGCAGTTTCCTCATCCATACGGCAAGGACAACATCTGCTTTTCAGAGACACTGTGAAGATGAAATTCACACATTAAATTATTTCATATTCACCCCAACCCCTCTGAAATGAACAGGATTGTTCTCATTTTGCAGAGGAAGGGAGTAAGGCACAGAGAAGCAAAGCAACTTGCCCACAGTTGCACAGCCTGTATGTGGAAGAAATACACTTCCCATGCAGGCAGTCCAGCTCTCTGCTGCGAGTACTGCCTCCTGGAGACAGTAGGGATAAAATCATTTACGTGACAATAGATGGGGACCCAGTGACCACTGTATCCATGGAAGCTGCTGTTATTTCCACCCGGGAGGTCAGAGCAGGCTTCTTGCAGTAGGTCAAATCTAAGGCGGTCCAAGATGCTGAGATTTGCCAACACGGAGACAGGAGGGAACGACATGCCAAGAGGAGCCCAGAACAGCATGGAAGACAGTCTCTGGGCAGGTTCAGGGTGTGCAAGTACATTAAGAAATGGAACCAACAGCCAGGAGAGGACCAAGTGGCAAAACCACTTGGAGGATGGGCCAGGGCCAGGGCCAGAACCAGCTAAGTGAAGGAAAAATGAAACTTCACTTAGGATTCCAACCAGGAAAATGCTGCATCACCCAGACATAGCAAAGGCTCCCAGGAATTGTGAAATCAAGAGGAAAAATTTCTGGCTTATCCTTCTCTTGAATACAGTGAAGAACAGGAAACTGGAAAAACTGCTGTCATCTTCAAATGCTCCCTCAGAGACACCCCAGTCCTCACCCCACAACCCCGCCCCAGAGCCTTCGTCCCAAGGCGTAGCCTGGCTCACCCACCTCCCTCTCCCGAGCTCTCGCTACTCCCAACTGCAACCCTGGCTCTGCACTCCCCATCGCCATGCAGCCGGGCCGGGCGGCCAGCGTGCAAGGGAAGGGCCACGACTTGGTGGTGTGGGGCTTGGGCTCCGGAGCAGCAGGTGGGCTCAAGTACCACCACCACCTCCTGGCTGTGCAGCCTTGGGGCAGTCACCCCACCTCTCCTCGTTTCAGTCTCCCGTGTGTCAAATGGAAAGAATAACACTCATCTCTCAGTGGGCATCACTCTCAACGTTGGGAAGAGGGGTAGTCATTAGGGGTTGAGTTTGCTGCTGCTGCTGCTTCTACCAAAGTGTTATTGTCGCTGCTTGCTATTGTTGTCACCATCACTGTTTGAGTAAACATCTCATGAAGCCACAAGCCAAAATGCTGAAGCCGCCCCTAAAAAACTGACTTTAATTCTGCCTTGATCAAGGATTAACCAAAGTCACGTGGCCCACCCCAGGGTGTTTACGGGACAGCACAGTTCAACGGTTACTGGCCAGACCCTGGAGCCAAACAGCCTGGGTTTAAATCCAGGTCTGTCATTTACTAGCCGGGTGACTTCACCTTTGTCTGTCTCTGGCTTCCCCATCCGTAAGATGGGAATAACCACAGTCCCAACTTCACAGGGTGGTTGTAGAGATGAAGTCATTAGCTATTAAAAAGCATTTAGAGGCCAGGCCTAGGGGCTCATGCCTATAATCCTGGCACTCTGGGAGGCCGAGGTGGGAGACCAACTGCTTGAGGTCAGGAGTTCAAGACCAGCCTGAGGAAGAGCGAGACCCCATGCCTACAAAAAAAAAAAAAAACCAAACTAGAAAAAATTAGCCGGGTGTGGTGGCTCTTGCCTGTAGTCCCAGCTACTTGGGAGGCTGAGGCAGGGGGATCGCTTGAGCCCAGGAGTTTGAGGTTGCTGTGAGCTGTGATGACGACACTGCACTCTAGCCTGGGTAACAGATAAAGACTCTGTTTCAAAAAAGAAAAAAGCATTTAGAACAGCCCCTGGCACTTAGGAAGTGCTATGGAAGTCTCAACTATCCAATATTCCTCTGTTGAATTCTAAGTGTCTTTCTTTCTCTCCTATCTGTAATTTCCCCAAAACAGGACCATGTCCATTTAATTCACCTGTTGCATAGTGGAGACACTCATTAAACACTTACTCAACAAATAAAAGAAAAGGGGAATAAATTTATCTGAAGAGCAACCCAGAAAACATGCAAAGAAACACCTAAGCATCCATCCCTACCTCTGGCCCAGCAAGGCTACTCGTGGGCACAGGGCCAAAGGACATAACTCAAGCAGCAGGAAAAGAGCAACTTGTACAAGCTGGGCCATTTCGTAACAGCCGAAACCAGGGACACTCCCAAGTGCCTAAGAGCTGAGCAAACCAGGGCAGGAGATCCCACCGAAAATGACCCAGCTCTCACAGAACAAATTCGGGGCCCTCCTGCATCCCCCCACCCCCAAGAGGCTATCACTAAAGGCAGCAGCACTGGCCGCCTGGGGCTCACATCTCTGGCAAGGATTTTTAACCCACGTGCAAAAGCAAAACAAGAAATACAGCAAAGATACCATCTGTGACTACCTAAGAGCTGTGATTAAGGGTGAGGGGATTTAGCACAAGGAAAACAGGTGATATATAAGATGGGAGGGTAAGTTTTCTTTTCCCTAGAGAGGTTTATATACAATCATAGCAAACCCGTAAGTAGCTCCAGACACGGTCCTAAGCATGTTATATGTATCAACTCATCTAATCCCTAGGACAAACCTAAACAAAGTAGGTATGCTCATGATTCCCCATTTTACAGATGTGGAAACTGAGGCACAGAATAAAAAGGTTTCCTGACCTGGGCCAAGGAGACCATGTTACACACAGGACCGGAAGTCAACCCTGACTAACCCAGGGGGACAGCCTAGAACCACAGTGCTGTCCAGCACTTTTTCCACCTAAACTTCTTCTGGGTACTCGGATTTTGCTTTGGACCACAGTAGAAACTGTCATATAACAAAGATGATGATGACGATGATCATAACAGTGATGTCATAGGACAATAATGACAGCACTTAGTAGTATGACTAGCACATTAATGGTATATTAGCGCATTAATTTTACAACTCTGTAAGATAGGCACTACTATCATCCCCAGTTTGCACATGAGAAAACAGAGGCACAGAGAGGTAAAGTCACGTGTCCAAGGTCACAGAGCTAGTGAGCGGCAGAAGCAGGATCTCAATGGAGGCTACAATGGCTCTCTGAACGTGTTCACAACTGTGGCCTCCACGAGACGGGGACGGTGAATATCTCACTCACCGTGGATTGTGTCCCCAGCATTAAGCGTCACATCTATAACAACAAAACGATTAATACACAGAAGAGAAGGAAGGAATGGAGGGAGGGAGGAAGAAACTGGAAGCTGTTATCATACTGCATGGATTCTAAGACTTGTATTTCTCCATAGTTTAATATCTTTGATGTCAGTCTGTGTTTCTCAATCATTCCATCCCATAAACACTGCTGGCCACGTTTTTACATCATCTCTGAAATCGGGACGCATGTCACCACCGTTGGCCTCTCGGATTCCATGAAATGTGGCATGTACGTATCGACAGAATGGTCTCCTCTCTTTAATCGCACCAGTGAGGGGTGGCAAAAGGCTTTTTTCCCTAAGTTTCCAGAATCAAGAAAGAAAAATGAAAAAGCTCCTTACTTCTTAGCCATGCCAACCTGAGGAGAGAGACAATTGCCACCCCTCCACACTCCTGCTCCATAAAAGCTCAACTGACTTTAATGGGCAGGGGCGGGGGGGGGCGGTGCCGCTGGGGGGAATGAATGTAACTGTCAAGCTACCCGACCAGGCCAGCTCCGGCAAACCCGCCGGCAGCCTGACCTCGGATAACCTCCACCTGCCAGCTGCCTCTTCATCTCCACCAAGGCACATGCCCAGGCCAGGTTGTTTTTGCCAAACCCAGGCAGAGAAGAGGCAATAAAAATCTCCCACTCACCAAAGCATAGCCCTTTCCAAAGCACATGGTCACCAAGAGGCCACGGTCTCTGCCAAGCCCCATGGGGGCAAATGCTCTCTGCAAACACAGTGTTCTTTCCAGCTCACCCACTCGTAGGATCTGCCTGGCAAAGGGACCGTCACTTCAACCTCTTCAGTCAGCTTCAGGGTCAATGAGCTGCCCCTGACCGCTTTCTGTAAAGGGCGTACCGTGCATTCACACAGACATTTTAAACTACAACACAGGATTGTTGGAGATCTGATATTATCTGTGGGAACAGACCTTGAAAACCAACAAGCAGGCTGCAGGTGTGAAGTGCTGCTGATACGCAGGCACCCAGGAGAAAACAGTGGAGTCAGGCAAACTGCAGCATCACCCAGACGCGGCTCGTCTACACTACTGGCAGCCCATGGACTGAGCCCTGGGCCAGGGTTTCTCAACGGCAGCACTGTCAACCCTTGGGGCCAATTTTTTGTTGTGGGGGCCGTCCTGTGCATTGCAGGATGTTTAGCACATCCCTGACCCCTCTACCCACTAGATGCCAGGAACATCCCCCTCCTCTGGTTGTGATGATGAAAACAATGTTCCTAGATGCTTCCAGATGTACCCTGGGGACAAAATCACCCAGAGCTGAGAACCACTGACCTAGGTGATTGGCAAAATATCATTTTTAGTAGTGATACACTTACTTTACTAGCTATTAGGTAAAGACATAAATAGGACAAACCTGTGACTTCACAGATGTTCTAAAGTGATATGAAACTTCCTTTGGGATAAATTTATTAAGGTTAAGAAAAAGTGGGCCGGGCGTGGTGGCTCACTCTGGGAGGCCGAGGCAGGTGGATTGCTCAAGCTCAGGAGTTCGAGACCAGCCTGAGCAAGAGTGAGACCTCTGTCTCTACTAAAAATAGAAAGAAATGATTTGGACAGCTAAAAATCTAGATAGAAAAAAAAAAAAAATTAGCTGGGCATGGTGGCGCATGCCTGTAGTCCCAGTTACCCGGGAGGCTGAGGCAGGAGGATCACTTAAGCCCAGGAGTTTGACATTGCTGTGAGCTAGGCTGATGCCACGGCACTCACTCTAGCCCGGGCAGCAGAGCGAGACTCTGTCTAAAAAAAAAAAAAAAGAAAAGAAAGAAAGAAAAAAGAAAAAGTGAATTGATTTAAAGAAAAATATTAAATAGTGCACGGTGGACATTACTATCTGGCTTACTCAATAGCCTTTCCCGACTACCGTCTCCCTTGCTGTCTCCCACTAGAGAGGCATAAAACCAAATGCTCACTTTGCCTGCCTCCCTTGCAGCTAGAGACGGTCCTGGGATCCGGCGCCAGTGGAGATGTGAGCAGAAGTCTGCAGTGCAGGCAGAGGGGCCGCTGGACAGACTTTTACCTTCCTGAATAGAAAGGGATACGTGAGGCTGGTGCAGCCCTTCCCTCGTCACACCTTGAACCCAGATGTGTTGGTTAGAGCTGCAACAGCAATTTAATGGCCTTGAGAAAAAGACAATGTAATCAGCAGAGGAGTCAGCCCTAACGCCACTGGGTCACTAATCCAATGCCAGCAACTACCAGAGGTGCTGGAACTCCTCAGATGTAACAAAGTACCTTTCTGCAGAGGCTGCTGGAGGCAGGTGATCCGTTTACTGAAGCCGAGTGCAATCCTAACAAATATGAGGCGAGAGACACATGTCAGAATCACGAAGACTATACACAAATGACTGAGGTGAAACACAGTGGGGACAAGCGCAGGCTCTGGGGTCAAACTGCTGGGTTTGAATACTACGTACACCCCCTGCTGTGCGAACCTGGGGACATTTAACTGTACACCTCAGTTTCCCCATCTAAAATAAAGAGTCCTAAGGGCACCTCCCCAGGGTTACAGTGGGCCTGAAACAAGGTGTGCGCAGCGGAGGCTTGGCGCACCTCTTGACAGAGCAAATCGCAACGCATGCCATTTTACTCACAAAAATAAACTACTCTTACTGAAGTCACACAAGCAAGATAGGGCTAAGGGAAAAACAAGAACTGATTTAGTTAATGGTTCTTTCCAACATTTGAAAAGGACGCTGCTTTTAAAGACTGTTTTAAACACTGTTTTAGAGCTAATGGCAAAGCAAGGAGAGGGGGAAAGATAGCAACCAAGGATTCCTGGAGGAACCAAGCCTGGCTGGTCCAGTTCTCAGTCTCCTGCTCCCTTCTCTCTGCCCTGCTCTTTGAGCTCTAGTCATGATGGCTTTCCTCGTTAAGCTGAGGCTTCTGCACGTGCTTTTCCACTGCCCAGAACATTCTTACTGTCTGCTTTTGCCTGTGCAGCAGAAACTGCTAAATGTACTCCAAAATCCATTCCCTCATCCTCTAGTAAGTAACATAATGTTCAGCTAAGCACCTGCCTGCCCAGAAAAGAAACTACATTTCCCATACCCCTTTGCAGTTAGATGTGCCATGTGACTACACACCAGCCAATGGGATGTGAAGAGCTGTGAACAACTTCCAGGTCGTGCCCTTCCTCATTCCTACAGGCAGCATGTGGACATGGAAGTGCGCCATCTTGATCCATGCAGATGAGGGGAGCAGAGCAACAAGTAGGAGGGGCCTGAGCCCCTGACCCTTTCAGTGACAGAGCTGTCACACCAGCTGGGATTTTTACGTGAGATATCAGTTTGTATCTTAAGCCACTATATTTGGGATCTTTGCCACACAGGGCCAAACTTATACCTTAATATAGGCTACTCGCCCACGTCTCCCCTTTTCTCTCCAACCAGATGAAACCCTCCCTATTGCACTCACTGAGCACCACATCGCTCCCCTTCAAAATACTTCATGGTTATGATTTTCCATTTGTTTGTCCATTTTCCCCATAAAACTGGAGGCTCAACGTAGGCAGGGAAGCCTTTGGATTCCCAGCATCAAGCCCAGTCAAAGGTTATTAAGGAGACCCTCAGAGACTGTCAAATGAAGGGGGCCAAGCCCTGGGACCAATTCATGGGCCTGGGGTACTGACCTTTAGAGGCTGTACCTCCTGCAAAGGCACCTAAAAGGGTCTAAGACACCCACCCACTCCAGTCTTGCCTCATGGCTTCCCCACGACTTACCTGGACACAGAGGTTAAAAAAACAAGGCTATCACCAACTTCCTCAAGAAGAAACACTTGTTTGCAAATTGCTTAACTAGGTTCATGTTTACATTTCATCTTCACGTAAATGTTTGTTAAGAAAAATAGGTCATATCCAAGAAGCACTAGTCCATAAAACAAAAAATAAAGAGTACGTTTTCATAGGATCTCGTTCTTATTTTTAAAAAATACTATATGTTTAGGATGTGTGGAGAAGAAAGGCTGAAAACTAAAAACACCAATCTGCCAATAGGATTATCTCTAGAAAAGTGGAGAGAGGGTGGATTTTTACTTTTTACTTGTTTCCGTACTGTTTCATTTATATACTTGCACCTCTTACAATAATCAAACAAGAGAGTAAGGAGAAAAGAAGAAAAGTCCCTGTAAGTAATTCTATCACTACCCTGTTTACAGTAACAGAAAACCTGGAACTTCCAAAGTATGTACCTGTCAGCAGTTCTCAGGGTTGTCACAGCTCAGCTTCACATGTGTGTCATGATTTAGGTAAACACATTTTCTTGATCCTAAACCACAAATCAAACCTGCAGAGTCAACTTCCCCACACCTCAGCCCAACTTCAGAGCTGGAACCCTCTACTCATCCTGTCCAACAGACGCCCCAGCACACCTCACCCAGACCCAGGCACCCCACAGACAGACGCCCGGTATCGACGGGGAGAATTAACCTGAATGGTCTCAGATGCCCAGACAGGTGTCCCTGGGGTCAAGAAGTCTGGCTGGGCTCTGTCCCCATCCTGCCAAGGCCGGCATGGCCCAGAGGTTACAAGAAGAGAACTGCCCCACCAGAAATGCCCACTCCACTGCCTTCCACTGTCCGGCCACCTCTTCCATGACCCCAGGTGGCATCTGCGGAGCACCTGTGCCACACACTGCGAGGAACATCCTCTCCATGGGACCTCTCTTCCTCCTCACAAGCCTGGGCAACACGCAGCGTGATCATGATAGAAACTGACGCTGCCGGAAGTTAAAGAACTGGTCCAAGGTCACACGCTGGAAAGAGGCAAAACCAATTTGCCAGTCGAGGCACCTGAACCTGGCCTCTTGATCCTGCTGTATACCTCCCTTTTCTTTCTTCTTTTCTTTTTAAAAAAAAAAAAAAAAAAATCAAAAGACCCCAGCTTTGTGTGGACTCCACAGATCTCGGGTGGGAAAACAGCAAAAGATAGAAGAGCCCCGTTAAACTACAACTGCAGCCCTCAGAGAGACCCTGATCGAACACGTGTCTTTTCTCCGGGATCCTGGGTTAGTAAATCAGGGAAGCCTTTATCAAAGGGCTCCCAGATAAGCCAACCTAATTATAACTACCCGGTCACCTTTCTCAATGCCAGACAGCTCCAGCTTTCTTCCTGGCCGCTGGTTCCCAGCTTTACAAGGCTGATGGGAAGAATCCGAGAGCAGCCTGAGGTTAACACACACCCATCACCAGTTCTGAATAATAATAACGGGTATCCTTAGGCCCACCTAGAACGGCCAGAGACGATTCAGGCCAGCCCATTTTGGAAAACAAGTAAGGCCACAGCTAGAGCAAAATCTTTTTACATGTTCTGGGCTATTCATGCCACTCCTAAGAATACAGTCTAAGGAAATAAGCCAAGAGGCCCCATATCCATATGATATTCATTACAATGTTTTCCTTAAAAGAAAAAAAAAAAGGAAAAAAACACAGCAATCTAAATGTCAAACCACAGGTAATAATTATGTGAATTATAGTCCACCAACACAAGGAACTATTGATCAGACATTTAAAGATAACTACAAAAGTTATGCAGGTACATGGGAAAAATTCTTACAGCCACAGTAAATAAAAACACAGGATACAAAATAGTATGCGATCTACAAGTGCAACCTTGCAAAACTACATAAAAATATGGACAAGACTCAAATGTTAACGTGCCAAGAGACAACAGCCTATAACAAGATATTTACAAAGGCCTGTAACAAGATATTTACAACACAGGATAAAGGGGCAAGGTCCCCAATATGCTAAGAGCCCCTGCAAATTAACAGGAAAAAGACAAGCCAGTCTACACATATCCACAAAGGACATAAAAAGACACACAGAAAAGAACACACAAATCCCTGTGGAATGCTGCAGGATGCTCAGCTTCTAACCGAAGGGGAAATAGAAATGAAAACATTTTTTATCAAATTAACAAAATGCAGTTATGTTCGGTGCTGGGAAGAATGCAGAGAAATGGGAATTCTCATTCACTGTCATTGGAAATGGATTTCCTACAACCTTTTTGAAAAATAACCAGCCCCTACTATTAGAAATAAAAATTTACATAATTTTGACCCACGTACAAGGAAATTCATTGGAGCACTGGCTACTGGAACAAAAAAAAAATAGCAACTCAATATAAGTAATGGTCATTAATAGGGAAATGGCTGAATTAACTATAGCAAATCTGTAAGTTGCAATATTATACACATATTAAAAAGGATTAGTGAGATTCTATGTATTAATGTGTATAGCATATTAAGTTTAAAAAAAAGCACAGTAATGATTCTAACAACCCATTTTGATTTAAATGAATTTGTAAGTGTCTACATGATTACAAAGAAAGGAATGGACGAATACCTTGGTTATTGATTAGCCCAAGAGAGAAGCATGTCCAGGCTTTCTTTAATATCTCTTTATTGTATATTTTGCCACAAGGAGTGTCACTTTTGTAATCAGAACACTATGACTAAAGTAGAAAGCATATGTGTAAAAATCAGAGTGGAGTGGCCTTTGCACGGTGGGATTATGAGTAAAGCTTTTGCACTTTTTACACTTCTCTATATTAATAATAAAGAACTCAAAAACTGTTTAAACTTTAAACACATTTTTAAAAACTGGAACAAAACCAAAGCACCCTCGTACTTTGTTCTCCTGATCCAAACCCCCTGCGATGTAAAATTTAGCTTAACTGGGCAAAACCCTCTCATATACAGCAAAACAACAGGAGCCTGGTCAATTCCCAGCTTGCTCAATGTCTGGACTTGCCAGGAGTACAACAGGTGCTTAATAAATACTAGTAGGTTTATCAGTGGGAGTATAACTGCTGCAGCAACCTGGCAATTAACTATCAAATTTCAAAATGCATACACCATCAACCTAGCAATCTCCTGTGGGAAAATTTATTCTGCTGGGTCATTTACATATATTTGCATACATGTGCAGAGAAGAGTGCCCGGGAATGTGTCACGGTTTATCACACCAAAAAACTGGGAAGGACCCCAAAAGCCACCAAATGGGGACTGGGTGAATACACGGCTTTGCCATATAACAGATGAATGTGTAGCTTGTAAAGAAATGTTATTTCCTTTTTCTTCTGATTTATATGGACTTAATGCAGAAAGAAAATCAACGTGGGTTTTTAAGACAACAAGATACAGAACAGTATTTAGGATATGAACCTATTTGGGGAGAAAAATGTATATGCATACATGCTGACATATATATTTGCATAGGCTTTGAAATTTTTCTAGAAGGACCCTCAAGATACTATCATCACCAGTGGCTACTGCTAGGAATGGAGGGAAGGGAAGTACCGAAACTTTTACTTGCCCCTTTATGTTCTTCTGGACCATTCGCCCTTTTTTTTTTTTTTAAAGTAATGGTCCCATCAGAAAAGTTACAGTGCAAGATCTCCCTTGTGTCAATCAGCCAGATCAATTCAATAACATCTAGTTTTAAAAGAAGAGTTTTCCAGCAACCTACATAAAGTCATCTTACCCACAAAAGTGCTCCATCATCTGAATGACGAGCCTTGGAGGAGAATCGAAGGTAACTGGGGAAAGGGGAATCCAACCTGGTCTCATCCTGAAAGGTTTCAGGGAAGCTTCTCAGACAAAGATGGGACTCATAAAACAATATAAACTTAATTTCATTTTTACAGCCTGAGATCCATTCAAACATAAAAATGGGTCAGAAGGCCCATGCCTGTGTTGGGGACCAAGTATGGCTCTATTTCCTTGCCACGCTGGGGGGAGCAGCTTCCCTGGAATTTCCAGCCCTTTATTATTACCACAAGGCACTTTGTTTGTGCTTTATGCATTTTGCAGAATGCTCCAGGCAAGATTTTTATGAGATGGGCTCTGTGGTTCCTTTGAGTTAAACTCAATGATACTGTGACCATGGTATCATGGGGCCTTTGCACATGCTCTTCCCTCTCTCTGGGACTCTGTTCGTCCAGATCCTTGCATGGCCAGCCTTGCCACTGAGGTCTTGGGTCAAATGTCATCTCCTCCAAAAGGCCTTCTGCGGACATCCCTCTAATAGTAGCTTGCACTCACCCCAGTTCTTCCTGGTTTAAGTCTCTGCTGCACTCATCACCATCTGAAGTCATTTTGGTCATCCCCAGTGTGAACTCCATGAGCACATGGCCTGGTCTCGTTCGTTGCTGAATCCCCAGTGTTTAGAACAGGGGCAGCACACAGTAGATGCTCAATTAATGATAAATGATTGAAAGAATGAAAAATGGTGTGGGAAGAAGAGAATGGATCCAGGGTCTTCAAAGACCACACTGAAGTTCTTTGTCCTGGGAAAACTTAGGCAACTTGACAAATGCTCTCCAAGCAAGTAGTTACCTAAGAAGCCAATTAAAGGTAGACCGAGATTCTCAGAGAGAAAACTCACAGAGAGGGAAGGGGAAATTACCACCTAAGGATCACAGGTGGTAATTTAAAGCCACCCTCCCTGGTCATTAACATCCAATTCCCAGAACTTGGCAACATTCCCCAGGAGATGCATCCCACAATTAAACCAAGGGGACACTTAAGTAGAATCTCAAATTTGTAATTGTCCGCCTATCCTGGGGCGGTTTAAAATGAAGGAGTGAAGCTTCAAAGCTGATCTCTAAAGACAGGCGTTTTCACCGGTGAGACTGAATTGTCACTGAACTGTCACACACTCCAACCAGAAGGGATAAAGGTAGAAAGACAGCCCTCAGTGGAGAGAGGCCGCTGCACATTCCTTCGCTAGCTAATTAGAGTTTAACCTCCTTAACGTCTCATTAAGCTTCTCCAAGGCAACCCCAGTAAGCCAATTACGCTGGAAGTGCCACAGCCCACAACCTCTTAGGGAAATGCAACAATGAGGACAAAGGTCTTGCCCTAAATTTCTTCTCCATGTTCCTCCGCACCTGTGGCTGTGTGATTTCACCCCGCCAGGGGACATTTGGCAACATCTAGAGACATTTTTGCTGTCACAGCAAGGGGAGGTGCCACTGTCATCTAGTGGGTAGAGGCCTGGGCTGCTAACCATCCTACAACGCACAGGACAGCTCCCACACCACAAAGAATGATCCGGCCAAGAAGTCAACAGGACCAAAGTGGAGAAACTGTGCACCACCCCCTGCCCCAAAATAGGGCTTCCTCAAAGGCCCCGCTCAACCCCGCAGCCTTCACGAGGTGAGTATAGGTCCACACCTCCGCCAGCGGAGACGCCACCCCGGTGTTCTTGCCAAGCTGGGGCAAGCTTGCCTTGGGATATTTGGGCTCTTGTTATATTCCCAATCCATTTACTCATTTTTGCAAAATGTTTGGGCAAGTTTTTATGAGCTAGAGTTTTACTGACCATTAAGATCTAGTAATATCCTTGTCTTGGTGTGCCAGTTGTAAAAAAAGATCTACTAATAAAAGCTAGGTCTTACCTCACCGTGAAAACCTGGAGCTTCGAAGCAGGAGATGCCAACTCAAATACCAACAGGTGCCAGGTGGGCTCCATCAGTGAGGGAAGCAGCCCAGGTGTGGGAAGCACAGTGAAAACAGGCAACTGACACTTGGCCTTAAAATGAAAGCCACGATGGGGAGAAGCAGGGACTGCGTGCGGCAAACTGGGATGTTTTGGGGGGCCGTTCTGCAGGGGGCGGCCCCCGCTGTCTACCACGGCGGACAGAGGCAGGCCCAGGGCTATCGGACCTTCTGATTTCTCAGGAGAAGCCAGAAATCCAGATGTTTCTACGAAACCCTCCAACCAATACATATTGGAAATTATGGTCATTCCTACAATTAAAATAAAGCCAAGCCAGCACTCTGGCGGGCTAGCTCTAACCCCCGAGTTTGGAACTTGTACCTCAAACACTCAACTTCAAATAGTGACTGAAAACAAACAAACGAAACCCAAACAGCAGCAGCAAAGTTGCTGAGCCCGGTATGCACGGAGCACTAGGGGCTGGGAAGAGAGAAAGGGACGAGACCCCGTTCTGACCCCGGCAAGGCGCTGTGACGTGGCCGCCGGAGGACCCGGGCTGTCTGAGCATCCACCCCAGACCTGCGAGTGACAGCTTCGGCCTCATCCGCGAGACAGGCTTCCGCCCCGCCCAAAGTCACTCCAGCGTTTCACGTCATTCACTCTTGCAGCAACTACAGCGACCCTTGAACAACACGGGCTTGAACCACACGGGTCCACCTCGCTGAGTTTCTTCTGCCTCGGCCACACCCGGACAGCAAGACCAACCCCTCCTCTGCCTCCTCCGCGTGAAGAGGAGGATGAAGACCTTTCTCACGATCACTTCCACCTAATGGTAAATATACCTTCTCTTATGATTTTCTTAACATTATTTCTCTAGCTGACTTTAACACTACTGCATATAAGACGTGTAACATACAAAACACGTATATTTTAATCAGCTGTTTATGTTAACAGCAAGGCTCGCAGTTAACAGTAGGCTATTAGTAAAGTTTTGGGGGAGTCAAAAGTTATACATGAATTTTGACTGTGTGGGGGGGTTGGCATCCCTGACACTCAGGTTGCTCGAGGGTCAGCTATATTTACCAAGCACCAGGCACCGTTCTAGGTGCTGGGACTACAGCTGTACACACACACAGGCAGAAATTCCTGTCCCTGTGGACTTGACCTTTTGGTGGAAGTGTACACAGAGCAGACGCAATAAATAGATAAAGTATCTGTGCATCAGAAGGCAGTAAGCGCTGGCGGGGGGATGGCGGATAGGTGGGGAGCAGAGAAATGGGAGCGCAGGGAAGTGGCAGGGGGTCAGGGGAAGGATGCCTGAGGGGACTTCTGACAAGGTTTGAAAGTGAGGGAGCACTCCAGGCAGTGGAAACAGCAAGTGCAAAGGCCCTGAGGCAGGTGTGGCAGGAGCACAGTGAGACAGAAAGCAGCAAGGAAGGAAGTCAGAGAGGTGGTGGAGACAGATGCTGCCGGGCCCTGGAGGCCACTAGGAGCCCTTTGGCTTTTACCCTGAGAGAAACAGGGAGCCAGTGCACAGTGTTAGAACAAGACGGACAGGCTCTGACCTGTGTTTTGTTTTGTTGCGACAGGGTCTTGCTCTGTCACCCAGGTTGGAGGGCAGTGGCATCATCATAGCTCAAACTCCTGGCTCAAGAGATCTTCCCAGCTTAGTCTCCTACAGTGCTGGCATTACAGGTATGAGCCACCGCACCTGGCCTCTGACCTGTATTTTAAGAGTCCCTCTGGCTGCTGGGCTGAAACTAGACTTTAGGGTCCAGGGCACGAGCAGGAGACCAGCGAAGAAGCAAATGCTCCAACTCAGGAATCGGCGATGGTCGCCGCGGAGGCCGTGAGAAGCAGGCCGAGTTGGATACATTTCGAAGGCTGGGCAGCAGGATGTGCCAACAGATCAGATACGGAACGGGAGGGAAAGAGGAGTCAAGGCTGATGCGGTCTTCGGCCTGAGTGTCCGTGAGGACGGAGCTGCGCTGCCGTTAACTGCGACAGGGCAGGCAGGGGAAGGGGAGTCCAAGTTCCTTCAGGGACGTGGTGGGTTGGAGACATGCGGGTGGAGAGATCAGTTCCTGAAAGTTGAGTCCACAAAGGCGATGCACCCCCAAGACGGTCACCAACGGAGCTGGTCCTCAGGGCAAGGAGAACCCGAACCCTGGGAGCATCTCAGCCAAGTGCTTCAAGGCCAAAGGCAACCTCGGGAGCCCTGCCCAGGCCGCTCAAAGGTCGCCCTTGCCTCCTCCCAAAGCCTCCTCCCAAATCCATCCACTTTTTACCCTGGCCCCGTCATTCTGGGGCTCAGACGCCACATCCACGCGGTGGGGTGAGTGGACCCCACTAGTTCCCTTTCAGCTCTAGTAATCCACGAGGCAGTCGGGGGGAGGTCAGAAGGAGGGGTGGGCAAACAGGGGAAGAAGAGAGGAATGGAAGAAGGCAAAGGGATGAGTTTGAAAACCAAAACAGCGCTTGGAGGAGGGGAAAAAACTGGCTTTTCATAGACTGCTGTGGCGCCGAGGGGAGGAATTAAGGCAGGAATTAGACTGGCTCCAAGGCCAGACCTAACCCCAAGAGGAATTTCTAATAGCTTCTAAGATACTCCTCTTGGCAGCGAAATCAAATATTCAGGGGTTTACTGAGCTGGAGAATGGCACAGAGCATTTCAGGGGCAAACAGCCCCAGAACAAATGTACTGCGACACCTTACAGCAGGTGCAGCAGCAAAAACGAACTAGAGAATTCCAGGCGCTGGTGGCCACTGACATTTACCGAGTGTTACCTCCGTGCCAAGCAGCACCATGCTAAGTACCTGCCAAGGGTTTGCCGGCTTGTCCTTCAAACCACTGCTGTTCGCTGGGTACTATGTTACCCCACATGGGGAAACTGAGACACACAGACAAGTAACTCGCCTAAGCTGCAGAGCCAGATTTGAACCCAGGGAATGGGAGCACGAGCCACCACACTACATCACTGAGTTTTTTTCTCAACTTTTCCATACTTTCCAACTTTTCTACACTGGGCATGAAACACATTCATAAGCATTTTTTTCAAATTAACTTGTAGGCCAGGCATAGTGGCTCACGCCTGTAATCCTAGCACTCTGGGAAGCCGAGGTGGGAGGATCTCTTGAGACTAGGAATTCGAGACCAGCCTGAGTAACATAGCGAGATCATGTCTCTACAAAAAACAGAAAACTTAGTCAGGCGTGGTGGCGTAAGCTTGTAGTCCCAGCTACTTGGGAGGCTGAGGCAGGAGGATCACTTGAGCCCAAAAGTTTGAGGTTGCAGTGAGCTGTGATGACGCCACTGTACTTTAGCCTGGGTAACAGAGCAAAACCCTGTCTCAAAAAAAAAAGTTAATTTGCAAATCTCCTCACTTATAAAGTCTTAAGAATATGAAAAGTACAACAAACAAAAAATTAACTTGCAAAGAAAGGCCCGGGCCCATTTTTCCAACTATCATTCAAACATTAGCCACAAAACAGCCCCTCCTGCCAGCCTCTCACCCCCAGTGGAAAAAGAAAGCCAAGAGCAGCAGAACTCAGCCCCTATTTTCCACGTAAATAACAAAATTTCTCTTTTCCCATCCCAGAGCATTTGCCAGAGCACAGGTGATAGGGCAATGGAACTCTCACTGCAGACCATTTCCACATTCTGGTTTTTCCGGACATTTCCTGGGGCTCAGAGGCAGACGCTGGCCCAGGAACAAAGCTCTGATAGAGTCACACGAGGCCCGATAACCTTGATTTCCAAGCACATGACCTTGGTCACAAAAGGCACCAGGCAGGACTGGGTGGGCAGACTCCACCAGCTGAAGAAAAAGTGTGACCAAAGGAAGGACAAGGAACTTGAAACACACATCATCTTTGGAAAGGAGAATAACAACCATTGCTGATCTCTGTGCAGGGCACAGGCCGAGCTGCTTACGAAGATTAACTCATTCATTCTTCACAACCACCTCAGGAAGTTGGGGTATTTTTTGGCCCCTACCCCATTTCACAGATGAGGAAACTGAGGCGCAGCGAAGCAAAGTGGCTTGCTCAAGGTCACACAGTCTGTCCTGGCCTTGAGCACACTGCCTTGGAAAACACAGAAGCTACTTGCTTTCTATAAATTACAGCTGGGTTCTCCTGCTCATGCTCCAGCTGCCTGCTCTCAAATTCTGGTTCCAGGGCACCACCAGAACCTGGAGCATCCAGCAAGTCCAGTAATCCAGAGGGAGGAAGGGCAGAGGACGTATGCAAGGCCAAAAAGATTGGGGGACAAGAGGGGGACTTGCCGGAGATAAAGGTCAACATCCCCAAGCAAAACCCAAACCACTGAGTTGGCTATTCTAGACGTTTCCCTACTTTCCTACACCGGGCATGAAACCTATTAATAAGCATTCTTTAAAAATTAACTCACAAACCTTATATCACAGAGTCTTTGGAAGGAGGGAAAAAAACACACATCTGGACTTCTTGGATTAGTTTAAGGTAAATAAACAGAGGACACCCCAAACATACTCGTTAGCCATCAAGGGCCAGTTGCCATCAGTAAAACACATCCTGATACAAAATCTCATTTATGGTCACCTATTTTCCCCTCCCCTTAATTTAGGAGTAGAAAATAAACAAGGAAACACTCCACAATTCACTGCAGTGCTAGCCCAGATCACCACGTGGATCCTTGCAAAAATACTCTTGTTATTCCATCTGGTACAGGGAGTAGAAGAGCCACAGGTTTTCCTCCCTCTGCTAAAGAGAGCCCACCTGCGAAGAGGCTCCAATCATCCCTGAACACACAGCTTCTGTGCTATTTCTAGATCTGGAGTAAATCCCTGACCCCACTGGCGTAAAAATGGGAGACATATCCAAGTGGGGTTGGCCGTTGGACAAAATGATATCCCTCAAAATTAAAGCCTTCCAGCAGGGGCCCGGGAGAAGTGCCTTTCCAACATTCCAAACGCAGCCTTCAAGGAAAGAACCACAAACGGGACAAGGAGGTATTCTGGGATGCTAATCACCAGCTCCTAAGAGCCAAGGGTGTTCCTCCTGATTCCCAAACAGAAGGGGAGAAAGTCACCGTGTCCAGATTTGCCTACTGTGTTTACCAATAATCAAAATAGCATGACACAGAAGTGCCCTCCTGGAACAAAGGGACAAATCGCATTACAGTGAGGCTAAAACCCACAACACTGGGGATCAGACCACAGAAAGTGGACTCTGGACACGCAACCGGCTCGGGCACTCAACATTTCAGAAGAAAACTTGCGGGGGTAAAACCTCCGGGACATCCCCAGAGAGGGGCCTCACATGTTACAGGGGTGGGAGGGCATACCCACGGGTACAGAGTCCTGGGCACACTCAGCTGCACCCCAAACGTGACCCGAAGGTCAGGAAGGACACCTCTGGGTGAGCCAGCACTCCCCTCCCCCCCCCCCCCCCCGGCCTTCTTCCTCCCCTGTTCCCCCAAACTTCCCCCGGAGTGTTTAGGCAGAAAGAAAGAGAAAGACGAAGATTGGTAACCACAGGTGGATAACGTGGATGGATGTAAAACACCTGGGGGCAGGGGGCAATCAGTGGGAAGTCCCTTTCCACAGTCTGAGCCCCTCCCCAGGTCACCCCTTGGGTAATGGGGTGTTTTTTGTGAAAGGGAGCACCCCAGCCTGCAAAGAAAATGGGAGAACAGAAGCAGGGGGACACTTCCCTTTCCTGCGCCCACCTCTAGCGTCCCCTTCCTTGAAAGGTTGTTTTTAGCTGGAGGAGGGAACCCCAAAGCAGGCAGGCCTCCTCCCCTAGGCTCCAGCCCGACCCTCCGCTCCAAACCCCCGGGCTGGGCACATGCCCCCCGCACGCCCGGCTCCGCTGGAACTGAGTCCCCCGAGTTCCGCCCCCATCCGCTGTACCCCCCACCAAGGGGCCCGGCCGCGAGCGGGTCGGAGGTGCGTGACCCCAGCCGGCCGCCGACGTGGGAACCGGACGCCCCAGGAGGCTGCGGGCCCGGCGCTTCCCCCCGCGGGCCGGCCTCCCTCCTCGCCGCCGGCCTCCCCGCTCCCCGCCGGCCCCACGCGGCCCGCCGGCCGCCCAGCACGTACCCAGAAGGGGTCGGAGCCATCGGCGCTGCACAAGCCCCGGAGCGCCATGCGGCCGGCGCGGGCACCCGAGGGCGGCACCGGGCGGCGGGCGGACAGGCCCGGCTGCTGGCGGCGGCGGCGGCGGCGGCGGCGGCGGGAGGGCGGCGCGGGGGGGCGGGGAGCCGGAGCCGCAACGCCGCCTGGTTGGCCCGCGCGTCACGGCGATGCGGCGGCCCCGCCCCGCCCGGGCCGGGCTCCGCGCGCGCAGCACGGCGTGGGCAGCGGGGCGGCTGCACCCGCGCCCCCCGGCGCCCCTCCACCGCCGCCCCTCCGGGGCCCCCCCGCGTTCCCCCCCGCGTTCCCCCCCGCGTGCTCCCACCAGCGCCCCCCCGGCCGCAGACCCCATGGGACAGGCCCGGGGAGGGTCGCGCACCCTCCAAAAGCCTCTGCGATCCTTGTGTCCGACCCTGCAACCCGTTTTGGAATCCTGTTATAACAACGGTTTTCATAACACCAAGGAGAAAAATCACACGAGCCCCCTGCGAGGCTGGAGGGGGCCAGCGCCTTAAGTTCATCCTCAATTGACTCTCTGTTACTCCCCTTTAAGGATAACCAGGTGCAGAAAGGTTGAGTGTTTTTTCCAGGGTCACTTGGCTAACGACCGGCTGGGCTGGGATTTGAACCCAAGTAGCTGACTCCAAAGCTGACACAGAAAGGAGGTGGTGGATACTGTTCATACTACCCTTTCCAGATGGGGAAACTGAGGTTCAGAGAGGTGAAGTGACTTGCCCAAGATCACACAGTTTAGCAAGGAGTGGAAGTGGAATTCAAACCCATGACCAGTCTGACTCCAGAGCACTCACGGCCGGAGGGCTGCCCTCACATGTGCGGAGCCCTCCACTTGTTCTCACCCTCGGGAAACAAACAGGTTATTGATTCTAACCTCAGAGGTAGTGAAACTGAGGCCTAGAGACATAATAATCAACAGGCATTCATGGTCACGCAGCTTTTTAGCTGTGTTCTTTGCAATTTACATGAATTAACTGGTGTAATCCTTAAAACCCCATGAGATAGATAAGCGCTGTCATTATCCCCATCTTGCAAATGAGGAAACTGAGGCCCAAAGAGACAGAGTAATTTGTCAGGGATTATTTAGATGGTAAGTGACTAAACCAAAATTTAAACCCAGATAGTCTGTTGGCGGGGGTGGGAAGGGGGAGGGGGGAAAAAAAAAAAAATCTATGACGCTAACCATTGTACTATATGGCCTCCAAACTGTTTAATACCCGGGCAGCAAGAGACACAGGAGCTGAGAGTCTAAACTTTCACTGTGACACCAGCAATGCCTTGCCTTTCTCCTCTTTAATCCCTTGCCTGACGTATGGCTTCCATAACACAGGCACACACACAACAGCTGCACCGAAATAAAACAGGAACAGTGTTTGAATTTGAGACCCTCCAAAGAACCTAGTGAGGGAAGGAGGGAAAGATAGGATTGTTTTCTGAGATTTTTTTTTTTTTTTTATTGGCTCAGGTCCTCCTCAGGGTGAGTGAGTTTCTAGGGGGTAATTCTTTCAGGTCGGAATGCTCATTGTGCTGTTGCTTAGACGTTTCGACAGTCAACAGATATTTATTGAGCATTTACTATATGCTGGTGTCTTGCTAGGAACAAGACAGAGTTGCAGCTTTTATGGACCTTAAAGTGTTGGGTTTTTTACAACGTGTTTTTATGGTAGGGCAGCAGATATTAATCAAATAATTGTATGAAGAAAAGGGTATTTACAACTGTGGTGATAGCTACAAAGAAAAAGTAGATGTAAGAGGGCCTAAAGGGGTCCAGGCCTGCTGGGGTAGAAATCGGGGAAGGCTTCCCGAAGGAAAGGGCTTTTGAGCTGAGATACAAGCAATGTGTCTGGGTTTCTGAGGCCTGGGTCATGTTCAGGGTTAAAGGGAAGCAGCTTAGGGAAAAGCCATGAAGCAGAGAGGTTCTTGGAGGAAACTGAAGACAGCTGAGGTGGCAGAAATCTAGAGAGGAAAGAAAAAGAATTCCATCTGGAGCAGGAGGGATCAGAAGTGGCCAGAGCATGCACGATCCTGTCAGCCAGGGGAAGGGCGATGGGGAACCTCCAACACGTTTTAGGCAATGCAAGAAGCAGTCAGATTTCTTTCCATTTTTATCCAACTCTTTATTCATCCTTTCAACAAATATTTATTGAGCAAGCATATGAAAAGATGTTCAACATCATCATTAGTCATCAAGGAAATACAAATAAAACTCCAGTGAAATACCATCACGCATCCACCAGACTAACTAAAAAGAAAGACTAAAAAACTGGCCACTTCTACTAAAGCTAAATATGCAAGTACACAGTGACACAGCAATTCTACTCCTCTCCAAGAGAAAGGAGTGCTTGGGTCCCCCAAAAAATATCTACAAAAAATATTCATAATAGCAACAATATGTATGAATCCCACAAAACATAATAAGAAGCAAAAGAGGCCAGACACAAAAGAGCTCCTTTTTCATGATCCCATTTTTATGATGTTCAAGAACAGGCAAAGCTAATATATGTTGATTGAAGTCAGAATAATGGTTATCGCTGGGTGTTATTGATTAGGAAGGAAATCTGCCTGGGAGATGGATGTGTTCTATAACTTGACCTGGTGGTCTAGTTACTTGGTTTTTTATTTGTATTTATAGATACACATACACACAAACACATACATATTTTAAAATTCATTGAGCTAGGGACTTCGGTTGCTATAGTTTGCTTTATGAAGGTTATACCTTGATTAAAAATTTTAAAATAGAAACTACATAAATAAAAGTATTTATGGAGTGGCTACCATGTGCCAGAAGCTGTATTAGGTGCTGTAGACACAGGGTGAACAAAACAAAGAAGGAAGTGGATGACAGACCAAACAGTAAGTCTGCGGGTTAGAGGGACGAGGTAACTTGTCCCAGATCCCACAGCTGGGATGTGGCAGGAACAAGGCTCAGCTCTGCTCCTAACCACCGAGCCTCTCCGTGCGACTCTTTCAGCCACAGACTCAAACCACTCCATTTACCTTCTCTCTGAATCCCTTACTCCCCATCTGAGGCTCTTGCACAAAAACAAACACCCTTAGAACTAGGAGCTCTGACCTCTGCACCAAACCCACTTGACTGACAACAAAGTAATTTATGATTTAAATGCAGGATTTGGATTTCAAGCATCAATAGGCTGGTAGATTGTGAGTCAGGCAAACAGTACAAAGAATGCCAGAGAGATGCTGCTCCCACCCCCGTAATCATTGCACCCAGTTCCTCTTCATTTATTTTGCGGTACTTATCATTATTTGCAATCATTTGTTTATTTATATGCTCCATATGGCCTCCCAAGCTGGACTGGAAGCTTGAAGCTGCTGCCGTCTGTCACCTGGACCCCTGCACCTGCCTCCTCCCGGGGCTCCCGGTTCCCCATCTCTCCCCCCTGCAATCAGAACCCCTCACCCCAGCCCCAGGGCCCCAGCAAAGCAAGGATGCCACACTCTCCATGCAGCCTCCAACGGCCATCCATTGTCCTGGGTATAAAATCCTAATTCCACTTTAAGTAGATACCCCAAAAAAGCGAAAGCAGGGACTCAAACAGATATTTGTATACCCATGTTCATAGCACCATTAGTCACAATGGCCAAAAAGTAGAAACAGCCCGAGTGGCCATTGATGGGTGAATGGATAAACAAAATGTACACACAGTGGAATATTACTCTGCCCTAAAAAGGAAGTTCTGACATTCGCTACAACATGGATGCACCTGGAGAGCATTATGCTAGTGAAAGAGGCCAGTCACAAAAGGACAGACATTGTATGATTTCACTTATACGAGGTTACTAGAGTAGTCGAATTCATACAGAGTGGACCTAGAATGGTGGGTGCTAGGGGCTGGGGGAGGAGTAATGGGGTCTTATTGTTTAATGGGGACAGAGTTTCAGTTGAGGAAGATGAAAGAGTTCTGGAGATGGACGGTGGTGACGGTTGCATAACAATGTGAATGCACTTAGTGCCACAGAACTGTACATTTAAAAATGGTTAAAATGATAAATTTCATGTTATGTATTTTGTTTGTGAGACAGAGTCTCATTCTGCTGCTTGGGCTAGAGTGCAGCCGTGTCATGATAGCTCACTGCAACCTCACTCCTGGGCTCAAGCGATCCTCCTGCCTCAGCCTCCCGAGTAGCTGGGACTACAGGTGCACACCACCATGCCTGACTAATTTTTCTATGTTTTGTAAAGATTGGGGTCTTGCTATGTTGCCCAGGCTGGTCACAAATATGTATATTTTACCACAATTTAAAAAATAATAATAATAAGATCAAAGTAGAGTGGTAAACAAAATCCTTCCAGGCCCTCTGTGACCTGGCCTCGGCCCATCTCTCTAGCATCATCTTGTACCTCTTTCTGTCTGTCACTGTGCTGCAGCCACAGTGGTGACCTTCTATTCCTTGAACACACGTCAAGCTCATTCCCACCTCCAGACCTTTACCCCTGCTGGTCCCTCTGCCTGGGACCCTCTGCCCCCAGGTGATAAGTAGCCAATGCTTTTGCATCAGTCAGATCTCAGCCCAAATGTCACCTCCGCATCCCCTCTGTCTTGTCACCTGCTTTATTTTCTTTAGAGCACTGTCTGAAATTGTTCAATTTGCCCTATCTTTCCTCCTAAAATGAGGTCAGTGACCTTGTCTGTCTGCACAAATTCAATGAACAAATATTTGTTGTCAGATAGTGTTCCAGATAGGAGTTGGCAAACTAGCACCAGCTGCTTGTGTTTGTAAATAAAGTTTTATTGGAACATGGCCATGCCCATCCATGTCTGTATTTTTTTATGGCTGCTTTTGAGCTCCAGCGACAGAGCTGAGTAGTGGCGGCAGAGACTGCGTGGCCCTCAAAGCTTACAATATTTACTGCCTGACCCTTTACAGAAGAAGTTTGCCAACCCCCAGTCTAAATGTTCTGGGTACGTCAGTGGAGCCAAACATACCCATATCTGTCCATTGTGGAGCTGAAATTCTAGTGGGAAAGAGAAAGAGATTTGCATATTTACAAGATACAGTAAATACATACAGGATTTGGTATACAGCATATGACTTCAGATCATTAAATGGTAGGAAGGAAAAGAGTAAAGCAGGAAGGAGGCTATGAAGTCTGGGGTGGGAGGCATGGATATTTCAGGCTGCGTGACCAGGTGAGACCTGGCTGAGCAGGTGGCGTGTAAGCAAAGATGGGAGGGGCGCGTGGCCGTGTGGGGAGAGGACACTCCAGGCAAAGGGGGCAGCAAATGCAGAGGCCGGGGCTGGACCACGACAGCCAAGTTTGGGGAACAGGGGAGAAGGCGGTGGGGCTGGAGGGCAGGGAGGGGTGGGCAGATGAGGGCTGGTCACATGGGACCTCGTGGGCCACAGGGAGGACTTGTGGGGAGGTACTGAGTCGGGCAGTGGCGTGACTTCCCTTCTGATTTAACAGGATCACTCCGGCCGCTGGCGGGAGAACTGACTGTGGGCTGGGGTGGGGGCCAAGGGCGAGAGCAAGGAGAGCAGTTGGAAAACCACCACGGGAACCCAGGGGACAGTTGATGGGAGATGAGGGCGAAGCAGGGAGGGGATGAGAAGCCCCAGGTCCTTGGTCTACTTGGGGGGAAGAACAATAGTGTTGCTGACAGATCAGAGACAGAGCAAGAGAGGCTCCAAGTCCTCGAGCCGGAGCCACTGATGGCCCGCCTCAAACTCAGCGGTCTCTCCAGGGCCCACGCCCTGCTCAGTCCACGCTGGGCTCTGGAGGAAAGCTTCTCAATGAACGATGAGCAAGGGCAGGGAGAGCGTGCCCGTTTGGATTTAACACATTGACTGCCACACTAGGAAAAAAATTTTTTCCTTGGGGCCACAGTGTTTTATTACAAAAATAGAATAAAAACTTTGAAAACAAAATGATCCTTTCTAATTTAATGAAAAATTTGTTATTTTTTTATTGTTTTCTGTGTGTGAGTTATGCGCAACTTGAAAAATAGTTCTGGAGGCTCCCAAGGTGAAGAGACGTGTGAGTTACGTGTGCGTCACGAGGCCCCGGGCTCAAAACTAGCATGAGTTAAATACAACTCGCACAGCAGTTAATGGGTTAATTCTAGAAACAGAGAGCAAAGCAAAGAGCAAGACCTCTTCTTCCCCCAACACTGCCGCTAACATGGCAGAGAGGCTGCGGGTGGGGGGTGACAGCGGAGGAGGTGAGGGAGAAGGCAGAGAGGAGGTGACACAGGCGGGCCAGAGACTTAGGAGAACTAGCAAAGTGCTGAAAGAGACCAGGGAAGAGCCCCCGAAGTGGGAAACAGAGGTAGAAATCGATGACAACAAAGATCAATAATCCTGCTTCCAAGCCCCAAACCAACATGTGCCACCGAAAGTCATCCTCTGGCGGGTCTTTGGCATCCCTTGTTATTTCAGCTCCCAAACTGCACACAGCCAAAGCCCACCCTGCTATGTGCTGAGCACCGTGGCAGCTGAAAACCAGCCATCCTGAAAAGGGAGGCCCTGAGAATCCCAAGGGCAGGCAGCCCAGCGGATTCACAGCCTTACAATGGCAGCAATGAACCACCCGATGGTTTCCAATTCTTTTTTTCAAGACAGAGTCTCGCTCTGTTGCCCAGGCTAGAGTACAGTAGTGTGATCACAGCTCATTGCAGCCACCAACCCCCGGGGTCCAGCGATCCTCCTGTCTCGACTTCCCAAGTAACTAGGACCATAGGTGCGCACCACCACAACCAGCTAATCTTTCTATTTTTTTTAGAGATGGGGTCTCGCTCTTGCTCAGGCTGGTCTCAAACTCCTGGCCTCAAGTGATCCTCCCACCTCCGCCTCCCAGAGTGCTGGGATTACAGGCGTGAGCCACCGCGCCCGGCCCCCATTCTTTCTTTCAATCACAACAACAGTATCACATCAGTGAGCATGTACGGATTATGCGCCCTGCGCCAGGTGCTGTGTGGTCTCATTTCATCCATGATCATGCTGATTTCACAGACGAGAGATGGTGACTCACGGAGGTTGAAGGAACTCACTGAAGGTCACATTGTGGGTGGGTGACAGCCGGGGTATTCAACCCGGGAGCCACTTCCCTTTTCTGCTGCCTGAATCCATGAGAAAGTTAAAGAAGGTCTTTGACAAAGGAGAAACTGAGAGTCCATGATTGCACTCATAGGACCAACTTCCTTAAAGCCCAAAGAAGGACCAGGCTGCCGGGACCAGCAGCCATCAGAGGGGGCCACCAGCGTGAAAGTCCTCTAGGGCCACATGGGAGGATGGGCTTTGGTTCTGGTTTTGGTTTAACTTTTTACTGAAAGCACTTTCAAATATAAAGAAAAGTAGAAAGAATTGTAAATCAAACACACAGGCGCTGATTACCTGGTTTCCACAACTGTTATCTTGTCGTATCTGTTTCATCTCTCTCTGTATACGGAGAATTATTAATTTACTGTTTCGAAACCATTTCAAAGTGATTAGAGCTCATGACACATTACCCCAAATATTTCAGTAAGTACCTCTACAAGATACTGACATTCACGTACATAACCACAATATCAGTGTCACACCTAACACAATTCCCTAATATCATCTAATACACAATTCATATGCAAATTTCCCCATTCTACCAAAATATCCTTTTTAAGAAGCTGATGTTCTGCCAGGTGCAGTGGCTTGAACCTGTAATCCTAGCACTTTGGGAGGCCGAGGTGGGAGGATTGCTTGAGGCCAGGAGTTTGAGACCAGCCTGGGCAAGAGCGAGACTCCATCTCTGAAAAAAACAGAAAAATTAGCCTGGCATGGTGGCACACACCTGTAGTCCCAGCTTCTTGGGAGGCTGACCCAGGAGGATCACTTGAGCCCAGGAGTTCAAGGCTGCAGTGAGCTATGATGATGCCACTGCATTCTAGCTTGGGAGACAGAGTGAGAGTCTGTCTCAAAAAAAAAAAAAAAAATCTGATGCTTTCAAACCAGGTCTTGATTGTCGTGGCCCAGTCAGAACCGTAGTGAGACAAACCAGGTTTATTGACTGATCACAAAGAGGGAGAACACACAAGAGAAACTACAGGATGTCCTATCAAACAAAGGCAAAAGCTAAGTTATTACAGGATTTGGGTAAGGGTCGAGTTTAGGTGAAATTTAAACAATGCAGGGTTTTGATAGATTAACAGGTCCAACGCCAAAGTGAACTGCAAAGTGGATCAAGTGGCCTGTTCCCTTGGAAGCCACAAAGTTAAATAAATGTGGACCCCTTTGTTCAGATGGCCCTACGCGAAGTTCTGTACCTGGGCTGAATATTAAACAGCTTCTCCATGTCCAAGAGTCTTAAATCCTCCAGGCGAGAGGATGGTATTTCATTTGCAGTGATATATTTTCAAACTGCAAATTTTCTGACTGTCTATAATTTTAGGGAACAAAGTTTCTCAGCAAGTCAGAAAGCAGTGGTGGCTCAAAGAAGGGAGTCACCGTGCCACTTTGCAGTTACAGGGTGTCCTTGGGAGAAATATTGTTTCCTGTTACCTCTGTAGCTACTTTCTCTCTGTCTGTTACCCGGCCTGAAGAATTGCCCAATTGAGTTTTATACTCGGCCCCATCCAATTTCTACTTTCTCACAAGCAAGGATCATGCACGACAACTGGTTGTTTTGTCTCTGAAGCATCTTTTAATCTAAAACAATCCTGTTTCTTTGTCTCCCTTCCTTCCTTCCTTCCGTCCTTCCTTTCTTTTTCTTTCTTTTGTTCTTTCTTTCCTTCTTTCTTTTCTTTCTTCAATATTGTCTTATTGAAGAGACCATGCCAATTACCCAGTAAGATTCCCCACATTCTAGATGTCTCCGTTTGTTTTTTCCTTGGTATGCTTTTATTTTTCCTCTGCTCCCTGTGTTTTCGGTAAACTTTAGCTCTAAAGGCTTGACTGGATTCGGGTTAGTAATACTCTTCACAGAATAGATGCTGCTGGCAAGGATAGTTTTAAGAGGATCCGTTTTCACGTGGACTTAGCATCTGACCCAGGCCAAGATACTTCCCCAAGAGAAATGAAAACACATGTCCACAGGGAGACTTGCAGGGTACTTGAATGATCTGGGGCATCGTAGGCTGTGCGGAGCCTGAATTTTATTCTAAGGACAGTGGGGACTCTGTACGGCAGAGTTTCTCGTCCTCCACCCTATGGACATTTTGGTGCAGGTAATTCTTTGTTTTGGAGGCTGCCCTGTGCATTGTAGACGTTTAGCATCATTCCTAGCTTCTGCCTACTAGAGGCCAATAGCACACACACACACCCTCCCATTGTGACAACCAAAAATGTCTCCCTACGTGGCCAAATGTCCTGTGGAGGGCAAATTCTACCTGACCGAGGACCATTGCCAGAGAGCAATTTGGGTTGGAAAGGGACATGATCAGATTTACACTTTTGAAAGGCCAAGCCCCAGTCCTGGCCCAGCGTCAAGCACGCGTCCCCAGCCTCAGCCGGTGGGCGTGTCGCATCCATCTGGACACAGGGATTGGTTCAGGGAGGGGCCTGTGACCCAGTCACATCCCAAGAGGCACCGTGAAATGTGGGCTAAGAATTTTGGGAAAGAGAATCTTGTTTCTGACTATCTTCTCCCCCTCCCCACTGCACCGGAGGTCTGAGAGGACATAGGCCCCGCAGTGGCATCAACACACAGCAAGCAGAAGCCGGGAGAGGGAGAGGAACAGAGACCCGATGACTTCGTCTGCATCCCGATGCCAGCCCTACCCATGGACTTTCTATTTACAGGAGACCCCAAATTCAGACTTGCTGAGACTTTTTACCCAAGGAGGCCTAACTGCCACGATAGGGCTTGGACTTGGGCTTCCGTCCTCCGCGTAGCTTTGCTCTGCCTGCCCTTTGCCAGCCAAAATTCTCACCTTCAGGTTCTGCTGGTTCCTAGTTCTGCAAAAGCCTCAGGCAAACAACCACTGCCTCAGCCAGTTCCTTTCACACAACCCAGATAAGCAGCTAAAAAAAAAACCAGTGTGATACAAGCAGCCAAGAGTTTACAAGTTAGAGAAAATAAGACAACGTTAGAGTAAAATCAAACTACACAGGACCGACTTTATAAACACAGTGGGTTCCAAGAGAGGGAAAGATGGCATCTAACCAGGAGCATGAAAAACTTCTCTGGGAGGAAATTTACCAGCCTGACAAGACCTGAGGGAGGCAGAGAAAAAACACCAAATCAGGTGTTATGCAAGGCTACAAGGGTGACCACAGAATAGCAACAGCGCACGATAATAAGTAGCACCGACTGCGTACTCACTTTATGCTCTGCGCTGTTATTTTACATTCTATGATAACCCTTGGTGGCAGGGATGGTTATTATCCCCATTTTACAGATGAGGAAGCTGAGACCCAGTTGCACTAATGCCACACGGCCAGTAAGAAGCATCAGGTCTCAAACCTCCAAGTCCATCGGACTCCAAAGTCCAAATTTTTAACACTAGAAAGACGGCAGAGGAGTTGCCCAGCAATTGTAGGGAGATAAAAGACAGGAGAGTGGGTTGGGAACGATACATATGATTTCAAATGTCTGTATGTGAAAAGACAGATTGCAAATGAACACAATGACATTCATATGTTAATGCAGGGGGTAAACTCAGTTTTGTAGAATAATGAGAATTTTTAGGATAGGATTTAAGATGAAAGTAAATAGCAGCTGTATCTCACAGCAGGATTGTGTTATATGTCTTTACATTGAGCAGTTATGCACCTAAATGTCAGAAAGACACACATTTTACTAGGAAACAAGTTAATTATGAACCACTAGGGTTAAGTTAGATATGGCATTCATACATCCACAGAGTGGGTCGTTACACAGACATTAGAAGTGGTGAGGCTAATCTACACCAGAAAAACAGGAAAACACTCACGGCCCCGGTTAGTCATGGCAGATGGGACACACTTTATCACCACTCCCTCCCATAACCTCCCAGAAATGACCATCAGAGAATTTTAAAAGGTCTAAGTTAGTGAGGAAAAGGAAAATGGGAGATGAAACAACATCAGACAAAGGGATGTCAATACAATTTTAGAAGATGGAAAGAAAGTGATAAGTGTATTAGCAGAATACAGAGATGGGGCCAGGAAGAACCAAGCTAATTCCCACTGTAGAAGCCAAGGGAGTCTAGAAACTGAAAATGTCAGTTACATACGGAGTGTCTATAACAAAACATATGGCTGCTGTCACACACTACCATACAGTGTGTGGCTTATAAACAACAGAAATTGACTTCTCACAGCTCTGGAGGCTAGGAAGTCCAAGATCAAGGTGCTGGCAGATCAGGGTGTCTGGAAAGGACCTGCTTCCCAGATGGCTGTCTCTTCACTGCGTCCTCACATGGTGAGGGGTGAGGGATCTCTCTGGGGTCCCTTTTATAAGGGCACTGATCCCAATCATGAGGACTCCACGCCCACAACCTAATCACCTGCCAACGGCCCTACCTCCTAACACCATCACTTTGGGGTTAGGATTTCAACATGGGAATTTTGGGGGGACACAAACATTCAGACAGTAGCATGGAGGCTTTAGTGAGTTGAAACTGAAAATTGAAGGACTGGTTAGAAGTCGGTTTTAGGAAAAGCTAGACTCCTCCCACCGCATGGAGCAAGTGACTATATCACTCCAGCCACAGCATAAGACAGTCTAAATGAATGATTCTCTGGAGAAAATGAATCAGAGAGAGTCCAGATGTGGAAAGAGGCACAGTAAAGGAGGGAGTAAGTAGTTGGCCAGATGACAGGAGGATTAAGTGACAGTGTACTTAGGAATGGTGACATTCCCAAGCTCCTACCTCCCATAGTTCCCACAGTGATGACAGTCATGCTGAGACATCTGAAATAACCAGGATAAACAAAGTTATGCTGCAATAACAAAATCCTTCAATCACAGAACAAAACAACTAAAGTGTATTGGTTGCTCAAGTTCATGTCCTTACGGATTATATATTTGCCCAGTCTGATGGAGAAGCCATGATCTGAAAGGCCAATGACCCCATGCCTAGAAAAAAGATGGGTTTGAACGGTCCCGCATTGGCCATTAAATGCTCCAGCTTGGAAGTGACACACGTCATATTTTTTTTTAGGTGAAATTCACATAAACACAAAACTAACCATTTTAAAGTGAACAATTCCCAGGTATTTAGTACATTCACGACGTTGTTGCAACCACTACCTCTATTTAGTTCAAAAGCACTGTCATCCCCCCAAAAGGAAACCCTGTACCCAGGAGCAGTTGTTTCCCACTTCCCTCTGCCCCCTGCCTCTGGCGCCCGTCAATCTGTGTTCTGTCTCTGTAATCTATTCCAGATATTTCATATGCCTTCCTTTCTCAATACAGTGTGTTCAGATTCCATATTTCCAAATTTGCCTTCTCACTAAAACTTACCTGTAATCTCAAAATCAATAGCCAAGGTGCTTCTGTGGGAATTCATGGAGACACACAGAGGGCATCGAGTGTCTGAGTTGGTCAACACGCAGGTTCCCACCTGAGATGGAACAAGGCAACACTCTGCCTTCTTGGTTCAGCTCTCCTCCTGTAATTAAGTGTTATTTTTGCAGTATTTTTGGTGCCATACTTTTCATATTTTTTGTGCTTTTTACTGTTGGTTTTGCTGTTTAAAATGGCCACCAAGCATAGTGCTGTCTAGTGTTCCTAAGAAAATACATGTGTTAAGCTTATTCAGGCATGAGTTATAGTGTTGTCGGTCAAGAGTTCAATGATACTCAATCAACAATGTCTATTAAACAGGGTGTCTTTAAACAGAAACACATAAAACAGGTTATGGGTTGACCAGTTGATGAAAATGTTATGTCCAGAGGCTTGCAGGAAGTGAATTTCCCATAGGAGCAAGGGTTCAGTATTTGCTAATTCAGTGTTCACTGTGACTTTATAGATCATTTTATAGTAACTACGAATAACAAGAAATCAACTGTCAGTAGAATTACACAATATGTGACCTTTTGTCTGGCCTCCTTCACTTGGCATGACATCTTTGAGGTTCATCCACATTGTAGCACGTGTCCTTTTATGGCTGAATAATGTTCCATTGTATGGATATATCACAATTTGTTTATCCGTTCATTAATCAATCGACATTTGGACTGTTTTCATGTTTTGGCTATTGTGAATAATGCTGCTATCAGCATGTGTGTACGTGCACCTATTTGAGTACCTGTTTTCAATTATTTTAGGAATATATCTAAAAGTAGAATTGCTGAGACATATGGTAATTCTATGTTTAACTTTTCTGGAAACTGTCAGAACAGTTTTCCCCAGTCGCTGAACCATTTTACATCCCCCCCAGCAATACACAAGGGCTCCATTTTATCCACATCCTCGCCAACACTTGTTACTTTCTGAGGTTTTTTTAACTGTAGCTGTGTGTGTGAAGTGGTACCTCACTGTGGTTTTTACTTGTATTCCCCTAATGAGATGTTGAACATCTTTTTATGTGTCTGTTGGCCATTTATTCACCTTCTTTGGAGGAACATCTGTTTGAATCTTTTGTCCATATTTTAATTGGGTTAAAACATGACTTTTATAAGATATATGATTTGCAAATATTTTCTCCCATTTTGTAGGTTGTCTTTTTACTTTCTCAATAATGTCCTTTGATTCACAGAGTTTTTAATTTAATGAAGTCCAATTTGTCTATTTTTCTTTTGTTGCTCATGCTTTTGGTATCATATCTAAGAGTCCATTGCCAAATCTAGGATCAGGAAGATTCATCTCTGTGTTTTCTTCTAATATTTTTATAGTTTTAGCTCTTACATTTAGGTCATTGATAAATTTTGAGTTAATTATGAGGTTAGGGTCCAATTTCATTCTTTTGCACATGGATATCAGTGATCCCAGGACCATTTCTTGAAAAGACTATTTTTTTCTCCCATTGAATGGTCTTGGCACCCTTGTCAAACACCAATCGATCTAGATGTATGGGGTTATTTATGATTCTCAGTTCTATTTCATCAGTTTATATGTCTATTCTTATGTCAACATCATGTATTTTTGATAACTGTAGCTTTGTAGTAAATTTTAATATCAAGATATGTGAGTCTTCCAGCTTTGTTCTTATTTTTCAAGATCCTTTTAGCTATTGGGGGTTGCTTGTAATTCCATACATATTTGAGAATCAGCTTTTCCATTTCTGAAAAAAAAAAAAAATGGGCATTGAGATTGCATTGAATCTGTAGATTGCTTTAGGTAGTATTGGCATCTTAAAAATATTGTCTTCCAATCCATGAACATGGGATGTCTTCTTATTTGTTTAGATCTTCTTTAATTTCTTTCAGAAGTATTTTAGTGTTTAGCGTACAAGTCTTGAACCCCCTTGATTAAATATATTGCTAAGTATTTTTATTCTTTTTGAAGCTATTGCAAGTGGAATTGTCTTAATTTTCTTTCCAGATTGTTCATTCTGAGACACACATTGTTTCCATTCATAGATCATTGGTTAGAATTATTCACAGGTCCAGGCTGACCTCAAGGGATCAAGTGTGATTAAAAGGAGGAAAACCAGAAATATCTAATGAACAGCACCAAAGGCTACCACAACCTTCAAGGAGGAGATTGCAGAATTCTTCTCTAGGAACCTGAATAGCCCAAGAGAAAAGACTTGTGGATGCTGACAATTGGAGTTCTCTAACAATATAGCAGGAACCCTCACGTCTCCCTACAATGGAGCCCACCAGTCTACAAACCTCTCTTTACACCAGAGCTTTCAATAAGCTTTCAGTGCCTCACTCTAAAATATAGACTGGCAGCCAAAGACCCCAGACATCTGAGAAAAGATTTTAATATGAGGGACAAATCCAAAACAATCAGAAAAAAGGCAAACAGTCACAATGAGGGGAATGAAGTAAACTTCTGAAAAGCTACCACAAATATCTTAGGGAAATCATAGATAATATAGCATTCCCAGAACAAGATAGGATATCTTTTTTTTTTTTTTTTTTTTGCTTAAGGAATACTCAGGGAACAGAAAGCTCTTGGAAATTAAGAAAGCAAGAAGTAAAAAAAAATGTTCAATGCAAGGAACGGAAGAAAAACTTGGGGAAATCTTCCACAGAGAGGAGAAAATAGAGGACATTAGAAGATCATACAAGGCCAGGCCAGACACGCTGGCTCATGCCTACGTATAATCCCAGCACTCTGGGAGGCTGAGGCAGGAGGATCACTTGAGCCCAGGAGTTTGGCTAGGCTGATGCCATGGCACTCTCTAGCCCGGGCGACAGAGTGAGAGTCTGTCTTAAAAAAAAAAAAAAAAAAAGTACTGTGTCATGATCTCTCTAACTTCCTTTAAAATAGTTCATGAAGCCACAATGAGCTATTACTCCAGATGTGCTAGAATGGCTATCATAAAAAAAGACACCAAAAACAGATGTGGGTTCCTGTTTGTCTTCCCTCTCCCTGACCTCATGTCTAGCTTTTTTTCTCCCAACCACAGCCCTTGCTGACCTACAGCAACTTTAAGCCCCAGATCACATGCAGAGGTAACAGTCTTCCATAGACTTTTCTGCCAGCTCCCACAACTGTTTAACATCTCAGTAATAAATCCCATATTATTAGCAATAAGGACTCATAAAGGTTCTGCTTCCCCAGTCGAATCCTAAGTGATGTAGTCATGCTACTCATTATCTGAGGAAAGGCATCTGTGTATGTATAGATGTTACTTCAAGCATAGACTACCTCTGACAGGCCTCACCAGACACTAGTAGGTGTCTGCTAGGAGCAATTTGGAAGTCCAGTGGCAGGGAGACCTACTTTTTACCCATTTGTTTTGTTTGATTTTTTTTTAACCTGGTGCATGTATAAATTTTAAAAGTACAAGCTCATGGTAAAATATAACATTCAGAAAAAGTGCATAATGTATGCAGACTCTGTAGTGGTATCTGATTGTGGTTTTAGTGTGCATTTCCCTGACTGCAAATGAAGCTGAGCACTTTTTCCTATGTTTACTGGCCATATCAATTTCCTTCATTTTGAAAGGGCATGTTAAAGTCCTTTGCCATTTTTCTAGCAACTAACTGTCTTTTTCTTAATGATGTCAAGGAGTTTTTTATTTGGTCTGGGTACAAATGCTTTATCACTTGTATGTATTTGAAGTATCTTCTACTACTCTGTGGTTTTCTTTTTGTAAAACCTTCTTTTGAAGAAGTTTCTTTTGATGAAGAGAGTTTCTAAATTTAGTTCAGTTTAATGTACCAAACTATTCCTTTATTGCTTTGCTCTTTGTGTCTTAAACTTAAGTCTTAACAACTTTAGTCTTGTGATAAGTCTTGATACCCAGTAAAGCAAATCTTCCTACTTCAGTGTTCCCCCCGCCCAAGAGTGCCTTGGCTACTTTTCCTCCTTTTCATTCGTATATCAATTTTGGAATCAGATTGTCAAGTTCTAAAAAAAAAAAAAAAGTGAGATTTTGATTGAGATTGCCTTTGATCTATAAATCAATGCAAGAAGAGTTGACACCTTCCAATCTTAAATCTTTTCTAATCAATGAACATAGTACATCTCTCCATTTATTTAGGTCTTCTTTAATGTCTCCCAATGAAGTTTTATAATATTTTCCATTGAGGTGTTGTATATCTTTTGTGAGATTGTAGATCTTCTTATTAGGTACTCCTTGGGTGTAAGAAAAGGATCTCCTTCTCACCATCTTGAACAGTTTAAATTGTTTTTAACCACATGCATGTTTTTCAAAATAAAAACTGAGACTTTTTGAATCAGTGCTATATTACCATTGTTCAAACATCAAAACTCTAAGAAGGCATATAGTGGAAATCTCTCACTTCTGTGCTCATTCGTGTTCCCAATCCTTCTTCCCCAATAGGAACTGCTATTATTTATCCTTCCAGAATTCTTCATGCATATGTCCCTAAATGTACATTTCCTCTCTTCCCAAAAAAAATGCCATAAACTGTGTGTCTTCCTGGCTCACTCTCTCATCAGACTTGTTGGACATCGTGAGAAAATGTGGGTGCACAGTAATTGTGTTACTTGGGTTCAGGTGAATCTGTGTTTGCAAGGCCCAGTGCAGGTGACAAAGAGATCTCTTTGGAGAAGTGCTCCTGTGTTGCACTCTGGTCTCTCCACAGCCCTTCTTTATTTTTGATCATCATTTATTAAGTGACAGAGAGCCAGGCTCTGCGCTGTGCTAAGCACTTTACATACACGGCACATGTTTTCTCTTTCTCTCCTCCCCGCAACCAGGGCTCACGTATCCATCAGTTACAGGAAGCACAGAGCCTAAGGACCACAAAGCCTTTAGGGTCCCATGAAAATGTTTTAACACTTTTAAAATCAGAAGAAAAAATAAATAAATATAACTCTGCCTTTATTGTATTCATCTTTATACCAATGTAGTCATAAAACATAGTTTTTTGTTTTTTTTTTTTGAGACAGAATCTTGCTCTGTTGCCTGGGCTAGACTGCAGTGGTGTCAGCCTAGCTCACAGCAACCTCAAACTCCTGGGCTCAAGCAATCCTTCTGCCTCAGCCTCCTGAGTAGCTGGGACTACAGGCATGTGCCACCACACATGGCTAATTTTTTCTATTTTTAGTAGAGACGGGGTCTTGCTCTTGTTCACGCTGGTCTCAAACTCCTAACCTGAAGCGATCCTCCCACCTTGGCCTCCCAGAGTGCTAGGGTTACAGGCGTGAGCCACTGCACCCAGCCATAAAATATAATTTTAAAAAACATTTTTCTTATAGAGGAAGGAGTCCACAAAAAAGTCTTAATGTGGTCCAGCCAGCAGCCCTGTGACGTAGATACTATTGTTATACAGTTTATACAAGGGAGGAAACCAGCGTCTGAGAAGTGACTTGGCCAAGGTCAGACAGAAAGTGTGGGAACAGGGACTTGAAGCCAAGCCTGGGGGACGCTAAAGCTCTCGTGCCGGGCCACCGAGCAGAGAGATCCTGATCCCCAGGGGCTGTGTCTGGCCACAGCTGGAGAAGTCTACCCTAGAAGGTGACTCAGAGATGTAATAGTGTCTTCAAATATTCAATATTTCAAAGGCTGTCATGCGAAAAAGGATCAGGCCTTTTGCATTGCTTCTGAGAATGGAGCTACGAGAGGTGGAGTGGGGTTTCAAGAAGGCAGATTTCGATCGAGTGGCAATCACGTCACTTACTGGAAGTGATAAGATCCTGTCAGCGGTGGTTTATTCTGAAAATCACAGACAAATGTTACCAAAAGTTACCAGAAGTTCAGCACTTGTCCGCCAGCATCTCCATGATTACTAAGACTCCAAGACTCATTCCTCGTTTTTCATGGACATGTAATTTAAATTCTTTCTGTGAGTCAGGCAACCCCAAAGCGGGGGCAGTCATAAGCTCTGCTTTCGTTTTTGTTTTTTTTTTAAGGCATTTTGACAGTCTATGGTCCAGATCAGGGTCTCTACATCTGTTCTTTTAAAGGCCTTGTACGAGGGCTTTGCTATTATTCCAAAGCTTGGGATCCAGATGCGACAGAACCCTGCCATTCCTAGGAACCCACGCAGTTGTCGCGGGTTCCCTTGCTAATATGGAATCCCAGATGAGTAACCCGCTGTTTGCAAATGTGTCTAATTTCAGGTACTGCAAGTCCCCCGCTAAGCCCTCACCAAACAGGGCAGGAGAACCTTTCAAATCCCTGAGGCAACACAGTCCAGCAGCACCGCAAGGCCACCCTAGTCCCGGTATCCTGCCATTCCAATGCGACTGAGTACCATTCATAGTCACCTGGACAATATCATTAACAGCACATAGATCCTGCCCGAGTCTATACTCGTTGGTATGGGGAATTTACATTCCTTCCGTACATCCCAGGGTCCTATAGGCCTATACGGCCTTATTCACTTTTTGGTAGCTGCTTCTGGCAAATGCTGCAATGATGCGCAAGTCTGCTGAGGTCCGAGCTTCAAAGCCAACTGCTCTGCAGTGGCAGCCTCTGGTGTGCTTCACCAGGCCCTGGCACTCATCCAGCAGGAGCCTGGCAGCGCCATGGAAGGGGAGCTTCTGATGCTTCTGGAACAGCTCCTGGTGCTCCCACTGTTTGCCCAGGTCTGCCAGCTTTGGCGGCGGGGTGGCAGCAGGAGTAGCTCCAGCTCCCGTGGCGGCTCTCTGGGGTTCACCTCCTGGGCCCACAGAGACGAGTTCCTCAGCTACTGCTGCCTCACCTCGGCCTCGCCCCTGCCCCGCCTGCCACCCCCTGCCTGGCTCGCAGAGAACCTGCTGTGTGCAGCTGATGCCAGGGGCTGGGGCAGTGGCAAAGGGAGAGGCCGCTTCTGCCCACGCAGCTTGGCGGCGGTGGCACTCCTGTGCCAATTACAAGGCCTGCTAATCAAGTCCCCACTGCCAATCGTCCCCAGGGCTTCTGTGGGGATGTGTGGATTAGAGCCACTAGTGAGCCCTGGGCGCCTCCTTCATCGTCTTAGTCCTGGATAGAAAAACCATTTGCTCTCCTGGAGGGTTTCTTGTTACCTGGAGCGCTTTGCAATTTGGGCCAGTATTCTTTCCAAGGTCCTTCCTTTTTACAAAAAGTACACTGATTGTACATCCACCTGGGGCAACTTTTTTTTTTTTTTTTTTTGCCCTTTCCTTTTGACTGTCTCAAAGGACCCTTGGGTGGCGCAGCTGACAGAGCACACGTAGGTTTCAGTTTCTGTTCTTCCCTAGCGTTATATGCTTCAAAGGCAGTGTCAGCAAGCCGTGAGGGCTTCAAGCCGGTTGTCCCACACTGCAGCTTCCTCATACATCTGGAGCACTCTGCCCTATAAACGTCGTATTAATCACGTACGTATTTCCAGGGGCCCCTGTATCTGCATCTGTACAATTCCAATATGCCTGACAGATGTGTTCTAAAATTCAGAAGGATCTTCCTTAGTTTTTTGTTGTAATTCCTAGACCTTGTTTAAACTCTCCTGTCTAGGCCCTCCCCTCCGGAGTCCTGCAAGAATAAACTTTCGATAACGATTTATCCTCACCCTGTCTGCATTGGGATCCCTATTTGTGTGAGTCCAATAATACCCTGCTGGCTGTCCGTGTGCATCCAAGCCCCCTACCTGATATTTTGTAATGGAAATTGCCTTGCCCCACCTATGGGTGCCCTCTGGCCAAATTGAGTTCCTTGCCCCGTCTTAGAAGGAGAGACCATTCTCACTCCTGAGTCATAATCTAGTGGGCTTAGGACTGAAGAGTCATAACCTAGTGGGCTTAGGACTGAAGAATGGGTCCCAGTCACGCCCTCGCCATCCACTCCCATGGTGCCAAGATGGTGGCGGGTGGTGGCAGCAGCATTTGCCCCAGTTATGCCTCCCCACGGGGGCCACTTCCTGAGCTGGTGGCAGGGTTACGGTGGGGGCGGGAGGAAGGCTGATCCCATTAGTGCCCTCCGTGACCACCACATGGGGGGGGGTCCCCAGCAGCACGAGCTCGAGCGTAGCCGAGCCCATAGTGCCTTCCCCTGCAGGTAGGGAGGGGAGCTGGCAGCGGGGCAGCGGGTTCATAATATCCAACCTGGTTAGTCCCACCCCGATTTCATTACGTGGCCTTTCAGCCTCTTTGTTATGCAATTACATGGAAGATTGTACATACGGGATCTTATCCCATTTACCTGAACTTTGACAAAATAATTCCAGTTGTAAGACAGTGCAATAATTTAAGGTTCCTTTCAGTGGCCACTTCTCCTCACACTCCAGCACGTACGTTGGATTACGACACCACCATTCTCTTTGAGACATGGACTTTTAGCTACAAGTTGGCCATTCAGCCAAGACTCTCCCCAGGGGGCTTTCAGATGGAATAGAAACGGAGCCTCCCTTGTTGGCAACAAGCACAACGTGACAAGTAGACAATACAGGGAATTCCTGACGCAAATCATCTTAGTGCCAAGGCCTTACCAGACAAATGGGACCTTCACAGACGAGAACTAAATTCTCTCATGGGAACCTTCTCCAAAGGGGTGGAATCCAGGGTCTTGGTGTGCACACTGGGGACCTTACCAAAAATGGCTGAGGCGTCACAACATTTCCCAAATCCATTTCCTTTTTCTCAACAACGTTCAAGTTGGTCGGAGCTGCATCTATTTCAGAGAGAAAGAGATGCGAGTTCCCCGGAACCAAACAGGTAAGGGCAGCTGCTGGGTGGGTACCTTACTATCTCACCCGGACAAGATGCTGCTCCTACTGGCAAAGACCCGGGGCTGCTCCCCAATTCTTCCAGCCATGGCAGCAGTCACGGAGTGCTGTTCCACCAGGGACACCAAATTCTGTTGCCAAAAGTTCAGTACTTATCCCTGTGGCCAAATGAAGAATAAGGACAAGCAGTTTGAGGGCAAGGAAAGAGAAGTTTATTAATTTGCTGGCAAATGAGGAGGATGGTAGACTCTCATCTTAAAAGGCCATCATCCTATGTATAAGCAGAAATACAAAACTTTTAAAGGGACTTTTCAGCTTTGGGCTATTGCTGTTTTACTACAACATCTCCGGTGAAGACAATCTGGTGACTTCTGCGTGGAAAATTCTGTTGAGGCATCTCCTGTGGTACGTAGAGCAAAAGACCATCCCCTGCCCCTCTGATCACTGGCCTCGGACAGGGATGCAGGTTTTAATTCCCAAAAAGAGGTGGGGGAGTGGGTTAATGATTACATTGATCTTATAACACATTTTGCTCTTTTTCAGGCCTTTACTTCTGTTACACAAGGAGTTTGGCCCCAGTTCCTAACAAGAGAAGAATTCAAAAGAAGGCTGCGTCACAGGGGATTGCTGCCTGGGGAGGGGAGTTGGACAAGAACTCCGAGAACTTTTATGTCCTTTACAGCACTATGATTCTACAGTTGCAAATATCAGCAGCTCAGCAGCACAGAGGAGGTGGACTCTCCCCTGCCCTACCCCAATTTCACCAATTCTTATTGAACCTTCTCATATACCACTGGCAGAAGAACAAATGGATACAGTTTTTTTGGAAGGGTTGTTTGGTGGCATTCATTAGAATTTAAACTGTTCATACCCTTTGACTCAGCAATTCTGTAGGCAGGTAAGAATCTATCCTACAACATAAACACAAAAATAATGCAAAGATGTTTGTCCGGGGATGTTGACCATAGTATGTTTATCCTAGCAAAAAGTTGGCAACAACCTAAGTGTCCATCGGTAAGAGACTAGTTAAGTGAACGCTGACATACAATTGATACATTGTTCAGTGTATCAATGGCCTGCTCTGTTGTAGCATTACTGAAAGTTCAACAGTTGTCCCTGAGGCCACATCAGAAGAATGAGGACAAGTGGTTTGAGGAAAAGGAAAGAGAAGTTTATTAATTTGTGGGCAAATGAGGAATATGGCAGACTCCCATCTCAAAGTACCACAGTCCTACCCATAAGCAGAAATACAGAGCTTTCAGCTTAGGGCCCCGTTGCTGTCTAAATACAGTTGATGGTCCTGATCGACCCATCTCCAGTGAAGACAATCTCGTGACCTCTGCCTGGACAATTCCATTGAGCCATCTCCTGTGGCACAAAGAACAAAGGACACTCTCCTGCCCCTCTGATTACTGGCCTCGGGGAGGGATGCAGGTTTTAATTCCCAAAAGGGGGGGGGGCGCGGAGTTTTAAAGAGACAACTTGTAAAACATTTAACCCTTCTTCAGGCTGTTCCCTCTATTACAGTAGCCCTAGGGACTCACCCATGGGCATAAGTGACAAGGATCCTCACCCTCTTGGAAGTACCTGCTATGGAGGGTGGGGGAATGTCTGACAACACACAAACACACTTAATAAGTAAATCATCCAGCATCTTAGGAGATAAGGGCAGTGAAGGGAGCCTGGGAATGTGGGGTGGGAGTGAGGAAGGGTTGCAGTTTGAAGCAGAGTGGTCAGGGTAGACCTCCCCGAAATGGTGAAATTTGAGCAAAGACTTGAAGATCGTCAGTAGGACAGCTACACTTTCTATTGTTCTACATTGGAAATTCACTGGGACACACTTGGGATGGGCCTGGCATCCGGCAGGCTCTGGAAGGACAGTAGTGACTGTTCATTTTAGTCCTGAAATTAACGAGAACTCACAAAGTGCTCTACAGAAGCACTTCTTGGCCAGGAGCAGTGGCTCACACCTGTAATCCTAGCACTCTGGGAGGCTGAGGTGGGAGGATCGATTGAGCTCAGGAGTTCAAGACCAGCCTCAGGAAGAGTGAGACCCTGTCTCTACTAAAAATAGAAACAATTAGCAGGGCAAGCAGGCATATTGGGGCATGCCTGTAGACCCAGCTACTCGAGAGGCTGAGGCAGGAGGATTGCTTGAGCCCAGAATTTTGAGGTTGCTGTGAGCTAGGCTGACGCCACGGCACTCTAGCCTGGGCAACAGAGCGAGACTCTGTCTCCAAAAAAAATAAAGAAGAAGAAGCAGCACTTCTTACCTAAAGAAGATTCCTAAAGGCATTTCAGTTTGCAAATGAGGGATGGGGAGGGTGTGGGTTCCGATGAGGAGGTGAATTTCATCTGCCTCCCCAGAAAGGAATCACAACATCTCTCCCAAGGGAAAGGTTCCTGCCCGTGCTTGCTGTGTGCCTGCCTGCCTTGGTGGCAATCTGCCCATCGTGTTTCCATTGGTTTAACTGTGTGGGGGAGGCTGCTCAGCACGCTTTGTCCTTGCTCAAGCCCTGCAGGGCCTCCCCCATTAGGTAATAATGAAGCCATTGGTGTGGTAAGATCCCGCCCTGGACAGGATACTAACAATGAGCAGCTACTTAACAGTGGGAGCTGGTCCCCTATCAATGCATTTGTCCTGAGTCATGGTGACAGCGCCGTGGGAGGCGCCAAAGGACTCGGTTGCTCGCTTTCCCTGAGTCCAGGCAGGCCTCATCTAGTTCCTTCTAAAACTGGCCCTGCCTCCTCTCTAGGGTCACAGCCACCAGGGTCTGCTCTGGCTCACATATTCCCTTAGGCGGAGCGAGCTGCTTCTTCAAGGGGAAAAGAGACAAAAAAATTTCAACCCCAATTCAGAAATAGGCACCCCAAGAGAGGTCAATAAAGTCCCAACTGGGGGCTAGGAAAGGCTTCATTGGCATGGAAGACATTGGCATTGGGACTGGGGGAGGCCAACTGGGATGTGACACACAGAAATGGGGGATGGTATCCTGGTCAGAGGGCACAGCCAAGAAAAAGGTCCAGAGGCTGCCGTCTATGGAACATATTCAAGATATTCTAAGCAATTCCTTTTGTCTGAAGCATCATGATAAAGAAAAGAATAAATAATAGCAATAACTAGCATTCATTGGGTGCTTGCTATGTGCCCAGCTGCATTGTAATCACTTTCTACTCCATTTAACCCTCACTGTAGTCCTATGGGAAAATATCTTAATATCCCAACTCTACAGGTGAGAAAATGGGGACAAAGATAGATTGAGAATTTGCCCATGTATAGCTGAAGGGTTTGTAAAATGTAACCACCAACAATAACAACCACACCTCCACTGCCATCGATTGATCGCCAAGCACTGCCTTGAGTGTTGGACATTCCTCCTGTTCTGATACAATCCTTATTGTCCCGATGAGGAAACTGAGGCTTGGGCAGAGTGAATGCCTGGCTTGAAACCATGCAGCTGGTTACAGGGAGAGCCAGGGTGGAAGTCCAGGACTGACTTCGGAGTCCTAATTTTTAACCACTCTGTGGAATCACAATTTCCTTACCCACAAAGAGCCCATGAAGATGTGTTCTGTACATATTCATCTGGCAACGGGAGCTTGGCGGGAAGGAGGAAGGAAGCCTTAAGGTCAACAAGATGAGCAGTGCCCAACCTTTCTGCATATCAGAATCATGGCGGTAGGTATTAAAATACACACGCCTGCAGGTCTGAGCCAGCAGGTTTGAGGTGGGACTCTTGAGTCATATTTTAACAAAGATTTCTGGTGATCCCTGAGGACTTAATTCTGACTTTTTTCTTTTGCCCAAATTCCTTTTGAAGAGCCTGGTGAATCACACCTACAGATGATAAAATCTCACTCAACGGGTTTTGTTAACCCAATATACTGTGGTGTATTTCCCAACCTGGGCCTGGTATAGCATCACATGACATAGAAGACCCCCTTACCTTAACTCAAGCCTTCCCTTCCACTGACTATAGGTCTTTAGACAAAGCTTAACTCTTTCAACCAATTGTCAACTAAATTGTCCTTAGAACCCACCTATGACTTGGGAGCTCCCACTTTGAGATGTCCCACCTTTTCAGGCTGAACCAGTGTATACCTTCCGTGTCTTGATTTATTATTTTACCTGTAATTCCTGTCCCCACGAATGCGTAACACCAAACTGTAATCCAGCTGCCTTGGGCACATTTTCTCAAGTCCTCTTGAGAACTTGTCCCCTGGGCCCTGGTCACACACATTCAGCTCAGAATAAACCTCTTTAAATTATTTTAGAGTTTGGATACCAACAATTCCTGGCACCCAACTTGGAGCTCAGAGAAGACTCAGGACTCCTGAAGGAGTCACCCGAACCCAGAGCTAAGGCACTAGCCTGGGCCCATTGACCACGCCACTCCCCACTTCGAGCCTCTCTGCTGGTGGAACCTGCTAATTCTTCCAGAGCCCTGGACCTCTTGCTCTTGGTTGATGGTCATGGTTTATTCTGAGCTGTGGGTTCTTTTCCAAGGAAGCTGTTGTTTGGGACCCTGGTTTGATTTGAAAGTGCATTCTAAAGGGCTGTCTCCATTGCCTTTTCCTCTCAAAATTCATCTAATTGGCTTGTCTGTGCGATTGTGCAAGGGACCGAACTGTCCTTTTCATAGATAAATGAGAGACTGAGTTCCTCAGCTCCGAAAAGAAAGGGCATTACTCCTCCTGCCCGAAAGGTGCCCCTGGGGTACTGGGGGCCTGGGTGGAAGTATCTGGGGCTATTCCACATGACGTGAAGTGGCCCTAAAGAGAACCCCCCCTACAAGATTAATTAAAATGAGGCCCACTCAGGAAACACATATAAGAGCTGATCATTCAGCATTTTTGTTGTTGTTGTTTGTTTGTTTGAGGCAGGGACTCACTCTGTCATCCTGGTAGAGTTCAATGGTATGATTGTAGCTCGCTGCAACCTCAAACTCCTGGGCTCAAGCGATCCTCCTGTCTCAGCCTCCTGAGTAGCTGGGACTACAGGTGATGCCACCATGCCCGGCTGATTTCTCTATTTTTGGTAGAGACGGGGGTCAAACTGCTGAGCTCACGTGATGCTGCCACCTCAGCCTCTCAGAGTGCTAAGATTACAGGCATGAGCCACTGCGCCTGGCTACCAGAGCTGATCACTCAGCGTTTTGAACCCTCTCAGAGGCAGGAGACCTCCGAAGAGAGAAACCCAGACACACAAGAAGACAGGAAAGACTCAGTGGTGAAACACTGTGGAATCCCAGCCACAGTTAGCACACTCTGATCCACTACGCTAAGCCCTGGGCCACAGTTCAGTTCCTTCTTCTAAAGAAAAACAGGAAACAAATCCTCTAAAAATGTGGAAAGGCAAGGAGAACGGGCCCCCTTCAGGCACCCCAGCCGGTTCCATGTTTGATAATTATGGCGCCTCTCCCTGCAAGTATTTGTGTAAAGGGGAAGATCTTACTAAGGACGACCTAGATCTGAAGTTTCCAGAATGGGAAACTTTCGATATTCCCAAATTGGTTTTCCTGAACGCTAAACTAGAGAAATTAGGCTCCCGAATCAAGGAGAATGAATGGGGGTTATGCTATAGCTGGCACTTGGAATCACCCAAAAGAGGGATGACAAACTCGCCTCCCTCCAGGAAGTTAGCAAGAAAATATCTGAGATTGTCTTGGAATTAAAGACACTAGCAGAAGCCGCTTCTGAAATCAGGAAGGTGCCAAAAATTCTCTCCTACTGCTCCTAATTCTAATTAATACTTAAGAGCTATGATCCAGGGCTTTCTGGCCTGTAACAGCCAATTGAGTTACTGGTCCCCCAAAACAAGCTGAGGAATGCTTTAGGGTAGCGACTGGAAGCAGCCTTTACAAGATTTTGACAAAATAGATGGAAACAGGACAGAAAAATGCAGAGAGTTTGGTAATTGTCTCTGTGAGAACTTACTGTAAATATTCCCCAATGTTATAGATTGGGCAAAGGTACAACAATGTATTATAAAATATGCCCAAATGAAACCATACTTGATTTTTATACCAGATTTGAAAAAACATTCAAACAACATTCAGTGATACCTCCCAAAAACTTTGAGCATGGTAAAAGCAACACTTTACTAAATTCTGGATTTGTACAAGGCTTAGATGATGAATTAGTGACCTTGATAAAGAGAAATCAATGTGCCTTGGGCTTCTCTGCCCACTAGCAACCTAACCACCCTAGCTGAGCAATTATCGCAAGCTATCATTAAGAAGCAAAAGAAAACAGCCTCTAAGATTATGAGTTTGCAACCAAAGCAACTTAGTAACCAAGTTGGAAGGTTACAAGGGTTCTGTTCTGGCAGAGATCACTAGCCAAAGAGGAAGCCATTTGCTACTATTGCAAAAAGAAAGGACATCTTAAAAGGAATTGCAAGAAACTTAAATGAGTGCTTGCACAAAGAGAGCTGAAGGCCCCAAAGAACTCTAAAATCAGAATCAGGACACTCCAAGGGAACAGAGAGGGTTTTCCCTCTACTTCTAACAAATACTTTAGGGGAAATAGAAATATCCATAAATGGGGAAGACACCAGAGTCCTTGCGGACATGAGCACTACAATGTTGGCCCGCAACTCTACCTTGATTAAAAACCCTCTCCCTCAGGGTAAAGCAAAAATTCAAATGGTAGGGGTTTTGAACTCCCCAATTACAGTTTTTAAATCTAATCCCCTTCTATTTCAATTAGGGGAACCTATCAGCAGCACATTTTCCTTATAGTAGGTGTGTCCCCATGCATCTGCTGGGATGGGATTTCTTAGGGACCCATAATGCCCGTGTCTCATTTTCACAGAAGGAAGAAATGATTCTCAACTTGGGAGACATGGAAGACTTACAAAAGCCCACATGTAATGTCATTCTTGGTAACGTTAATCCAGAATTTGAGCAGGGGGAGTTAGAGTCTTTTTTATCCAAGATATTCAGATTCTTATGGGCAAGTTCTTCCACGGAGAGCAAAAGAATTAAGTCAGCAGTTCCTATAGAGATAACTACAGAAAAGTCTGAGCCCCTGTCAAACATTAAGCAATACCCCCTTAGACCTGAAGCCTTAGTAGGAAGCAAACCAATCATTCAGGACTACTTAGATAAGGGACCCGAGATACCTTCCATGAGCCCTTGCAATACACCAATCCTACCAGTCAGAAAACCAAATGGCAGAGGCTGAAGCTTCGTTCAGGACCTAAGAGCCATAAAGAAAATAATAATTCATAGGCATCCTGTTGTCCCTAAGCCCCACACCTTGTTGTCCAATATTTCTATCACTACCGGTCACTCCTCTGTCACTGACGTATGCAGCGCTTTCTTTACCACACCTGCAGAGCAGAGGAGCGAATATCTTTTTGCCTTCACTTGGGAAGATTGCCAGTATGCATGGGCAGTTTTGCCCCAAGGCTATTCTGAGAGTCTTACTTATTTTTTCTCAAATATGACAAGCAGATTTAGATAATACAGCTTTTCCAGATAGATCTATCCTAATTCATATGTGGATTATTTGGTATTGAGTTCATCCTCCCCGAAGGAATCCAGGGAAGACACTATGTATCTGCTACCATAGCTTTCTCTGAAGGGACACTAAGCGTCCAGAGATAAACTGCAATTTTGTCTCCCCCAAGTTAAGTACTCCGGACATGTGATTTCCCCACTGGGACTACTGATAAACCCCGAGAGCATTTCTGCCGTCATGACCTTTCCTTTGCCCCAAATGAAAAGACAATTAAGAGGTTTCTTAGGGTTAACAGGCCATTGCAGAAGTTAGACTCCAAATTACTCGTTAATGACTTAGCCCTTATATAAAAAGCTAAAACAGACCCGATCAGACCCAATCTGCTGGCAAGAAAGAGAAAAATAACACACAGAGGATTTAAAACACGCTCTCACCCAGGCACCCGCCTTAGGCTATCCCAACTATAGCCTTCCCTTTTTCCTTTTTGTACATGAAATAAATGGAAATGCTCTAGGAGTATTAACTCAAAATGGTGACAATCACAGGCCAATTGGTTATTTCAGCCACCAGACCAAGTAGCAAGAGAAGACTCCCCCCACCCCTTGTATGAAAGCTATTAATATTATCAGCTGCAGCCATTTTTGTGAGAACATTAAAGAATTTGTCCTGGGGTCCCCACTAACCATTTAGCTCCCCATTCTGTGGAATATCTCCTGAACTCTCACCACACTCAACACTATACTGTCAGCCTCCTCACCTCCTAGAAGATGCTCTTGCTTTCTGCCCCAACATCACTTGGAGGTACCCCTGCTACCTGCTCCTTCTTCTAGGCCAGCAACGAGGGGAAAAACACGACTGCAATCTACTAACTGACCTCTTACTCTCCTCTCAGGCAGAGTTGCAGGAAACTCCTATCAAGAATGCTGAATTAATTGGGTTCGAAGATCGTTCTTATTTCAGGGACAATCAAGGGCATTTTGGGGCAGGCTACAACATCACTTCCGTAGTAGACTTCATATAATAGAAAGTGCCCAGCTCCAAGGAATAAAGTCAAGCCAGATGGCAGAATTAATAACAGCATTCTAGAGCTTGTAAGTTGGCTGAACAAAACGTGGCAAATATATACACTGATAGCCCATATGCTTTTGGAGCAGCCCATGATTTTGGCATGCTATGGAAACAGAGAAGCTTTCTTACCTCATTTGGGCAACCTATACGAAACAGCCACCAAGTCTTGGAGCTATTAGAAGCAATTCAAATACCAAAGCAGCTTGCAATCATAAAAATCCCTGGGCACTCAAAATGTACCACCAAAGAAGCAAAAGGAGATAATCTGGCTGATGCTGTGGTAAAGAATGCTGCCCTAGGATAGACGGCCTGTCCTACACGAGAATGCACCCTCTGTCCTGCCAATACCCTCACTAACGTTCTTTTACAACACCAACAAGCATCAACCCCTCCAGAGAAACAACTCTGGCAGCAAAAGGGAGGTGTATTTGACCCAAGTACAGAATCGTGGCTGGGTCCTAACAAGAAACCCATAGTTCCCCTAAATGCACAATTTCTTCTCCTTCAGTTGATTTATGAAATGACTCATTGGGCCCCTGAGAAAATGACATCATGGGGAAAACAATATTTCTGGAAACCATCCCCCACAATAGCCTCAAAGATATACTTTCGATGCACTATGTGCCCAAAACATAACCCTGGCAAGCCCTCACGTGGCTCCCAACGTCATTTTCCTTTGCCTACAGGACCATTTGAAGTACGGCAATTGGACTTCAGATGCTGCCATCTCGAAGTTACAAATATATGTTGGTCTTGGTTTGCATGTTTTCTCACTGGGTAGAAGCATTTCCTTGTTGGAGAGTTACTGCCTTAGTGGTAGGCAAAATACTGTTAGAAAGAATCCTTCTAGTTTGGGGAATCCCTTCTGAGCTACACAGTGATCCCGAGTCTCAGTTTACTGAACAAGTTCTTCAATCTCTTTGCAGAATCTGGCCCATGATACGACATTTCCATTGTGCCTATTATCCCCAATCCTCTGGGGACAAATGGCACAGCAAAAACTCAATTAGCTAAGTTAATGGAGCCTTTGAACCTCCTTTGGCCAAAACCCCTCCCACTGGTCTTGATTAACTTTAGATCCACTCCTTTAGGAAAACACTGTCTATCACCTTATGAAATAGTAACAGGAAGACCAAGGAGGCTGGATGAAGGCTTATACGAGCCAGCCTTACTCAAGGGGGAAATACTACATTATTGTCAAGGGCTACTTACAACTTAAAGAGTACAAAGCTGGTAACAAAGTCTTTCCACGGTGAGCTCCTGGGAACCGAAGACTCCAAGGGTCATGGATTACAGCCAGGTGACTTTGTTTCTTGGAAAAGGCACCAACTAAAGGACTCCTTCCAACCCTGCTTGAAAGGACTTTACCAGGTACTTTTAACTAAGTCTTGTGCTGCAAAATTAAAGGGAGTCGCTTCTTGGATTCACAACTCACACCTAAAACTAGCACCTGACCACGTTCCTCACCATACCTGGACCTCCAAGCTAGTCTCTGACACCTGCCTGCAATTTCAGAAAACATCCGAGGCTCAGCTGGTCTCCAAAGCAACAACTAAAGTAGACATTCTTCCAGAGACATGGGATCAGGCCAGTCCTCAGGAACCCTAAAAATAACTCTCATTCTTGCCTTACTTGCTGTAGAGTATATTGCTGAAAACCCTGAATGCTTTAACTAAGACCCCCAAGAGGTTATTTGGAATCTACAGAATCTCCCTTGGTATAAATTTCTAAATGGGTATGCTTATGAATTTCCATATTAAAATTAGAAAAATGTTTCACCCGCTGACCCTTCTTCCCGTGATCTTCTCTATTTGCCTGCCCCATACTCCTTCTCTCTTCAAACCTGAAAACTTCTCCTGGTTCCCTGCAAATCTCACTGATTTCCCTGCCCACACAGCCCCCATCATTAGGTATGACATACATTGGGATGAAATGAAGGCCACCAAATGGAACAGTTCCACTCTAAACGTTCCCTGAGGTGCCCCCTTTTCAGGGTACCTCTATTATAAGGCTCTCATCAAATATGATGCCCTGCAGGAATATTTACCAAATAATGCCTTGGGAAAATTATTGAGGGGGTCTCATCAGATAGACTATTGCATAACAATAGGTATTGGCGATGACAAGCTTAGATTATTAATTGCCTGGGTATGATGGAAGAAACCTAGCTGGCTCCTGTGTAAACTGTCACAGCATAACCTGCCCAAATGACCACCAGCCCTTATGCTTGTGGCCCGATGCCCCTATCTGACACCAACCATAGTGCCAGTGCCCTTAAAGAACTATTTATGGGAGTCAGTTGGAAGCCCCTGACAGTACAAATTGCACCCTAAGGCAAGGGCACCTCTGGTTAGCCTTATGGAATACCCAGACAAGGGCATACTTACACGTAACCTCCACTCAGCTGACCACGGTTTGGGACACCCAACAGTTCTGGGCTGACTCCATTTATCCAAATTGCACTGAGGCCATTAGCACACAATGGCAACAGCATTCCTCGTGGATCCTCTAAAATTGGCCATCCAAAAGACTAAAACTCGGCCTCATTGGAGGAATTGGAACCGAGCCAGGTATATTGGGACAAGCCAAATTCAGAGATAGGAGAAGAGGCATTCCTTACAGAAAAATTCCCTCTCAGAAATAGGCCACATAGAAGGAATTCTGTTCCAAGAAGAAGGAAAAGGTTGGGAAGCTTCCCTAAAGGCTAATGCAGCACTCATCAAGTGGACAGAAGAGATCAGACGATCTGTAAAAACATATTCCCAAACGGAAGGTGGAAATGGGTATGTACTCTAACCAACAAGGGCTCAGGTCCATGTTCTTACAAACGGAGTCTGAGGTAGCCATGAAGCAATGGCCTACAATACTCAGGGCTGAGGCTCAGCCCAAACACCTGTGGAGAATGTATGGTTCCCCCAATTTATGGACATTTTTAGAAGGCAAATGTGACCTCAGACATTGTATTCTTTTTTTTTTTTTTTTTTTTGAGACAGAGTCTCACTCTGTTGCCCAGGCTAGAGTGAGTGCCGTGGCGTCAGCCTAGCTCACAGCAACCTCAAACTCCTGAGCTCAAGGGATCCTCCTGTCTCAGCCTCCCGAGTAGCTGGGACTACAGGGATGCACCACCATGCCCGGCTAATTTTTTCTATATATATTTTTAGCTGTCCATATAATTTCTTTCTATTTTTAGTAGAGATGGGGTCTCGCTCTTGCTCAGGCTGGTCTCGAACTCCTGAGCTCAAAGGATCCGCCCACCTCGGCCTCCCAGAGTGCTAGGATTACAGGCGTGAGCCACCGCGCCCGGCCTCAGACATTGTATTCTTAAAGCTCAAACACCAAAGGTCAATGAGGCTCAAAGGTGTTCTGTAGTTCAACAAGCAGGTATTGGGACCACTGTAAACAACAGGAAGATACTCCCGCGGGAAGCCAGTGGGCTATTTTAGCCGATGACAACACATGACATACTATTTCCCTCTCAGACTGTGAAAATAGAAAAAGAGAACGGTTATGCCCTCAAACCACTTGGAACCCTGATTTCTCCCCAATTTGGCCCCAAATACCCACCCTCATGTGACATAACATTTGGTATATGGGAAAGAGCTGTTTTTGTTGGGAGGGACAACAAAATGACATGGTAGAATTACACGATTTCTTCTGCAGCAAAACCTCTTTTTCCCTTCTAAATACTAGTATGTGTTGCAACACCAAGGTGGTGGGAAATGTAGATTTGTCAATTGTAAACACGTCCTGTGATGATTCAGCCATTGAAGACCTGATGTTTCTTGAATCCAATTTGTACCCTCCTCAGGATGTTAGATCTATGGAAACCAACTGGCCAGAAGAAAAATTAAATTTATTAGATTCTGATTTGGTGTCAGTCATACAATTCTCAAATAAGATTTATCATAAGGTTCTAATGATCGTTGATAAGGAGGGTAAACACATTGTAAGTTTGATTAAAGAATATGCTGGGCTGGGTGCAGTGGCTCATGCTTGTGATCCCAGCACTTTGGGAGACCAAGGCAGGGGGATCGCTTGAGCTCAGGAGTTCGAGACCGGCCTGAGCAAGAGTGAGACCACTGTCTCTACAAAAACTAGAAAAATTAGCAGGGTGTGGTGGCATGTACCTGTAGTCCCAGCTACTCGGGAGGCTGGGGCAAGAGGATCACTTGAACTGGTTAGGTTGTTTACTGCCTTCTGATTCTACCTACAACTTCCTTGGACACACCTAATCTTCAGTATTTTTATGACACTTACTGCTATATAATCTTTATTTATTTCTTGTAAACGCTATACCAGATGGGAAAAGGAAAAAAAAAAAAAAAACAATCAAAGACCCAGATCATGATAGCTCACAGAATAGATCTGGTCCAGGATATTTTCTTCAGGCTGAACCCTAGGCCTGACTCTCTCTGACCCCTTAACCAATTGGCTATTCAATCAGGTCAAGCCATGTCCTTCTGCTAAGATCTAACATCGCCAATATTGAAACTATTGTTGCCAACAGCAGATGACCAAACAGACAACTCCAGGAATGAGTTTTCCTGGCGCCACGAGACCTCTGCTTGTTGTTGGCCTGCACGTGCGTTTCATGGAATGATCTCTGGCCAACAGGGGGAACTGAGGACTGAACTATGACCTTTTCCTTTTGCCCAGATTCCTTTCGAAGATGCCTGGCGAGTCACACCTACAAACTATAAAATCTTACTAAACAGGTTTGGTTTACTTCCCAGCCAGGTTGTGGTAGCATCACATGACAGAGAGAAGACCCCCTCATCTTAACTCAAGCATTCGTTTCCACTGACTCTAGGTCGTTAGACAAAGCTTAACTCTTTTAACTAATTATCAACTAAAGAATCCCTAAAACCCACCTACGACTTGTAAGCTCCGCTTTGAGATGTCCCACCTTCTTGGGCTGAACCAATGTATACCTTCCGTGTATTGATTTATGATTTAATAAATCAATAATTCCTGTCCCCATGAATGTATAAAATCAAACTGTAATCTGGTTGCCTCAGGTGTTTTCCCAAGACCTCTTGAGAACTTGTCCCCTGGGCCTTGGTCACACACATTTGGCTCAGAATAAACCTCTTTAAATTATTTTAGAGTTTGGATTTTTCTGTCCACATCCTAAAGCGCACTTTATGGGCAGCATAGGAACGTGGCAAACAGCCTGGACTCTGGAATCAGACAGTTTGGGTTTAAATCTCAGCTCTGTTGCTTACCAGTTGTGTCCTTGGCCAGTTATTCAACCTAGCTATGCCTCATTATTTACAAAGTGAAGATAATAACAGTACTTATTCCATAGGGTTGCTATAAAGATTAAATGAGTACATTCATGTAAAATGTCTACATCTGTGTGTGACACGGTCAGTACTTAGGAAGCATTCACTGCTGCAATAATAACATTGGTAGCAATGGGCACCACTAAATTAGGTACCTATTGCAATCACATAAACTAGTGTTTCCCAAATGGGTCACTATCCACTGATTCAAGAGATAAGAGTATGCTTATCATATGGACTTCTCAGTGGACTATTTATTAAATAATAGGAGATGTCTTTATTCTTAGGAAATATAAATTGAAGTATTTAAATGTAAAGGGGTATAATGTATACAACTTACTTTCAAATGGCTCATCAATTAATTATATATATTATATATATGTATGGAGAGAGGGGCGGGGCGAGCACAAACATGAGTGAACAACTGTGAGGAAATGTTAGCAATTACTGTATCTGGGTGAACAGTATCGGGCAGTTCATTGTACTGTTCATGCAATCTTTCTGTATATTTAAGTTATTTTTCAAAATAAAGTGTTAAAAAAAAATGATTCCTTAAAAATCACATTGGCTTATTCAAGCTGTTAGAGGTTCTCTCTTAAAAGTAAAAAAAAAAAAAAAGTTTGTCTCAATGCTCCCCAAATTTGTTTGACCTGAAAATCTGTTTCTTTCTTGTTATCTGTAACTTCAGGCAATACTTAGAATATAGTCTAGGATCGAACATGTGGGAATGAAAGAAAGAAAGGATACAAAATGTGGAGTAGAGATAGAATCCACAAGACCAGTCACGGTGACTCAGGAATTTGGCCTTGGGTCACTGGGAGGGTGATGAGGCTGTAGAATAAATTCAGAGCTCTGCTGGGTGGGGTAGTGGCAGCTTGAGAAGACACTGAGTCATGTTTTAGATGCCTTAAAACATTCAAGCAGAGATCCTGAGCAGGCAGTTGTCAGTATGGTTTGGAGATGGAGAAGGAAGTCAGGTTTCATGCTAGAAGCTGAACAGAGTAGAAATCGAGTCAATGGCTGATGTCACTGGCAAACAGAGAACAAAGTGGAAATTTGGGTTTTTTCCCTATCACCTTCTATTCCACCTGCTTCTGGTAATGACATCTGTTTTCTTTTGGGAAGCTACCCAGTCCCCTACTGGGAACATTCCTGATGAGACAGACAATCAAAATGCCCTCACCCTTCTGGCCGTGGGGTGGGCATGTGAACCAGCCTGGCTGATTAGATTCTTTCTCCTAGAAATCTGACTATTGATCAAAGCGGCATCAGGAATAAAAAATTTGGATCCAATCTATTCCAACATTGTTGCCCTGAAAAGACAATGTGTGAACATTACTTATGTATCAAACATCTTGCCAAACATGTTTAACCTGGATCGAATCCTGAGGAAACCATCAGACAAGCCAATAAGGTGGAATATTCTATAAGATATCTGGGTCAAGCTCTTTACGAAAGTCAATGTCATAAAAAACAAACAAAAACAGAAATAAAGGGGGAATCTTTCTGGATTGAAAGAGATAAGAGATAGTTAACAATCAAATGCAATGCATAGCATTGATTGGATCCTGGACTAAGTAACAAAACAAAAATTAGCTGTAAAAAACAGACGTCAGAATTACTAGACAAAGACTTTTTTTTTTATTCTTTTTTTTTTAACCAGTTTAAACAAAGACTTTAAATCAAGTATTTTAACTATGCTCAAAGAGCTAAAGGAAGCCACATGCAAAGAACTAAAAGAAATAATGAAAACAATGTCACACCAACTAGACAATATCAATAAAGAGATAGGAATTATTAAAAGGAACCAAAGAGAAATTCCGGAAAATATAACAATGCAAATGAAATTTATGAGAGGATTTCAGTAGCAAATTTGAGGAGGCAGAAGAAAGGATCAATGAACTTGAACACAGTAAAATTGAGATGACTCAGTCTGAGGAGCAGAAAGTAAAAAGAATGAAGAAAAATGAGCAAAGCGGAGGACTGCACTCCCAGATAGCATCCTGCACACCAACAGACACACAAGGGGAGTCCCGGAAAGAGAGGAGAGAGAGAAAGAAACAGAAAGAATTTTGAAGAAATAATGGCCCAAATCTTCCCAAATTTGATGAAAACCGTGAATCTACCCATCCAAGAAGCTCAATGATCCCCAAGTAGGATAAACTTAAAGAGATAAATAGTAAGACACATTATAATTAAACTGTGGAAAGAGAAAGACAAAGAGAGAATCACAAAAGTAGCAAGAGAGAAGCTATTTGTCACATACAAAGAATCCTCAATAAGATGAATGGCTGATTTTTTTTCCCCCAGAAACCACGGAGACCAGAAGGCAGTGGGATGACATATTCAAAGTGCTAAGACAAAAAGCTGGCAACTAAGAATCCTGTAACCTTGAAACTATCTTCAAAAATAAAAGCGAAATTAAGACATTCCCAGAGAAACAAAAACTGAGAGAGCGCATTGCTAAGAGACCTGACCTACAAGAAATGCTAAAAGAGGTCTTTTAGGCTGAAATGAAAGGACATTAGAAAATAATTAATATCAATATGAAGAAATAAATAACACTGGTAAAGCAACTGGTAAACACTGGTAAAGAATTCCTGGGCTCAAGCGAGCCTCCTTTCCTCAGCCTTCTGAGGAGCTGGGATTACAGGCACAAGCCACCGTGCCCACACTTCTTTCAGGAGAAAATATTTGCAAATCAGGTGTTTGATAAGGCTCTGATATCTGGAATATGTAAAGAATTTTACATCTCAACAACAAAAAGCTAAAGAACCCAATTCAAAAATGGGCCAAGGATTTGAATAGACATTTCTCGGAAGATATACAAATGGCCAACAAGCACACGAAAAGAGGTTCAACATCATTAGTCATTAGGGAAATGCAAATCAAAACCACAATGAGATGCCACTTCATACACAATAGGATGACTATAATTTAAAAAATGGAAACATAACAGGCTTTGATGAGGATGAGAGAAATTGGATCCCTTATACACTGCTGGTGGGTGCAGCCTCTGTGGAAAACAACATGGCAATTACCATATGTACATATTACCATATGTTCATGTCATCATATGAACATAGAATTACCATATGACCCAGTAATTCCACGCCTAGAATTACCTGAGAATTAAAAATAATCAAATAATTCAAACATTAACTTGTACACAAATGTTCATAGCTGCATTATACATAATATTCTGTAAGTGGAGATGACTCAAATGGTCATCAACTAATGACTGGATAAATAATAGTTAGTCTATCCATACAATGGAATATCATTCAGACATAAAAAAGAAGGAAATTCTGATGCATGCTGTAACTTACAAGGTGACTTTGGCATGCCTCTCATTAAGAAGCGTGGACTGTGTTCTCTTCCCTTGAATCCCGATGAGCTTGAGTCTACTATGGCAATGACACCATGTGACTTTTGAAGCTGGCCATAAAAGGTGAAAAGCTTCCGCCTGGTTCTCTTGGGATGCTCACCCTTGGAAACCAGCCATAAGGAAGCTCGAGCAGCCCAGGAAGGGGGCCCCATAGAGAGGAATTGGGATCCCTGCCCATAGTCCTGGCTGAGGTCCCAGCTGACAACCAGCACCAAATTGCCAGCCATGTGATTGAGCCACTCACAAAGTGAGGCCTCCAGAACACTGACAACCTTTTACTCAGTGACAGAAAAGGCCACATATCGTATGCTTTCATTTATATGAAGTGTCCTGACTAGACAAATTTACAGTGACAGAAAGTAGATTAGTGGCTGCGAGGGGGTCGGGGAATGGGAAGAGACTGCTAATGGTATAGGGTTTCTTTTCAAGGAAATGAAAATGTCCTGGAATGAGATAGCAACCTTGTGCAAACTTGTGAATATACTAAAAACCATTGAATTGTACAGTTTAAAATGGTGAATTTTATGGTATGTGAATTATATCTTAAAAAAAAACAAGTGAGTCCTCCAGCTGATGCCATGTGGAGCCAGACTCGCTGTCCGGGCCACATCCTGCCCAAATTGTGGATTTTGGGGTGAAATAAATGATCGTTTTTGTTTTAAACCACTAAGTTCTGGGATAGTTTGTTGTATAGCAGTAGGGGCTGATATAGATGCCTTCCCCAACCACCAACCCAGTCTAGGTCAGGGTCCCCATCTGTCTCAGAGTCTGTGTGTTTTTTATTATAGTATTTATCTCAGTTTGTAATCAAATATTTGATTAATTACTGTCTCCCCATTGGCCAGTGAGCTCTGTGTGGGTAGGGACTCTATTTTGTCTATTTTGTTCACCGCGGTATCCTTAGCGCCTAGCACAGTGCCTGGGACATAGTAGATGCTCGATAAATATCTGTTGAATGAGCAAATTAATGAATGAAAGGTTAAAATGCAGAGAGATTTAGGGTGAAAGTAGAGGATTCATAGGGTCATCCTAGTTGAGCAGATGACAGGGTGACTGCTGAACCAGCCGGAGGTGGAGGCGAGGGGAGGGTTAGTGCAGAACATCTGGGAAGGTGCGAGAGGAAGGATGAGGAAACTGACAAGAGAAAACTGGACCATACAAATGTTCTCCCACACCTAGTCCAGGCAGTTTGGCTCCTGGGGACAGTGGTGGAGTGGAGTGGGTTGGGCTGCCATCTGCCAAGGGGAGAATGGCGAGGAAATTGCCCTTTAAGTGATTTTCATGCGTTATCTCATTTGTAGACACATCAGCATTCCGGGAGGTAGGTGCCATTATGATCTCCTTTTTATGGATACAGAAACTGAGGCTGGGAGAGTTGCAGCAGTTTCCCCAGGGCCACGCAACTAGCCAAGATTCGCACCTAAGTCTGTGTGATAACAGAGCTTGGGCAGATACCCAGGACTCCGCAGCGGGTTCTAGGTGGAAAATCAGAGCTCCACGGGGATCCACGATACGTGTATAAGAATGTTACCAAGAGCCAGTGTAGCCGGGAGGTTCCAGGCATGGATCCCGGTGTGTCACCTTGCCTGGCTGAATTCAATGTTGGCTTTGCCCACAAAGTGCCGGCATGACCCTGAGCAAGGAACTTCCCTTCTCTGACTCAGTTTTATTGAGTTTTATTTTTCTCACAATGATTGAAGATCAGAAAGGAAAGGGAAGTTCTAACCGGGACAAAGGTTAGGAAAATCGGGAGAAATGTTAGGGCAAGCATCAGCTTAATCCTACATTCTTTTCCAGTATGAAAAAGTCCTCATTATATGGATCTATGAGTTCATTACAACAACCATGCATTACAGATTTGTACAGTGTAGCTGACGAATCAGATATTCTGTCTAGTTGCTGGGCAGATTAAACTGAAAGATCTCGAACATGATCTGGCCAGGTCTCTTCCCGGCTGTCTGACCTTGGGCAGCTCACTTTGCCTCCCTAAGGCCTTCTTTCCTCATCCTTAATTAATTAATTAATTTGTGAGACGAGGTCTTGCTATATTGCCCAGGCAGGTCTCGAACTCCTGGGCTCAAGTGATCCTCCTGCCTCTGCCTCCCAAGTAGCTGGGATTAGAGCACACACCGGGCTCTTCATCTTTAACTCAGGATACTAATAGTACCTACCTTTGGGGAGCTTGTGGAAATTCGATGGAATGATGTATGTAAAATGTTTCCTACAGTATCTAGTACAGGGGCTGAGTATGTCTTCAAAAATAACAGCCGCTCTTGTTCTCAGGATTGCAAGCAGCGTAACAATGTTGCAAATAAAGCCAGTTGCTGTTTTCCTCCTTAATAAATCCAGAGAGAATTTGAATTCTTCTGGGACTTAGACGGATCTCTTTGAACCAGCAGTTTAGACTCGGTTGCCATAGTCTCAGGGGCTGTGAATGGCTGACGCAGAGGCATGCCATGTTGTCAAAAGGTGCCTTGACTTGCCCTGAGATGCCATTTCTATTAAGTAGCGATCTCCAATTTGTAAAATTCCGCCTCTGGGTTCCCCCTCCCTTTCTCCACAGCCTCTTACTGCCGCTCCTAAGAATAGGCATGAGCCACCTGGAAGAAAACAACTAAATCTTGGTAAAGGACACTGCATTTTTCTGAACTCAGCCAGCAGCTTTTGTCCAACTGGGTTCCTCTGACAAAACACATTTCGGCGAGAGTTACCTCAAGAATTCCTTAATCTTTAGGCCGGGCGCGGTGGCTCACGCCTGTAATCCTAGCACTCTGGGAGGCCGAGGTGGGCGGATCGTTTGAGCTCAGGAGTTCGAGACCAGCCTGAGCAAGAGCGAGACCCCATCTCTACTAAAAAAAAATAGAAAGAAATTATATGGACAGCTAAAAATATATATAGAAAAAAAATTAGCCGGGCATGGTGGTGCATGCCTGTAGTCCCAGCTACTCGGGAGGCTGAGACAGGAGGATCGCTCAAGCTCAGGAGTTTGAGGTTGCTGTGAGCTAGGCTGATGCCACGGCACTCACTCTAGCCTGGGCAACAGAGTGAGACTCTGTCTCAAAAAAAAAAAAAAAAAAAAAAAAAAAATTCCTTAATCTCGGCCGGGCGCTGTGGCTCACGCCTGTAATCCTAGCACTCTGGGAGGCCGAGGCGGGTGGATCGCTCGAGGTCAGGAGTTCGAGACCAGCCTGAGCAAGAGTGAGACCCCGTCTCTACTAAAAATAGAAAGAAATTATATGGACAACTAAAATATATATATATACAAAAAATTAGCCGGGCATGGTGGTGCATGCCTGTAGTCCCAGCTACTCGGGAGGCTGAGACAGGAGGATCGCTTGAGCCCAGGAGTTTGAGGTTGCTGTGAGCTAGGCTGAAGCCACGGCACTCACTCTAGCCCGGGCAACAGAGTGAGACTCTGTCTCAAAAAAAAAAAAAAAAAAAAAAAAGGAATTCCTTAATCTCTAATGCTCTGGGTAAATAAGGCATTGAATGGATTCATTGCTTAGCTGTCTGAAAATGTGGCCTGAGAATGTCATTTTACCTGGAAGATTTGTTTTACTTTCTCTAAAGGACTGACGTTAATAACTACCACTTCTCCTCCACCAAAAAAATGTCCACTTTGAAACCTCTTACATGGCAATTTAAAATGTGAGAATTATTATTATCTCAGTCCAGAACTTGAGATCTCAAATAATAATGGATGATTCTCCCCCTGTACAGGGGAAAGAGCTGGCCTTTGGGCTCATCCAAATCTGGGTTCGAATCCCAGCTCCAGCATTCAGAGTCGGATTGCTTTCGGCCAGGTACTTAATATTCTCGAAGTGTCAGTTTCATCCGTGAGATAAGCTACCATGTAGGACTTCATTTAGTTATTGTACAAATATTTGTTCTACTAGAGCCAAGTGAGATGGCAAGGTTTCTGTCCTGCAAAGCAGTCCAGCGTGGGCAACCCATGGGGAAGAAAGAGTCACAGCCCCATGTAGATAACACGGTCACAGGGAAGTCCAGGGTGGGGGAATTCGGGGAAGTTTTGAGGGTTAATATTCCTGCCATGCTCCAGGTTCCATTCAGGGAACACCCTGGTCTGGAATTCTTGAGTGAGGAGTCACCCTTGAGCACCTTGGGGAAGTGGAGCAGGTAGGGGACCAGAGGCAGCCTGTACCTATCACTGGTCTCTGGGACTGAGTCACCGGCTTCCCAGGAAGTCAGGCTCACTGCCAAGCCTTAGGAAACTTATTAGGGAGGGCTTTTGGGACCCACAGGTAGGGAGCAGTTAGGAGAGGGAATAAAGAAGCAGGGCTTCCATGCAGTCCCAACAAAGGCCTCAGCCTACTCCCTCAGGAAGCTCTGAAGTTGAGGTGACCCTACAGATTTGTCCCAAGCTGGGGTGAGAGGGCTGGAACTTTATACCCCAGCATGGACCAGGCGTTGGAAGCAGCCTGCCCCAAAGAAGGGGACATGACCTTGGGCCCGGGGGAAGGGCATTGGTGGGGCATCTCTACTGGAAGCTTCCCTTATCTCTGTGCCCTCCCCTTTCTCAGCCCTTCCCATGTCCAAAATGGATTTGAGAAGGAGAACCTAATCTAGCCCTGGAAGGTTTAGGAAGACATCACATGGAAACGGAGGCCTGAAGAATGACAGGAAATTAACTAGGGCAGGAGGAATTTTCCAGGCTGGGGGATGGGCAGAGGCAAAGGCCTGGTAGAGAGGGGGTGGAGGGAGATAAGAGAAGAGAAGGAGGAGGAGGAGGAGAGGAGAAGAAGAAAGAGAGAGGGAGAGAGAGAAGGAGGGGAGAAAAGGAGTGAGGAGAGAGGAGAGAGAGAGAAAGGTAGGAAGGTAGGTTGGGTGGGGGGCAGAAAGAGAAGGGCCTGTTCAGGATAACTGAAAATAACTGAGCAAGTGTGAGTGAACCTGAGGTCAAGCACTGACCCGGCCATTTACTCAGAAGTGACTTAAACTCTCCAAACCTCAGTTTCTTCATCGGTAAAGTGGGAGGATCATCCCTGTCTCTCAGCTGTTTTTAGGATGACATGAAATAACACACACATGCAGTAAGAGCTCCATAAATGTTAGTTGCTCTTTTTTATTATTACTGGCTATTGTTGAGATAACAATACTGGTTGATCTATTGATAATATACTCCTTGCCTCGAAAAATTATGGAACAAGAATTCAGGAATTGGCAAACTTTTTCTTAAAGTGCCAGGTAAACTATTTTAAGCATGTGGGTTCTGTTGTAGTTTCTCAATTCTTCCGCTGTGGTGTGAAAGCAGCCTGAGTCAATGCATAAAAAATGGGCATGGCTGTGTTCTAATAAGCCTTTATTTATGGGAATGGGCATTGGTCCATTTGCCAACTCCTGATAATAGATTATTAAAATACAGAAACAAAACTCTGTCATTTGAAAAGACATTTCAACTCCCTCTGTATGGATGTAGCCTTTCCCCCCTGGGTTGGGATGTTCTTTGTATACACAGTTACGTATATCTGCGTTGGCTGACACTGTTGCATAGCAATGAAATAAAATGTGAGATGCCAACAATAAAATTCCCATTTTATCATCCTAAGAGTTCAGATTCCATGAAGTTCATGAATGGTCATTTTTTCCACCTGAGATATTAGTGGCCATGATCTTGTATCAAAAAGTTGAAGCTTGGCCGGGTGCGGTGGCTCACACCTGTAATCCTAGGACTCTGGGAGGCTGAGGCGGGAGGATCATTTGAGCTCAGGAGTTCGAGACCAGCCTGAGCAAGAATGAGACCCCTGTCTCTACTAAAAAGTAGAAAGAAATTAGCTGGACAACTAAAAATATATATAGAAAAAATTAGCTGGGCATGGTGGCACATGCCTGTAGTCCCAGCTACTTGGGAGGCTGAGGCAGAAGGATTGCTTGAGCCCAGGAGTTTGAGGTTGTTGTGAGCTAGGCGGATGCCATGGCACTCTAGCCTGGGCAACAGAGTGAGACTCTATCTCAAAAAAGAAAAAAAAAAAAGTTGAAGCTCATAATTGCAGTAATAAGGAATCACACAAGGACTTCACTTTTATTTCAACATTCCCCTACCCCACCTGCTAGGTCTGGCATACAGCTGACACACCATAGAAGTTTTGTATATATATATATACATATATTAAAGCAATTGTTCTAGCTTGTTTTTTTTTTTTTTTTTAAGACAGAATCTCGCTCTGTCACCCCAGCTAGAGTGCAGTGGCATCATTATAGCTCACTGCAACCTCAAACTCCTGGGCTCAAGCGATCCTCCTACCTCAGCCTTCTGAGTAGCTGGGACTACAGGCATGCGCCACCATGCCCGGATAACTTTCCTATTTTTAGTAGAGATAGGGTCTCAGTCCTGCTCAGGCTGGTCTCGAACTACTGAGCTCAAGCGATCCTCCCACCTCAGCCTCCCAGAGTGCTAGGATTACAGGCATGAGCCACCTCGCCCGGCCTCAGTACATGTTTTTAAATGAAATTTAGTTAATCCCCACAAATTCTTGAAAGGTTGGCCAGGAATTCAGTCACTGTGGTTTTACAGAATAGGGAAGACACACTGGATAAGACCTTTCTAAGGTTACAGAACAGACATATCCCACGGGGTCAAAAATTATCTAGTTTGGAGTAGGAATTGATTCTTCTAGGTTACAATGGCTTTCAAACTTTTTTGATGGCTACCCACTTTAAGAAATACATCGGGTACCAGAACACATGTGCAAGGGCTGTCTGGAAAGTATCCACCCATTGTTAATATAAGGAGAACGGTTACATGCGTGGATACTTTCCAGACAGCCCTACCTGAAACAAAAGTTTGGGAAAACAATACTATGTTTTCCATTAGTCACATTCCATTTCATTAAAAATGTGCTGATTGATTTCAAAACCTACTATTGAGTAGACCAGCAGTTTAAAGAGCACTGTTCTAGAATCTAGGTCAAGATTGTTTTTCTTTTTTGGTAGGAACAGCTTCTTGCTCTGTTGCCCAAGCTGGTTTCGAACTCTTGGGCTCAGAGGATCCTCCTGCCTTGGGCTCCCCAAGTGCTGGGATAACAGGTATGAGCCACCACCAGGCCCAAGATATCTTGTTTAGAATCCAAGTCTTTTGATATTCTTGGTGAAACAAGTGGAATCATGCAACCTTACACTCAGTTTTGAGTACACTATTCCCATGTTCCTTTCTCTCCTTGGACTCCTTATGTGCACTGCACTGTAAGCACCGGTGGAAGAGAACAGGCTTTGAAGAGCAAGAGGCCTGGATTAAAGTCTCGTCTCCACCATTTGCTGGTGGATCTTGGTTAAGTCTCTTCAGCTGCCGTAAAGACTCTACCTCCTCCTCTGTAAAATGGAATAGTCATAGGGAGGTCAACGAGCTAAGGCGTGTAAAGGATTTGGCACAGTGTCGGTCTCATAGTAAGTGCTTAATACAGTGGTTCTCGAGGTGCAATCACTAGAACAGCAGCATCAGTACCACCTGGGAACTTGACAGCAAAGCGAATTCTCAGGCCTCACCCCAGATTTACTGAGTGGGAAACTGAAGGGGTGGGACCCCGCAATCTGTCCCAACAAGTCCTCCAGCTGGTACTGTTGCACACTCAAGTTGGAGAACCACAGGCTTAGTACGTGGCATAACGATTACCAGTCGGTACCTGAGGCTGCAGAGATGAGAAGCGGGCAGATGACGCCAGGGCTCAGCTGGTTAAAGTTAAGCGCCAAAGAGCCAGCCTCGCGCACAGGTAAAGGCCGGGACCCGCCTCAGTCTCCGCTCCCCCTCCGTCCTCCCTCCGCAGGGCCAGCCGAGAGCGCTCGCCGATTGGTGGAGTCTCCGGCGGACGTTCACCGCCCACACAGCCTCCCAGAGCGGAAATGGAGAGGGGCGGGACTGGGCGCGGCGAGAGCTGTGCGCCTATTGGCTACAGACCACGCCGCGGAGGGGGGCGGAGCTGAGCGTGCGCAGGGCCGTGGCGCGCCGCTGACGGCCGTTGAAAAATGGCGACAGTCACCGAGCTGAAGGCCGGTGAGTGCAAGCGGGAAGGCTTGCCGGGTGGGGAGCATCAGGCCTTCATCCTGTGAAAAGGCAGGGACAGGAGGGGGGCGCGCAGAACACAAGGGCCGGCATTTCCGGGGGTCGTTCTGCGGTTTGAGGGCCTTCGGGGAGCGTCCGGCTGGTGTGGCGGTCGCTGCGCCGGGGGCTCTGAGAAGTGGGTGCCCAGGGGCAATGTTAAACAGGTTTTGAGCTAGAGGAGGAGTCGCAGAATCTGCAGGCACCAGAGAGGTCTACAGGGCTGCACCTTGGGCCTCTGGCGCATCTTTCTGGACCCCACCGGGGGCCTGGGCCTTAATTTCAGGGCTGATGGTTACCCACAAGCGTTATTGGTGTTAGGCACAGTCCTGAACGATTTTCTTGGTTGTCTCCTTGAATCCTTACAACCACCTGTGGAGTAAGTCCTGCCTTTTCATCGGGAGACACTATTAATAGAGGCGAAAGGTTTCCTGACCTGGTCATTCTCCTCCTGTCTTTTTCGGAAAAGTTCCTCAAAGGTGGTTATATGCGAGTGATTGATAACATTTCTGCACCGTTAACTTTGAAGTAGATGCCCATAGTTACCAGTGATTTAGTTTTGTGTGTTAAGCACTACCCAGCTCGTGTTTTGTTTAATTGATTCCATGCAACAGTCCTATGCCCATTTCATAGATTGGGAAACCGAGGTGCTGAGAGGCGAGATAGCTTGTCCAAAGTCATTTAGCTAGAAAAAGGCAAGAGTGTGGGAACCCAGCTATGATGCACCAGAGCACTGCCGCCCAATAAATAAAACCAGCTCTAGTTTTCAGGGAGCTCAAGATTTAAACCAGTAATTCTTGGAGATTGGGAGGAGAGGCAAATTGAATGTCTCTGAGAATGTGATTCAGCACTGGACTGGTGAACAATCATAAAACAGGCTCTGTCCACAAGAACAGACTTCATATGAATGTATGGCCCCTCTCCCCTGAGAAATACACGTCACATGTAATATTGCACACAGTTTCAGAGGATCTAAAGATATTCTGTGGGCTACAAGCCAGATTAAGACCTCTTGCGGAGGAAATTTTTATGGTACAGTGTTCTAAGCGTAGCAATAGAGGGAAGGGTAAAATGATACGGAACCCCAGAAGCAGGCATAACTCTGGACGTTAAGGGTGTCCTACACAGACTTAGGGGGCCCTTTATACGCTTTTTCCTGTATTTCCCAGTTCCGAATGTGCTTTGTGTCCAAGAGAACCACGGTGAAAACTTGTTTGTCAACCAATTGTCTTACATTTTGTGGGTGTTTACCTTTTGTATGCACTCCCACATTTTTCCACTTCCCTTGGTTCTGTTTCTGAGAGAGAGAACTCATTATTTTGGAGAAGGCAACTGAGGCATGGGCTGGTGGTTCACCATTGAAGTGGAGATGAATACTAGATTTGCTAATTCCGGTGTCATTAACTCCCATTTTTCTGCTGAGTTTGAGGCTGGAGTATGTATAATACGGAGTAATTGGGACAGGATCCTTGCCAGTGGAAAAATGTCTCCATCTAATTTCCAAAGATTAGATTTGGAAATTAGAGAACAAGAGTTCAGTTATGATCCTGAGAGTGTGATGAGGCTGTTACAAAGCCTTTTTATGAGCCTGTTACAAAGTCTGATTGGGTGATAGCTACACTTAACAGCAAAAAGGATGAGGGGTGATTTAAACATAAGAGAAAAAAAGGTAAAATGTCTAGTGAAGACTGTAAGCATTCTTTTTGTTATTTATCAAAGCTTAAAATAAAATTTATGTCCATACCTGCATGAATGAGCTCTCTGAGCTCCCTTTATGAATTTTCATCATTGTGGTATACTTATTTGGTGCCTTTGGCGGGGTGCCGTACAGTTTTATTTCACCAACAGTATATTGCACTGTATTATAATTCTCCTAGATAACATTTATTGAGCTCTTACTGTGTCCTAGGCACTGTGGATGAGGTGTGTTGATTCTCTGGAGTTGTCATTTAGCCAGGAGGGACTATTTGAAAAAAATAAAGTTCCAGACCAACTACAAGAGATGGTGCCAGTTCAGCCCCAAGCTCCTCATTATCTATACTAAATATTTACAGCTAAATCCCATTATCACAACTACTGATCGATGTCTTGGTGACCCTGGCTAGTCATGAAGTTAGGTTGCATTCAGCATATACATCCTTGACTCCTTAAGATGGCATTGATGCAGTCTCTTGTTAGATTTCTGACAAGGCTTAAAATTTCAACATCCTACTGTTTTAAAGAGTTAACTCATAATTATCTTTACAAAAACAAAAAACCGAAATACCGTTTCATTCAGAATGGGCCATTCCATAAGGGTTTTAGATATCAGAAGTTTTTATACAAAAAAAGACATACTCTTTTCATGGAATATAGTTGTTTTCTTTAATTATCTTTTTAGACCAGAGGTTGTTAACGACACATATAACCTGACTGCAGTGGCAAACACTCTTGAAAATATGTGAGAGACTGGGTCAGGGGGTAAATTCAGGTCCCAGTGAGCTAACTATAATTCAACCCTCCCTTTCTTCCCTCAGTAAAGATTATGTATTAGACTGCAGTCCCTGACAGTGATGATGGAAGGGTAAACTTGAATTTGCTTAAGTATATTAAATCATTGCAACTTGGGAACTGTATTTTTTATTACAAACATGGCCAGTGGTAATTTGTGTAACTGTTCAGTTTGTTACAATGCTTAGATTGAGAGCTGCTGTCGTGCCATTTACCTTTTCAGCATTTTTCTTTAGCATATGCCTAAGAATGACAAAATTTACTGTGTAACTGAAGCATTAATATTTTATATTGAACAGTTTTAAAGGACACCTTGGAAAAAAAGGGAGTCTTAGGGAATTTAAAAGCAAGGATCCGAGCTGAAGTTTTCAATGCCCTAGATGATGACCGTGAACCCCGACCATCATTGTCTCATGAAAACCTTCTAATTAATGAATTAATTCGGGAGTATTTGGAATTCAACAAATATAAGTATACAGCATCCGTCCTCATAGCAGGTAGGTGGTTACTGTTCATCACCTAACACAGTATCTGTTTCTCCCCTTCCCCCAATTCTCAGAAAGTGTTGAGCCTGGATCTATTTCTATTACTGTACAGTGTCATCTGGATGACTGGGACATAAAAATCACATGGGCTCTTTCTGTAGCTTAAATTCTCATGAGGCCTGTTATACAGCAGGGGAAAATAAATGACTAAGCACTTAAACTGGGTGCATACTTTGAAAAAGCATCCATAACTCCTGATACAATAAACAATTGTTGACATTTTATCCTGTTTACCGTTAGTTTTTTTCCATGTATATGCTTTCAAAATACAAATTAAACATATATTCTTATTTAAAAATAGAAAATGGGGATAAAAACCTTGAAATATTACTACTATGGGATATATACAAATGTATGTAAAAGCATAGTATTTAAAAAGGACTAGGCAGGTTAAACTCCCAACTCACCCTAGTGATGGGAGGGAAAGAAGTGGTATTGGGGGAGGGGGTGGGCAGTTCAAGAGCAATTTACTTGTATGTACTGTCATCATTTTTTCAAAATCTGAAAAATGTGTGTACTTGATAATTGTGATTCTTATTAAAATCACATTTGCTTTTCAGATTAATAGACTCAGTGTTCTCATGAATTTTTCCCCCCAGAATCTGGCCAACCTGTAGTTCCATTGGACAGACAATTTCTCATTCGTGAACTAAATGCATTTGAAGAATCAAAGGATAATACAATGTAAGAATTTTTTTTAAAAAAATAGGCTTTCAGATATTGTTGTATTAGAGTCATAATTGCAAAGTGGTGGCTTTATTTCATTTTAATTCAGCGAGTATTCAGATCTAGTGTGTATCAAGCATTGTACTAAATCCAAGTTGTATAGCAGTGAATAAGTCACATGAGGTCTCTGTTTGCTGGAATTAAAACTCCTGTGGCTTGAGAGTGACTAAGTATCTCTACTTCTTACCAGAGTAACTCCTTTTGGCTTCTTGATCCATTTCTTTTTTTCCTTCTGAGGCTTTGTTCTGTCATTTGTTTCCTTCTTCATATTTAACTCTTCCTCCCCACTGCTTTCTACACTTCAGCTTAAGAATCTACTCAGATCTCTCCTCTCCTACAAAAGCCTGTCAACTCCCAACCCCAGGCTACTGCTTGATACCGTTTTTACTACCGAACATGGTGAGTCAACCTCTGCTTTCATTTACCCTCTGCTTTGCCCTCCCTCCATCTTACACTCTTCTATCACCGTTTATATTGGAACTATGCTCTTGAAAAAGAAGGAGGGTGACCACTTTCTGGTAGTTTCTTAATTCTTCTCCTACTTGATTGTTTCTTAAACTTTTTCCAGAGGGCCCCCAACTGGCAAAAAAAGAGTGGTGCTTAGGAGGCCTGAGAACATGGCTCAAAGTAGCCTTTCTCTAGCTAGAAATTTCTTTGTTTTCTCATTCTAAAAGTTCATTGAATTTTTTTCATTTTACTTCATGGTAAAATTGTGTTTGTATTACTGTACAAATGTTTTAAATGACATGCCAGTTAAATTTAACTCTCCCACAAATCTTTGTGTGAAATTAATAGGCCACCTTTATCCTGTAACTTTGTGCCAAGCCCCTAATACTCTTGGGCCCTAGCACCAAGAGTAGGTCTATATGTATACATATATATATTTCCAATTTGAGAAGTTCAGTTTTACTTGAGTTTCTGCAGCATTTTATAATATTGACTTCTCTTCCTTAAAACACTTTTTGTCTTTGTTTCTTATGATCCTTTACTGTCCTGGGTTTCCTGTCTCCCTAGTGGAGCTCTCAGTTTCTTCACTGCCTCCCTTAGACTTCCTTTAAATTGTGGGGACTCCCCAAGTTTTATCCTCCACTTTCTTTTCTTCTTGCCTGCCCGCTCCATCCCCTTTCGTAAGTGCTCTTGAGTCTTTAATAATCTCTGTGTGCTGGTGATTCTGCTTTAAATTTGACCAGTCTCCTGAGCTGTGGGCCCATATTTCTGTTGGCCTCTCAAACTCAGTGTGTCCAAAAGTCAAGTATGTTACTTTCATCTCCTCAAACCCTCCTTGTAGGTTGCTCATACAGCCTTTCAGGTCTAAACACAGAGTCCACACTTAAATTTTTATCTCGTTCTCTTTTCTCTCCCAGTCACTTTGTAGGTGCCACTAATTCAGCCTCTGCGGTATCTCCTAACCATTCCCACTGCCCTGCACTGTACTGTTCTGGAGCCTTCTGACTAGTTTCTCTATCTCCAGTCACTTTCTTTTCCAACTTATGTTTCATACCGCCAACTGTCTTTCTAAAGGACAGTTATTGCTTTGTTTAAAAACATTTAATAACTTCCACTGTTTATGTAATGAAGTCCAAGTTGCTTAGCATAGCATTTTAGGCATCTATATTTCTACCCCTGTCTCTAATTGTATCTGCTCACATCTGATTGTTCATTGTGCCTTGAAGACAGGTTGCAATTTCATGCTCTTTGCCTTTGCAAACTGTCCCTTAGCCTAGAAGCCCCAGATCACTTCCTTCTTCCTCTTAACTCCTTCTCAAGCATCTTTCCTTTTTATTGGCCCTGTTCAGATGTTAACTCCTTCATGACATTGTTCTCTTCCTCTTCCCCTCCTCCCTTCAAGTTTCTATGTTTCTTTAAGATTTGATTTGTAATTTTATGACACATATATTTTATTCTTTCTTATATTAACTGCTCTTCCACTAGACAGAAAACTTTAAGAAAAGGTATTTTGTGAAATTTCTATTTGTTATATCTCATAGTGCTCGTTATAAATATAGATACCTGATAAAATGCTTATTGAGTTGAATTTCAGTTATCAAGAAAATTTATTTGGTATCTATATAAAATCAGGGTGGTTTTGATAAATAGAGAAAAAACATTTCTTAGTTTTATTGATTTGTATTTTTTTTTTTTAAAGTCTTTATGTTAATATTAAATGACTGCAGAAGGCTTTAGCAGCAATGCTGGGCTTACTGAAAAGGAAGTCAGTGGCCATTATGCTACATTTTAAAGCAGACGTTTAATCTGAATCAGTGCTATTTGGGCTAATGCACTAATGGAACATTGTTACAGCTCTATATGTTTAACTAGTAATGAAACAGTTTAGAAATAGCATTTTAATTTAGCGTTTTACTGAGCATCTCCACTCTGTCCAGCTATGTGCTGGGTAGGTTATGATCTCTTTCTGACAGGGTTTGTAAGCAGGAGACATGAATGAGTTTACTCACCTTGTGATTAAAAAATGACATGAAATGCCATGAACACCTAGAGGAAGGGCAGTGGCTAGAGTAAATCTCATTTGAGTAGGGTAGCTAGAATTTGTTTTAATTGTAGTGAAAGTAATATTGTTTCATTGTAAAAATGTAGATAGCACAGAAGAGTATACATTGAAGAATTAAAAGTTACTGTTCCCCACTCTGTCCACTGACACCTAATCTAACTCTCCAGAGATAATCACTGTTAACATTTTCCCTTACATTCATTCATACATATATATTTAAAACATTTATATGTATATTTTCTTCCATATATATAAGGGAATTGTACAAATTGTTTTTCATGCCAGCATACTAACTGATGGACATTTCGGTTTTTTCCAGTGTTTCACGATTGCAAGAGATGTTTCATTAAATGGTTCACTTAAAAATAGAGAACCTGCTATATGCTAGGCACTGTTTTTTGTTTTTTCTCAGGAACTCTGTAAAATAGGCACTGTTTTAGGCACTGGAGATGTAGCTGTGAACATTGTTTTCTGCAGTGTTGTTTGGGAATCAATTGTTCCCAGAGTATGATCCACAGACAGCTTGTTTTGTGAAGTGTTCACCGCAGAAGAGGTCTGAGATAGGAAGGCCAAGATACCACATCCCCTCTTGGAGATTCGTAATGCACATTGGTATTGAAGTTGCTCTGAGAAATCCTATAATAAAGAGAGCCATTGTCATCTAACTCAGGGTCTCCAAACTTATTTGACTAAATTATCTTTTTTTGGCACAATTGTTTACATTCTACAGAGCTAATGTTCATGGATACAGTTAATCACTGTATTTGTATGTTTGTTAACAAAAAGTGGGTAACACTTTAAGAAGCATAGATTTTGACAATTTTTGAAAAGTATAAAAATGGTATAATTGAGAACACTGGAAAAAATAAATTGGAGGAGTCTAAATGTGACCTGGAATGAGCAGTGAGGTATTGCACCGTGTAAACACCACAAGATTTGCATTCAGCAGGTGCTGGAAACGAACAACTGTTACTCTCGTCTCAGCTTCTTGGTAGCTTTTGAGATATTTGCTGCAGATGATAGTATTAAGAAGTAGGTTGATAAACAGCTTTATTTACAAAAAATTAGGTAACTTCTTTAAGTCCTTGTTTCTCAACTTCAGGGATTTTTGTACTCACAAAGTTTCCTGTATCCATGTACTACTCATATTGGTTACTTACATATCTGTAGTGCTGTTTCTAAAACCCTGAGGCCAGTCTGTTTTGAAAATCCAAATGTTTTCAGGTTTTAAAAAGTAATACGGTATATATACGAAATACTATATAGAGGGGGTCTAAAGTGGCATTCTACAATCCCATTAATATTTTTCAGTGAAACTTAAGAATTATCACACAAAGTGAAGTCTGTAATAGTCCCGCCACCAATGAGTTTGTGCCAAATTTATTAAGAAAATTTCAGTTTCAGAGGTTTTGTGTTCCAGAATTACACTTAATGTATTGTGAGACTGTTCTTTATCTTTTTTAGACTTATTTTTAAAAATCTTAATATCCATGAAATTGCAGATTGAATGTAGTAGTTATATATTTTACTAATAATATTTAAAAATATCTCTTAAAATTTTAAAGTCTTAAGTAAATTTTATTGTATGTTATTTATTTATTTATTTATTTATTTTTGAGACACAGTCTCACTCTGTCGTAGGAGCTAGAGTGCAATGGCCCGATCATAGCTCATTGTAACCTCAAGCTCCTTGGCTCAAGTGATCTTCCTGCCTTAGCCTCCCAAGTAGCTGGAACTATAGGCTCTTGCCACCATGCCTGGCAAATTTAAAAAATTTGTTTTTGTAGAGACATTAACCGCCATGCCCAGCTGTATGTTAATTTAAAAAAATAAAATTTTAAACATTTAAAAGTCATCTTGAACCAATTAATACTTTGGGAAAGATTGGATTAAACAAAGATCTATTTTATATTCCTAGATGATGCTTTTGTAAGCATCTTATTAAATAAAGAAACTTTCCTGCTTTACTTGTGGCATGGAAAATTTGCTTTGTTATGCTATTAGTTTATTGCTGTATAACCCCAGAATCTGGTGGCTTAAAACAACAAACATAAATTATCTGTGGGATATTTGGGAATTTAGGTGAAACTAGCTCAGGGTCTCGCGTGAGGTGGCAGTCATAGATGCCAGCCAGGGTTGCAGTCTTCAGAAGGCTTGACTGGAGCTGAGGATCTACTTCCAAACCACTAACAACACTGTTGGCAGGAGGCCTCAATTCTTGCCACGTGGACCTTTCCTTGGGACTGCTTGAGTGTCCTAAGGCATCTGACTTCCCCCAGAGGCAGTGATCCAAGAGAGAAAGCAAGGAGAGGAAGCCACAGTGTCGTTATGACATATTCTCTGAGGTCGCACACCATCACTTAATACCTTATTCTATTCCTTAGAAGGGAGTTCAGCTCACACTCAAAGGGAGGGCAATTAGACGCCATCGTTGGAGGGGAGTGTCATACTTTAAACCATTATACCAGCTAGTAATAGATAGATATCTCAAAAAATAAATTCTTTTAATTGTATTTTCAAATATGAGATTGGAAACAAAGGAAGATATTTCTATTATACCTCTCTTTATTAGCAGCAGAGCGCCTTTCATTTGTGCAGGGGTACTAATATAAATCTCCAGGCAGCATATCGAAAGGGAAAGAATGTAGGACTTGAGGTTCAAGTATAAACTTTATTTACTATCTCAGAGAATCTCTAGCAAATCTCCTCTGAACTGTGGTTTTTTCATTTATAAATTAGGTGTGATTATTCTGACATCACACGGTGAGGAGAAAATGAAGAGAAGTTAGGAGTGTTTTGTCAAATATTAGTTATTACCCAACTCTTATATAGCTGACATTTATATACCATGTAATATGTGCCAGGCACAATAATAAACACTTGGCATTTATTAACTCATTTAGTGCATAACAGCTCTGTGAGGTAGGGACTGTGCCTACCTTCTTCATTTAGAAAGGAGGAAATGTTTATGAGGCTGGAGGGGTTAAGAATCTTACCCAGGGTCCCACAGCTGGCAAGTGGCAAAGCCAAGATTTGGACCCAGGCAGTCTGGCTCTCAGGACATGAGACTTTCTCTAGGCAAGGATTTATTAATTCAATAGACATTTATTGAATACATGTTGTATATCAGACAGTGTTAGGTATTGGAAAATATCATACTGGACTTTGGAGTTTAAAAGCTGAATTCCTTTGGATTGATAGGAGTTGTATTTCCGTGTAGATGTTTAAGTTGTTAACATGTTTCCTCTGCATTTTCAAATTGTCATTTGAGTTTATTGGTACTCTTACATTTAAAAGTATGAAGAGTTTGCAGTTTGGGTAATAATCATGCAGCTTTTTAAAGTCTAGTGAATTACTTGGCCATTTTGGTGTCACTGGTTACCTTTTAAAGAATAATTGTATTAAGCTTTTCCTATTTATGCACATTTAATTGATTTTTTGTTTTCTGCCTGCTCTAGACCCCTTTTATACGGAATTTTAGCTCATTTCTTGCGTGGAACCAAGGATGGCATCCAGAATGCACTTTTGAAAGGGCCTTCGCTTCAGCCTCTAAACCCAAATCTTGGCAAACAACCTAGTAGAAGAAAGCAAATGGGTATGAGTTTTCTGAGATTCATCATTTAGCTGTCAGCTAGTATATTTTCTTCCTATATATATTTTTACCTTTGGAGGAGTTTTTGCTGAACTTTCAAGTCATAGTTTAATTCTTTTTATGTCTAATATAGTTAGCCTATGTTACTCCAAAAAAACCAAAAATGTTTTTTGGAAAGAGAATCTGAAGGGTGGGAGGGAATGACTGGGTAGAATTCTTAGATATAATTTTTATACAGAAGTATTGAAAAATCAGATTTTCACATGAATTTATAGTCTTTGGAGTAGCTTAGATCGTTAGCATACTGAATGAATAGCTTTTCATCAAGTGATCATTTTTTTCTCTCCATGAATGAAGAATAAAAGGCAAAATTGCTGAATACAGATAGAGAAGTCACGGGTATATGTGTTCTTTGCACTTTCAGTATACTTTTTATGGTAGAATGGTAGTTATCTACACGTAACAAATTCTTAGGAGATTGGCACTTATTTCTTTCAGAATGCTCACTTTTTAAATGAACTTCCAGTTGTTTTGATTATATCAGCAGTAGGATCCTATTTTGATAGTTTGAATTGAATGGCTCGATGTTTCCGCCTGCGAAAGAAAGTGGGTCTGTTTTCAAGGACAGTTATAGATGGGGCTCAGGCAGCTGGAGAACAAATGTAAATTTTGAACGTTGACACAGACTTTTAGGAAATGCCTTTTGTAGTTTTCCTAAACTGCTGTGACCAATATTGACCATGTTAGATATCTGCTGTTTCTTAAAGTCTGAAAGTAAAATATTTGTGAACCAACTTAACTTCTTTTGGAGGTTATTTCTGGCTTCACTAGGAGTCATCCTTCTATATATCTTAGAACTCTGAGCTGAGGGGAACATTGGAAAAGAAATCATTCCCGCCTACTTACTTTCACAGTAGAAAAAACTGCAAGAGGTTTCCAAGACTAAGAGGTTAAGTGGCTCATCTGAGGCCTGTAGCAGGTAATTATTAGCAGAGTCAGCACATCTGGTTGCTGTTCCTGCGGACTTTTCTGTTTAAAGACTATGAAGAAGTTTTCCAAATTCTCTTTTCAGGGATTGGTCAAGAACTGACATTAGTGCCTACTATTTGGCAAGTACTTAAAAAGCAAAATAAAACCTAACTGTGCAAGTACATGAGTAAATCTCTAAACATTTCATATAGTATAAAGTTCCCTTTAACCTCTTTCCTTCTTGCCTCTCTCTAACTCCCCGATTCCCCTCCTTTCCTTAGAAGGTACGTGCCCCTGTTAGCAGTGTGGGGGATGTCCTTCAGGACTCATCTCTGTACATTTAAATATATGTGCACTGTCACTGTGCATGTTATCCTGCAGCTGGCTTTTTTCACGTGTGGATCTCATTCTTCATGTAGCATTCCACAGCATTCCACACTACAATCAGTCTTACATACTGTTTTTAATTTTTTGCTTTTTTATTATTGCAATGTAACATTGTGTCTTTGTCCACACATATAAATATTTCTCTTGTGTGGATGCTTGTTCAGAGTACATACATATTTAAAAATATAGTAGAGATTGTCTAATTCCCCTCCAAAAGGGCTTTAGCAGTTTATATACCTATCAAGAATATATGACAATACCTATTTCTATGTTCAGTTGTCACCAGTGGATATTGTACACATTAATACTTGTTAACACAGCAACTCCAAGACATTGATATTATCAGTCTCATGAGGAAAAATAACTTCTTGAGAAATAACTTTTCTTGTTTATAAGCTTTTCATAATTAGTCTTCTTAATATTCATGGCTAATGGCTAGTAAGAAAGTTTTAAGTAACAGCATTTCTTAACCAAATTCTGTTATTTTGAAATGAAAGTCACAGATTTCTGTTCTTTTGAGATGAAAGTCACAGATTTCTGTTCTTTTGAGATGAAAGTCACCAATTAGATTGCTAGCCCTACACCACAAGGCGGGAGAAAGAGAGACAGAGACAGAGACAGACAGACCTTTATACCTTTATGTATAAAGTGCAGGAGACATCAGAGAGTCGCATTCAAGTCAATAAAGCAGGTTTGAGTGCCCATTCTGTGGAAAGCTCTCTAGAAAGCTGAGAAATGAGGATGACCACTGAACTAATAGGGAACAATGATTTTGGAAATACTTTCTTGATCATCAAAAATTTTCTTGGCACAGCAGTGACCTCTTTGTGCAATGACTTAGGAATTGTCAGCCAAAATTGCATCATGTTCCAGGAGCACACTTGAGCATCCCGTTTACTTTCTCAGCTCCAGCTTACTGTCTGAGGGCTGCATAACGATTACTTGACAGCATTGAAAAGGTTATGAAGATATTAAAATAATTATTCTTCAGATCACGGTATCTTATCTCTACGTAAGCTCATCCCACTGAAATATCAAACCCTAAAACTAAGTTACCTTTTATTTGAAAATAAGTTCAAAGTATTCCAGGAGGAAAACAATTCTCTCATCAAAGCTTTCAAAGTGCTGCAGGAAAATGAAGAGGTTTTAAATAGGCAGGCCCAGCTTTGAAATGATATCGAATTCATCAGTGCTCCTTCTGTAACTGATTGTAATTGAGGAGGCAAACTAGTTTTCATTATAAATAAAAGATTTTTTTTTTTTTTTTTTTGAGATAGAGTCTCGCTCTGTTGCCCCGGCTAGAGTGCCATGGCGTCAGCCTAGCTCACAGCAACCTCAAACTCCTGGGCTCAAGCGATGTTTCTGCTTCAGCCTCCCGAGTAGCTGGGACTACAGGCATGCACCACCGTGCCCTGCTAATTTTTTTCTATATATATTTTTACCTGTCCAGATCATTTCTTTCTATTTTTAGTAGAGACGGGGGCGGGGGGGTGGGTCTCACTCTTGCTCAGGCTGGTCTCGAACTCCTGACCTCGAGCCCCACCTCGGCCTCCCAGAGTGCTAGGATTACAGGCGTGAGCCACCGCGCCCAGCCAATAAAAGATTTTTATTGTAAATAAAAGACCAGATTTTTATAATAGAGACAATCGTCAGCCCAACTTTATTGCACATCTATCAAGCATGACAGACGTCATTTTAAAAAATACTTTTCTAGAAGACACAAAATCGTTGTGTTCTAAGGAAATTGTTAATTTTTTTCTGCCCTGCAAAGTCGCCTGGGATTGAGGAAGAGAGATTTGCATCTGTTATCCAGAACTACAAAGCGGTGTTTGCATCGAGGGTAATGAGCTGCTGCAGACTAATAAAACTCTGTGTATCATCAAATTGTCTTTAGAATTAGGAAATCCAGTGGATGTTTTTGGTGCTAAAATTTGCATTTTTCTAGCAGCTTGTCTAAATTTATACATTTTTTTCCTCCTGTTATCAAAATTGTCACTAGAAAAATTTTGTTTTGTCAGTTGTAAAAAGTGTTCGGGAAGTTAATAGGTTTTCAGGAATCTAGTTTCTTGCATTGCATTTTTGTTGCATTTGGATATTAAGTCTTTTAGTTTCTTTTAATGTAGAATATTTCTATCCTCTACTCTTTTACCCCATGACAGAAGAAATTGAGTGAAGTGCCTAGGGCCCCGCCTTTGCTACTGCCAGAGCAAAGTGTGTGGTCACAGGGCTCTGGGCTCCTCTTTGCTCTCGCGGAGCTTCATTGTTTTGTTGTTGGCCTCTGAGGACATTTTCTGCAATTTCTTGAATGACTATGATTTTGGTAGGAAGATGTAAACTATGCCAGTTTTCTCCTTGCCACAAGAGGGTGCTGCTGGGAAGTATTTCTATTTGAAAATTCTTCAGTTCTGTTTTAATTGAAGAGCTTTGGCAACTCTCAAAATGCTGATTGAACACCGTGTCCTTTCTTACAAATTCCATTCCTTACATGTAAGAGATAGATTTGTAACTACTTACCCATGGGTTTACTGCAGATTGTACTCTATTCACTTAAAGTCAAGAAATACTTTTGAATGGTTAAGAGTGAGTCCGTAGTACTAAACATTTCTGATTTCTTCAAAAGTGTTTAAAAATAATGAGCTTTTTTCATTGTCCTAAACCATCTAAAGAACTCATAGAATACTAAAAATATAACATCCTAAAATATAATATATGTAGATATGTCTGCTTATCTGCCTATTCTGACTTTAACATTTGTCTCTGTTTATTTCAGATGATCACCTAAATAAGGAGGAGGGGAAAAGTACTAATATTGAAGATCTTCGTATTTCTCAAGCAGTAAAGAGATGACACTTTCATTTGGGATATCTTTGATCTTACAATTATGTGTATTAAATAACTTATTTATTGTCCCAATGTTACCACAATGCACCACTAATATTTGTACTTTGTAGAAATTTGAGTTTCTGCAAAACACTTAGCCCCTCATGTTTGACTGCATTTGTATGAATAAAAGCTAACTGTCATCAAGCTTATTGGATTTGACTTGAAAGAAAATGTATTATCTTTAGGAAGTACTTTAAAGGTCCTTTACATTTGTGGGAAATGAAAGGGCTTTTTACTACTCTGTACATTCTTCTAAAAAAATATATAGGTCTCTATAATCATATGCTCTGCTCTTTGACATGGCACATTAATTAAATTCTCTTCAGCTGGAATTATGTGGCTTTGTAAGAACATTCAAGTTTTAAAAAAACATTAAAACCAGAAAAAACTGTAATTCCATAAAGTTTGATTTTTTTTAAGTACCTTTTTTCAGATAACTATTTATAATTAGGCTTAAATATCTGAGGTACTATCTAAAGTTGAACTTTTAAGCTAGGTAACAACCCACATTTTCTTTCCTTAGACCATCTTGGCTTCTACTGGAAGATTTAATTAAAAGGTAGGGGGAGAAATAATTCTTTCAGTTTTGCTGCAAGTGAAACAAAGAGTTTATTTTATTACATAAAGAATGTGAAATAAGCATGAAGAGACAGGCTCTGGGAGAAATACCAGAAATCGACTTGTAAAAGATGGCATTGTTTAACCTCTCTGTGGCCTTCAGTTGTGCAATTACAGATGAGCCATGAAAGGGCCAGCCCTCTATTGTTTGGACTCTGAAAGGCTTATTAAATGTTAATTTTTATTCTTGGGATAGAAAAATAGTAAGAGCTATGACAGTGCTATCTCTAAAATGCTACTTTGATATTTATTAAAGACATTTTTATAATGTAGAGTCTACAGACTCATTTCATTGAAAACAACTGACTATTATAGTAGACAGCTCCTGATTGGCAAGTCATATGGTATATTAAGAATAAAACTTTGCATGGGCAACTGTATACTGAGAACATTTGGCTTAAGTGATTTCCATAGGGAAGAGTGGTAAGGGCTGTAGTTAGCAAAACTGGCGTTCTCTTCATGGTGTTAATTCTCTGTGCTGTCTTTGCAAATTGTTGAAACTTTTGATTTTATATTTGGTGATGCTAATCAGTGTTCACTCCTTACAGATTAACCAGTAATTTTTATCTAAATGTGGAAAATTATTAATGAAATCCCTTTAAACCATACTTAACAAGTCAAAAGATTTTGAGAGGCCCTGGTGGTGGGTTAAAATTATAGAGAGAGATGCAGAAGTATTATAAGGGACCATTTTCCATTTTTAAATCTTAAATATCTGATTACAATTATGAATTCCATTATATTGTATGTGGGAATATAAATATCTGAATTCTCCCAGGAGACTCGGTTTGTATACAAGGATGTTGGCAGTGGACACTAAGTTTACCTCAGGAATTTTAATCATGTAGGACTAGATTAAGGAAAAATGCTAGAGTTTATAATTTTGGATACTGATATAAAATCAAAATGGAAGCTAAACAGAATTGTCACATGTAGGCCATAGTGCTTTTGTATGTATTATTCTGTAACTTGTTTGTACTGAGGCAACTTTTATACTTTCAATGTATCATTTAATAAAAAAAATTAAGCAACTCACCTTTGTGCAAAGGGTGTTCCTACCACTGTTCTGTCATCAAAAGACACACAACAAAAACAGAAGAATGGAGAAACTTAGCTCTTGGAGGGTGTGGCGCAAAGATTGAGGGAGGGGAACTTCTGATGTGTGTGCACTCGGCGTCAGCCATGTCACTGCGGAGCGATTATTCATCACAGGGCAGGGGTGTCAGTCTCTAGAGGGACAGTATCATAGTCTGGGGCCGTCTGTGGTTTGGAAAAGCATATTTAGTGTTACATTTTTGTATTTGGAAAAGAGAAAACCATCTATTTTCAAAACACTCAACGATGAGATTTTTCGGATCATCCAAAAAGGAGGGTTTTGTGTTCTTAAAAGGTCACAAAAGTATGCTCTAGAAATCTCTATACTCATGATTTATGAACAGTGGCAATTAATTCATAATCCGGTAGTTTAAAGAGGTGGATGGGCTGAGACATTTAAAAAACTTAAGGAAAGAAAAGAGAAATCTAGACACGTTCCCAGGAAGGGACTAAAAGCACAGAGGACCAAAGTGTTCTCATGAACTCGTTACTAAGTACATCGCTGGTGGTTTTCTTCCAGTTGTTGGGAGAAGTTATCTTCTAGAAATGCTAGAGAAACTTTGAGAGAAAACTTGGATTTACATAAAAATAGGATGGGAATGGGAACTGAAGAGGGATTTAGGAAAGGTGGAAATTTAAAACTTGGGCAATCTAAAAACTCATAGGAATGGAGGTGTCTTTTGAAGAAGATAAATTTAAGCTTAGCATATATGTTTGTGCAGAATAAACTAATAGCTTTATAATTATGTGCAAGATCACATTTGTATATGATTCGCATGCTTGTATGGTTATGTAAAACTGGATGTGTTCTTTTAACCTAAAGCCAAGTGTACATGAAGGATTAACATTCGTGAGAATATGCCTTGAAAGGCATTTAGGACAATGCTTCCCAGCCACTTGGGATTTGATTTTTCTAACAACCGTTGTTCGAGGATTGTGTGGTCTTCATGAATTTTTTTAAATTGAAGGCAAAGTAAAACTACCTTTTTAAAAGTAGGCTTTATTTTTTAGAGCAGTTTTAGGTCCACAGCAACATTGGGAAGAACAGAGCTCCTGTCGACCCCCCGCCCCAGGCATGCATGGCCTTGCCCACTGTCAACTTCCTGCATCAGAGTAGCACGTTTGTTCCAGTCCAAGAACCTGTGTTGACACATCATCACCCAAAGACCATAGTTACATTAGTTTGCTCTTGTACAGATGCTCTTCGACTTAGAATAGGGTTATGTCTCAAGAAACCCATTGTAAATTGAAAATATCGTAAGTAGAAAATGCATTTAATACACCTAGCCTACCTTAAATGTGCTCAGAACACTTACGTTAGCCTATAGTTGGGCAAAATCATCTAACACAAAGCCTATTTTATAATAAAGTGTTGACTATCTCACGTAATTAACTGAAATGCATTGAAAGTGAAAAACAGAATGGTTGTGTGGGTACTTGAAGTATGGTTTCTACCGAATGTGTATCACTTTCATACCATTGTAAAACTGAAAAATAGGTTGAGCCATCGTAAGGCTGGGACTGTACATTCTATGGTTTTGGACAAACGTACAATGACACGTATTCACTGTTGCAGTATTATACGGAGTAGTCTCACTGCCTGAAAACTCCTCTGCAAGGTGTCTCTTCCTGCCTTTTCCAAAATGTTGTAGAATCAGAATCGTACAGTATGTAGTCTTTTCAGATTGGCTTCTTTCACTTAAAAACATACATTTAAGGTTCCTTCTCGTCTTTTCGTGGCTTGATAGCTCATTTCTTTCCAGCACTGAATAATATTAATATTTCACTGTTATTTACCCATTCACCTACTGAAGGGCACCTTGGTTGCTTTCAGGTTTGGGCAGTTATGAAAAAAGCTGCCATAAACATCCTGTGCGGGCATTTGTGTAGAGACATAAGCTTTCAAATCCTTTAGGTAAATCCCAAGAAGTGTTGGATCCTATGGTAAGAGTATGTTTGGTTTAAAAAAAAAAACAAAAACTGTAAAACTGCTTTTATTGAGTTTTAGGGCCCTTTTTGGTAGAAGTGGAGAATCTGGAGTTACTGTGACAGCGGAGTGGGGAATGGGTGACGAGGGAAAGAGCATTGCAGGTGACGGTGCTGCGTGCGCACTCCGGTACCTGGAGAAGCACGGAGGCCTCGTGAATGAAACAGAAGTGCTTGTGAGCAAGACAGGGGAGCTGAGCTGCGCTTGTGGTCAGGAATGATGTTCCTTTACTCACAGGGAGGCAGATCGTAGGCCAGATCCACTGAGTCCATACACTTGGGCTGATACACTTTTAAATAATTAAATCCTGAGCCCCATGCAGGAGAAAACCATGCTTGGACCCAATCTTTGATATTACTAAAAATTAAAGGGGATCACCCTTTGGGGCTTTTTGAAGCCAGTGGCAAAAAAAAAAAAAAAAAGACTGCAAGAAAGAGATTTTCCCTCAGCTATCTTGTTTCATGAGTTCATGGAAACTCCCATTAAACGGCCCCTCATAGAAAAGACATGCCTAGGAAAATTACTTGACAGCACTCAGTCAAAGTGACATTTTTAAAAGTCCCTAGCCCCCAATTTTAAAATAACTGACCTTCTGAGCCATGAGAAATATAAAACAGAGGCATCTAATTGAATTAGTATAACAATGCACTTTTGAAGGTTCAAACATCTGAACTTCATGGATTGCACAGATACCTACGGAATGACTGTTAGATGAACATGCTGTCCCTACCTACTCTTCGAGTCTACCAGAAAGGTATGGAATGGTCTATATAAGGCCTTCATTTGTACTGTCATATTTAACAACCCAGCAAGGCAGCTTGCTTTGTTTTCCTTGAGAAAACAGGCTCAGAGAGGTTCACCGACAACCTCCAGGATGCTTGGTTGGTGCCGGGCAGATCTGGGATTAAAACCTTAGACTTCTATGTGCTAACTACAGACTCTATCAGATAGGCTGGGGCTGGAACTCCTGCTCGACTACTAACTACATGTTCTACCTTGGCTGGGTTATTTAGCCTTTCCAAATCTGGATTCTCAGCGGTAAAATGGGACAAAAACGAAGTACCTACTCCATGGGGTTGTTATAAGGATTAGGTAACAATGTAGAAAAATTAAGTGTTTGTTACAGAGTCCCCCATTTGTTAATAACATAATTATTCTCTTTTAGAAGTAATCAACAAGTTCTTTAAAGAATCAAATGCAATCTGGTAAAACTGGAAGTAACAACGTTAATGCCTCTGGTAAAAATGCCAGCTGTTATTTTGAGGCCAGCGCCTTATCCCGACAGCCTGCTCTGGAAGGTGATGATGGACTGGATTCAGTTTTGCCCCTTCTGTTACTTCTCTGCTCCAGATCATTGCTGTACTCGGGCAGGGACAATTCCACTCCTTTTACAGTGCAGATGTTAAAAGGCATGCGGGAAGCAGCTCATTCATCATTTTCCGAAGAGCTTACCCTTCTCTTCCCCAGCCAGCCGAAGACTGGCTGTTCTTGACTCTCTCTGGTTTAGACCCACTGAGGGACAGGGGACTGGGCTCAGGTGTTTTCTAGGGTGAGAACTGGGTGAGTTTGATGTTGCCAGGATGAAGGGACCAAGAGGGTCTGGGATGCAGAGCTCTGCAGAGGGGACTGAGAACCTGCAGGCAAACACTAGGCAGGGCAAGGTCTTACCTTTATGTCCCCAAGGCCTGGTGCATCTCTACTTGGTTTCATGTTTGCTGAGAGTAATAGCAGCTAATGTGTGAAATGCGGTGTGTGTGAATAGCAGCTAATGTGGGAAGCAGTGAAATATGTTCATTTTACGTGGATCCTCTTGAGGACTGCTTACAGAAAGCCAGGAAGTAACTGATGTTCTTCCCATTTTACAGATAGGGAAATTGAGGCACAGAGAGGCAAAGTTACTTGCCGGTGGTCAAACAGCTAGAAAGTGGCACTGGCAGACTGCAACTCAGACATCTAATCTCAGAGACCTGCCCCTGACCTCAAGGCCAATCTGGGCATTTCCCTTTAATGTCTCTTCTCTGGAAGGGAATGGTGGTAACAGTGGGCTCCAGTCCCAGCACCAACCAGTCTGTGACTGTCCCGGGGAGAGCGTGAGCAAATCACTTCACCCCTGCAGGGACTCAGTTTTCTCACCTGCAAAATGGGAGTATTAATAATAATAATAATAATAATAACCCAACACACACACCGGGTGGCAGGGGGAGGGGATGTTGAATACGGGCCACAGCCTGGCCAGGGTCTGCCGGATTTTGACTCTCTCTCCAAACCCCCTGGCGTGAAGCAGCTGGAACCCACGTGGCACCGGGGCTGCCCGCTTCGGGCCCTGCCCCACGCACAGGGGTCCCCGTCGTGCAGGGCGCCCTCCCCCGCGCCCGCGCCCGGAGCCCGCTCGGCACCATATTTAGTCAGCGGGAGCGGGCGGCCCGGCTGGTATGCGGCGCTGGGAATTCCTGCAGGAAGGAGCCCGCGCCTGCCCTTTTTGGGTTGTCTCCCGCTCAGCGCCCGCCGCCCCGGGAACCTCGGGGCCGGGGCCGCGCGGGGAGAGGGACGCCCGGGCTGCCCGTGGGTCCCCGGCCTGGCGCGCGGCCAGCCCACCGCCTCGACTTCCTTTTATGGCCTGTGTGTGCGTGCGTGGCCCCAGAGCGCAGAGACCGGGGAAGACGCGGAGCCAGGGAGACACAGAGACCAGAGATAGGGTGACACCTGCGGAGAGACGGAGAGCGAGAGACACAGAGATCAGAGATAGAGTGAGATGCGAGGGAGAGACAGAGACAGAGAGATAGCAGAGACAAAAGCAGAGTGAGAGACAGCAGTGGTCAGAGTGGCAGAGATGGTGATGGAGAGACAGCGTCAGACGCACAGGAGAGAGACACACAGAGACAGGGACCAGCACGGGGCAAGGGGAGTGGCACTGCCAGGGAGAGAGACCCGGAGCGAAATTTTAGGCCACTTCTCGACCTGCCAGGATTCCTTGGGGACGGGGAGCAGTTGAAGGGAGCTGGCAAGCGCTGGGTGCGCACCCACAGTCTCTGCACAGACACCTTGCGATTTACGTAACTGTCACCGCCCCCACCCCAGCCCCCATTCTGCAGCTGCGGACACTGACGCTCGGAGAAGTGAAATGACTCGCCCAAGGTCACGCAGCTAGCGCGTGGTACCCGGGGGGGGGGGGGGAAGGGGAGCGGGGCCAAAATAACAACAGCTGGATTATTTTTAATTTTTGGTTTTGTTGGAGTTGTAGCAGCGTGGGTGGAGGTGGGATGGCAAGTTGGGAAAAGTAAAAACTTCCCGGTCCTGCACGATTCCCAGCCAAGGGCGGGGTGGAGGTTCAGGGGCGCTCCTGTCTTGCACTTTGCAAAGTTCAAAAAATTCCCTGTCATCACCCTCCACGCAGCACAGCTGGCCCCCTTTCCAGGCGGTGGGAGGCGAATAAAAGGGGAGAGGGAGGTGTCAAGTCAGACCCACCGCATTCCCAGCGTGGGGAGCGAGAGATTGATGCCCGCGTGGCTGGAAGAAATTCTCAAGCATACCCCATAGAGGCTGCCTGCTCGACCCCTTTCTCTAGGGACCCGGAGTCTCGGTGACTTTCCCGGGCTGGGGTGAGACTCCTGCCCCCGTGCGCCCCTGCCCCGCTGCGCCCCCTTCTGCTGCGCGCGGGCGCCAGGTGCGCCCAAGGGCCTGGGCAACGGCGACGCTTTTCCGACCCTGCAGGGGACGCTGCGGAGGGCGCAGCGAAGGACCCTCCCTCTCTCCGCCCCCCCTGGCTGCCTCCCCTCTCCCACCCGCGGGCAGCTCCTAGGCTATAAAGGGAGGCGTCCGAGGCACGCAGGGAGATTTGGACGCCCCGGCCTGGGAGGTGTGCCAGATCTGAGCTCTCCAACCAGCTTCTTCCCCGCTAGCCCCCCAGCTGGAGATCTGTAAGTAGTGGTGGTCCTCCTTGGGGCAGATTGGGTGGGGGATCTGAGGGTCCTGTAGAGTATTCTACAGGGGCTGGGGAACGCTTAGGGTCTCTGTTGCCATCATCCTCTTAAGGAGGATGAGGAGGAGGTAGGGGTGGGAGGTTTGTCATTTCTCTCTGCCCTGTCAGCCTACATCATCCTCCATTTCCCCCGAATCAGCATTTCCCAAGGTTGCCAATGAGCAGTACCACCTTACAGGTGCTCATTAAAGATGCCAGTGCCCGGGCCCAACTAGAATCAACTAGAAAAACTGTCCTAAAAAAAACAAACAAACCAGGAGTCCTGGATGATTCTTGTTTCCAGGCGGATCTAGAAGATTCGCTTTCTTAGAAATCTCAGAGGTGCAGCGTTGACAGTGAGCCTTCCCACTTTTATTCTAGGCACGAAAAAAGTGCAGCTGAGCCTCACTGAAAAGTCACTTGCTGTCACAGACAGGCAAAGTGAGGCTCCAAGTGGATTTGGACGCGTTGCTCCGTTGTGTTGAAAATGTGTTAAATCAGTTAAAAACACGTGAGCACAGGCTCAGCAGAGAGGGGAGTGTTTTTCCTGTCTAGAGGATGTCCATGGTGATCACCCCAGGGAGATAAGGCATGGTAAGATCCAGTTTTATAACAGTCCAGCTTTCTTCCAGACCCCACCCCTTCAAAATTTAAAAAGAAAAAAATCTCATCCAGGTGGGCCCCAGGGGCCCCAGATACCCAGGTGAACCCAAAGTCTCCATTTACATTCATGACGTGCAGGTGCGTTAGGTAAGATTACGCTGGGATTTCCTGCAGTTGCCGGGACAAATTTTACTCTCGTGCCCAAACAAGTGGGCAAAAGGAGAGAAAGTGTGGCTACTGCCCGTTGAAAGTTTTCTCTTGGCACAGAGACCCGGGCCGGGGGGGGTTTGCTGCTCCAGGAAAGGTACCGTTCAAAGCCGTGCTTGTCAAGAAGCAAAAGAAAGTATGTAGAATCCCAAGGCAAGGAGCGCGTAGTTGCAGCGTTGACAACCCATAGATTAAATTGGGAACTAGCTCGGGGTTTGGCAAAGGGAAGGGAGACTGTTAGGAAACTGCTTTGCATAGTTTTGTTTTCTTTGCAGGCTTCCTCGTTTCTTTGGTTTACTTAAAGATACTATTTTAGAATTGTTTAAAGAGAGGGAACTTTGAAGATGCTGAACTGAAAGTTGCTAGATGGTGGGGTGTAACGTCAGATACTGAATTTTGTTGGAAGGAAAAGCAGTCTTGCCTTGTGGTCTTCCCATCAAGATAGCTACCATGGAAGGAACACTTATGTGCCAGGCAGGCACTGTAGCAGCATTTAACTTAATATATCTCCTTTAATCACTGGTATAACTTCATGAGGGAGGAATTATGATGCCTGTTTAGTATATAAGACAGCCGAGGCCGAGAGAGGTTAAGTAACTTGCCCAGTGTCACACAGCCAGAAAGTGGGTAAATCCATTCCCAGATCTACCCAATGCCAAGTTTATACCTTTGACCCTGTTATCTTTTTCCTTTACCATGGACAAAAGCTTCTTGCTGGAGTCAGGTTTCTGGTGGGACCAAATGCTTCCAGCAGACTATTTATCATTATCTCTTTGAACAAAGCAAAAACTGACCTTTTGCAAATTTAAAAATAAAATGTGCTATTTGTCCCCTGGTGGGATGGTGATCTAGTTGAAACCAGTGACCTTAGGTGGGCTGCCATCCCAAGAGTCCAGAATGGGAACTGACTGGGCTGTTTCTGAGAAGCCTTTGGGCTTGCCTTGTAAACATCATGTTTTTTTATTATCATGTCCGAAATAGACACGGTATTCCGTACAAGGTATTTGTTATGGATTTGTTATCATTACTTTTCTGTGGGAGGGCTGAGATTGAGGCAAACATGCCCATTTATGGAAGCATTTTCCATGAGGCTGGCTGTCCCTGGCCCCCTCATCAGTTACCCAGCCTTGCACCGCAGCTTTGTTGGTTGTGGCTCTAGAGATTTCTCTGCCTTGACCTTCCCCTTGGGGAACCAGTGGAGGAGCCTGGAGGAGAAGACATTTGGGAAGAAAGGGGGATTCTTTTTCCTATCCCCTCCTATTTGGAAGTTTTCTTTTTTGGGGGGAAAATTGTCTCCTTCTTTCCAAAGCTCCTTGAATTGTTCTAGGCATAAACATGTAATTCTAAAATTGGATATACAGTAGATTTTTCTGGAAAAACCAAGTCCAATTTAAAATCCATTGGAATCATAGAAGGTCACACACAAATTTAGAAATACCTACATTGTCCTCCTCAAACCTTAGTTTTCCCATCTGTAAATTGGGGCGAATGAGACTAGCCAATAATGTTTGTTGAGCGCTTTTGCCAGGCAACATGCTAAATTCTTTGCAGGTATTATCTTATTAAGTCTTTACAACAACCCTTTGGGAAGATGCTGTTATCACTGGCTCTATCTAACAGCTATGGAGTCCAAATAACTTTTTTGAGATAGCTCAACCAGCCAGTAAGGTAGACAGGAGTCTACAAACCAAGATCTTTCTAACTCCAGGGCCTGAGGGTTATTCTTTGGGGAGGATTAGATGAGATAACATGTATGAAGGGTTTAGCACAATGAAGGCTCCTGGTAAACTTCAGTAGATGGTTATTTATAGCAAACAGGACCAGAGATGTTAAGGAGCTTGCTTCGTGCAGCACAGTTAGTATTTGGCAGAACCAGGAAGCCTATTGTGTGGTTCATAAAGGAGAAACTTGCCCCTAATTTTTCTTTTCTGTGATGTGTTTTCATAAACCCAATTCCCATTTGGGCTAAAAGTGGTGATTAGGATCTTCTTTTATTTTAATATAGCCACGCTTCCTTACGTGGGTCAAGAACGTGACAAACTCCAGTTCCATTAACCCGTTTGTGGTTTGTTAGGGTCTCGAGGGAATCCTTTAAAGGCTCACCTGTGATGGGGTGGCCCTCTTGCTCTCTGGATCTCCTTTATCCACCCCTGACCTTTAAACATTTAACCACGGCCACACGAGGAGCACAGACTGAGCTTGGATGAGGCCAGGCGAGAATCCTAGAGCTTGTGTGTGGTCAGAGGAAAGAGGAAGGAGCTGCCCACGGCTCCTGAAAGGGGAGGTCAGACATTTCTGGCTTCTATCAGGGGTTCAGGGCCTCAGGAGGAACAACCCTCATCAGGTTTGCTAAGAAAGGACGGTAGAACTCACCTGCTCACTCTTGTAGGTGTGGCTCTTTGTCTACTTATATGAGTTTATCTGTAGGATACATTCCCAGCAGTGTAATTGCTAAATGTAAGAGCATGCTCACCTACAATCAATAGATATTGCTAAATGGCCCTCTAGAGACATTGCAAATTTTAACTTCCAACAGTCACATATGAAACTGTATGTTTATTTTAAGCTGTGCTGTGTCAGAGTAAATGCAAAACACAGGGGGCTTTTGGGACCAGAAATGACCAGTTCTTGCTCTCTTCCAAAAGCATTTTCCACGGGGGCTACTGTAACTCTTGCCAAACAAGTTCTCTTGGTTGGGACCAAAATATAACTTACTTTTACTAATTAAAAGAACTTCTTCCTGGAGTGACTTGAAGAACAATTGGTATTCAGATGATTAGGCCAATGTCATGAGGGGGCAACACAGTGGTGGGTTCACCAGTCACTTTTTCCTATTATGGGGGGATAGAGCTTCCTGGGGACCGTGCCCTTGGGAGGTGGCGGGAGAGGGGCAGGGGCAAGAAAGAGATTTTCTGCTACGAGCAAATTGGGTGTCAAAGAGATCTGGGTTCAAATTCTGCCTCCACCTGTTACAAGCGAGGATCTTTCATTGACCTTTCAGGACCTTGCTAGTCTTAGCAGGAAAATGGGAACAATAAATAACGCTCATGTCCTTGGACGCTTATGACATACAGGGAAATGGTGAGTGCAGGAGACGGTCTGGCCTGATAGTGGATGGCCAGAAGGGGCCCACTGAATACAGTGGCCGTTATTATTATTAATAATAATAGATTTAGGCCGGGCGCGGTGGCTCACGCCTGTAATCCTAGCACTCTGGGAGGCCGAGGCGGGTGGATTGTTTGAGCTCAGGAGTTCAAGACCAGCCTGAGCAAGAGCGAGATCCCGTCTCTACTAAAAATAGAAAGAAATTATATGGACAGCTAAAAATATATATAGAAAAATTAGCCAGGCATGGTGGCGCATGCCTGTAGTCCCAGCTACTCGGGAGGCTGAGGCAGGAGGATCCCTTGAGCCTAGGAGTTTGAGGTTGCTGTGAGCTAGGCTGACGCCACGGCACTCTAGCCAGGGCAACAGAGTGAGACTCTGTCTCAAAAATAATAATAATAATAGATTTAGAGTCCAGGTTGCCTCTTGGGGACAGTTTGGGGCCTGGAGAACTGGCGCATTTAGAGTGCCCCCTTTGTCTCCCTGTCCCCTGCAACACATGGCGCCTCCTTGCACCTGGACCAGTGTGTCTGTCCCCGCAGAGGTGCCTCCCGCTGGGAGGTCGTGTTGCAGACCAGGCCACAGAACTTTGGTTTTGCCTGCGTGGCATTTAAAACATGAACAATCATTTAACCTCTGACCTGGGTCACTCTGTTTTGCTCACCTGACTCCTGGCGACATGTGGGTTTGTGTCTCTGCTCCAAAGTCTTGAGCCGATGGGTTGGCAGTGAAATCCAGAGGAAAGCTGTTGACCAAGGCTGATGGTGTGCAAATCCTACGCTCTTTCGGCTCTGGATATGTGATCTAGATTTCATTAATGCCAACGTGGAGGGAGCAAGATCTTCTACCCTTGAGTTCCTCTGGGCAAAATAAAACTGATGGTGAAACAGGTGAAAGCACCTGGACATTGTCATTTGGTCCGAGTTCAACCCTTTGACCAGGAGTCACAGGTACCGTAAAATGGTAGTGCCAGGCCAGCCTGCCGCTGGTTTTTTTCTAAATGAAAAACACAAGGCCCAGAGAGGGAGGGTGACTTTCCCAGAGTCATCCCGTGAGCGTGAGGCAGAGCGGGGACTTGATTTGCAGTCCTGAGGTCTTCCAGAGGCTAATGAACAGCTCGTTCATGCTCAGAGAACGAAGCAGTGAGTTGTTGGTAAGGACAGGAGCGTGAACAGGGCTGACACACTCAGACGTGTGGCACATCGCTAATGCGGATAGTGACAGAGTCCTTTGCTTTCATCGAGACATTCGAGAGTAGCCGTAGATCGATGAGCCGTGTGTGGTGTCCCTCGGTTCTGTGTAATGATCCCAGAGATGTCCTTTCAGCTCTCAGAGCTGACGGACGTGGGTGTTGGTGGAGAAGGAGGAGGGCTCAGAGAGAAGGAACGAGGCAGGCGGAGTGTCCCCCTGGCGGTCTGTCTCTGGTCCACTGTGTCCACACTGCACACTGCACTCGCCATTCCAGGTTGGCATTGACTAAGTGACAGCTGCCCTCAGCTTTAACCATCGTTCCCGAGAGAGCCCTTGTTTTTACTCTAAAGATGTGGTTCTCAACTGGGGGAAGTTTTGCTCCCCCCACAGGACATCTGGTAACGTCTGGAGACATTCTTGATTGTCATGACTGAGGGGAGGGACGTGCTACTGGCATGGAGTGGGCAGAGGCCAGGGGTGCTGCAGAGGACAGCCCCCCGCGACAGAGAACGGTCTAGCTCAAGAGCCAACAGTGCCCAGGTCGAGGAAACCCTGCCCTAACACAAGGGCTGCAGCAGATCGAGCTTTGCTTCAGTTTAGCACCTGGAGAGATCTGTGTCGTGTTGTCTGATCCCAGCTACAGTTTCACAAGCTACTTTTCATTCCTCCCTGCGCCTCTCCGAAGGCCTGACCTGATACTTTTTGTCATCGCCCCAAATTTTGAAAACCCAACGCTCTGGGCACATACGGAGGCAAGTCCTTATAGCAATAAAACCAAATTATCCGGAGCCTTCCAGTTGCCGAGACTGGTTCGGGACGGGTCCTGTGCAATGTCTGTATTTTCTTCTTCTTCAAGTTCTTGGCAAAGAAGGTAGACAAAGCATGAAAGTTCTATAAAAATATATCTTTATTCAGCTTCCTCCATAACTAGCCATACGACGATGGGCAAGTTACTTCTCTGTGCCTCAGTTTCCCCATTTGTAAAGGAGGAGTAATTGTGTCTCTTCTAGGGGTTTTGAGGGGATTCAATGAGGTAATAGCTGGCACTCACTGCTAGCATTGGTGTTATTAATACGCTAGGCTTCCTGAATTTCTCGAGGGCAAATCTGTGGCCAGAGGTTTTGGGATCCCCAAGTTCGTACGCTTGAAGTAGCTTTCAGATCCCAGAATGTGCCAGGAGGAACTTAGACGTCCTGATGTGTGATTCTGCGTCTCAGTGAGGGGGAGGGAACATGTAGCACCTTCCAAATGGATTTAGCCAAAGAACCGTGTTTGAGTTGCTTCCCAACCTCCCAGATACCTCAGGGGATCAGGGTTCCGGGGAACGCACCCCGAAAGCACCATTCCAGCGTGAGCCTGGGCTTCTCATGCCTCGTCCTGCTCTGTTTTGACCAAAGCAGATGTCGCACATCGTAGCTGTCAGAGGCATCAAAGCCGGGGAAGCCAGCCTGCTCTGGGCTCTCCTTTTTTGGATAGAGACCGAATCTTAGCGCTTAATCTTGTTTGTGTTTTTAAGCCCTAGATTAGACAGGGTCCCTGGCAGTGGGGATTTGTGTATCCTTTTATTTTTCTGTGGGGTTTTTTTTTTTTTTTTTTTTTTTTTTTTTGCACTATTTTTTCTTTTAAGGCTGATGCACGAGGGAGCCTGAGCACCACTGGTCTAATGGTTTTAGCAACCGCTGACAGTCATTGCCAAGACCTATTATTTTATTAGGGCTTACAAACTAGTTCCATTCTAGTGTCATTGTTTCTCCCCCATTTGTTAGCTGGAATTCTTCCAAGTAGAAGGGAGTATTTTTTAAGCGTAAGTGGAGTTAGGAGCAGGATGCTGTTGATCTGATTATGACCTAAGCCAAGTTCAATAATGATTTTAAAATGCAGGAAAGGGGATTGTGAAGGCTAGGACATGTGTTCTTTACAAATCTTTATTTCACTTTCTGAATAACTGAAGTGATTATTCAGATTGAGGGAAATGATCTGCTCATTTCTCCATCCTTTTTTTTTTTTTTTTTTTTAACTCATCAGCTACTAGATCAGGTCTCCCAGGAGAAATAACCTTCCCTTCTGAGCAAAGCAGCTTCTGGTTTTTATTATTGTGATTTTCATTGCTGAAAGAAGAAAAGGAGGGATTGGGTTATCTGTCCCTTCCATTTCACCTTTGCAAAATCTGCTCGGGCGTTGACTGCGGAGCTCTGGGGCCTAGTGCTGCCATAAGGGGTTTATTCTATCTCTATGGGATTTGGGGCCCGAGTGTGGGGATTACCTTGAAGTCCAAGGAGCTGTGAATTCTTTTCTGCTGAAGTAGGAATGACTGCCAGCCACACAGTAGATCTTTGTGGCTGTGCATCCTCACTTGGCCGGTGACTTAGTTCTTGGGAGCCCGGCAGCAGCAGGTGGAGGGGCTGGATGGGGGCCAGTGTCATTAATACTGGGGCAGTACCTGGTCAGAGGGTCAGGACAGGTGACTAGACAACAGGACTTCTTACCACTGCACCTCTGCTCACAAACACATCTGGATAACAGGACAGATAATGTCAACCCATCCCAATGGGTTCTACATGTGGAGAGGACCTTTAATGACTCGAAATCTTACATCAAGAGACATGTAATTCCATTTCAATTATTTATTTACCCCGAGGAACAATTTACATAGGAAAGGCAGAATCAAGATTTTCATTCCCCTCCTCTTTCTTTACCAGTTTTTAAAATAATGCGTTGATTCCTCAGCATCTTGCGAGCATGGCTGTGAATTTTTAAAAATCATGTAAACACATGGATTTAAACATATTTGTCTTATAGTTATCTTCTCTTGATATCAAACTCTCCCATATTTGACCAGCTAGAACCATAGTATAATATTACACTATGCAGTTTTATAGACTTTTAAAATATATACACACATCCATACAAGAAAGACTTTATTAGAAATAATGAGCTTTATCGAGGTATAATCTACATAGAGTCAAAGTCCCCAACATTTTTTTAAAAAATTCACCAGTTTTTAAGTGTACAGCTCAATGAGTTTTGACAAATGTATACGGTTGTGTAATCACCACCAGAATCACATGGAACATTTTAATCAGCCCAAAAATTCTTTTGTGTCTCTAACCAGTCGGTTCCTTTCCCTGCCCATGGCCACTCCTGATCAGCTGTCATCACAGTTGTGCCTTTTCTAGATTTCTGTATCGATGGAATGTCCCATAGTACAGGGTCTTTTGGGTCTGGCTTCTGTCACTGAGGATAATTCTTTGGAGACTCACCTATCTTATTGCTGAGTAATATTCCATTTATGTATGTTGTATTTAACTTAAAAGTGTATCATAAGCATCTTCGTATGGTCAAAGGTCACCTATTGTCCATTTATATGAGACGCCCAGAAAAGTTGAATGTATAGAGGCAGAAAGTAGATTAGTGGTTGCCAGGGGGTGGGGACCAGGAGTTTCTGCAGACTGGCATGAGGAATCCTTCGTGAGGTGATAGAAAGGTTCCAAAATTTATCATAGCGATGGGCGCATGACGCTGTCGATTTCCTAAATATCATTGAATCGTATGTTTACAATGGGAGAATTTCATGGCATATAAATTACACTTCAACAAATATGTTAAGAGAAAAATCTTTGTGTGTCATAAATAAAAATCCACATCTTAAATATTTAACATAATTACAGCGTTCTAGAGAATGGATGTCCCACAATTTAACAAGGCGCCCACTGAAGGTCATTTAAGTTGCTAGCTGATTTTGCTGTTCCCAACAACAGTAACATGTGCATTTTCTACGTCTGTTAGCACCGTCTGTTTCTGCAGGCCAAATTCTGCAAAATGGAACTGAGGCCAAGAGATATGCCTAGTGTTTGGGGCTCCTCTACCGCTAAGGGTGTAGTACGCAGGGACTGTCTCCTAAGCTCTTGACCACACTGGATATTAGCAGTGATTTTCTTCTTAGCCAAGCTGATGGGTGAAAATCAACATCTCCTTGCTTTAGCTTGCATTTCTTTAATTACTGGTGAGATCGAACATCTTTTTCCTATATGTATTGGCTATTTGAAGGGCTTGGTAAAAAATGTCGATTTTTCTTGTTCATAGATTGAATAAAAAGTCATAAAAAGACAAATATAACCAAAATACATAATAGAAAGTACGCTCATGTTCATAGCAGCATTAGTCACAATAACTAAAATGTGGACACAATCCAAGTGTCCACAGATGGGTGAATAGGTAAGTGAAATGTGATATATCCAGATAATGGAATATTATTCATTCATTTTATTCTTAAAAAGAAAAGAAATTTCAGCACTTGCTACAACATAGATGAACCTTGAGGATATTATGCTAAGTGAAATAAGCCAGTCACAAAAAGACAAATACTGTCTGATTCCACTTATATCAGGTACTTAATTGGCAAACTCATAGAGAAAGTAAGATGGTTGCTAGGAGCTGGGAAGGGGAGAATGGGGAATTGTTGTTTAATGGGGACAGAGTTTCAGTTTTGCAAGATGAAAAGAGTTTTGGAGATGGATGGTGTTGCTGGTTGCATGTGAATGTATGTACTCGCTACCACGGAACTATATACTTAACAACGTATATATACTTCATGGCTAAGATGGCAAAGTTTTTATATGTATTTTACCCCAATTTTAAAAATTGAGGGGAAAAAACAAACTAGAAAGCAAAATTCCCTTCACAACTGTACTTAATAAGAGCATATTTCTCTATTTAGTTTGCCTATATAGACTCTAAATATTTTAAATTGAAAATGGGCTATTACAGCCACTGTTTTACAATTCTCCCTCTTATTTTTTTAAAGCTTTGAGATCTAATTCGCATGCCAAACAATTCACCCATTTAATGGTATAATCCAACGGCTTTTGGTGTATTCAGAGTTGTGCATCTTTGCTACAATAAATTCTGGAACACTTGAATCACCCCGAAAAGAAACCCTGCACCCTCGAATTCTCCCCCAGCTCCTGGAAACCCATCATCTTTCTGCTTCTATGGATTTGCCCGTTCTAGACATTTCATTCAAATGGAATAATATGTGTTCCCTTGTACCTGGCTTTTGTCGCTGAGCATAATGTTTCAAGGCTCAGCCACGTTGTAGCAGGTGTCCATACTTCCTTCCTTTTTGTGGCTGAATAAAACCCATCGTGTGGATGTCCCACATTTTGTTTGTCCATTTGTCTGTTCATGGACATGTGCGTTGTTTCTACTTTCTGACTGTTATCATAATGCTGCTGTTAATATTCAGGTACAAGTTTTTGCATGGACGTATGTTTTCATTTCTCCCGGCTGTACACCTAGACATGGAATTGTTGGATCCTCTGGTAGTTACATGTTTAAGTATTCAAGGACCCTCCTTTTATTTTGCAGCAGGCAATTAGACTTGGATGTCTTTCCGTGTGAGCACGTGCAGACATACTTCTTGCTGCTTAACCGCGGGGTAGTATTTCACTGCATGAAAACACCATGGCTTCTGAATCCAGTTCCCTGCTGATGGACATTTGGGTTTCTTGATTTTTGCTATTATGGGCAATGATGCAAATCATTTTCTGAAGGGCCTTGGGGTTGTCTCCATTCTTTGACAACACAGACAGTACTAAGCTACTGCAGGGAATATTGTTGTACTTTGTAGGATGTTTCCGCAGACCATGTTCCTAGACATGGCGAGGTGACAGGTTTATCTGTCTTTAGGACTTGGTTCTGGACCGATTCTGACCCTGTCACCTTATTCCGCAGGGGACCAACCAGGCATCATGGCACAGAAGGGCCAACTCAGTGACGATGAGAAGTTCCTCTTTGTGGACAAAAACATCATCAACAGCCCAGTGGCCCAGGCGGACTGGGCTGCCAAGAAGCTGGTCTGGGTCCCCTCGGAGAAGCAGGGCTTTGAGGCCGCCAGCATCAAGGAGGAGAAGGGGGATGAGGTTGTCGTGGAGCTGGTGGAGAATGGCAAGAAGGTCACAGTCGGCAAAGATGACATCCAGAAGATGAACCCGCCCAAGTTCTCCAAGGTGGAGGACATGGCGGAGCTGACGTGCCTCAACGAAGCCTCCGTGCTGCACAACCTGCGGGAGCGGTACTTCTCGGGACTCATATATGTGAGTATCGCGGGGCAGTCGGGTGCTTCCTCCTGCGCCCCTGCCCCCGTCAGGAAAGGAGGCATTTAGAAATGTGTCTGGAGATCGAGTGGGGAGGCTGAAGGTGTGATCACAGGAGATCGCAGCATGAGATGGGATCATTCAGATGTGGGTTCACACCTCAGTCCTGCCCTACCTACTTCCATGACATTGGACAGGTTATGTCACCTCTGGAAGCCTCAGTTTTCCTATCTGTAAAATGGAAATTGGGCCAGGTGCGGTGGCTCACGCCTGTAATCCTAACACTCTGGGAGGCCGAGGCAGGAGGATCCCTTGAGCTCAGGAGTAAAGAACCAGCCTGAGCAAGAACAAGACTCCATCTCTACAAAAAATTTTAAAAAATTATCCAGGTGTGGTGATGGGCACCTGTCTACAGAGAGCTAGAGGGAAAATGGGGCTCCGTGGGGCCCAGTCCTCCCATCTAAGATGTGTCACCTCCAACCAGGGAGGTCGAGGATGGGCGTATGTATTGGTTTCACCTCCTGTCCTCTGGCCTGGTGTTTGAGCCCAAAATGGAAATCAGAAAAAACGAGGGGCTTATGAAAGTCCCAAGACCCAGAGTATCTTCTGCCAGCAGATTAAAAAATGGGAATCAAAGCTTCAAATTCCTGCCATGCTTCTCTGGACAGATGAGATTAAAATCCTTTCAGCCTTGTGATGATGCGCCCATTCCTGTCTGGTTCCGTTCTGGTCAATTTAACCACTTAATAGAAACCCTTGTCCATGACGGAGAAGATAAGGAAGGAAAGGGGTTAGGGGGGCACAGTAAGTCACTCTCCCAGCAGAACACGTGACTCTTGTTAATAGGTGGGTGACAAGGTGATGCAGAGTTCATGGCCAAGGCAGCCGGCCACGCCCGACTTTGCTCTCGGTGATGACGGGAACTTTCCTCTCTGTTCTGCAAGGCTTACCTCAAACGATGGGCCTTTGAGAAGGTCCTGGCAGACCTCTTGTCCTCTTGGATCTAGAAGAGTCTATAGAAGCCAGAGGAGCTTGTTGTCCCAGATGCAGGTTCTGGGCTCAGCGACGTCCAGTGACGTACCTGAGCTGCCGCAGGTCATTCACGGCCCACGGGGCGCAGGAACGTAGCTCTGATTCCTGGTCTGAGGCACCCTCAGTGTTATGGACACTATCTTTGGCTGAGTTCTCTCTGCCTGGAATTCTTCACGGACCACTTAATCAGTCAGCTCTGACCCTGGTGTCTTGCTAGGGGAGGGGACAAGGGATTCAGGAGGAGGGAGCTTAATAGGTGCGGACCTGCTCTGTGCCAGCTACTGTCCTAGGTCCTCCCCAGTCCACTTTGTCCCCCATGACAATAGTGACAGTGAAGCTGATAACCCACTGTGCAGATCAGGTGACCGAGGCAGGGAGGTCATGCACACCTGGGAGGGGACTCTGAGGACGCACACTTAGGAAGGGTCCTGGGTTCAGACTCTGGCCCTGTCTGTCACTCTCCTGCTTCTCTGTGCGATAATGAGTCAAAACGCCCAGTTCTTGCCCTTAATTGCTTTACAATTAAGCAGAGGAAGAAAAGATGGACCCGAGCTGGATGCAAATCTATGATGTAGATTCTAAACTCAGCACCTGCAAACAGGCATTAGGAAGTCTGGAAGCTTCTTGAGATTTTAGGAACGATTTGTGTATATGTATATTTTTTTCTGGGCAGAGGGTCTTAGCTCTCAGGAGAGCCTGTTATCCTCACAATGATAGTGGCTACTAGTCATTCACAATTCATGTTAAGAGTTTATGCTGGCTGGGCGCGGTGGCTCGTGCCTGTAATCCTAGCACTCTGGGAGGCCAAGGCGGGAGGATCGGTTGAGCTCAGGAGTTCGAGACCAGCCTGAGCAAGAGCGAGACCCCATCTCTACCAAAAAAATAGAAAGAAATTAGCCGGACAACTAAAAATATATAGAAAAAATTAGCCAGGCATGATGGTGCATGCCTGTAGTCCCAGCTACTCGGGAGCCTGAGGCAGGAGGATCGCTTGAGCCCAGGAGTTTGAGGTTGCTGTGACCTAGGCTGACGCCACGGTACTCTAGCCCGGGCGACAGAGCAAGACCCTTGTCTCAAAAAAAAAAAAAAGAGTTTATGCTAATATAGTTATTGCTACTACTGTTATTTTCTTTATATAAGAAGGATACTATTACGTATGCTCTTTTTTGCAGATAAAAAAATCTTGGCTTAGAAAAGTTAAACAACTTGATGAGAAACAGAGGTAGACCTCTGTTTCAGGAAGGCTGGCCCTGGGACCAACGTTTCATTTAATGATTCCCATGACACTATGAGACAGAGGCTATTGCCCCATTTTAGAGATGAGGACACTGGGGCTCAGATGGGCAGAGTCCTCTTGCTGGGAAGTGGCCAGAGCTGGAGTTCAGTCGAGGTCTGTGTGAGTCCCGGCTGGGGTCACTGCCTGTGATGACAGTGGCCCTTAGGGTGACAGGAGGCTTAGAGCAGGAGGTGATGGGCGTGGGCTGGGGCGGGAGGGTGCCATGGGTGTCATTAGCTTTGAGTTGGACATATTTTAAATGCACAGTAGGAAGGTTTCTAATCTTTCATTGTGATTGTTTGAGCACCACCTACAAGCTGCTGGCCCAGAGTGAGTGATTTGTTTTTTTAAATTGAGTTAATCTGATATATCCTAAAAGAGATAGCTTGACACTTTATTGTGAAAAAGAAAAAAACCTGATATATCCTAAAAAAGAAAAGAAAATCTCAGTTTCTGGCATTGCTTGGAAAAGCAGAGGACCTGGCACCCCCAGACCCAGGGCGCAAGGCAGCCGTCCCCACGGGATGGACTGTGTGCTCTCTGCTCTCCCGAAGGCCCCCACTCCCTGTGGTCTCCTGGCCCCTGGGGCTGAGTGCTGGCGTCTGTTGACTACGGCACCTGTTTTATCCACTCACACCTGGCCGGCTTCTCTCCTGCCTCACCTGCTTGGTCCCTGTAGGCAGTGGGACCTTGCACACCTGTACCAAGCCTCTGGGGTTGGGAACAACGTGACCCAGAGCAAAGGTGGGTGGACCCTGGTGTTCCTGAGGTCCCCAAGCCCAAATTCCCAACTCAGAAACCCCAAAGGATGTTTTTCCAGTTCTGATTGTGGTTCTGGGAAGAGCAGGGAGCCGGGAGAGGCCTTCCTTCCCAACTCCAGCAGGTGATGATTTTTTTGTCTTAAAGACCTTGCCCGGTGATCTTATCCTTCCCTGGAACGAGTGTCCCCCTGGGGACATGCAGGGAGTGAGCAGACTGTGAGCAGAGGGGCCTTCTGGGTGCCATTCACAGCGCTGGGCCCTGGAGGGTGGGAAGAAAATACAGCTGGAGGCTGCCCTTTGTTGAGCCCTAGGAATTAAGCCCTTTAGATCTTTCAAGTCATTATTGCTTCCAAGAACCTCCTCTAATACTGCAAGGATATCTATGCAAAGGCCACAAGAAAATATTTAAAAATAAGTATGCATCATAAAAAGCAAGCGTGCCCCCTCTTTAGCCCCCCAAATCTCTTCCCTGGAGGCAAACGTGATCCACAGGGTCATGTATGTACACACACACAAACATACACACCAAATAGAATAAGAACTCACTCCATGTATGCTTCGTAGCTTGCTTTTTTTCACTTAACCACATCTTGTGGCTTTTTCTGTGTCTGTTCATACCTACCTAATCAGACTTAAAACCCCTTTTTGAATAGGTAATATAAGCAAATAATACATAAAATGGTATATACGAGTATATAGAACTTGCCCTTTCATTTCCATTCCTCCACCTTCCTGTTCCCCTGCTTGGAAAAATTGTGGCCCCCAGTTTCTAACGTAGCCCTCCAGCAATCTCTTACACGTGCACAGGCAAATGCAGAGCCCTTCCTACGCTCGTCAAAAATGGCAGCCCAGGCCACGTGCTGTTGTACGTCTTGCTCTTTGCATCTCCCTGTGTATTTTGGCCATCCTGCCGTGGCAGTAGAGATGGAGCCACCACACAGCCTTTCGCTATAGGGATGAACTGTAATTACTGAGCCCATTGCCTGTTGATGGGCGTTTAGTTTATTTCTAGTCTTTTTGCTGTTACGATAAAATCAAGGCCATAGCAAAAGCATATTCTTAGTAGACTGTGTCTGTCTCTAGGTTAGATTTCAGAAAGTCGTGATACTGCTGTCCAGCCTCGTAAAGAAGGTCTCATTATCCATCATTTTACAGAGGAGGCTCAGGTAGGGCCGTGTGCACAAGTCAGGCAGACAATGAGGCGAGATTACCTGAGACTCCGCCCGGGCCTATGTGTCCTACGGCCTGTATTCCTTCCACCTTTCCTCCCTGTTCTTTGCTTCTGCCAGAGGCCTGGGAGCAGCCCCCTGCTCAGGCTCTGGGGCTGACCATATAAAGTGTCAGGGAACAACTGGAGTCGCTTCCTAATACGGTCACAAGAGGGAAATCCCAGGCTTGCAGCTGGGACCTGTTGGTGGCACCGGGCCCGTGAGACGCCGGCTGGGACACGGGAGGCTGGGATGATGAAACTTCTGAACTTAACCGGCTGGAGGGGGCTCAGGGGGACCAGGAGGTGGAAACACAGCCAACTCTGGTTGGGCTGGGTCGGGGCCAGGGTGAACCGCAGTTAACAATGGCGGCGGAGCAGCCACGATGCCCCGCGTGAGGCGTGCTGCTGCCTGCCCGGGCCTTCCTCGCGATCGTGGCACCCTGGCTTGCTTGGGAAGTCTTTGCTGGACTGAACAGAGATTCACATCTGCCTGGAAGCATGGATTAAGTGCTTGCTGTGTGCATGGCACCAGGAGAGGTGTTAAGCGAACAGAGGAAAGTAATATTCCTCCTTTAGAAATGAGTGATGAAGTGGAGAGGGCTTGTGTGCTCCTTCCTTCTTCCTTTTATTCTTGTCATTCAGCAAGTATTGTCCACCCTGCGGCCAGCACTGTGCAGGGTGCTGGAGACACAGTAGCATGCAGGTCTGAGCTCCGAAAAAGGAGATAGAGATGGCTCTGGGAAGATCAGGGAAAAGTGTTCCAGGTAGAGGGAACAGCATATGTGAAGGTTCCAAGGTGGCAAGGTTTTTGTCGTCATGGGACGAAGGGAGCACAGTAATCGTCGCTAACATTGATTATAGCACCTACTACCTACCAGGCAACCTCTGAAGAAGTTGTTCATATACTTCCCTGTTTTGCAGATGAGGATAAGTGAGGCTCAGAGAGGTTAAGGGACTTGCCCAGGGTCACACAGCTAGGAAGTAGCCAAGTGAGAGTTCAAATCCAAGTGTCCCCATACCCTATTCTATACCCTTAACCACTGTGCCTTACTGCCTCCAGGTCAAGGGCTTGGTTGGGATGGTTTAGGCTGTGAGTGATACCCAAATTCAGCAGGGGTGTGACAGTGGGCATGGCCCAGAGGAGCTGGAGGTGGAGTTGCATTCTGAAGGGGAGGCGGGGCCTGGCTGACTGTTGTTCAGATGGTCACTGATTGGGTATTTACTCTTTGGAGGCCTGTGCTGGGGGCAGCAACACAGACAAACAGGCCACAGCCCTGCCCTGGCTCAACAAGGTCTGCTGAGCACCTACTGTGTGCAGTATAAGGCCCCCAGGTCACAGAGGTGGAACCAGGCTGCTTTTGTTCTAGGGAGGCTTTACCATTAATTTATCCTCCAGGCATTCATTTAGCAAGCATTTAGTTGGGACCTACTGTATGCCCATAGGAAAGAAGGGGCTCCCCACCCTCAGGGCACTTGTGCAGCTGCTGTTCACAGGGTGGGAGGGGCATCCAGGCGGCCCCCAACCCCACCAACCTGGGTGTGGTCTTGACCTCACTTACCTTTGCCCTTGCTTTGCTCCCCTTCAGGTCTGGCTATACCAATCTGCTTGTAGTTCACCCTCATGCACCCGCTGACCTGTCCTCCTGCCTCTCTGCCTCTGTCCCTCCTACCCTGAGCTGGTTAACACTTTCTTGGCCTTTAAAACAGGGAGCACCTTCCCCCAGAAGTTTCTCAGGCCACCCAACATGGATTAGGGCCTTCTCTTCCTTGTTCCCCTAATCCCCTGTTCTTACGATTCTTTTTTTTTTTTTGAGACAGAGTCTCGCTCTGTTGCCTGGGCTAGAGTGCCATGGCATCAGCCTAGCTCACAGCAACCTCAAACTCCTGGGCTCAAGCGATCCTCCTGCCTCAGCCTCCTGAGTAGCTGGGACTACAGGCATGCGCCACCATGCCCGGCTAATTTTTTTCTCTATATATTTTTAGCTGTCCAGATCACTTATTTCTATTTTTTTTTTTTTTTTAGTAGAGACAGGGTCTCGCTCTTGCTCAGGCTGGTCTCAAACTCCTGACCTTGAGCGATCCTACCGCCTCAGCCTCCCAAAGTGCTAGGATTACAGGCGTGAGCCACCGCGCCCGGCCCTTACAATTCTTTTTTTAAACGTACTTGTCTCCCCTTCTGATCTGTAAGCTCTTTAAGGGCAGTGGCTATCACTGATGTTTTATCTCCAGCCCCTGGCACAGGCCTGGTATATAGTAGGTGCTCAGTAAATGGTGGATGGATGTTTAGACAGGCCTTATGTTGACCCCATTCATGCCCTTTTTAGGGGAGGGGAGATCCTGGGTGATTATTCCCCCTTCCCCATCAATCTTTAAAGGATACCGTTCCTCCACCAGCGCCCCGGCCGTCACACACCATTGTCCCTTAGCAGACTAAGCCCTGGAAGGACACTCCCACTCTCTAATCAGCTCTCACCCTTGACTGAAAGCCCCTCGAGGGCTTTTATGTTTTTATTTTTTTTGCGTGTTCTGTAGTCCCAGCACCTTGAGTGGTGTCTAGAAAATGCATATCGAATGAATGAATGAACACACAAATGATCCGTTGTTTCTGCTTCTGTAGGACGGGGCCTGGGTTGGCTGGTGCAATGGACCGTGCTCACACCTGGGAGGGGGCCAGGCTGAGCCTGGTGCTGCCAGGGTCTTGCTTGGTGACTTTGATCAGGTTGCTTAACCTCTCTGTTGTTTGGTTTTCCCGAATGTAACCTGAGGTGGAATCTCTGCTCCTCCTCCCTTGGTCACTTCTGGGGGACAAGACATGCTTAGTGGCCATCAGGGAAGTGCCAACGTTTATTGCTTGGGGAAAGCAGTTCCTATGGGACGGGTTGGGTTATCTCCTGAACCGTGACCTCAACCACAGGGAAATCTCACCTACAGTGAGGAACAGTGATAGTGACTGTGACACCGGATCAGTCCTGTTCGGATTGTTTTCATTGTTCCTGACAGCCCGAGATCAGTGACTGAGGCAAAGGTTCCAGTCAATGGAGGCGTATTAAGCCAAATCTTGAGGACGCATCTGGGAAACACACAAACCACAGGCACATCCGTGGCTGTTTTTCTGAAGGGGAATTTGGGAGCTTCAGTATTTAGAAGCGAGGGCTTGCAGGAAAAAGCGGGGAGGGCGAGGTAGGTTGAGATCAAAGGTTGCGGTCCCGTGACGCTCTGTGCATTTTACATGAGGTAAGGTGAGTGTTGGAAGAGAACAGGGAGTGAAGGAAGCATCAGAGATGTAGATGCCCCTGGTGAGTGGAAGAATGTTCGATCTTGTCTCTGTTCTGTACCTGGGAAGATAAGTAGTCAACATTCCTTAGTGTGGAATCAAGCAGACTTTAGTTTTAGGAGCTGGACTTAGCCTGCAGACCCAGAGTTCCAATCTGCATGTCCTTGTAGATGTCTGAGGCCTTTCACCTTTCCCTGGGGACCTGGCTAATGCACGATGTTAGTAACAGCTGTTCATTTGGAAGTGGGTGTTTCATGACTCACCCTCTAGCCTGCTCTTCCCTTTTGCATAAGAAGTTGAGAGAGGTGGTCCTGAAATTTCTATTTTCTTTTATATTCCTATTCATCTGGTAGAGCAGGACTGCTATTTTTATTTATTTATTTATTTTTTTAAAGACAAGGTCTCACTCTGTTACCCAGGCTGGAGTGTAGCCTCAAACTCCCAGGCTCAAGGGATCCTCCCACCTCAGCCTCCCAAGTAGCCAAGACTATAGGTGTGCACCACCACACTTGGCTGATCTTTTAATTTTTAATTTTTTTTTTTTTTTTTTTTGTAGAGCTGGGGTCTCACTATGTTGCTCAGGCTGGTCTCGAACTCCTAGCCTCAAGTGATCCTCCCACCTTGGCTTCCCTAAGTTTTGAGATTACAAGCATGAGCCACTGCACCTGACTAGGACCACTATTTTTTCTGTTTAAATTGTGGTAAAATATATGTAACATAAAATTTACCATTTTAAAGATTTTAAAGCTGCAGTCCCCAATCCCCGGGCCACAGACCGGCACCAGGCCGTGGCATGTTAGGAACCGGGCCCCGGAGCTCCTGGTTCCCCCCACCCCCCAATCCATGGAAAAATTGTCTTCCATGAAACCAGTCCCTGGTGGCAAGAAGGCTGGGACAGCTGTTTTAAAGGATGCGATTCAGTGCATTTAGTGCATTCGCAGTGTTGTGCCGCGATCTCCACTGTCTAGTTCCAGAACACTTTCACAACTCAAAAGGAAGCTCCCCACCCACTACCAGTCGCTCCCCAGCCTCCCCTCTCCAGCCCCTGGGAACCCCACGAGCCTGTTTCCAGTCGCTCCCCAGCCTCCCCTCTCCAGCCCCTGGGAACCCCACCAGCCTGTTTCCAGTCGCTCCCCAGCCTCCCCTCTCCAGCCCCTGGGAACCCCACGAGCCTGTTTCCGTCTCTGTGGATTTGCCTGTTCTGGATGCTTCATGTGAATGAGGTCACACGACACGTGGCCTTGAGCGCCCGGCTCCGTCCACTCAGCGTCACCTTCCTAAGGCTCCTCCGCGTGGGAGCACGTGTCAGTCCCTCCCTGCTTTGCAAGGACAGCCGCGTTTGTCTCCGTTTTACAGTCGAGGAAGGACTTTGTTAGCGGTCAGGAGGGGTAAGCAGTCGTCATTTCTGGTTCCCAATTTCCCTCCAGGTGTGTGACCTGGCGACAACCTCACCTAGCCTCAGTTTCCCCTCCTGTCAAACGGGCAGCGGGCAAATCACAGCATCGCTGTTACAGGGTAGCTGTGAACATTCGATACAAAGATGCTTGTGTCGTGCTTAGTTCGGTGCCTGACACATAGTAGGTGCGCATGCCGGAGGCTGGCATTTAAGCCCGTGAGGCCCAAAGAGGTGAGTGACAGCTGGTAGCAGTGGAGCTGAGATTTGAACCCAGGACTGTTTAAAACCCCACAGATAGCACAGGTGGCCTCGAAATCCAATCTCGTGCCTTGCTCCTCTTCCCCTGTGCCCGGCAGACCAGTGATGCCAAGGGCTTCCCACTAGGACCCTGAGCTGCGGTTCCTCATCTCTAAAACGAGGGTATCGAGTGCATCTGTCTGATCTCCCTGGAGAAGGTCTGGAAGTAAGCACGGTTCTCTGTCCCCAGACATACTCCGGCCTCTTCTGCGTGGTCGTCAACCCCTACAAGCACCTGCCCATCTACTCGGAGAAGATCGTCGACATGTACAAGGGCAAGAAGAGGCACGAGATGCCGCCTCACATCTACGCCATCGCCGACACGGCGTACCGGAGCATGCTGCAAGGTGAGCGGGCCCCGGGTGGACGCAGGAGCCCGGCGGGGGACGCACAGGGCCGGCCCCCGAGAGCCCCTCCTGTCCCGCCTGCCTGCAGTGCTTGCCAGGAATGTGGAGTTTGGCAGGCAGCGCTAGGGGACGGGAGTGCTGTGACTGAAAAAGGGAAAAAGCCAGCCGAACATCTGTGTGTGCGGCCTGGCAGTGCCAGGGGAGCAGATAGCTTCGGCAAATACGGGCATGGGCTCCGGAGCACCCAGTCCTGCCAGGCCAGCTGTCTGGAAAGGAAGGGAAGAGGGTGGGTCGCAGCCACCCCGGGTGGGCACCCACCTGTCCCTCACTCCCCATGGGATGGTGGGTGGACAGATGTCTTTTCTTCTCCAGCCTCAGTTTCCTCATCTGTCAAATGGGGTGATAGTCTCCATCCTGTAGCTTGTTGTAATAACTGCTAATGCTGGCTTTGCCAAACTGAGGACTTTTGCATATTACTTTCATGTTTGTGTATTATTATCGTTACTGTTATTAATAAAGTTTTCACTGAGGTATAACAGTAGATGCATACAGCAGAGTGTGCTGGCTTAAAATGAACTTTTATGTGTATCTACAGTGGTATAATCACTACCCAGACCAAGATGTGAAATATTTCTGGAAAGTTCCCTTGTTCTTCTTCCCAGTCTATACCTCCTCAAGACCCTCCCTCCGCACACACAGACGTCCCAGGGGGAATTGCTGTGCTGACTTCTGCCGCCCTCATTAGTTTGGCCTATTCTTGAACTTCATACAAATGACGTCCTTGTATGACTTCCCTCATATTTTTCTTATAAGCTTCCTCCCTCCCCAAACCACTGCAGACTAAGCAAAAACCAGCAATGTGCTCTATTAGTTAAGAGCACGGGTTCTAGAACAGAGCTGCCTGTGTTCGAATCCCAGCTCTGCCACTCAGGAGCTGCGTGACCTTGGGCAAGCTTAACCTCTCTGTGCTTTTGTTTCCTCATTTGTAAAAGAGGATTGTGATAACCATGACCTACCTCATTGGGCTGATGTGAGGATTAAATGTCCTGTTACGTCTGAAGTGCTTAGAACAGTGCCTGGTAGTTGGTAAGAACTCATTAAGTGTAAGCTCTTATCATCTTCGTCGTGCATGAAACCAGAAGTTAGATATATCTGTTTTATATTTTTCTAATGCACATTGAAAAGAACATGCAATTATTAAAATAAAAATTATTCATCTAGGTGGCACCTAAAGTCACCTCTCTTACCACACGTTAGGATACTCACTACGCTTCTTACAGTGCCTACTGTGGCATAAGCTTGCAAAGTAGGAGTTTGTGACAGGGGCTTCGTCTCGGCTTCTCTTGGAGCACTTTGGACCCCCCAGGAGAAACCACCCCCAAGTCAAACGCAGGCACCGGGCAGTTAATACGAACAAGGCATCTGGTGGCCGGGCGAAGGCTAGGGGAAGTAGAAACTAACACCCCGTATAAAGGGACAGCTGACACGTGGGAACACAGGAATCTTAGTTAGGAATTGAGAGGAACCAAATTCTGGAAGTTCCTGAGGACAGGAATTCAGGAGTGCCCAGGAGATACCACCCAAGGTAAGGGGGCTCAGGCAGAAGTACCCTGAGTCAGTGACGGAGTTAGCCAGACGCCACAGGTGTGACCTGAACTGGATCACTCTAGGCACGGGACTGCCGTTACCTGCAAAGACCAGGAGACGGGCTTTGGTTTTTGTGTGCACACACGTCCTTTGTGATCTCCCTTGATGGAAGAGTATTTCAAAAGTGGTTCGTGCGCCTCTTTGGGAAGGTAAACATCACAAAGTTCCAGTGTTCGTATCATTTGAGGTGCTTTTGGTTGCAAGTAACAGAACAGCCAACTAGAGTGGCTTAAACAGTAGGAGTTTGTTACCTCATATAACAGGAAGTCTAGAGGTTGATGATTTGGGGGTTGGGTACTCTAGCAGCTTAAAAGCAGATTTCCTTGGGGTTTTCTTGGCTTCTTCCTCATGGTTACAAAATGGCAGCCATGGCCCCAGGCATCACATCCTCATATGATAATATCCAAAAGCATGAAGGAAGAGGAGAGTTAGGTTCTTTTTCTCTGTCTTTCTTTATCAGGGAGGAACTTGGTCACATGTCAACCCCTAAACCAATCACTGGCAAAGGGGACTGAGATGTTTACAATTGGTTTGGACCCTTCCTGGTTCTGTTCTGGAGCTGAGGGAGGGTCCCACTAAGCAGATTTTATCTGAATACCAGAATGAAATAAAATTCTGTTAGCAAAAGAGACAGAGAGAGTGACAGATGGGTAAACATTGCTATAGTGCTCTGAAAATATATATTTATAACTTAAACTTTTAGTATTATTTATTCATTCTAGAAAATTTTAAACATCTATTTAAGCAAAGAAGAACTTACCAGCACCTATAATTCTATCACCCAGAGCTCGTCACCATTAACATTTTGCTATGCAATCTTTCATACGCTGAGCTGAACGGCATAAAATATGAAATGAAGGAGGTTTTGATTAACTGAAGATAATTGGTTCCAGAAAAAAGATCATTTAAAAGAGGGACCAAAGCTTCGGTGTATAATTGGGGGGGAGGTTTAACTGGGCTTGAAAAATGACATTGCAAATTATGAGAACAGGTTTCTTTTATTTTACGTATCATAGGAATTTGGTTATAATTGTAACTAGATGGTAATTTGTAGGTTGAATATAAAATGAATTTGATGTCTTTTTCTTTTGGACAAAATCACGTGAGAGCATAATACATACTCTTCATTGTCATACTTGCATTTTGCAGCTGGAGCTAAAAAGGATCATTCTTGTAGACTTATTGGAGCAGCCTCTAGTTTTACTAAGGGCTTCTTTTCCTTCTTTGGTGTTTAGCACAGTCTCTCAATGTCCCTGTGATCTTATGTTTCAAGGTGATTCTCTGATACTCAGTTGCAAATTGACCTCTTTTTTCATGGCCTTCCAAGGCCATCGACTTTGTGAAATGCTGCACTTTATTTCACAGAGCTGCCACTTTGTTCTGTGTTCATATCCTGACGGTGGATGTCAGCACCCAGTTATTGACAAAGTGAAGCCATCAGCTTGTAGGTGACAGTGATGCAGACCAGAGGGGTCTGATTTCCCACGTAGTCAATTCATTTTGTGTCATGACTTTTGCTTCCCTGGACAACCTTCTAACTACAGGGCAGTGTTACAGTCCATGACAAGGACCCCCGTGTTAGTATGTTTCATTCTTCCTGGGCTCTATATTTTAACACAAAATCATGCAGTCAGCTCTCAAATATTGCTCAGAAATGTTCAGTTGACACTGACGTGTTCTAAGCTCCAATAGAAAATGGCAACCGTGAACACGCATCCATGAAACATAAGCTATTTGTTTAGTTTAAATGTCACTCAACAGCTGGGACATAATCATGCATGTTGGCATGACCTTGTGCTTTCTGGCAAATCATTGATGATGGACTCCAAAAAAAAAAAAAAAAAAAAATCTCAAAAATCACGGTTGGGAAGAATTCTGTTCATCTACTTAATTTTAAGGAGGAATTTATTTTTTTGTGTAGGCTCAGTGTGTGGCTCCATGGATGAACATTGCTGTCCTGTGCTGGGACCCACCCTGAGCTTGCCCTCTGGTGGAGGGGCAAAGCCAGCAGGCGTGGCTTCCTTCATGGCACAAGATGGGGTGTGACAGTGTGGGATTGAGGAGGGACGGAGAATACACGTGCACTGAATGTAGAATGAAGCATTTAGATTGTGTTACATGCCTGCTAAGTTCCTGAGGACCCGTAAACGCCATAAGACCCATCAACTCCATCCCTGTCTGCATGCTCATCATTGTATCTCTAGCACATTCCTGGTGCCTGGCATGTAGTAGCTGCTCAGTTAATATTTGCTGAATGAATAAATGAAGCACCATTAGAGTTGTTTAAAGAAAAGAACCTACAAAAATCAGGATGGGTGGGTTGTCTGGGAGGAGTGGGGCTTCAAGCCTTGAAGGTAAGAGAAAGGAAACAGGGGTGGCATTCCAGCCGAGAATAACAAAAGCATGAGTGTGGAGGTGAGGATGGGGGTGGCCACTAAGAGCTCCAGGGACTGACTAGTACAGTGTCGGGAGAAGATCACAGCTGGAGGCTCAGCTCTTTGCTGCCTCAGAGAGTTGGGAACATGGGAGGGACTTTGTAAGAGGTAGTTCAAGACACTGCACCCTTCCAAAAGGAAGCCCAAAACCCTTGAGGGGAGGAGAGAGAGGAGTCAACACTTAAAAAATATATCTGTGTGGCCGGGCGCGGTGGCTCACGCCTGTAATCCTAGCACTCTGGGAGGCCGAGGCGGGTGGATCGCTCGAGGTCAGGAGTTCGAGACCAGCCTGAGCAAGAACGAGACCCCGTCTCTACTAAAAATAGAAAGAAATTATATGGACAACTAAAAATCTATGTAGAAAAAATTAGCCGGGCATAGTAGCGCATGCCTGTAGTCCCAGCTACTCGGGAGGCTGAGGCAGGAGGATCGCTTGAGCCCAGGAGTTTGAGGTTGCTGTAAGCTAAGCTGACGCCACGGCACTCACTCTAGCCTGGGCAACAAAGTGAGACTCTGTCTCAACAACAACAACAACAAAAAATATATATATATATATATCTGTGTATGTGTAAATTATGTTATATTATGTTTTAAATTTCCCCATGCTTTTTTGTTTCTGTAAAGATGATACATTCAAATTCAAAAGGTGAATTTCTCCCTTCCACCCTAGTTCTCCTGCCCAATGACAACCATGGTTTCTAGAGTATTAGGTATTCTTCCGGAACCATTTTCTACACTCATAAGCAGATTCATAACTGTTTTCTCCCCAGTGTTTTCCATACACATGGTAGCATCTCCTATATGCTGTTATACGTTTTGCTAGAGAGTGCTATATATCAGTGTTTATAGGGATTCCTTGTTCCCTTTAAAAATTTTTTTAAAAATTTGATTATGTTGCTGATATCTTGACATTTTTTTTCAATTTTAGCTACTACCTGTTGACTTTTTCACTGTGAAAGATGAAGATTTAGCTCATTTGTCCCCCCCCCATCTGTCCCTCCTGCCTCATTTCCGCATATAAACCTCATCTCAGAGTCCTAGTATAGTTTTATCTTCATTTTGGTGATGTCAATATTGCGTTTACATTATTACGACTGTGTAAATGCTATCTAGAGTTAACAGCATTGTGATTATGTAGATGTTACTGAAAGCTGAGCTCTGTGCTGTCCTGTGATTACTTTTCCTATGTGACTCATTGTTTTTCCTGGAGTTAGCAGTTGCGTTTGTTTCAACCCCAACCCAGTTTTCTATGTACTTAGTCACTAATTCTGCCCCAAATTCTCCTTCTCAGTGTGTTGATTTCCTCTTAATATGTTCAGACACGTATCGGGGGTCGTACTGACATCCTGTCCTTGAAGGTGATCCCTGCTGGAGCCTTCTGACCTGCCCTGACCTTGCCTGTGACTGGCAGCTGTCAACTGCGGTCTTCCTGCTCATCCTTGGAACTCCCCTCCACGTTCTCATCCTTGTGTCCTAGTTTTCGTGTCTTCCTTTTTCCTCATTTACTCTCCTATTTAAATGAAGCACCTTCTCCAGTAGCTTCTCAGAAAAGGATGTGTGTGATCTTGATGTAGTGAGCTCTTGCACGTCTGAAAGACTCTATACTTCTCTAATACTTCAAGGAGGGTTTAGCTGGACTTGCCTGGAATGTTTAAGACATTGCTTTGTTGACTTGTGGCTTCAGTTTCATTTTTGAGAAGCTAAAACCCAATCTGATTCTTGCTCCTTTGTATGCGACGGGTTTTTGTTTTTTCTCCTCATCTGGAAGCTTTTAGCCTCTTCTTTATCCCCTGTTCGTGATAACGGAAGTTTCCAGGGGTCTGTTTCCTTTTTAATCTGTATATTCATGTCCTTAAATTCTGGGAAGCCTTTGATGTTTTCCTTCTCTCTGTGTTCTCTGTCCTATTTTTCTAACAGTCTTCTTGTTTCCACAATGGAACTCCTGGACTGGGCCTATAACTTTCATCTCTTTATCTTTTCCATCTCCTTAAATTTTTTTTTCCCCTATTTTCTGGGCACTTACCTCCACTTTATTTTCTAATCCTTCCATTGAGTTTTTAATTTCTGGTATCTTTTTTTTTTTTTTTTCCCCAGTTTCCAAGAACTCTATTTTGTTTTCTAAATGTTTCTTTCTTATAAAATTCTATTTCTATGGATTTGATATCCTGATTCTTAGAAGAAACTTCACACATAGTCTCGATTTCCTCTGAGATGCATGTTTTCCTATTTGTTTGTTTTAACTTCTGTCACACTCGTGGCTTTCTTTGGATGTCCAGTGAGTCTGCTTGTCCATTCTTCTCGAATGCTTTCATGCGTGGGGTACCAAAGAGCAGCCGGAAGCTTGGTGCTTGCAGGAGGGGCCACTGATGGTGACATTGACCTTGGCTATAGTGTAGAGGATCTGGGCTGTCCCACTGGGGCACTTCTGATATCTTCAAGTCTTTTTTGCTTGGATTGATCTGATTCTTCAGAGAAGGCTTATCTGATCTTCTGCCTAGAGGTTAAAAAATCTGTCTACCATCATTTTGAGGGTCTAGCGGAAAAGAGGCTGAGGGTTTCCAGATTCAGGATGAAATTTGCACATTACCTTCGGTCTTTCAGTCTGGCCCCTGCTGTCCCCCAGGACTGTGACCCTCTGTTCAGCCCTCCCTGGAGAGTAAACCCACGACCTCCTGTGGGGTGTGGGAGGGGCAGGCGCTTGGCTTCAGGGAGTGTGGAAGGTAGCTGGGGTGTCCGGCAGCTTCGCAAACAGGCTTTGACCCAATCCTTAGGTTTCTGCCTCCTCCTTGAGCCCCCTCTTGCAGAGGCTTCTGATGCTTCCAGTTTCTGATGTTTGGGGTAGAAACGGGGCATCCTCTGGTAAAATTAGGTGGTTTCTCAGCTTTCTGTACTGCTGACTCAGACTTTTTTCTTGGTACCGTCATCACCTGGCCAGTCTCCTGGTGATGGTGCTGTTCTCTCTTCTCTACTTCTGTTCAAACTGGTTCACATATTTTTGAAAAACCCTTTTACTGTTATTTTAGTAAGGTTTGGGGACAAAAGAGCGCTCATACATGTGCTCGACCCACCGTCCTCTCATGGGAATACTCTCATGCCTTCTTTTCCAAAGAAGTGATGATGCTGATTGTAGATTTTTATTATACAGGAATAGTCTCAATGAATCCTACCAGAAACCTCTGAGGTGGGCAGGACCAGATTAGGACATTTAAAATTATGCCCCCAAACTATTGTTCATCCAAAATAAAAATAATATTAAATTACAAAGGAAGCAAGGGCTGGCAGAGTTTCAATTTTTCCCATCATGTTTCCCTTGGTGGTTTTTATGCAATAGAGAATATAGAATCCTTCCCTCGTGTGTGTGCCCGTGCAGGTTTGCAGCCCCGAGCACGTGGTTACATGGCTTGCTGGGGAACTCAGCACTAGGGTGGGTGCTCTTAATATTATTAGCTCCCTTTACAGCTGGGGAAACTGAGGCTCAGAGAATTGAAGAGCTTGCCGAAGGTCCGCTAAGTGTCAGAGCTGGGCGTGAACTTGGGTTATCTGACTCCGAAGTCTAAGCCTCGCCGGGGCACTGAGGGCCGCCCGGCTTGCCCGTGGTCCCCTGGAAGGCCGTCTGCTCCCGCGGGCCTGTCTTCTCACATCTCAGGGTGTTGACGGTTCGGAGCTCGGGAGGCTGGAGTTGAATTCGGTAAACGAACGTGATGAACGTGAGGAAAGCACCACTAAAGCCTCCCAGACAAGAGCCACTTGGGATCTTCCCTGTCCCCTCTCTGGGTCCCCGGGGTGGGGGAGGGCCACGGGAGGCAGATAAGGTTTCACTGTGACGTGCTGAGAGGGGCCCTCAGACAAGAGAGTGTGCACTTGCCCCGGGAAAGATAGTGTTTTATCTTCACCTTGTTAGCACCAAATGGCCACACTCAGGGGACTGAGCCAGCCTTCACCAGCTGGGGCTCTTAGCTTGAGCCCTCTCCAAGCTTAAAACAAGCCTGGGGTGAGGCGATCCAAGCCGTGTTCTCGACTTGGCAAGTTCACAGGCTCAGTGGCGTCGTCTGTCCGTGGTTGGCCCACCCTACACCCCCGAGGCTGCCCCCTCGTAATGTCTCCTCCACGGCCGTGCGGTGGACAGTGTAGGACTGCTGTCCCCAGATAACAGAAGAGGAAACCGAGGCCCCGAAAGAGTAAGCGACTAGCTTAGGCCGTATGACTCCGCCCGTTCAGGCTGCTGTAACAGAATCCCACAGCCTGGGTGGCTCGTGCACAACAGAAATCTGTTGCTCCCGGTTCTGGAGGCTGGGAAGGCCACGATCAAGGTGCCAGCAGGTCCGGTGTCCGGTGACAACCCACCTCCTGGTTCATGGATGGTGTTTTCTCTCTGTGTCCTCACACAGGGGAGGGGACTGGCTACTCTCCAGGGTCTCTTTCCTAAGGGCACTAATCCCACTCTTGAGGATGGAGCCCCTGTGGCCTAATCGCCTCCTGATACCAGCACCTTGCTCGTGAGGATTTCAACATACAAATTCGGGGAGACACAAACATTCTGAGCGTAGCCCCTTATAATTAGAAAGGGGTTGAACTTGGCCTAATGCGCTCTCCTCCCAATTCAGAATCACTGCTGTCTGGAATCACTTTATTGGATCACTATTTTGGATGATGATGATGATGATGATAAAAAAGATTATGTTAACTGCAGCTATTGAGCTCTTAAGTGTACTGTGGACAATTTTAAGCTCTTCCCGAATCCAGTCTCATTAAATCATTTCATGCCCTTGAAAGGTCTGGATTTTTATCTACTTCCCTGGTGAGGAAACAGGCTCCGAGGGGCAAAGGTGGCTTGCCCAAGAGGTGGGGCCAGGAAGCGAATTCCAAGCTGTTTGGCTGCAGAGACAGGGTCCCTACAGACATCTCTGGGAAGGGGAGCGGTCACTTGCTTCTCTGCCTGTTGGAGATTTTGCAGTGGCTCTCAGCTCTGTCTGGCCTGGTCGGGGACAAGGGGTGGCTCTGGCTGGCTGGCCCAGTTCATGGAGGCGCTGGGAGCAGCTGGTTGGCACTCTGATTGATCGCGAAAAGCTCAAGCTCTTTGGTGCCCATGGTGCCTTACACGGAAGGGACGGAGCAAAGAAGAACTAATTTTTTTTAAATGAACTATAAATGTAGAGTTGAAAAAGCAATGTATTTAAGGGAGTGAACTTGGGGAGCTCCCCCCGACACCTGGCAACATGTTCCTTGTTGAGACGCGCATGTGCCGGCCTCCTCCCTCTGTGTCCTCCCTCCTGGGGGTGGGGGGCATCTGGCCCCCCATTTCCTTGTTCATCCAACAGTATTGACTGAGGAGGACCTACTGTGTGCCAGATGCTGCCCTTGGCACAGGGGCGGGGGTGTTAATCAGATCATCCCACAAGTAACCGTGCTGCAGAGGGGAGGTCCAGGGAGCCGGGAGGGCTACCTCTGGGGGCCTGTCCTGGGGTGGGAGGGCAGGGGAGGCCTCCTCCGGAGGTGGCGTGTGGGCTTAACTGGGGAACTTGGGGTGGGGTCTCCAAGGAGGCTGGAGTGGAGAGCAGGAGGGAGAACGTGGAAGGCAGAAGCTGAGGCCCGAGAAGGAAAGTGCTGGACTTCCCGCACCCCACACCCCTTCACCAGCCAGTTTTGCTTTGAAAACGCCCATGGAGGCCCAGCCCGTGCCCTCAGAGCATCCCTTCCTACCCAAGTCTGCCGGGGAGAAGGGTGGGGAGAGGAAGGCTGGGAAAAGAGAAGGGCCCTCACCTGCAGAGTTAGGGGTCTAGGACTCTGGAGCCGGGTTCAAATCCCGGCGGTTCCTTGCCAGTGCTCTGTGCCTCAGTTTCCTCATTTGTCCCATGAGGATGATGACTGCCTACATCTAGTCATTGTGAGGGCTCCTTTGGGCAGTGCACGGGGGCACAGTGCCTGGTCGGGACACGTCCAACAGGCGTCAGTGGCCGTCTGCTGGGGCCCACTGTCCAGGGCGGTGGACACGTTCACGTTGGCCTCACTGTGGGTCCGGACCCCTCTGGTGTCCACCTCCGTGTGGCGCGTTAAGCAGGAAGCCCCTTTTCCACACGCAGTGGAGCCCGTGTCCTTCCTGCCTCACTGGCCTGGGGTATCGGTGACCTTGCGGGGACGCAGGCTTGGCCTCCGCCCTCCCGCTGGGTCCCACGGCAGCCTGGCATGAAGGGGACAGAGAGGAGCAGTGAGCCGGTCTGCGCTCCGACCCAGCTGGCTTTTCTCCTTTTATGGTCTGCCTGCAGGCCGCCGGCTGCCCGGCCAGAGCCCGCTGGCGGGTGGGACGGGCCGAAACAGCCGGTCTGTGGGGAGCTGGGCTCCTCCTGACGGTCCCTGGGCCGGCGGGGGAGGGACCGCCCAGAGACCTGCACATCCAGGCCAGGCGGGGGAGGAGCAGGGGACGGAGCATGTTTAAGGATGGGGCTCGGGTCTGGGAAGCTCAGCCGGGGGGAGGCCCTGCTGGCGGCCACCCCGGGCCCCAGCCCCGCAGATCTCCACTGGGGTCGGGCACTGGGTCCTTTCCCACACGTCCCTCTCGATGCAGCTCAGTGGTCACGCCAGCGGTCAAGGTTTCCTGCCTCTCTCTCTCGGGGAGGGTCAGAACCGAGCTCCGCGTTCCGGCACTCTGGGCACGTGCTGTCATTGCAGTGCTCACTTCCGTGGTCATTTCTTTGCTCGTCTGACTAGCACAGGGGGTCAGGAGCTTCCCCAGAGCGAGGATAAGCAGGTCTGACTGGCTTTTGTGTTTCCTGGCATGCAGCAGGGGGTCGGGACTTGTGTGAATGCGCGTTTCCCCGTTGCTTCTGCCTCAGTGGTCTCCCTGAGACAGCAATTCAAGTCGACAAGCATTTGCTGAGCACCTACTGTGTGTCAAGAGTTGTTCCGGCTACCCAGGATCAGGCACAGTGTGGGAAAAGCATCAAAAACAGTTTCGTAACTGCCGGAAACCTAACAGACCCCAGTGAAGTGTAGGAGGTCAGATCTGTAACCGTTTAGAGATAGAATGAAATTAGCATCGTTTTTGCAAATCTTTCTTCTGGTGTAATTTACGCACTGTAAATTAAATCATTTTAAGCGTACAATTCGCCAGTTACTAGTGAATGTGCCCGGCTACGCAGCCATCTCCGTGATCTGATCTTAGATTTCCAGCATCCCAAAAAGAAATCTTGTGCACATTTGTTGTCACTCTTTATTGTCACCCCCTCGCCCCAGGCAGCGACTTATCCATTTTCTGCCTCTGTAGATTTGCCTGTTCTGGACGTTTGCATGTGAATGGAATCCTGAAACACGTGACCTTTCGTGTCTGGCTTCTTTCCCTCAGTGTAATGTTTGCAAGGTTCATCCATGTTATAGCACATGACAGAGCTTTGTTCCTTTTTATGGTTTAACAATATCCTGTCATATGGATATGTCACGTTTTGTTTATCCATTCACCAGTGGATGGACATTTTTTTGCTTCTACTTTTTGACTGTTATGAATAATGTAAAATAGCATAATTTTTACCAAAATGGGAAAGAAAAACCGCATGCCATATCGTGGATAGATGGCCCACTACTATTCTATGTAATCTGTATCTTTCCCCCCCAGAATGTCTTGAAAAGTAGACAGTTAAGTAATGACCGTAAGGAGGTTAATTGCTATAATAGAGAAAACCTTTGGACTTCAGGAGCCGGGGCCACCACTAGGCCTTATAACACCTTTAAAGAATTAGAAAAAGGCACCCCTTTCTCAAGGCACTTTGCCTCCAAGATTATTATAATAAATACACAAATCTACCATGATCAATGTGAATAGTTCCTCCTAGAGTTGTGCAGTATACAACTTGCACCACTGTCCATGGCAGCCCTGAAGGTGGGGGATACAGTAGAAAGGGCTCTGACTCAGCTCTAGAGAAGTATGGAGCCAGAGAAGATACTGTGGAGAGGTAACTCCCAAACTGATGTTTCAAATACGGGTTAGAGTATATACCCAAAGAATTGAAAACAGGTACTCAAACAAAACTTGTATATGAATGTTCATAGCATCACTATGCACAATAGCTAAAAGGTGGAAACAACCCAAGTGTCCATGAGCAGATGAATGGAGAAAGAAGATATGGTCTGTCTGTACAGTGGAATATTATTCAGCCATGAAAGGAATTAAGTACTGACGCCTCATGAGTGAGCAACACGGATGAACCTCAAAAACATTGTGCTAAGTGAGGGAAGCTAGCACACAAGACCACGCGTGGTCTGATTCCATTTGTGTGAAATATCTAGAATAGGTAAATCCATAGAGCAAATCGGTGGCCCCCTGGGATTATGGGGAGTGAGTTCTACTGTGGAGTGACACAGTGTTCTGGAACTAGATAGAGGTGGTAGTGGTGCAGCGTTGTCAATGTGCTAAATGCCACTGAATTATTCTCTTTAAAATGGTTAAATCTGTGTTATGTGAATTTCACTTCAGTGGAAAAAAGAAATAAAGAGAGTGGGTTAGGCAGGAGCAGTGCTGGCGGTGGGTGCCCTGGGCAGAAGAAACAGCCTGTGCAAAGTCTGGAAGTGCTTCACATGGAGAACTCTGCTCTCTCGGGGCACACACGAGCTCAGGCTTGCGGAAGGAAGCAGATAGAAAGTTCCAGGATCTCAGAGTGCCTGGTGTTGCACGTGGGTCGCCAAACAGCACCCACACGGAGCCCTTCTTGTGCGGGTACCCAGCGCTCCGTGAGCTTCCCACGCTCGGAGGCGGTGTGTTCCCGATGGGAACGTCCCGGGCCAGAGGTCTCCCTGGCAGCGCCCAGCACGGAGCCGCCCTGGCAGCTCCGAGCCTTCCCCTGGAGCCTGCCGCTTCTCCTGGGGCCCTGTCGGCGGCTGACCCTATAAATCTCTCCTGCTCAGGGCCAGGCTTCGCGAGGCTGCTGGGAAACGCTGCTGCTCTCCCGGGAGCCGATGGATCAAGATAGCCCATCTGTCGGTCCGTCTCAATATCCTTCCTTAAAATAGTGGCGGTTGTCCGGGCCAGCCCCAGGAGGTTCTGTTTCTGCCTGGGTCCTAACCACAGCGTGCCTGGTCCTGTCTCCCTCGATCTGGTACCCTCCCCTGCCTCAGTCAGTTTTTATCCTAGGAGGAAGTCCCACCAGCACAGGAGTGTAGGTTATCTGAGAAAGGCAAAATAACCCATTGGCAAAAAGCATGGTCTTTGGAATCAGGCAGGCCACAGGTTCAAGTCCCCGCCTGCCATTTAGTAGCTGTGTAACTGTGTTAGTTCCTGCGGCTGCCATAAAAAATGACCACCGACTTGGTGGCTTAAGACGACAGGAATTTACTCTCTCACAGTTCTGGAGGCCACAGATCTGAAACCAAGGTGTTGGCAGGGTTGGTCCTCCTGGAGGCCTCGGAAGGGGACAGTTCCATGCCTCCCCGCCGTCTTCTGGTGGCTGCCAGCAATCCGTGGTGTCCCTGCCTTGTGGGGGAATCACTCCAATCTCTGCCACCTTCTTCACACGACATTCTCCTCTGTGACTCTAACCTCCTTCTCCTTTCGCTGATAAATAAGGACACCAATCATTGATTTAGGTCCCACCCTAACCCGGGATGATCTTGTCTCAAGATCTTTACCTTAATTCCATCTGCAAGACCCTTACTCTAAACAAAGTCACGTTCTGGGGTTCTGAGTGGATGTATCTTTCAGGGGCCACGATTCAACCCACCACGGTGACCGCAGGCAAGAAGCCACATGTCTGAGCCTTGCTTTCCTTTTCTGTAAGACGGAGGTGATGCTGGCGTCCACCTGGGGCTGCTGTGAGGACTTGGGGGGAGCTCAGCACAGGCCTGGCTGCAGCCAGCACTTGGGGGACAGGAGCTGTTAGTGGGACTGTGCCTGGGTGGCTATTTTCTCTCTTTTCTAAGCTTTGTGGTCATGATGATTCCACTAAGAACAATATATTTTCTTCCACTGACCTTTTTAGGGGGATGAGGAGCAGGTTAGTTGTGTTCACAGCACAAACATAACCTGAAGAAGAATAGGTGAGTTGAAAGTAGATCTCTCTCCTGTCCTCGTTCTCAGTCCTTCAAATCCATTGGTCAGGGACAGCCACCGCTGGCAGCGTCCTGAGCAGCTGCACAATAAATGCGCTGCATACACGAGTGTGTACGTAAGGGGGTGTGTGTGCATATGTGTACACATCTATTTTTGTGTGTGTGCATTTGTGTGCATTCCTCTTTTTAAAACAAAACATTACCCAGCCTTTTGTTTTTAGCTTAACGTGTCTCAGAGATTGCTGTGCATCCCTCCATGAAGCTCTCCCTGCTGCTTTTCAATGGCTGCCCAGCGTGCTGTCTTAGGGCCACACCAGATTCGAAACCCCAGGATTGACCTGAGTGGCCTTCAGTGGCGGGACTGGTTCAGTGGCTTGTTTCTAGTCTTTTGCTGTTGCAGACACTGTTGCAGGGAACAACTTGAGTATCTGTCTCTGGGCACGTGTTTGGGTGTCTCGGGTGCGTTCTTGAGGGTTGCAGAGCAGCCCAGGAGTCCCTGCAGGGATCAGTGTAGCTGGCCCGGAAGACAGGACTGCGGGGGGTAAGGGAGGGTCTTGATGCCAAGGGAGGACGTGCCCTCTTTCTGCCCCGCACAGTCCCATGGCCTTTCGTCCTGCAGAAGCTTCCCCTGGGCCCTTGGCTCAGAGGTCAGGCTAGCCTGAGATGGAGCCTCCCGCAGCCCTGAGTATGGTGCCTGAGGGCAGCTCTGGCCCCTGCTACCACCTTGATGTGAAAAAATGAGTGAGGAAGACGAACTAAATATCCTTCTGCCTCTTCCGCCTTTTGTCCTGAGGGTTTGGCTCAACCAGACCCCCTGAGCATTCATTTGTAACCTGAGGGAAGAGAGAGAGGAGGGGGTGGAAGTGGGCATGGGACCCCTGGAGCTGGCCCAGTCATCCTGCTCATCATGCCCAGGGTGGGCCAGATCCTCTCCATGGGATGTAAATCCCCCCACCTCTACAGGTGGTCACTATTGTTCTCTCTGGCCCCCAGTGATACACAGGCATGGCCTCCTTCAGTCCCATCCATCCATCTTTCCATCCATCCATCTATCCATCTTCCCATCCTCCCATCCATCCATCCATCCTTCCTTCCATCCATCCATCCATCCTCCCATCCATCCATCCATCCATCCTTCCATCCATCCATCCATCCTCCCATCCATCCATCCATCCTCCCATCCATCCATCCATCCATCCTTCCATCCATCCTCCCATCCAACCATGCATCCATTCTCCCATCTGTCCATCCATCCTTTCATCCTCCCATCCATCCATCCATCCTCCCATCCTTCCATCCCTCCATCCTCCCATCTGTCTATCCATCCTCCCATCCATCCCTCCATTCATCCTTCCATCTGTCCATCCTCCCGTCCATCCATCCTTTCATCCTCCCATCTATCCTCCCATCCATCCATCTGTCCATCCTTCCTCCCATCCTCCCATCCATCCTTTCATCCTCCCATCCATCCTTTCATTCTCTCATCCATCTATCCTCCCATCCATCCATCCATCCATCCATCCTTTCATCCTCCCATCCTCCCATCCATCCGTCCATCCTTCCATCCATCTATCCATCCTCTCATCCATCCATTCATCCTCTCATCCTTCCATCCATCCTCCTATCCATCCATCCTCTCATCCTCCCATCCGTCCCCCCATCCATCCATCCTTCTGTCCATTCAACAAATATAACTGAGCACCTACTATCTGCCAGGTACTAGAGATATGATGCTAAACCAACCCTGGGAGATCTTTGATAAAGTGAGGTTTATGAGGGCTGAGCACTGTGATGACAGAGCTGGAGCCAGGGAGTGGATTTAGGAAATTCTTGCCATTCTGCCATTGCCCACCAGTGGATACTGTGCTCTGATTTCTCTGTTATTGGCTGATGGTTGAAAGTGTTGGTAACCATTCCCATGTCCCTCGTAGGACAGGAAATGGGCTCCAGAAGCTGGCTCCACCCTCTGAGGCCACTTTAAGAATAGAAGGTGATCAGTAACACCCGCTTAATCACATTTAATCTCATGGTGCCCTCTGTGTCCTCCAGGTTTCTCTGGTGGTAAGCAACGGAGACCGACTCTGTCATCCAGTTCGGGAAAGGAATTTGTGAGGAGTATGGAGGAGTTCACAGATGGAGTGGGAGGACTGGGGAACCAGGCTTGGAGAATGACAGAAACTGGGGCTGCTCGGGCCTGGGGGCAGGAAGTAGTGACCCTTAGGGCTGTGTCCACCTGCTGTGCTTCCCTGTCCTCCACTGGGCTTGGAGGTTCGGCCAGAGAGTCCAACTGATGCCGCCTGGGGTACGTTCTTACCTCTTCACTGGGGGCGGGGGAGCTTGTGGGGCCGTGCCACCAAGATCGTGTGTGATGGCCAGGCTGAGACAGGGAAAACCTCCCAAAGGGACACAGGATGAACTTCCTGGAAAAAGAGGGGAGTGGATGCTGGATTTTCAAAAACCAAAAATGTTCAAACTACACCGTATTACAGATGAAGAAACTGAGGCATGGAGAAGTTTAAGAATATTTGGCCAAGGCCACAGGGCTGACACACAGCCAAGTGGGACCCCAGTCTGTCTGTGTTCTGTGCATGACTTACTCGGGCAGGGTGGGTCTCCCGGGACAGCCCCAGAGCCAGTGTGGCTGGCTGCTCACTCCCTCCAGGGTGAGTCAGGCTCCGGCATCTTTCGGAGACTGCCTCTGGGACTTTGGAGTTGCCCTCTTGGCTTTGGCCTTGCCCCCTGCACCCTGGGCAATGAGCCCAGCTGGCCCCTTGTCACCCCCAATGGAGCCAGCGTGCAGGAGCTTTAGAATGGAAGGGCTCTGCAGGGGCTAAGCCCAGACCCTCCGCTCAGAGCTAACTCTAATTCACTGCTCTTTTTCCTTTCTGTTTGCAGATCGGGAGGACCAGTCCATTCTGTGCACGTAAGTGGAGCTACTTTTGGCTCTTTTTATTCTGGAGTTAAGATCTGATCTACTAAAGAAAGCACCTTTGAGGATCTTTGATTTGTTCACTGTTCCCAGTGCCTCGCTCCATACCTGGCACGAAGTAGATGCTCACTAAACATCTGTGATAAACGTCCTTGTGCTGAGGCGGGCAAATCTGAACTCTTAATGATAACCGGTGGCATTTTGTTCCACACCTCCCTCCCTTTTTAAAAACTGGCATTTATTGAGCACTTCCTGTGTGCCAGGACTCGGACTAAACGTTTTGCATACAGAATCTCATCTAATTGCCTGACAGCTCTGGAAAGGTAGGTGCTATCTCCATTGTTAAGAAAATCGAGGTTTGTGTTAAGCTATCACTTTAAAATTTCACAGTTAGCAAGCCACCAACCACATTGGTGCCATACTTGGTTGCTGTCACTGTTTCTTTGAAGACCTGGGTATATGGTCAGAAGATAATGAACTCAATATGGAATCATTCAGAGAATCTTCACTATTATATATAAATAGTATATATGTGTTTAATATATATTGTTGATTCATTTACGTTGAGCTCACAGCCAACAGCTCTGTAACTCATGCCTGAATGAAGCTTATCTAACATATATTTTCTGTGTGATGGATAAACACAGCCTTCTTGCACTTAGAAACATTAGCTAGCACTACAGTACTGTGCTTAGCGTACGTTTTCATATACGTGCTGCTGAAGTGGGCACATCTCGGGGGACATTTTAAACAGCAAAATCCTTAACAAAAAGCCACAAAAAATGCAAGAAATCGTGGCACTAAATATACCATGAAAAGGACACTTGTTTACAGTATGACAGCTGAAACTAGAAGGCAGAGTGTCGCCTTGTTCAGCCTCAGTTGAGAATCTGTGCATTGGGCGAATCAAATTTTCCCTGTTCCGTGCATTTGCATGAAGTGCCTTGAATATTGATTTGGGGTTAAAAATACATTTTAACAAGTCAGTGAATTTGCAAATATAGGATCTGTGAATAACAAGAATCAACTATATATATATGTCTTTGTATGTGTGTGTGTGTTTAAGGTCTGGAAGCAACCGTAAGTTATAATTAACAGGGCTTGGTTAAATAAAATACAGCATTTCCAGGCAGCCCCTGCAAAGGTTGATGGAGACGTGCTCCAACAGAATGCACTTTAGGATGCACGGCTGCGTGGAGAACGCAAGGGCAGACCAGCATATGCAGAAGGCAACCATGTGTGTTTTATAAAAGACCAGGAGGGCATAAATAGACATACATATCGTTTTCACTTGCATAAAATTATCTGGAACTAGTACCTGCTAAACTAGTAACTGTCTTTGCATCTGAGGTAGGAAAAAGGTTTCCAGGAAATTTAAGTTACAGGCTGGCAGGAACCTAACCCTGTATACCCTCTAGGAGCAATGGTTCAGAATTCACTAATTCAGTGTCTACGGTGACTTTGTAGAACAGAACAACCCCTCGAATAGCAAGAATCTCAGAAGGAGAGAGAGACACACACAGACACACACACACAATCACTTTTTAAATCTCTAACTGAAATTTAGCATTTCCTTTTTCAATTGAAAATACAGGACAAACCAGTGTTAATAGTATCATCAACAGACAGTAACAGTAACTGGCTTTGTTTTCAGACTTTTGCTCCTACAACTTTCTCTGCAAGCTTAGAGTTGTGAATGACAAGTTCTAAGTTAAGGTGCTGAGAAATTCTAATTGCCACAGGCTCGAGCCTGCCTTCTGCTTTTCCAAAGTGCTTTTCCAGCTTTCCCCCCAAATGTGTCTTAGAGCAAACTCTCACGGTCAGAAGAGCAGGTTCAGGCAGCAAGCATTTATTGTGTGTCACCAAGTGCTGGCGCCTGTGAGGCCCTGGGGTCCCGAACAAGATAAATAAGACTTGTGGGCGGGGTGGTGGATACTAGGATGACAATGAAATGTACTGAAGGAAGATAGAAAATCGGTGATAAGTTTGGGGCTGATATATGTAGGAAACTGGAAAACAATAAAACAAGGCAATGATTAATTCTCGGGAAAACCAAAATTTGGGCAGGAAGAGAGAATCATCACAGTGGACCGAGGAGCCCAGCTACGCACCCATTTGCGTCATAATGCAAACCCAGAACTCATCCAACCAGAGTAGCTGTATGTGATCACATTGGCTCCTTGGGGAAAGGGGAGAGGAAGGAATGGTAGCTGAATTCTCAGTTTCCATGGTAGGAAATCAGTGTTTGTTGTTTCGTGATGAACAACCAGGAACTAGTGATGCGACGCTACCTAGACCTGTGGCTCTACATGCTGAGACCACCTGCTGACTTGGCCTCCTTGCCTTTTCCAGTTTCTGGAGGCCGCCCACATTCCTTGGCCCGTGGCCCCCTCCTCCGTGTTCTAACCGGGCAGTGTAGCACCCTCAGTCTTTCTCCAGCCCTCCTGCCTCCTCTCACAAGGACCAGGACGTTGTGATTGTATCAGGCCCAGATGATGCCAGATCGCCTCCCCCATCTCAAGATCCTTAACTTAATGACACCCGCGAGGTGCCTTTTGCCGTGTAGGCCAACGTGGTCACAGGTTGTGCGGATTAGGATGTGGGTGTCTCTGTGCAGGGCCCTTTCTCCGCTGCCCACAGGGCCCTTTGAGCCCCTGCGGGCGAGGCCCACGTGTGAGCCACATGTCATCTCACAGGTGCCCAAATAGCATGGCACAACTAGCATCTGTTGAGTAAATGAGTTGAGTGTGGCCACAGAGGGGAGCAGGGAAGAGCAGGCCTTGCAGACAGCTTCCTGGCTGTGTGAGCCTGCCCAGGTCACTTAACCTCTCTCAGCTAAGTGTGCAGAGATGCTGGGAAGAGGAGGAAGAAGCCACTCCGCCCTCCTCCCTGACACTCACGCCGTCAGCAGCTGCCACTGCCTCTGTCCAGCAGGACTTTCCATGAGGATGGCTGTTGGGCACTGGAAATGCGGCAAATGCCCTGAGGAGCTGGATTCGTATTTTTAAATTTTAATTAGTTTAAATAGTGACCCCCACCATCCCCCGCGCCTTGATCAGTGTGGTTCGGAAATATTTCTCACCTCCGTCCCCTCGTCTGTGTCCCCTGCCCCTCCCTAGCTCACGCGCCACTGCAGCAGCCTCCTAACTGAGCTCCCTGCCCCCACTGCCTCGTTCATTCAAGAAATATTCATTATGAGAAGATTCATTCATTATTCATCCATAAATATTCATTAGCATGATGTCATAAACTGTGGGCTCCGGCTGGGTTGGAATTCCTGCCCCATCACCAACTAGCTGTATGCTCTTGGAAATAAGTCACTTAATTTCGCTGAGCCTCAGTTTCCCCATCTGTAAAACGGGGACAGTAAGTGCCCCATTGGGATGTGGAGGGATTAAATGAGTCACTGCACGTGAAGGGCTGAGAACAAGGCCGCTGCCCGTAGTGAGGGCTCTGTAAGGCTCAGCTGCTAGAGCAATGGCCACTTTTCTTTTTTAAATCCCACCTGTAATCCAGTCTCCGTCGTGCGATTTCGATGTTCCCCCCACTGGTTCGAAAGCCCCATCCCCCTCCTGAAATGGTTTCCTGCACCCGCTAGAATAAATCCAAGCACCTCACTGTGGCTTGGAAGATTGTGCAGGATCCAGCCCTAGGGTTTATGGTGACGTTATAGAACAGAACAACCCCTCGAATGACGGGGCTATAAGAGTAATAACAGCTAAAATTTTTGTGTGCCAGGCATGCTCTAAGCATTTTATATGTATTTACTCATTTAATCCTTATGACAGTCATACAAGGTAAGTGTTTTTATTTTACCCATTTTATAGATAAAGAGACTGAGGCATGGAGTGATCAAATGACTTACTTAAGGTCACGTAGGTAACTGGCAGAACAGAATTTGAAATCAGGCAGTCTGGCCCTGGAGCCCATTGTGCTAGTCTGCCAATTAATGCTGTAGGGGAGGGAGGCATTGCTTCTGCCTGGAGGAGCCAGAGATAGTCTTCAGAATAGAGGCAGTGTTGAATTGGGCTTTGCAGGATGTGTAGGAGTTGGACAGTACCAATGCCAGAGGGCCTTGTCAGCAGCAGGGGTGGGAGTCACTTGAGGACCAGTGAATAGTTCTGAGGTTCATCAGAGCCAATTTGGCTTTCCTTGAAAAGGTGGCCATGGACTTGGAAATGACATTCAGCCCTGGGAGCCAGGACCAACTACATAATTAATAAAATTATGCAAAATGAAAATGGAGAGCCCCTTGTTCAACAGTTATGAAGAATTTCCAGATGAAATGTCAGCGCATTAAATCAAGCACCGGGGGCCTCCTCAGGGTGGTCCCCGTGAGGCTGCACAGGTCGCACACCCACGAAGCCAGCCCCACTGAGAGCTGAGGGGTTAAGCGGCCATTGGGTGGCTCCTTCCGGCCGCTGCAGCTGATTGAAGGGACTTGGCAGTGGGGTAGTTACAAGCCCAGGAGGACATATATGGCCGTGAGTCCAGGTCCTCCTCCAGGAAGAGGGAGCAGGACACCAAGTTCGCCAGAAACAGGAAAAGGGGTTTAGGGTGCTCAGACCTGGAAGCCACCTTCACTCCCAAGTTCAAGGTTCAGAAAAGCAAAGATATTAATGTTTCTGGACCAACCCTGAGCTCATCAACCTTCAGACACCCACGAGCCTGGAGCTCGGGATGTTTTCTTTGGCAGAACCTCCTAGGACGATTTATTTTTATCCGTAAAACTTGGAAACTGTTGAGCCAAGCAGTCCACGCAGGGAGGAACAGATTCCCAACGTGCGTGTCCCACTTGCCCCCCCTGGCAACGTGGAAGACCAGGACCCCTGATAGGTCTTGCTGATGTCTTTGCTGTAAAAGAGAGGAGGTGGGAGAGGCTGAATGCAAGGGTAGAAACGGAAGAAATTGTCATGGGAAAGGAGAGGCGTGTAGCAGTGATCTGGGGACACTTTTTGTCGGCATGAATACTGTATTCTCTACACGTTTGCGTGTACTGCTGTCCTGACTCTTGTCTTGGATCTAAATAGGCTCAACGCCACCTACATAGTGGCTTCCCCCACTCAGAATTTTCTTTCCTTCCTCTTGGGCTGATCAGAACCCAGCCCCTTCAATTTGGAGTGAAGTCTATCAGATATTCTAACATTAGCCCGATTGAAGTAATTCATACTAAAGTGTAAATCACTGAGTGTCTTGGCTCATTGATTAAGGCAAGTGAAGACTTTGAGAATATACAGAAGAACTCTGACGGAGTGGGGCTGGGACTTCTTTCTGCTTTTCCCCTTTGTTCATTTATCAAAATAAAAGGGTGGAAGGCAGAACATGGGCTCTGGTGTCAAGTGGACCGGAGTTCAAATCCTACTTCTCCATTTCCTGTCTATGTGAGTGCAGGAGCAATTGTGAGCCAGAGCAATTTACTTCAACCTCTCTGATCCTCAGTTTCCCCCAGGCGAGTGATGGGGATAATTAAGAACTCCTTCATTAGGTCGCTGAGAGGATTAAATAAACAGATCTGGGAGCCTAGTGGCCAGCACAGAGTAGGCCTTCAACATATATCAATTCTTCTTCCCCTTCCCTTCCTCTGGCCTTAGAAAGCAAGTTCCTACAGGGTTGGGCCTGTATCATGGAATGACTGAGAGAAATGTAATAAAGAGTCTTGATTGCATTGGAATCAGAGAGCTCAGAGAGCTGATCTTCAATTTTGACTGTGCTCTTGCCTCGCTGTGTGACCTAGGGCAAGTTGCCTACCCACTCTGGGCCAGACTTCTTCTGTAACAATATGGAGGTAATGAATCCTACTTTCAGGAATAGGGCAGGAGGAGGATAAAGGAGATAATACATGTGAAACAAAGGGCCCCTAAACCTGACCACCTGCCAAAAAAAAAAAAAAAAAACACAACAACAACATTTTTTGGCCTTAATTTTCCCTTTCAGGAAAATGAGGGTAACGCCTCCATGGTTCCTGTTTCATAAGCTGCCTCTGAGACCCTGTGAAATAATGTGGCCCTTGAGAATAAAGGCCACCGAGAGGGAGGGGACAGCACAGAGGCTGGTGTGAGACGTTTCATTGTTCCTGGCCATCGGACGCTCAATTTCTGGACAGTGGGACCTGTAGGATTGCGCCCAGCAATTCAGGACACATGTCTCTTACTTTATCTTTTCTTTTTTTTTTTAAGCCTGAGCGAAGTTATTAGTGGGACTCTGGCAGAGAAAATTAATTTTTTTATTTCCTAATTAGGAAGAAGCACAGAGACTGCCCTAGCATTGGTGGCACTGGTTCAGCACAGAGAGACTCGAGCCGACCTTGGGCAGACAAATTCTTTTCCAGACTTAAAAAAACTCATCTCTCTCTTACAGTTTAGAATAGTGAGTGAGCTCAGAAAATGAGAGTCTAGGCAAAGAAAGGCAAAACAAAACAAAAAGAAGAGGAGAGGACAAGGAAGGAGGGAAGTTTTGGTTGAGGTCCTGTCCTTCCCTTTCACTAGGAGTGGTGGGAGCCAGAGACAGTGTCTGGAACTCTTGAATGAAACAATCCCTCCATGATGAGTTCTGGTGGCCAAGAAAGGCAGCTGGCTCAAGAAGGCTATCTTGGTTTAAAAAAAAAAAAAAAAAATCTACCCTTCATATTCTAGGAGTGTATACTCTTTTTGAGAAGACAAACAATGCTCTGCCTATCTAAGCCTATCAGTCATTCACACTATAGCATGAATTACTCCAACCAGGTTTATCCTTCGATGCTTGGCTGAGATCATTACCCAGCCATGTGATACTCAGGGTGGGATTCTCCAGAGGATGAAGGGGCTTGCATCTGCCCAGTGGCCAATAGGATCACCAGGTTTTTTCCCCCTTAAGGAGAGTTTCTGAAACTTTTACCTTTATTCCTCAAACTCTGAGAGGAATTTATGTCTTTCGTTGCCTAGTCCTTCCATGTCTAACAATGCTAATGACAATTCTTAATAAACCTGAATTTGGACCTTTGTAGGAAAACTTAAGTTTTCTTTTTCATTCTTTTTGCATCTGAATCTTTTCCTACATCCCCTTGGGAGAGGACTAGATTGAGCGTTGGACCTAAGTTTGAGGCCCAGCGCAGCCCGCTACCAGAGGTATGACCGTGGGCCAGTCAGTTCCTCTCTGAGAGCCTCAGTGTCCCCATCTGGGACATGGCAGCGGTGATCATTGTGCAGAGCCGTGGAAAGGTAACCGCAGACACCTGCCCAGGTTCTTTCCAGCAGGGCACTGTTCCTGTGTCTTTCAGAGGCGAGTCTGGAGCCGGGAAAACGGAAAACACCAAGAAAGTCATCCAGTACCTGGCTGTGGTGGCCTCGTCCCACAAGGGCAAGAAGGACACAAGCATCACGGTGAGTGGCGGGGTCCCTGTCGGTGGCCATGACTTAGCAAATGGGTCTCCAGCTCGAGATCTGATCAAGGCACAAACAGAACGCAGTCGCGAGAACTCGGGCCCCCTGTGTGACTGTCCCCTCCCCTGACAACTCAGGGGAGAGATCGTTTTCCCGAGTGAGCAGCCTGTGTGTATCTGGGCCGTTCCCTGCCTCGGCCAGAAGCACCCTCCCGAAGGGGCCTGTGTCGGGAGATGGGAATAAGCCCTCTGCCCGCCCCAGTGGGATCTTGTGTCACGTCAGGGCTTCTCAGCAGTGGCACTATGGTCCCTTTGGACCAGACAGATAAGTCTCCATTGTAGGGAACCATCCTGTGCCCCCAGGAACATCCCTGGCCCCCACCCACTAGATGATGATGCTCCCCCCCCCCCCCGCAGTTGTGACAACCGCAAACATCTCCAGACATTGTCAGCTGTCCCCTGGGGTGGGACAGTGGCCCCCGACCGAGAACCACTCCATCCATCGGATCTCTGGAAGCTCCCCGGGGTCGAGATGCCCTTTGGGTTTGCCCGTCCCTCCACGTGTCCCCATCCCCATGGGTGGGGATGCTGGTGTCACTCAGCTCGCGGGCTTTGGTCCAATCCCATTCATAACTATGGCTTGAGCACCTACCAGGGTGGGGGCCCAGTGACGAGTCCGAGAGACACTGTCCCTCTGTTCTCGGAGCTTCCAGACCAGTGGGAAAGAGAGTCATCAAATAATGCCACCAATAAACAAACGATGGCACGGTGGGACTGAGGGCTTGGAGAGGAAAGAAGAGCAGGTTTCCGAGTCATCCCTTCTAGGGTGGGTCCTCCTCCTCCTCCTCTTCTCCTGCCTCACCTGTCCCAGAGGAGAGGCAAGCCCTGGGCCGCCAGGACTGGCCAGCACCTCTGTCGTGGGTTTGGGGTCAGGAAGATGGCAGAATGGGTCTGACCACGATGCCGGGTGTCTCCGGTTCCTGCCCTTCCGGTTCTTGTTTCAGACCCTTAGAGGCGACTCCGGGGCAGCCACGGTGGCCGGCTTGTCCCGAGGCCCTCGGAGATCTGGGCTGGGCGCTGGTCGCAGCTTCAGAGAACTTTCCTTCCCCGAATAACTGCAGGTCACCCAGGGTCCGGCAGTTCACAACTGACCCTGGCAAACTGGTTTCTGGCCACAGTGGCCCCAGAGTTTGTGTGGCAGTGAAAATACGGTTTCCCACTGCCCTCCCCGCCCCCCACTTTTCCCTAAATAGTGAAAGCAGGAGCTAATACTGAATAATAACGACTCATCTTTATCAAGCGCCTAGTACATGCCTGATTTTTTTCCTGCCTGTGTAGACGCATCTCAGACACCACGTGGTCGGATACCGTTTTAAGGAGCTCATTTAAGAAATTCAAAAGTCGGGGGCGGGGCGGGAAAGGAGCTGCTGTCGGGGTTCTCTGGGGGAAGCCAGGCTGTTGGGGGGGGGGGTTGAAATCATGTCTGTTTCTCCAGCCCTTGATGTACGTGTGATTGAATAACACTGACGTTTGTTTCATACTGTATTGTTCAACCACAGCAAGGCCCATCTCTTGCCTACGTGAGTAGCTGGGCGTGTTTTCCTGGTGTGACGCGAGGCACGGAGTGTACTTAGACCTGCATGCCCTGTTGCACCCCCCGAGAGCGTAGCTGGGGGTAGGACGGGGTAGGCCTCGGAGTCGCACCCGGATCGCGGATGGACGCGCTGGGATGCCGCCCCGCGGGCGTCCGCTGCCAGCGCAGCGCGTGGGGGCACCCTCGCCACCCACAGGACGCCCGTCGGAGCCCCCAGGGTCGCGCTCCAGCCTGGGAGGGGTCTCCCCAGTTCAGAGTGAAGCCCCTCACTTTCCCCACCAACGCGCCCACCCCCGGCGCCCCCCGACTGGAACGACCCGGAGACGTCTGGCCCGTCTGGTTGAGCGTTTTAGGACTGTCAGGCCCCAGAGCTTCCCCGGCTTGATTGACAGTCGGCTGAAGGCATGGCTGTGGCATGCCTCCCTTCTCTCTCCCCCTCCCCTGTCCCCGGTGCACCGGTGTGTGTCCTCGTGCATGCGTGTGCAGTGTTCGTGTGTCTTCTGCATGCTGGTTGCTTGACCCGAGGCTCCAGAAACAGTCTTGGGGTTCGCGATGCACTAGCTTTGGTGGCGCGGTAAGGCCCCGGCTACGCGACGCACGACCTGGTCCCGTTGGGACCTCCGCATATGTAAACTCATCTCTAACGCAGAGCTTGGGGGGGCTGGCGGGTGGGTCCCAGCCTGGAAGAAGCCCTCAGGGGTCTTCCACGGCTCCTGCAAAGATCACACTGGATCCATCTCAGTTGGACCCGGGGTGACAGTGTTGTCGGTCAGAGGAGAATCAGGGTTCTTATTTGGGATCTGCTCCTGTCTGACCTTGGCCGAGTCACTTAACTTCTCTGGGCTGCAGTTTCATCATCCATAAAATGAGAGGTTTGGACCAGGTCCCCATGTCTATTTTTATTTATTTATTTTTTTGAGACAGAGTCTCACTCTGTTGCCCTGGGCTAGAGTGCGGTGGCGTCAGCCTAGCTCACAGCAACCTCAACCTCCTGGGCTCAAGCGATCCTCCTGCCTCAGCCTCCCGGGTAGCTGGGACTACAGGCATGCGCCACCATGCCCAGCTAATTTTTCTGTTTTAAGTAGAGCCTCTTACTCAGACTTAAGCGATCCTCCTGCCTCGGCCTCCCAGAGTGCTGGGATTACAGGCGTGAGCCGCCGCGCCCGGCCAAGGTCTCCATGTTTAAAGTTTTCTTTAGAGACCCTTTCAACCCCACTTGCTGGAATCACCATGCTAGAAGAGGAGCCTTTTTCAGGGGACATGGGGACCCCAAGTCTGTGTGATGGAAGTGGTCCCTTTAGTTTTCCTCCCTCTAGCCAAGGACAGCCCCTGGCTCTTGTTGTAAATGTCCACGAGTCTCTGCCGGGGCAGTTCCACCGTGGCTGGGATTTCCATGCGGATGAGCCTTTCGCTTCATCTTTCTCTGGGAGCTGCAAAGGAAGAGGGCATGTGAATAAATAAAAATAGCACTAAATAGTAGCTTCCTGTTTTGTCCCTTTCCACCAGCTACACTGAATGCCCTCCTGGTGTCCAGAGGAGCAAGGAGAAAGCTGTGCCCACTCTTGTCCCCTCTAGACACTGTCCCAGCTTCTGTCTAGCCGGCCCAGCTGGGGAAAAGAGAAAGGCAAGGCAGGGAAGGGAACAAGGAGAAAACCCCGGGACCCCAGCGCTTCCCGGCGGAGGCCCTGGGGCCAATCTGCAGCTGCCACGTGTTAGGGCTGGCAAAGAGCCGCTCATCCGCTTTCCGGCTTGACTTACCTCCTTGGCCCTTTCCTGCCACGATTAATCACGTGACCGCATTTGTGCAGGGGGGGCCGGTGGGCTGTGTACAGTCTCAGCTGCCTTTAACCTGACGAATGGAGCTCAGGCAACCTGCTTTGAAGCTTTGTTCTGCAGTCGATGAAAAGGATTCCCGGTGGGTTTTGCGCCATTCCTTACTTGCCTTCTATAGGAAACTTCAGAAAACCAATCTGAGAAAAGAAAAATTGTGACTTTCAAAACTTGCACCAAAACAATCAGAAGAGGGACCCGTAGCGGTTTAACTTGAAGAAAGCTGCTTATTAATCCAAGCAGTAGCAGGACCGCCATATACAGCAGGACAGGTTGTGCACTGCACAACTCTGTGGGACACTGTTCACAATGACGTAAATGACATCCCCAGCATGGTGCAATGCAGTGCCTTTGAGTGGCAGTGACATTGCAGAGATGAGCAGGCCCTGGTCTTGGAAAAAGTGGCCTTCCTAGCAAGCAGACGTCCTAGCTATCAGAGAGGTTCTCTGCGGAAATCCTTGAGTAAACCTGGACGTTAGTATCAGGGTCTAAGACGAGGTAGGAGACAGGAGAGAACCTGTGGGTTAAGGGCAGAGTTCTGTGACAACATCCGTCTAAGGCAGAACTGTCAGGACCTGAGTCCTTTCTCCAATAACTAACTGTGAATGAATTTTAGGGAGAGCTGGAAAAACAGCTTCTACAAGCAAACCCGATCCTGGAGGCTTTTGGCAACGCCAAAACGGTCAAGAACGACAACTCCTCGCGATTCGTAAGTAGCAAGGCCATGTGGGTTTTCTGGAAAATGTTTGGATCCCATGGTGTCATCTTCTGCCTGGGACCACAGAGTGTGCGTGTGCAGGGGCGTCTGAGCCTGGAGGGTAGACGAGTACGTCACAACAGCGTTTCGCTGCCTGTCTCCGTCCTGGCTTGACCCGACGATCTTGCAAGACTCCTGCCTTTCATTCCCGCATTCATTCCCTCATCCATCAACAAATATTTACTGAGCACCTAGGATGTGCTAGGCACTTACATCCAATATTCATTTATGTAGCAAAGCACGAATTGAGCACCAACTGTGTACCAGACTCACACATCCTCCAACAAACATTTATTAAGCACCTACCGGGTACAGTCATTCTGGTAGGCATTTTTACATACACCACTGTCTTTTTTTTTTTTTTCATTTGTTGAGTTAATTTTTATTAAGCACCTACTGTATACCAGACACTGAGCTAAGCTCACAGGATCGTAGTGAGCAATTCAGATGTGCTTCCAGCCTTCATGAGGCCTGTGGTCTAGGTGCGGGGGGAGCTGACAGGCAAGGAGACAGGAGGTGTCGCCTCCCATGTACACTTCCCCAGGCTCCAAGGGCCTCCCCTTTGATGCCTGAGCCTAACAGGGGCAGGAGAACTCTGAGAGTGGGTGGTTAATGACACGTAAACAAAAATTGTTGTAAAAGAAGCAGGCTCCGTAGGAAAGTCAGAAAGGTATTTGAATGAGGAAAGATTGAGGAAAGACTGTGTCTGTGTTCCAGTTTTAGGGGGCCTCTGCTGGTTTGGGGGTGCCCCTCTGAGCTCCGGCTCACGGGAGTGGGGCCCGATGGCAAACTCTTTGCAGAAACCTCTGCTCTGCCCTCCCAGACGGTGGTCCCCAACCAACCCTAGGGTCCCCAAGGCCCACTTTGTAACAAACAGTTGGGTAATGTCTCCTTTTCTTGCCTGAAATTAGAATCACAGATAATATCACCTCCTACCCCTACCAGATTAATACAAATCACCATCATGCCCTAACTATAACATGAAGGAGAAATAAAACAAGACAATTCATAATAAAAATGAGCATTTCGACATATCAGTGCTCAGGCCAGACCACACCAGAAGACAATAAAAGATTCAGACACTGACATCTATACCCGGAATCGCTGTGACTGTCACAGCTACAGACACCAGGGCAAAGGGGCCTCTGGGGACTGGCGCTGTCGGGGTGGGATTTTCCAGAATAGCGGCTGACTCTCGGTGAAGCTCTGAACCGAAGAAAAGTCTCTAGAGTGACACAGAAATGACATTCTTCTATTAGAACAACATTTAAAAAAATATTTTTTGTGCCTTTAAATAAAATAGGGTTAGGTCCCAGGCTCAGCGAATTGCAAATAGGTTTTCACCTCCATGAATGTCAGTGGGACATTTGAAAGTCACAAGTGGACAACGCTTGGTGTCTGGAACGGTCCCGGTCATCACAGGGCACCTGAGGCATCCTCAGCCCCTGTCCACTAAGAGCAGTAGCCCCCACCATCATGTGACAAACCAAACGGTCACTCCCACAGGTTTTCAAAATCCCGGTAATAGATGTTTGCGTTGTGGAAATCTCTAGCACATCGTCCGTGAGAGCAAACTGAAGATTAACATCCCCATGCACTGGCACCCCTGTCGTCTTGGGAAGGAGAGAGAGGGATGGCGCCGGGGTCTTGCCTATGACCAGTGGGCTGTCCCTAGTGTGGTTGTCCCCACCCGTTCTACTGTCTTGTTTCCTGGTGGAGAAAGGTTGGAGGCTTTGTCAAGGCCCGAGCAGCCTCGGGGACTGGGCCACACAGGTGACCACTTCCCACCACGTATGTCCTGGTGGAGAAAAAGGATGCGACGCTTTGTCACCTGTTGAGAAAGTAGGAAGAGGGTCGATGCCAGTGGCTGCAGGGTTGGGCTCTGTCCTTGCTTCCATGTCCTGCCTGCGGGACATCCTCCCAGGGCCAGCTCGGACAGCGAGGCTCACTGCCGCCGCTGTGCACCTCTCCTGACCCGCAGAGGAGGGTCAGTCCACCGCTGGACGGTGGGGTCCCGGTGTTTGGGGGGCAGGGCGGGGGCCGGGGAGGGAGCCCTCCAGCCCCTGAGCAAGGAGAAACCTGCCTTCTGCCATGGCTCTACCGCTCAGGAGCAATGTCACGTTGGACAAGTCACTCGGTCTCTCTCAGCCTCGGTTTTCCCATTTTTAAACTGGGGATGGCCGTGCTGGACAAGAGTCATCACAAGAGGCCCAGTGACACTGATCTGTGAAAGCATTTTACACGTTCTTCTGTCGCTGTCGGGTCTGGGGTCAGTTCAGGTCAGGTCAGAGGACCTCTCCCTCCCTGCTCGCCTGGCACGTGGGGTGTGGGGTAAGGCTGGCGGCAGACCATGAACTGTGTTCTCCCGTCGGCAGGGCAAATTCATCCGCATCAACTTCGACGTCACCGGTTACATCGTGGGAGCCAACATCGAGACGTGTATCCTTTGAGCCTGGGCCACAGGGGACCTCCGCCCCACAGCCTCCTGCCCAGATCTGGGAGGACCCAAGAGAGGCACAAGAGCCACCCCTCTCTCTCCAGGCTCCTGGCTTCCTTCCAGAAGGAAAAAAAAAAAAAATCTTGCCCTGGTTGCCTTCCCTTACTAGCAAGCATCATGGTGTGGTGGTTTCACACATGTGGACCCTGGGTTTGAACCCAAACAACCAGTGTTAGATTCTGGATTGACCTCTTTCTAGCTGAGTGACCTTGGGGTAGTTACTCAACCTCTCTGTGCCTGATCAGTGAGATGGAGATGATAATGGTCCCTGCCTCGTAGAGATGTCGTGAGAATAAACTGAGTTAACACCTGTAGAGTTCCGGGCAGAGTAAGGGCTGGCTGAGTACTGGCTGTTACATGATCCTCATCACTGTCTTCTTACCGAGCCGTTGTCCAAGGCCACACTCAGGTCCCCGCAGGACCTCATGTCCTTTTCGAGTTGGCCTGTGACCAGCTCCACTCCGTAGACAGGGAATCGGTGGGAACAGAATTTTCCCAGAGGAAGGCTGGTGCGGAAAGAACAAGCAGAGCCTCACTTTGGAGAGTCTGGAGGGTGAAGCGGAGCCAGGTGAGAAGTTTCTGGACTTGGGGACCAGGTCTAGGGTTCCGTGATGGATCGACCTCAGCAACGTCGCAGGCAGCCCTCGGGCTCCAGGGCGATGCACTTTCATAGCTGCTCGTGAGGCACGTGCTCGCAGTGGTAGCGCCCGGGGGGTGTTTTAGTTGCATTTTGTGCCCGGGGTAAGGAGGAGGGCGTGGAGTGGCCCACTTCCACTGGACTGGTCTCAGTCCAGTTCCCAGCTCTGCCAAAGCTGTGGGGCTTTGGGAAAGTCACTTAACCTCTCTGAGCCTCAGATTTGCCTCCTATAAAATGGGGGTGAAAACAGCACCTATTTTTGGAGCTGCTGCAGTGGTTAAATGCGGTGATGTGCACAGCCCTTGGCAGGGTGCTAGGCCCAAAGTGAGCATCTGATAGGGTGGCTGTTGTGTCCTTATTACTTCTTGAGTTGGAGTCTTGCTCTGCTGCCCAGGGTGGATGGTGCGATCATAGCTCACTGTAACCTCAGATTCCTGGGCTCAAGTGATCCTTCTGCCTCTGCCTCCCGAGTAGCTAGCACTACAGGTGTGCACCACCATGCCTGGCTAATATTTTTTTTGTAGAGAGGGGGTCTCACTATGTTGCTCAGGCTGGTCTCAAACTCCTGGCTTCAAGTGATCCTCTTGCCATGACCTCCCAAAGTGCTGGGATTACAGGCATGAGCCATTGGGCTGTTGTTATCAACTTAACCTTTGCACTTTTCTATTTTAATCCACGCAAAACAGCCAGGATTCCTGTCCTGCAGCTGGGAGGGCTGTGGGGCTTCAGCCAAGTCCAAAGCTGGGACCCTCTTGTCCTGCGGCCCACACAGATTTGGCAGCTGCTCATTTCCTGTGCTTGCTGCAAGCCCCAGGCAGAGCGTGTCCCTCTGGCCTCAGCCGTCCTCTTAGATCAGTGGTCCCCAAGGCGTACCCCACACTCCAGCAGCCACAGCCTCCCCAGGAGTCGTTGGAAATGCGTATCTCAGCCTCCCCCAGTCCTGCCCAGGAACCTGGGTTGGAGCAAGCCCTGCAGGGATTTCTCATGCACCACGGGCAAGTCTGAGAACCACCACTTTCTGGGCCGGCGTGGGCTGGGGGGGCCAAGGCACTGCTAGGCAGTTTGGGGGCTTGGAGAGGACAAGGTCTGCCCACCCAGCTGGGCGCGGTAGGCCTGCCCCGCCATCCTGCACCATGACGTTTAGTGCTGAGGGAATCCACCCAATACGACAGCCTGCCTCCCCGCCCTTCCCCCGCCCTCCTGTCACCCCCCCCCCCATGGCAGAGCAGGTCTCCTTAATTAATGAGTCTCTTTCCCATCAGTCCCATCAGACACCCCCTCTTGGAACAGCGAGCACGGAGGACAGCTTTGCCACTTCCTAGCCGTGTGGTCTTGAGAAATGGCACCTCTCTGAGCCTCAGTTTCCCTATGTGGAAAATGCAGATGATATTTGAACTTCCTGGGATGGTTTGTGAAACTTAACTGAGAAAGTGCATGTGCGCTTAGCACAGGCATAAATCACATGTATAATCTAAATCCCATAAATCAGAGAGGATGTCATCTTTATAACGTCTAAAGGCCGCTCATTTCAATAAAGAGAAGCTGGTGGTGATCGTTGGGAATGTCTCATGGTCGTGCCCCCAGCATGGCTCATCACTGGGGTCTGTTTATGCTCTTCTTTTTTGCTCTGTTCCCCTTCCTTCTTTCCGGGCTTGGGGTCTGTGGCAGCACCCAGTGGCCCCGTTTGTCCACAAGGGCGATGGTCACAGTTAGACGTTGCTGCTCCCTGGGTCAGAGCTGGAGGGTTGATTATAGGAGTCAGCGCGGATGGCTGCCCGCCGCAGCTCCGAGACTCTTCGGGACTCTCCGAGGAGCCTCTCCCAGGCCCTGGAGATTTCTCCTCCAGCAGCTGCTGTGACAGGGACGCAGGAGGAAGGGTAGGTTCCCGTGAGGGGAACATCTGCAGAACCCCCTGGAATCCTTAACTCCCCCCAAACCAGATCTGCTAGAAAAATCCCGGGCGATCCGTCAAGCCAGAGACGAGAGGACGTTCCACATCTTTTACTATATGATTGCTGGAGCCAAGGAGAAGATGAAAAGTAAGTGACCAGCAGTGATGCCGGCCGGGGAGGCTTCAGCCTTTGCTTTGATCAGAATCCAGGACAGCGGAGTCTCAGATCCTGCCAAGAGAAAGAGCTGTGGCTTTGGGTGGCAGATGTATAATTTCTCGTCGCCTTCCAATGAGTGAACGTGGCTTTTGTTGAGTCAGTCACTGAGTCATTTACTGGGCGCCTACTATGTGACATAGTAGACATCAACTCCAATTAGACATTAGATCCTTAATTAATCACGTCCAATTAGACCCAATCAATGCCTTCAAGGAAGGGAGAGAGATAATACCTTGTTTGCCAATTCAAAAAACTTGCAAGTATCTAAGATTCATTCTGATTTTATCAGGAATTTGCAGGGACAGTGGATCGAAGCACTTTTCACTATACATGTTTCAAAAGTGACTTCGGAGTGGCCTTTGTAGGGACAGGGTCAGCAAACTCTTTCTTGAAGAGGCCGGGTAGTAAATCTTTTCTTTGGCTTTGCAGGCCCCGTGGTTTCTGTCACAGCCATTCATCTCTGATACCGTAATGCAGAAGCAGCCACAGGCAACACAATACATAAACCAATGAGCACAGCTGTATTATAATAAAACTTTATTTACAAAAACAGGCAGTGTGCCGAAGTTTGCTGACCTCTGTTGTAAGGGAAATATTTTATACCGTAAATATAATATGCTATTTACCATATTCCAATGGGAAATTATTATAAGTTCTGGATATACAGGAATCTACTAACTCTTAAAAGAATACACAAATCACATAGCTGAAAAAAAGAATGTATGTAGGTACGTAGTAGAGTCTACATTTTAGTAATAAGTGTAAGTCTAAGATTTTATGGGAACAATACAACTTGCTTCCTATCAGTTTTGTGGCCAAGGGTTAATTATTTCGGTTAAGAAAATTACCAAAAGGATGTGTGTGAGCGCACCTTTGCTGTGATGGGGTGTATTGCAAGCCTCCGCCACCAGGGGGTGGCATTATCCATTGTTTAAATCTCACTGCTTGTAAGGCGTGAGGTGCAGCAGTTTTGGATAAAAGGACAGGGAGGATGCTGAATGGGTGTTATAAACCAGCAAATACGGTAAATTAGCAGTTACAATGCAGGACACCATGGGGCGCCCCAGAACAAAATATTTACATTTCTTATCCCTCCATTTGGTACCAAAGTAACAGTTTGGTTGTCTGGGTTCAGTTTTGTGCTCTGCCTCTTGTCTTCCAGAAATTGGGCGAATATAATGCTCACAACTAAAATGCCCGGGGGGCATTTGTATTCTTACTGGTGGAAGTGGAGAGAGGTTAGGCTTTTAGAGAGAATCAAACACTCATAAATTTATCCCTCCTCCAGATAATGAAGTCTCGGCAAACACCCAAAGCCTTGTGACTTTCATCAGGCATTTCGGTTAATCCAGAAGCTTGATTAACTGGTATCTTGGGTCAATTTAACCTCGAGTTTATCAAGCTGCTTCCAAGTGTCTTGACCCCTAAAAGACCTTCGTTTAAAAATAAAAGTATCTCACTGATGCCTCTCCGAAAGTATAATTAAACCCGGCCATATGAAAAATTTGTAAGAGGACACTTGATGTATCAGAGGGTATAATAAAAGCAAATTCTGCAAGAGAAAGAAAAGCAATTATAAGGGGGGAGAAGAGGACAGAACAACAACAAAGGAAATATAACCACGGCATATACGACTTTATAGAAAATAAAATCTAATAGATGTAATGATATAAACAAGGACTTGGCAAATGTTTTTGTTAAAGGACCAGATAATAAATATTTTAGACTTTGAGGATCAGATGGTTTCTGTTGCAGTTCTTCAGCCTTGTTGTCATAGTGAGAAAACAGCCACAGAAGATAAACGAGGAAATGGGAGTGACTATATTTCAATAAAACTTTATTTACAAGAACAACAGTGGGCCAGATTTGCCAACCCCTGATAAAAGCCTTATCTATTGATTTAATTAGAGACAGGGAAAAGGTAAGGTGGTATAAGAAAGCTAAATTTTCATCTGCCATAGCAGAAGCTAACATAGACAAGATCTAAATATGACATTCAGAAATAGCCTATTATATAATATATATACTAGTATATATAGCAAGCCTATTATATATATAGTGGTAACTACCAGAAAAAACAGCTAAAAGAGATAAAAAGCAGGTATTGTGGAATAAGGTAGGAGTTGGAGAAGGGATGCAGAAAGGGAATGGTATTTCTCATTATACACCTGGGGTAGTAATTGATTTTTAAAATTCATGTGCATGTATGATTTTGATAAAAATTTAATAAATGAATAAAGATTGATCTAAATCTTTGGACAGCTTTTTTCCTTAAGGCAGGGTGCCTCTGGACAGTTGAGATAAAGACTCCCCTTCCTCTGGGTAGATGCAACCCCATGTCAGGGATGGTGGCTTAGTCAGCAGAGCCCAGGCTGGATTTCAGCTGCTAGTCACCCTAGAGCAGTGCACAACCTGCACCACTGCGTGAGGCCGGCGATGGCTGATGAGGCCATCTACATGATGATGCAGGAGGAAGGTTCTGAGAAAGGAAAAGAAATGATGATGGCCCAGACCCTCAGCCAGGTTCCTGTCTCATGTTGAAAGTAGAAGTTTGTCTTCTTAACCCCTCCCCCTCTTCCTCTTCTCCTAGATGACTTGCTTTTGGAGGGCTTCAGCAACTACACCTTCCTCTCCAATGGATTTGTGCCCATCCCGGCTGCCCAGGACGATGAGATGTTCCAGGAAACGTTGGAGGCCATGGCAATCATGGGCTTCCAGGAAGAGGAGCAGCTATGTAAGCCTTCACACCCGAGTCTGGGGTTGCCAAAGAGAGCCAGATTCATGCTCTGGGTACCGCCAGAATTAGTTAGGGACTCTCCTCTGGTCGGGACAGATTTCTGCTCTCTGGATTCCCCACCTCTTAAAAAAGAAAAAAGGAAGAGGAAAAGGAATTTTATTCTAGGTCGTTCGGTGATGGTTTAGAAAAGTAGCTGTATAACTAGGGTTCTTACTGTTGCAAGTGATATGAGTTGGCTTAAACAAAAGGGAAAATGCTTCAGTCAGATTGCTGAAAAGTTCGGGGATATGGGTTTCAGGTATAGTGGGATCTAGGGGCTCAAAAGATTTCTCTAGAGCCTGATTTCTTGTCCTCTATCTCCCAACCATATTGTTTCTACCTGGAATGGAGTTTCTAGACAGCAGCATGGCTGGGATCCAGCCCTGTATTCTTTGGGGTTTTGTCCAAAGAGCAGAGTTGAGTCGCTGCCGGAGTCCCGAATGGAGTCTCATGGACTCGGGTTGGTTGGCCTGGGTTGCTGTGCACATTCCTGAGCTGCTCACTGTAGCCAGGGTGCTGGAAAGTGCTGAGTGGTTTAGTTATGGGCTCTAAGAATGGATTCTCAGCAGGACCATGTGGGCAGGGGACAGGAGATGGGAGTCACTGAGGCCGTGGGTTTACTTGGATTCTTCCTGGAAAGGCAGCTCTGGTGATAGACCAGTACTGATTAGTATCCTTTGACCAATGGCCAAGAAACACACTTGGTCTTGACAACAAGACAGCTCAAAGGGGACCATATTCTTGGTCTCAACACTGTGCTTCACGAAACACTTTTCCTTCTGGGTTAGATGTGCCCCAGTGTCCAAGGTTAGTCTCTTTTGGGAACGCCAGGGCAAGATTGTGGAAAATTTCCCTTCCTTCCCACGCCCACTCCCTTCGGAGCCCCAGAATAGCACTGATTGCCGAAATGCGGCATGTAGGGCCGGACGGGTCCTCTGGAGATAATTTGGGGTCCAGAAAAAGAAGGCTGCGTGGGTCAGTTGACAAACGGATGGTGCTTGTGGGTTCTGGCTAGGGTCCCACGTCACAATCGCGTGCTGGTAGCCTCCCTGTCTGAATGCCATGGACCCTCCAAGAATGAATCATTTTATTTGGGACGGGGGTCAGTTTTGCTTCTAAGCTCACTTAAAAAAAAAACAACAACAACAAATACTGAGTAAGTACTTGCTGTGTGCCAGGCATTTGCCAAATCCTATTTTTTTTTTCCCCTTAACATGCTAGGATGTTCAGTACAGTTTTATTTAAATGATAAAAACCTGGAACAACCTAAATTGTCGGTTGATAGAGGATTTAGTAAATTGTCTATCCTCGTGAAAGAAAACAATGGGGCTACTTAAATTGTGTTTTAGAAAGACTTTGACTTATGTGGAAACGTTTATAACATACTTAAAGTGAAGGCACCAAAGCAATATGCTAAGTGCTTTACATGCATTATTTAATATCACAGCAACCCTACGAGGTAGCTGCGGTTATCCCCAGTTTGCAGATGAGGAAACCAAGGCACAGAGAAGTGAAGGAACTTACCCAAGGACACACAGCGAGTTGCTGAGGGAGCTGGGACTCGCTCTCTGGTCTCGTGGACTTCCAAGCGCCTCCCTTTGTCTATGAGAAGGGAAATCTTGTCACTGAAAATGCTTTAAATAATCTGGGTCAGGGCCTAGGTGGAAACTGAGGCAAAAAGCAGCCCGGTGTATTCTCCGTGTGGGTTAGCACTTGCCGGGCTCGCTTGTCACCGTGGAGAGTGGCCTCCCGGTAGCTCGGGCAGGCGCAAGCATCCAACCAGAATTCCATATTGCTTGTTTTCCTTATATTTATATTTATAGGTGGCTTCTATTTATGGCAAGTGAAGCTGATTTTTCACTTAAGGTAGAGAAAGTTACCTACTAAAATAAAATGAAGGAAAGGGAAGAAAGTGAATTTTTTAAAAAAGTTAAGTACACACGGGCAGACAGTACTCAGAGCGAGCGTTAAGCCGATGGCGTGTGCCGTGACCAGCGCTCACGACACGGCCTTAGCCCGGAGTGTGTCCAACCCCCGCCGTCCAACCAGAGCTCCCCCGACCCCGCCACGGGGCTGAAAGAGGTGGCGAGTCCCGCCCGGGTGACCCGGAGAGGCCAGGATTGTCCTGCCATGTTGGGTTCTGCTCCCAATCCAGCCCCACTCCCCCACCCCCACCCCGCCACTTCCTGGAGCTCAGCGAGGGAAAAGGACTCCAACCCCAGGTCAGGCAGCCAGCCAGTCGCAGTGTAGGACTGCGGTGATGATAATGGCACAGTCGCAGCTAATGGTCACTGAGCATGTTCAAGTGCTGTGTTATCCACAAGCCTGTGTGGTAGTTTTATTTTTTAGGGGGGTAGGGGGGTACTCAGCAGGCAAAACAAAGGCTTAGAGAGGCTAACAGCTGACATGAAGTCACACAGCCGCTATCAACAGGCTGGATGAGGCCTGGGTGCACTCAGACCCTCCCGGAGTTTGTCTAGGTCCGTATTTCAGACTTCAGACATTTGCAGTTGGCACCACTTCCCAGGTTTCATCACTGTTATCGTTGGCTGAATATTTTTATGTGCAGGTAGATTTCTATAGCCCTCTCCACTCTGGGCTTTGTCCTAAACAATAATTTCTGTAAAATCAGTGATCTTTTATGCCCTGCTTATATCGTTTCTAAAAATTAGAATGAAGAACTATTAATATCAAAAGTAAAGTTTCACGTGCCTCCTAAAATCACCCGCCCCGTGGACCCCTGGCAGTAACTGTGCCCTGTGCTGGTGGCCCCATTTCCTGTTCCTCAGGAATGAGGGAAGTGTGTTGGTTTCCGCAGGCCACTGCCATGAATTACTGCAAACTTGGTGTCTTAAAACAACAGGATTTATTCTCGCCCGGTTCTGGAGGTTGAAGGTCTGAAATCCAGGTGTTGGCAGGTTAGGTTCCTGCTGGAAGCTCCGGGGTAGAATCTGTCCCTTGCCCCTGTCCTGGGCGCTGGTGGCTCCAGCTGTCCTTGGCATGTAGATGCATCACTCCAATGTCTGTCTCCTCCACGTGGCCTTCTGCTCTGTGTGTGTCCTCTTGTGTCCATCGTAAGGACATTTGACATCGGATTTAGAGCTAACAGTTTAATCCGAGAAGATCTCATCTTGAAATCCTCTACTTGATTATATCTGCAAAGACCTTTTTTCCCCTATAAAAAAACACACTTACAGGTTCCAGGTGGACATAGCGTTTGGGACCGACCATTGAACTCACTATGGGTGGCCACCACTATTCACCCCCTACTGGCCAGCCGCTTGCGTCCCTCTCCTGACATAAACTTCATGCTATCGCCATCTCCATTTTGCAGATAGGGAAACTGAGGCTCGGCAAGGTGGAGCTGGGATTTGAACCCAGGACTGTCTAACTGTGGCGTGTGTGCTTCCAACCACCACACCGGACAGCCCGTCCTCACCACCCCTGCCGTTGTGTAGCCCCTTCCAGTTTTCCACCTTGCTGTCTGCCAGCTCCTGCTGGTTCATCTCTACACCCTGGGAGTGGTGGCATTCTTTTGTCATCACTGTGATCACATCAGCTCCGCCACAAAGTGCAAACTGGTGACTCCCGAGCCCACAGAAGAGATTATTTGGCCACAACAGCCTTCCAAATTTTTTTAAATTGGCTCCTAACATTTAAACATGGGTAGACTTCATGTCAAAATTTGAGTTTCCATCATCTTTGGAAAAATTCAAACTTCTGGCAATACCAGGCTTATCTGCCCCGTGACAACGATGGAGTGGCTGCTGCCTCCCTCCGGGTGGGGTCCTCACAGTCCCCATCAGTCAGCTTTGTTCATGTAGACCAGTGGTTCTCAACCAGGGGTGAGCTCTTCCCCAACCCCGCAGGGGACATTTAGCAAATACTTGGGTTGTCACAGCTCTGGAGGGAGCACCACTGACATCTAGTGGTTAGAGACCAGGGGTGCTGTTAAACATCCTTGGATGGTGCCCAGGACAGCCACCCCCCCAACAGAGATTTATCTGGCCCCCAATTTCATAGTGCCAAGATTGAGAAACCCTGAGTTAGACTGCTCACCTGGGCTCTGCAGGCATTTCGGCAATGGCGAGTTCAGACTTGCGCTTTAATAACCACGAGTACAGCTCTTGACAGTTTACGAAGCCCCTTTCATAGACGTTGTTGTTAAAAGAAACTGTCTTAGCAATGTCCTGTCCATAGCGGCTTTGTTCACGGGGTGGGGGGAGGGGTTTCTGCCACAGTGAGTGGGAGCGGATGGGTGGGTGGTCAGCAGCTGGGTCTTTCTCCTGCTGAGCTGGGCCAGGGACCCTGTGGTGTGAGGACAGCTATTGTGAAGGGCCTCGTAACCCCTACTTTGGCCTGAGGAAGCAGAGAAGGCTGGAATCTCCAGGGTTTGTTTTGGGAACATGGTGACTTCTTACAAGCCAAAACTCTGATTTGTGCCTGAGTGAAGCTAAGCCAAGTGTTTGCATTAATCAGTCACCCATTCATTCTCCATCTATCCTTCCATCCATCCATCCATCTGTCTGTCCATCTACCATCTATCCATCATCCATCCTCCGTCTACCATCCTCCCTCCCTCCCTCCCCTCCCCTGTACGTCTGGACCCTGGATTCAGTTTTGGGAATTCAAAGATGATTCGGGCAGGCCCCCCACGCTCCAGAAACTCATGGTCTTGTGGGGATTTCAGACACAGAAATCATTTTAACAGTAACGCGGGTAGAGTATGGAGTTAGAAGGGATCAAACTATTCTGGGAACACAGTGTTTTTGTCTGGAGACACTTAGAAACAAATTTCCACCTTCCTAACATGAGCATCTTGCATACCCAGCAGAGTATGCTAAGAAGCACAGGATTTAAAAAAAAAAAAAAAACTTTTATTGACATAAGATTTACATGTAGAAAATTGTGTATGCCGTAAGTGGACAATGCAATGAATTTTTATAAACTGCACATACCTGTGTAATTGGCACCTACTTTAAGTAGGAGAGCATCACCAGCCCCCCAGAAGTTTCTCCCAACTAGGGATAACCATTATCCTGATGTCTAACAACATAGATTAGTTTTCCCTGTTCTTGAACTTTCTATAAACAGACTTACACAGAATGTTCTGGTTTGCATCTGGCATCTTTTGTTCAGCATTTGTGTCCGTGAGACGTGTCAGTTTTTTTGTCTGCAAACAGCTATAGACAATATGTAAATGATCGACGTGCCTGTGTTCCAATAAAGCTTTATGTATAACAGCAGGCAGTGGGCCACATTTGGTACACAGGCTGCAGGCCAGTCCCTGATCCACGGTATTTCACTGTGCAAGGTTTTTTAGCAACGCTCTGAAATTATCCAGTTCCCCTCATCAGGCTTTCTCCCCTGATGGCAGGGAGTTGGGTTGTTTAAGTGTCTCCTAGATGCAGGGGCTCAGAACTGAGTCTCTTTGGAGGAAAGATGTGGGCTGGCTCTGGGTCCCCTGTGACTTTTAGACTCCAAACCTGCAGAGCACCTTGGTGTTGACATCTGTGACTGTTCTTCTCTTCCCTCCTCCCTCAGCCATATTGAAGGTGGTGTCATCCGTGCTACAGCTCGGAAATATCGTCTTCAAGAAGGAAAGAAACACAGACCAGGCGTCCATGCCCGATAACACAGGTACTGCCCACATTTTCCCACTAACTGATGACTTTGGGGAAGGAGGGAGGGTCACACTCCGTCATTGGCTATTTTTCTGGGTGAGGGTGTCTGGGATATTAATAATAACTGGACTAGGTTATCATCACTGACTTCTTTTTTCAAACTTTTCACTGTGCAAGACCCTATGTGAAAGTCTTTGAACAGGATGTAGCGGGGAAAACCGAATAGTTTTAGATCAGACAGGATCTTTCAAGAGTCTCTCTTCTGAAACCCTCCACTCATTTGTTTTGTTAAACAAATACGTCTCAAGCACCTGCTGTGTGCCAGGTGCCAGGATACAGCAGGAAGCAGGACATGGTACCTCCGGTCAGACAGACCGCAAGTTGCCCTGCACATTAGGGGTGCCAGATAAAACGCAAGATGTCGGTTAAATCTGAATTTCAGACAAACAACAGATACTTGTTATAAGTATGTCCCATGCAATATTCGGAACATAATTATACCAAAAAATGTTCTTGTTTATTTGAAATTCAGATTTAACTGGGCATTCTATATATGTTGTTCCCTCTAAATCTGACAGCCCTACCCACAAATAAGCAGCATTTTGTTTTGAGAAGATCTCCTGGCCACCACTATGCCTGCTGGTAGCTGAGCCGAGAGGAAAACTTGGTTTCCCACTTGCCGGCTCTTCAGGGGAAGAAATGAAAAAACACCCTTGCCAAGAGATGGGGGGAAAAAATCCTAAAATCACTCCATCTACTGTCCTTGTACATGCAAACTGTCACACAACACTAGGCTTTGAGTTAAGGAAGCAGCTCGTGGCAGATTTTTTTTTTTTTTTTTTTTGAGGAGAAGTTTTAAAATGCAGAAATTTAAACAATTATATAACAACTCTCTGCCCGCTATCCAGAATAGACATTTGGGAAAATGTTATAATATTTCTTTGTCTCTAACATGAAATAGAGCCGTACAGATAACACTGACGCTCTCTTGTTCTCTCCGCTGGGTCCCAGCCTCCTGCCCGTCCCTGAACCTCCAGCAACCACGATCATCCTTTACCGTGTACCTTCTGGTCTGCTTTACACTTCCACACGCACAGACCTGAACAGTGTATACCGTCGCTTTGTGCCTGTGTTTTTAACTTACATAGAGCATATCACACTGTAGGCACCATTCTGCAACTTGCTTTGTTTCACTCCATACTCACCATTGTTTAGATTGTTTCTCAAGAGTAGCACCCCCTTAGTGTGACAATCAAAAACGTCTCCAGACATTGCCAAATGTCCCCCGGGGGCAAAGTCGTCCCCAACTGAGAACCTCTGGTCTAGAGAGAAAGAAAGAGATCATTCCTTTAACTGCTGTTTGGTATTCCATTTTATGAAAAAGCCACAATGTATTCGTCTACTTCCATACTAATGTATGCATAGGTTGTTTCCAATATTTTGCAGTTACAAACAGTGCTGCAATACATACCCCAGAACAGCAGAACAAATCATACCTTACCTCACCTCACTGAATCCTGTTGACAACCTGACAAAGAACCCAAGAGCTGACCTCCTTCTTTTTTTTTTTTTTTTTTTTTGAGATAGGGTCTTGCTCTGTTGCCCAGGCTAGAGTGGCATCATCACAGCTCACTGCAACCTCAAACTCCTGGGCTCAAGCAGTCCTCCTGCTTCAGCCTCCCAAAGTGCTGAGATTACAGGCGTGAACCCCCACACCCAGCCCAAGAGCTGATCCTTTTGAAAGCTGAGAAATGCGAGACTCTGGGAGGCTAAATAACTTGTTCAAAGTCACATGACTTGGAATTAGGAAGGGGCAAGGACTTAAACCTAGAACTATCTGACCCTAAGCCCCCAATTGGGGCTTACCTCCAGCCCACCCCTGTCATTGCCTCTGAGCAAAGTACTGAGGGTGAGGTGACTGAGGACAGCAGTCTTTGGGACTCTTTCATGCTACGTTCACTACCATCAGGTTCCATTTCTCCAGGAGAAGGCAGTGTAGACACAGATAGCAAACGTCCCGTGTGGCGTGCCTGCCGTGCCAAGCCATCTCTTTTGTGATGAACTCAGGATGCTTCTTTTCTCCACTCAGCTGCTCAGAAAGTTTGCCACCTCATGGGAATTAACGTGACCGATTTCACCAGAGCCATTCTGACCCCACGTATCAAAGTTGGGCGGGACTTGGTACAGAAAGCTCAGACAAAAGAACAGGTAATGATGCACTTGCCATTTATGCCTGTAGAATCTTCCATTCACCACTCACCCATCCACCCACCTACCCATCCCTCTATCCTTCCATTCATCCACCCACCCATCCCTCCACACAGGTACCCATCCATTCATCTGCCCATCCGTTCATCCACCCACCCATCCCTCTGCCCACTCACTCATCCATCTACCCATCCATCCATTCATCCACACATCCATCCATCCACCTACCCACCCATCCCTCTGCCCACTCACTCATCCATCACCACCCACCCATCCATTCATCCCTCCCTCCCTCCGTCCCTCCCTCCCCCTACTCACTCATCCATCCACCCACCCATCCTTCCATCCATCCCTCCACCCAATCACTCATCCAGCTGTCCACCCATTCATCCGGCCATCCATCCATCCTTCTGTCCGTCCATCTACGCATCTGTTCATTTGTCCATCTGTTTGTCTATCTACCCATGCATCTCTTTATCCCTCATCCATCAGACACTGGAACATTTCAAGTCCCACGTCAGGTTTGGAGGACCCACTGCTTAACAAGAACGACAGAGCACTTCTTCTAAATGATCCCCAGGGTGGATGGGGTTCAGTATTCCCTCTGATGGGAAGTGTTTAATTGCCTTTGTGGTCATTCCTTAGGTCTGGCCACTCTATCTCTTACTGCTACTTTCCTGCTGATGGTAGAGATGGTATAATTTCCCTTTTTTATTTGTTTTATTTATTTATTTATTTTTGGGACACTCTGCCACCTGGGCTAGAGTGTAGTGGTGGTATCATAGCTCGCTGCAACCTTGAATTCCTGGGCTCAAGCAATCCTCCTGCCTCAGCCTCCTGAGTAGCCGCGACTACAGGCACATGCCACCACAGCTTGCTAATTTTTGTATTTTTGGTGGAAACAGGGTCTCACTCTGTTGCTCAGGCTGGTCTCAAACTCCTGGCCTTAAGTGATCCTCCTGTCTCCGCCTCCCAAAGTGCTGGGATTACAGGCGTGAGCCACTGTGCCCAGCCTGTTTATTGTTTTAAGGACTGATGATAGGTAGAGGGAGAATAAAAATCTGAACCACAAGCCTGGCTCATGTGCAAACGCAGCCCGTTGGGAATAACCGTGTTCCCCTCCCTCGCTCTCCTCTGCAGGCTGACTTTGCCGTCGAGGCTTTGGCCAAGGCCACTTACGAGCGCCTCTTCCGCTGGATCCTCAGCCGCGTCAACAAAGCCTTGGACAAGACCCATCGGCAAGGGGCTTCCTTCCTAGGGATCCTGGACATTGCTGGATTTGAGATCTTTGAGGTACAGCCTGGTGGGTTCATAACAGCCATGGTCTTGATTCTCCAGGATGAGGCTTTCCCTGGGAGAACTCGTGATTTTGGAGAAAGGCAGGCAGGTGGCCACGATAGGCTGGGAGGCTTCCTAGTTAGGGTTAGATCCTAGACGATGTAAGAGACAGAAATGCAACAGGGAAAACACTGCCTTGTGAAACCGAGAAGGCCAGAGGTCCCATGGGATCCAGTAGGCAGGGCCTGCTCTCCTGCCATCTGTCTGTCTGCCTCCCTCCATACTGGCTGTACCCTCAAGCCGGCTGTCCCCATGGTGGCAAGGTGGCTGCCACGGGCCCAGACTGCCTCTCAGTAATCCTGGCAAAAAACAGCACATCTCTTCTCCAACTCAAATCCTGGAACTGGGTCTCCTTGACTCTTACTCTCCTGAATTGGGCCCCACACTGTCACCTCCAAGCCAAGCACTGTTTTCAGGATCTTGCAGTACTTCACGTAGCACAAACGTGAACACTGGGTCCCATACTCGTGGATTGGAGGAAAGTTCTCAGAGAAAGGAAAGGTCCTCAGATGCACAGATATCCCAAAAGATGCCCACTACAGAGTTATTTCTTCTCTGAGCCTCAGTTTCCACATCTGTAAAATGCACGTGGTAACATGTCTTACGAGGTTATTCTATCCATGGATCGTCGCGCAGGTAGAGGAGATAATGTCCTTAAAACAAGGTGTGAGAGGGCCATGTAGGTGGGAAGAGGTCGATCTTGCCAGCCTGGTGGGCTCTAGGCAGCACGAGTTGGGGCCCAAGCCCACCCCGGGTGCGGAGCAGGCCGACGGGAGCTTGTGGAGAGGCTGTCCGGGCCGTGGGGCGCTGTCTGGGCTGGAGCCTCCCTGGGGCTACAGTCCTCTGACGTCCCAGGAGATGCTCACTCCCCCCCTCCTCCCCACGTGCTCAGGTGAACTCCTTCGAGCAGCTCTGCATCAACTACACCAACGAGAAGCTGCAGCAGCTCTTCAACCACACCATGTTCATCCTGGAGCAGGAGGAGTACCAGCGCGAGGGCATCGAGTGGAACTTCATCGACTTCGGCCTGGACCTGCAGCCCTGCATCGAGCTCATCGAGCGGCCGGTGAGCGGCGTGGGCGTGCGTGGCCCACGTCACGCTTGCATTCGTGTGGCCTTCAGGGGACATGTGACCCTGCACTGTCTCCACGGCCACAGCTTGCCCCATCAGCCAGTCCTCAAAGGCTGTAACCTGAATCTTGGTGAACTAAATCATGATTCTATTAACCCACATTTTAATATCAATGGTATTTTCTTTATTTATTTCTCCCTTCCTTCTATCTCCCCTCCCCTTCCTTCCTTTCTTCTCTTCCTTCCTTTCTTCTCTTCCTTCTTTTCTTCTCTTCCTTTCTTTCTTCTCTTCCTTCCCTTCCTTCTTTCCTTTCCTCTCTTCCTTCTGTCTCTTCCTTTCCCTTCTCCTTGCTCCCATTCATTCATTCCCAAAGGCAGTGGGCTTTGTTTTGTTCACTGATGTATCCCAAACTCCTAGAACCGTGCACATAGTAGGTGAACAATTAATAGTTATCGAATGGCTGTTTACTGAGCACCTACTATGTGCTAGGCCCCCCTCTTCAGGGGCTAGGGATGTAACCATAAATGAGGTGGCCATTGTCCCTGCCCTCCTGGAGGAACAGATGACAAAACCAGACAAATAAACCCACTAACACTCCCAGTGAGGCCAACACGGAGAATAATTTAGGGAGGCCCACTTCGGACAGAGCAGTCAGGAAAGGCTTTTCTGAGGCTGAGTCCAGAAAGTAAAGACCACACCAAGCAGAGGGAACGGCATGCACAGATCTGACGGTGCTCCTGACACCTTGGTTGAGACTGTCTCAGTCACAAGGAAATGCTTTACTCACAGGAGCCCTAAGAACATGTGGAAGTCAAGCAATGGATTCGTTTGCAAGAATTGGGAAATCTCTGTGGCGGGGGCGTGTGTGTGTCGCCCACTGGGGGCGGCAAACATCGTGATCTGTTGCTAGTACTGGCCTCCATCCCCAGTACTGGTCCCCTGGCCACAGGGGAAGTTAAGGTTAGACTGGGGGCGTGGCGGGCATGGATCCATCTTTATACGTAGGCAAGTTCGGCGGCAGAGCTGGGGGATGGCTGTACGCCGTGTGCGGGTGGCCAGCTCTTCCTGGCAGCCCGCAGGCTCGGGTGCCCCCTGCCGTCATCTGACCCGGCCCTGCTTGTGTCCCGCAGAACAACCCCCCGGGTGTGCTGGCCCTGCTGGACGAGGAGTGCTGGTTCCCCAAGGCCACGGACAAGTCTTTCGTGGAGAAGCTCTGCACGGAGCAGGGCAACCACCCCAAGTTCCAGAAGCCCAAGCAGCTCAAGGACAAAACCGAGTTCTCCATCATCCACTATGCGGGGAAGGTACCAGCCGCGGGCCCCCGGGTGTTCCCTGTCCCAGGGAACCCAGGCAGGCGCTCGGAGCTGGAGTAATTTGGGAACGGCAGAACCCAGGGCCGGCTGGGAACTCCAAAGGCGTCTATATGAGTTGCCTGAGCATCTGCAAGGCCCGAGATTTAGCCTGTCTAGTATACCCCAGCCGACCGCGGTTTCTAACTGACGTGAGGGCGTGTGACCGGTGGGGTGTCCTTGGCAGGTGGACTACAACGCAAGTGCCTGGCTGACCAAGAACATGGACCCGCTGAATGACAACGTGACTTCCCTCCTCAACGCCTCCTCAGACAAGTTTGTGGCCGACCTGTGGAAGGACGGTGAGGCCCTCCCTGTCCTGGAGGCTGCTTTGAGCTGGACAGTGAAACACCCAAGTGTTCCTTCCACCCCCTCCAGCCCCGCTGCTTCTACACCTGCCCCGGGCGGGGAGCCCGTGCACGGGGGTGGCGGCCCCTCCGCCCTTCCACCCCACACTAGGCCCCAGAGAGAAGGCCCTGCGGTCAGGGCTCAGGCAGTAGGTGACAGAAACAGCGCACCAGGCGTGGGGACATGCACTGCCCCAGCTGGAGGCAGAAGGACTTCACTTCCGTCTCGTCTCTGCCACCTGCTAGCTGTGTGATCTTGCACAGGTCACTCACTGTCGTTATGCTTTTGGGTCCTCATTGGTAAAACTGGGGAAAATAGTTTCTGCCCCTCCTAGGAGCACCGTGAGGGTTAAATTAGACCAGAGGTGCTCAAGCTCGCGCACGCGGGAGGCTTTCAATGACTTTGTCGGTGGAGGAAGGACCGGAGGCTGGCAGGGAGTGACAGGCTTTACGTGCCTTGTTCGCTTATTCCTGCCCTGGGAGGTAGACACTTGATTACCTCCATTTGTAGAAAGAGAAACTGAGGCACAAAATGGTGGAGGCCAAGGTGAGTCAGCAGCAAGAGCAGGCTTGTCCCCCGTGTCTCCGTGACAGCATCAGAGGGAATTTGTTCCTTCGGCCACTCGGGTGCTCTCAGGATTTCCCAAATGCACAGCACTTGGAAACCCGTCCCCCGAGTGCCTCCCCTGACCTACTGCAGAGGGTCGGGGGACGCTGCCCACTGAGGGGACCTGGGGTCTCCTAGAGCATATTCTCCATGCAAAGCCACCCACCCCTCCCCACCCCACTGCCCTCCGGCCCCGTCCTCCGGCCGGCAGGGGTGGGGGCCCGGGTGGGCCGCAGGCTGACGCCGCTCCTGCTGTACCCCGCAGTGGACCGCATCGTGGGGCTGGACCAGATGGCCAAGATGACGGAGAGCTCGCTGCCCAGCGCCTCCAAGACCAAGAAGGGCATGTTCCGCACGGTGGGGCAGCTGTACAAGGAGCAGCTGGGGAAGCTGATGACCACACTGCGCAACACCACGCCCAACTTCGTGCGCTGCATCATCCCCAACCACGAGAAGAGGGTGAGGCCGCCATCCGCTGCCGGGGCTCCCAGCCCAGGCGTGTCCGGAGCTGGCAGACCATCCCCCGCCCCTCGCTCTATCTGCCATGGGTGGAAGGTTGTGAACTTGGGAGCCATACCGTGGAGGCAAAAGGAGGCAGGGGAGGAAGGGAGAGTGTATCCAGAGACTTTTCAGCCAGGGAGCTCCTGTTCAGGGCGCTCAGCCATGCATTCATTCATTCATTCATTCATCATGGCAGCAAATAATGACTGAGCTTCCCCCTGGGCCAGGAGCTCGGGCTACAGCGCTGGGTAAACTGTAGTCCTCGCCTGCGAGGTCTCATGGTCTAGGGCAGGTTCTCGGCTGAGGACGGTCATGTCCTCTAGGGGATGTTTGACTATGTCTGGAGACACTTTGGGTTGTCATAACTCGGGTGGCGGATGCCTCTAGGGGGTAGAGGCCAGGGGTGTGCTAAGCACCCTGCAAGGCACAGGTCGCCCCCACAGCAGATAGTTACCCCCCGCCAAGATGTCAGTAGTGCTGAGCTTGTGGGAGACCCAGGGGGAGAGGGAGACACGCAGCTGACAACCGCGTCACAACGTGGTCAATTACGAGGACTCCAAAAAACCAGAGCCCCGTCCCCGCCTCGGGGCTCAGAGGAAGCTTTTTGGCGAACGTGAACGTTGACAGCGATGGGCCTCAGCTTGGCGGAGCGGAGGGCCCAGCATGAGCAGGAACGTGGGGGTGCGACGTGAGGGATGCAGGCAAGAACACGCTGGGCGGGTCATCTCGGGGTGCGGACACGTAGGTGTGGGGCAGGGACTGGGCGAGATGAGGCGGAACGGGGAGGCAGGGGCTGGATCTCCGAGCTCCTTGGGTGCTGACAGAGCGTGGCCTCCTTTGGGGACGCCACTGGGGGCGTTTAAGCAGGGATATGGTCAGATTTACGTTCTAGACCAAACGAGGGGTCGGAGGGAGAGGCAGGGCTGGTCGGTGCGGTTGTCCAGGCAGGAGCACGCGGTGGCGAGTGGACAGTGGAGAGAAGTGGGTGGACTGGGAGACATTTGGGAGGTAGGAGCCGTAGAACCAGTGGCGGACAGGAAGTGAGGGACAGGCGGTGACAAGGAGGAAGCCCGTTTCCAGCCAGGGGATATCAGTGCCACCAAGTGCAAGAGAGATCACGGGATAACCAGCGCCAAAGAAAGGGATGAAACCCTGGAGAGGGCGTGCTGCTCTGCCCCGTACCCTCAGCGAGCCTATGCCTGGTGTCCGCGCCCCCGTGGCATAGTGAGGGGGGCCATCCAGGTGTGAGATTCGGGGCTTGCTGCCCCCGGGTCCCGGCCCCAGGGGTCCACTGTGCTCTCTGCCTTCGCAGTCCGGCAAGCTGGACGCATTCCTGGTGCTGGAGCAGCTGCGGTGCAACGGCGTGCTGGAAGGCATCCGCATCTGCCGGCAGGGCTTCCCCAACAGGATCGTCTTCCAGGAGTTCCGCCAGCGGTGAGCCCGCGGGCCGGCGCAGGTGGGGCGGAGGGACGGGCGCTGGGGGGCGCTTGGTGACTTCTGCCCTGTGTTTCAAGCTACGAGATCCTGGCGGCGAACGCCATCCCCAAAGGCTTCATGGACGGGAAGCAGGCCTGCATCCTCATGGTAAGCCCCGAAATCTCTGGGCGGGACCCTTCTGAGACACCCTGCACCACCGGCCGGCCAAGCGGCGCAGCTGCGAACACGAACTCTCCTCTCCCTTCCTTCTGCAGATCAAAGCCCTGGAACTCGACCCCAACCTGTACAGGATCGGGCAGAGCAAGATCTTCTTCCGGACAGGGGTTCTGGCCCACCTGGAGGAGGAACGAGACTTGAAGATCACAGATGTCATCATGGCCTTCCAGGCGATGTGTCGCGGCTACCTGGCCAGAAAGTAAAGATGGTTCCCTGCATCCTCAAACCCCCTCACACACACAGCCAGAATCACAGATATTCAGGGGACTTTCTGGCCCCCTCTCCTGATTCCCCGATTCTAAGAGGCTGTCTGCTTTTTAGAGGCACCAGGGACTGAATGGCAGCCTCCTCTCGAGGGGGAAGAATACCCCAGTTATGCGTGCAGGGCGGGGAGAAGTTATGACCATGGGTTCTAGAGTTTTAAGCCTGGGTCTTTGTCCCGGCTCCCTGACTTAATTTGCTGATGAACCTTGGGCAAGTTACTCAACCTCTCTGAGCCTCAGCTTTCTTCACTGAAAAATGAGCATTATCTTTCCTACCTCATGGAATTGTTCATGCAGAGTTGATGAGATAACGCAAGAAAAGCGCTTAGAACGGTGCCTGGATATCGTTTCAGAAGTGCTAGAATATGCTACAGTATTTAGGGAAAGAGTACTTGGCTGTATCTGTATCCCGATGTCCAAATGAGATTCGTAAGTTGTGATGGCCCATCTGTTTTGTGAAGCCTGGGGGCCGGGCACAGGCTCGGGTTCCTCAGTGAAAGTCACACCCTGGAGAGGACTTCAGGGGCTGGTGGAGTAGCTGTCTGTCTGTCCAGACCATGCCCTCCGCTGGGAGCCCCGATGGTATCAGCCTGATTCATTGCCAAGTGGATCCATCGGGCTGGTTAAGGCCACATCCAGGGAGCTCTCGGTCCGGCAACAGACCTAACTTGTCAAGTTTCGTAACTAAATTCCGTTGCCATCCTTCCTGCCTCCAATATAACCGGGGTGATTTTATTCTTGAAGGTCACCCACGTCCAAAGCAGCAGCTGAGCAGAGAAAATAGGGTCATGGTCACCATGCTACGATTTCTCAAACCCAGGAGCCCTTAGGCAGGAAGGGTGCTGGTTCAGCGTTAGGGTTCAAGATTTCTGAAACACAGCTGAGGAGGAAGAGCGTTGTCAGGAGCAGCTGGCACAGCTGGGGTGCGCGGGACGTTGGTTTCCCGGGTGCTGTTGGGTCACAGCCCCCAGTCCAGGGCACTCGGTGAGCCCTGGGCCTTCCCGGCCCCCTGAGAAAAGCTCTTGACTTTAGACTGTCGAAGGGGTCTGTGGCCAGACAACATATTGTGCTGATGCTCAGAGCTTCCAGAAGCGTCTGGAAGAGCTGGGGAACACAGGGGATGTCTGGGTGCAGGTTCAAGGTGCTGTGGACGACGGGGGGGCCTCACGCCCTGCCTCCCTCTGCCCCAGGGCCTTCGCTAAGAGGCAGCAGCAGCTGACCGCCATGAAGGTGATTCAGAGGAACTGCGCCGCCTACCTCAAGCTGCGGAACTGGCAGTGGTGGCGGCTCTTCACCAAGGTCAGTGGGGGGCCCCGGCCCTGGCCCTGGCGGCCACCCTGCCTCCTCCCAAGCCCAGCCCTGGGTCTTCACCCCGGACACTCCAGATGCGGGACAGGAGATGGTCCAAAGTGGGCGCGGGACTCAAACCTTGCCCGTGGCCCGAGGAGGCCCTTGCCCTTTGGCACGTGGGTTACAGCTGTGACCCTAACACAGAGCTTGTCCGTCACTGCTGGGATCTCTCCTGTTACCCTTGTATAGCCGTAGCCACACCCACTTCCATCGAAGCGCATCTCCGTGTCTGTGATTTTGCTGCTCCATGAATGTTATATAACTGGAGTCATACGGGATGCCACCTCTGGGCATCGGCTTTCCTTCACTCAGCACGGTTCTCTGAGAGCCACCCGGCTGTGGCGCGTGTCACTGGTGCCTCCCTTTTCATTGCCGGTGGAGGCAAGGCCTGTGGGCACAGCTGGTCCCCGCGATGTCACAGCTTGCAACATCCCAATGGCACAAGGGCATGCTCTGTTGCAATAGACCGGGCTTTCTCTTCCATGCCCTGGAGTGTGCACATTGGCACAAAGCTTTTTCACTGAGCAGATGTTTATGTGAGCGCCTACTGTATGCCAGGCACGTGCTAGATGCTGGGAATACGGCTGTAAACAGGCAGCGTGGTCCCTGGCATCGTGCATGTTCTAGGTGACTGAAGGAGCAGATAATCACACACACAAAAACATAACAGCAAAGTGACAAGTGCACAAAGGAAGCCACCAGTGTCCACAGCAGGGGTGTCCTGGTGCCACACAGGGCTTGAGAATAAGGAGTCAGGAGTCAGCCCAGGGGGAGGATGGCGGGGTTGCTGCTTTTTGGAAACATCCATCCTCATTGACCCAACTTCTGAAAAACTACCCTAAGAAATTATCTGAAATAAAGGAAATCAGGAATTAAGTGCGTTCCTCATGGCGGAACTGCTGTGTCCGGCACCGGCAGACTGATGAGGTCCACAGTGGCCCATCCGTCAAGCGGGTGCTTTTCAACTATTAGACACGATGGCGACCTAGATAGAAAGTTGTAAAAATGACGCAACAGCAGGAGGTGATAAATATCTTGTCATTTTAACTAATAAAAGCAGCCCCTGATGCTAGGCAGTATGATTCCAAGTGCATTTTTTAAACGTAGGAAAAGAATCTGGAAGGAAATGCAAACAGCGCTAATAATGACTGATAGGGAGGTAGGATGCGAAGGATTTTTTTTTTTTCCTTTTGCCCTTGGAAAGAAACGTCAGTTTTCAGCGGTCGTGCTCTCTTGGGGTGGCTCTCAAGTGGAGGAGCGCCTCGCTTTCTCCCTTCATTTTGTACCTTTTTCTGTTGCTCTAATTGAGAGTCCCTCAACCCGGCCACTGTTGATATTTTGGACTGAATGATTCTATGTTGTGGGGACTGTCCTGTGCGTTGTAGGGTGTTTGGCGCATCCCCGGCCTCCACCGACTGGATGCCAGGAGCTCTCTCTCCCGGTTGTGACACCCAGAGGTGTCTCCAGACAGTGTGTCCTCTGGGAGGGGGTTGTGGGGAAAAGCTGTCCCCAGCTCAGAACCACCGATCCGGTTTACTATGAGAGCATATCGCTTTGCCGCCCAAACAATGATGCGCTGGCCGTGCTCGTGCAGGTGAAGCCGCTGCTGCAGGTGACGCGGCAGGAGGAGGAGATGCAGGCCAAGGAGGACGAGCTGCAGAAGACCAAGGAGCGGCAGCAGAAGGCGGAGAGTGAGCTCAAGGAGCTGGAGCAGAAGCACTCGCAGGTGCCCGGGGGGTGCACGGCTGGGGCTGCGGTGGGCGGGGAGGACGTGCGCCCCTGGGGGACTCACCGGCCTCCTCCCCACCCTCCACGTGCAGCTGGCAGAGGAGAAGAACCTGCTGCAGGAGCAGCTGCAGGCAGAGACTGAGCTGTACGCCGAGGCCGAGGAGATGCGGGTGCGGCTGGCCGCCAAGAAGCAGGAGCTGGAGGAGATCCTGCACGAGATGGAGGCCCGCCTGGAGGAGGAGGAGGACAGGGGCCAGCAGCTGCAGGCCGAAAGGAAGAAGATGGCCCAGCAGATGCTGGTAAGGCGTCGTGGGGGCTGCCCGTGGTGGGTGGCAAATCACTTGACCCTCACTGGGGGCCTGTGAGGTGCATCCGATGATACATGTCCCTGCTGGTGATACAAATGAAGAGACTAAGGCTCGGATGGGGACGGCCATCAGCCCAAGGCCACAAAGCTAGAGCTGGGATTTGAACATGGGTCTCCTGGAGAGCTCATTCTGTTCTACTGCCCTGCCTGTCGTGTGCTGATTCTTTTTCTCCTAATAGCAAGCCTGTGTGACGGGTAGTTGTATTAGTTAGCTATTGCTGCATAACAAAACATCCCAAATGTAGCAGCTTGAAATAATAAATATGGATCTCACATAGTCAGGAATTTGGGAGTGGCTTCGCTGGCTGGTTCTGGCTCAAGGTCTCCCATGAGGTGCAGTTGGGATGTCACCTGGGGCTGCAGTCATCCAAAGGCTTGACTGGGGCTGGAAGACCCACTTCCGTGCAGCTCACATTGCTGTTTGCAGGAGGCCTCAGTTCCTCCCCACAAGGACGTCTCCATGGGGCTGCTTGAGTGTGCTCACTAAATGGCGGAGGACTTCTGCCAAAAAGAGTGATCCCACAGAGAGGAGGGGAGGAAGCCACAATACCTTCTAGGGCATAATCTCTGAAGTTATACTCCATCATCCGCTCCTAATTTTATTTGTTAGAAGATATTAAATCCAGCCCACTCTGGAGAGGAAGGGAATTAGGCTCCACCTCTTGAAGGAAAGAGTATCAAAGAATCTGTGGGTATATTTTAAAACCACCAGGATACCTACTATCCCCATTTTACAGATGGGGAGACTGAGGCTCCACCAAGCAAAGTAGCTTACCCAAGTGTCTTAATTTCTTCTTGGAAGGAGACCACAGAGATGTTATCAGGCCCAGCCTCTGTGTCTGTTAGTCCCCAGAGCTCCATGAGAGTGACTCTGCTTTAAGTGAGGCTGTGATTCTCTTCCCTCCCCAACAAAGGACCTGGAGGAACAGCTGGAGGAGGAGGAAGCTGCCAGGCAGAAGCTGCAACTCGAGAAGGTCACAGCCGAGGCCAAGATCAAGAAGCTGGAGGACGAGATCCTGGTCATGGACGATCAGAACAATAAACTGTCTAAAGTGAGCGGGCTCCAGCTTCTGCATTAAAAACGACAGGGTCGCCAGGGACTGAGGGGTTTCGGGGATGTGGGACTTTCAGTGCTAAGGGCAGAAAAGCCCTGAGCAAACCAGGAAGAATTAGTCACCCTCAGTCGGTAATCACTAACCAGCCCAACGAAGGTGGGCTCTTTCATTCTTTGAGGTGAACCCCAGCTGGGCCTCTGCTGTGAGCCAGGCCCTGTGTGAGGTGCAGGGCATACATGGTGAAGGAGGACCTGCCCTAGTGGGGGTTACTCTCGTGAGATGGCAAATAACCATGAATTACCATCATGATCAGAGTTCGGAAGGAAATGTTCATCATATCGTAAGATGGAGTACTAGGAGGTGGGGGAAGGGTATTCAGGGAAGGCTTCCTGGAGGAGGTGTCATTTAAGTGGAAACCTGAAGAGCCGTTAGAGAGAGGGGAGTGGAGGAACATCTCAGCCAGTTAGCCCACTGTGCAGAGGTCCTGAGGCAGGGAAGAGCTGGCATGTGGCAGAAACGGAAAGAGAGACCCCTTCAGTTGAACGTGCAATGTGAGAGAGACTGGCATGAGATGAGAAATGGCCGGTTTGGGGGAATTATGAAGGAACTTCTCTTTACCACTTAAAACTCCAGGTTGCATTTGGTTATAGTGTGGGTTTTTCTGTCAACCATTTATACAGAATCACTAAAAGTGAAACCTAGATCCCGGAGAAAAGATGAAAGCTAATGACATATTTCTTTCTCTTTTCCAAAAAAGGAACGAAAACTCCTCGAAGAGAGGATTAGTGACTTAACAACAAATCTTGCAGAAGAGGAAGAAAAGGCTAAGAATCTCACCAAGCTGAAGAACAAGCATGAATCTATGATCTCAGAACTGGAAGGTAAACCAGCTCCCCGGAGAAGTTTCCACTGGGCATTTTTAAAACCAGGAAAATCAGAAGGGAAATTTGAGAATGACAGATTATTCCGCAAGGGGGACAACTCTGTCAAAACTCCCCAAAGTACCCCTGGTCAACAGTCACATTAGTAATAGAAGGCGCTTGTCCCCAAGACTGCCTTTGCTCGCCGAGGCACAGGCCAGCCGTGCTGGTTGCGGGGGAGGATGTGTGTGTGCCGGTGCGTGACTGTCCTCCGCGTGAGATGCCCAAGCGGGAAGGCTCATTGCCAGGCGTCTTTCCGGTGGTCCCCCCTCCTGAAGAGCCCCTGGCTTCATTGCAGTGCGGCTAAAGAAGGAGGAGAAGAGCCGGCAGGAGCTGGAGAAGCTGAAACGGAAGCTGGAGGGTGACGCCAGCGACTTCCACGAGCAGATCGCCGACCTCCAGGCACAGATCGCAGAGCTCAAGATGCAGCTCGCCAAGAAGGAGGAGGAGCTGCAGGCGGCCCTGGCCAGGTAGGGGGCAGTGGGCGGGGTGCTGTGTGTTCACGTGTCCCAAGGGCACCTGCCAACTCCCAGTGGCTACTTTGGTGGAGGCGGCCCCAGGCCCTTGGCACGGACTTTGTTCCCCAGGCCAGGCCTCCTGCAAGCCCCCCAGCCCTGCTCACACCCCCAGATCCATGCTGTTGACTTTCTTCTCTTCCCTCCAAATGCATCCTCTCTTTGTGGTCAGTCTCCCCTCCACCACGGTGTCACTGCTGCCTCTAAGGTGCCCAGGACTTTCTCGTCTATGCCCCAGTTCTGAATTTCCGGTTGCCCAATGAGCCTCTTTCCCCTGGCATCTCAAATGCCCTGTGTCTAAGGCTGGCGTGACCTTTCTCTCCCCCAGCCCCCTCCCTCGGAGGTCCCTCTTTATGTGAATGTCAGTCTCCTCCCACCCATGGCCCACAGCAGCCCCCAGATTCTGCCAGTCCTTCGAAGTGTGTCTCCACCTGTCTCCTCTGCTGTTCCCTTTTCCTGGCTCTTCGCTGGCCTCACGCTAATGGGGACACACACTGGGGATACTGCAGCAGCAAAGAACTTAGCACTTGGTGCCAAGTTCCTTTCCAGCAGTATCTTTGCAGACCCCTTTCCTCTCCCCGGGGAGGGAGCTGAGCCTCCCCGAGGTGAAGGGGCAGGGGCAGAGTCGCTCTGCTTGTAAGAGGCAGAGCTGGGGTTCGAGCCCCGACGCTTTCTCATTGATGCCCTGGCCCTGCTCTTTCTTTTCGGATCTGTGCTGCGTGATAGTACCAGGGTGATAAGGGACAACATCTCTCTGGGGCAGGAAGTTGCTCATAGCACTTCTCTGGCTCCCTCGGGAAAAGCCGGTTTCTGTAGCTGGTCCCTCTGCAGTCCCGCCCCAGCACGACCATCCGCTTCCTCTCTTGGTGCTGCCCATCACGGGCGCGGTAAAATCCGGGGCTTCCCTCCCTCCGGCCCCCGTGCGTTCCCTCAGACTGTTCCTTTCCATCGTGGTCAAGCCCAGATGTCGGCTGCAGCCCATGTCCGGAGGGAGCGGTCCTTCCAGAAACTCCTGCAGTGCTCTGCCATCTGAATAAGGCTTCTCACAGCCTACCGTGAACTGCGGTCACTGCCTCCACCAGACAGGGGCCCTGGTGTGACCACACCCCCAAGCAGTGCCTGGCCGGGTGCTGTGCATGGGGCGGGTACTCAGAAAGCCAGGGAAGAGTAACTGCCCAACGTTCAGAAGACATCGGTGAAGCCCCTCCTGTGAGCCGGACACCCTGCTGGTCTGAGCCCAATGCCTCGCATTCTTGCACACACGGGAGCACACACGTGCACACACACATGCACACATGTGACCCGTTTTTTTTAATAACAGACCTTGGCACTCATGTCCTGCAGATTAGTAAATCTCTAAGCAGTCCAACGTAGCAAGAAGCAGCCCTCTGTGTCTTGGGGACATGGGTGGAGTGTGTTTTGGTATCTATGCAACACAAGTGGCTGGTCCCAGAAAACAATTTTTGGCCAACATTGTGAGAGAGCAGGGGACCGGGGTGTGGGGGGCCCGGGAGCTTCATTCTGGGGGTCCGTCCCCGGCAGGCTCGACGATGAAATCGCGCAGAAGAACAACGCCCTGAAGAAGATCCGCGAGCTGGAGGGCCACATCTCGGACCTCCAGGAGGACCTGGACTCGGAGCGGGCCGCGAGGAACAAGGCTGAGAAGCAGAAGCGAGACCTCGGGGAGGAGCTGGAGGCCCTGAAGACGGAGCTGGAGGACACGTTGGACAGCACAGCCACCCAGCAAGAGCTCAGGTGCGAGGCCACCGCCCCTGCCGGGCCTTACACACTGACCTTCCTGCTTGCATTTTGCTGTAACTCACAGAAACATGATTATTTTTAATCATGTTATTTTGCACTATAATAGTAGTACATATTCAGTTAGAGAGTGATTTGAGCTTTAAAAAAAAAAAAAGTCTCCCTAGTCTCACCATGGTTAGGATTTTTGAGTAATTCCTTCCTGTTTTTTCATGTGTGTAAATCTCTAAGCTCTAATCTCCACATATGTGTTTAAGATTCACTTCAAACAAACAGACAACAACAAATCACCAGCCACATAACGAATGCTGACTCTAGTGAAACCTAGGTCACGTATTCATTCAACAAACATACAAATGTGTTTCGATGCATCCTGTGTCAGGTGCTTTGCTAACACTGTATACCCTGAGGTTTACTTCCCACACTTTGGGTTTTGTGCCACGTCGCCCTCAGGCACCCAGAGGCCAGCAGGATATTCTCTTCCCTTTCCACCTGGCCAACGATACAGAAAAGCCTAGTGCAGTGTCCAAAGTATGGGCTCAAGGTCAGGCTATTTGGCTTCAAGTTCTGGCTGTATCACACTGTGGCTGTGACACCATGAGTAAAGCTACTCACCCTCTCTTAGCCTTAGTTTCCTCATCTGTAAAATGGAAATAGTAAGACACCTGCCTCTTAGGATCGCTCTGAGGATTAGATGATATATATCAAGAACTTAGCTCAGGCCGGGCGCGGTGGCTCACGCCTGTAATCCTAGCACTCTGGGAGGCCGAGGTGGGCGGATCATTTGAGCTCAGGAGTTCGAGACCAGCCTGAGCAAGAGCGAGACCCCATCTCTACTAAAAATAGAAAGAAATTATATGGACAACTAAAATATATATATACAAAAAATTAGCCGGGCATGGTGGTGCATGCCTGTAGTCCCAGCTACTCGGGAGGCTGAGGCAGTAGAATCGCTTGAGCCCAGGAGTTTGAGGTTGCTGTGAGCTAGGCTGATGCCACGGCACTCACTCTAGCCTGGGCAACAGAGTGACACTCTGTCTCAAAAAAAAAAAAAAAAAAAAAAAAAAAAAGAACTTAGCTCAGACCTGGCATATAGTAAGTGCTCAATAAATAAGAGCCGATATTAATACTTGAGGAACATTTTGCAGTTCACAAACATTCTTTCAATGACATTACCTTGTGTATTTGTTTGCCAGCCTTTAGAGAGATTCTGGGCAGGTAATATGCTCTAAATTTTGCAGCTGAGGAAATTCCAGGTCCAGAGAGGTTAGGTGAGCGACCCAAGGTCACACAGCTAGGGAGGCGTAGTGATGGGATTTCAGCTCTGGGTCCTGGCAGAGCTCTCGCTCCTTTGCACAGCACCATCTGAGGGGAGCCTCTGTCTCCACTGGATTGCCATCCCCTGTGTTCCTCCTGTCCAGGGCCAAGCGGGAGCAGGAGGTGACGATGCTGAAGAAGGCCCTGGACGAGGAGACTCGGTCCCACGAGGCCCAGGTCCAGGAGATGCGGCAGAAACACACACAGGCGGTGGAGGAGCTCACGGAGCAGCTCGAGCAGTTCAAGAGGGTATGTTGCGACGCCTTTTTGTTACATAAAATAGCACCGTATCAGCAGCCTCAAATAACTACCTGTCAGCGTCTGCCTGGAGAGGAATAGCAAGTTCTACATGGCTCTGATGATAAGACAGCCTCCCCTTGCTCCCCGTGCAGGTGGTCCTGGAAGTCCCCCATGAAAAGCATCGTCACTCTCCAAATAAACGGATGCATGTTCACACCCCCTTAGTGTTAGGTTATTAAGTATGAAGTGTCTGATTTCCCTAAGTACTAAGTTTGATAGTTGGTATCTCTGACATTTCACTTTGACACTTCTTGACTTGAAATCAGACATTTCGGCTGGGCGTGGTGGCTCACACCTGTAATCCTAGCACTCTGGGAGGCGGAGGCTGGGGGGGTTGGGGGGGGGAGGAATCCCTTGAACTTGGGAGTTCGAGACTGGCCTGAGCAAGAGTGAGACCCCATCCCTACTAAAAATAGAAAAAATTAGCTGGCCAACTAAAAATAGAAACAAAAAATTAGCCGGGCATGGTGGCTCACACCTATAGTCCCAGCTATGTGGGAGGCTGAGGCAGGAGGATCGCTTGAGCCCAGGAGTTTGAGGTTGCTGTGAGCTAGGCTGACGCCACGGCACTCTAGCCCAGGCAACTCTGTCTCCAAAAAAAAAAAAAAAAATCAGACATTTCCTATTTAATGACCTAATTACTTGACAAGTGGGATATAAATATGAACCTTCAACATCTTGTCAATTTTCTGTAGTTTGGACAAATCAGATTTTGCTGGTTATAACTATGACATTTCTCCTCATTCAGTTGTCTTTTACTATGTTCAAAAGTTACTTTTTATTTTTATGCAATTTGAACCTGCATGGGCTATTCCCACTGCAAGGAACAATTAGGCCTCAAGGCAACAGTCAGACGCACACATCCCTTTTAACTTTGTGGCTGGAAGATGGGGGCCCAGACGGAGTCACTTACAGTCCTCAAGACAGACGGTCGCTAGACAGGAGCAGGGACTGGAAGCCACGGCCGCATTCCCGGCCAGGCCTGTTTGAAAAGACTGGGCTGCCAATGCCACCAGCCGACGGCATGTCCGTTCCTGGCCTGCACGAGGCAGGCGGAGGCTGTGAACCTCTGCCCGTGTTGGGCACAGCTTGAGTTCTGACGTGGAGCCCTGGTTCCACCAGTTTGTTGGGGGAATCTTTTAACCTCAGTCCTACTTCGGCTCCCCTGACCTCTGCAGAATTTTGCCACGGTTCTGGAGGCTTAGGCTGGGCTGATATTTTGGGGGAACCCAGGTTCCGTAAGGTCCCCCAGGGCCCTTGCTTAACCTACAAAAAGGCATCTTGTCCCTCTCTAAGGTCGTGCAGCTCTTAGTCATGCTTGGTGCAGCGGAACGTCTTCTGAGGGTGCCTGAACACTACATAGTACCTCCTGGGGGCTGGGGACAGCTGAGTCACTGGTGTGTCCTCTGCTCTGGGGGTCCACACCCTTCTCTCTAGCTTCTTCCCTCCTCCCTATAGGCTTGGGGGAAGCCCCCGCCTCGCTCTTGCTTTTTCCCAGCACGCTTTTTCCCAGACGGCAACTCACATGCCTACAGGAGCTGGTTGGAGAAAATAACTTTCCTTAACTGTAACGGAAGAGCAGTAAATCTGCCAGCACACGTGAGGACCACGGGCAGGGAAGTGGGACTGCCCGGCCTGCAGGGCCAGCCGCTACTCACTTCCGGCTGATTGCTGCCTTGGAGGAAGGCAAGACCCCTGTTTCCAGATCTTTAGTTAGTTTTTTAGGTTATTTATTTACTTACTATATGAGACAGAGTCTCGAGCTGTAGTCCAGGCTAGAGTGCAGTGGCGTCATCATATCTCATGGCAACCTCCAACGTCTGGGCTCAAGTGATCCTCCTGCTTCAGCCTCCCGAGTAGCTGGGAATACAGGCATGTGCCACCAAAACCAGCTAATTTTTACAATTTTTTGTAGAGACGGGGTCTTGCTGTATTGCCCAGGCTAGTCTCAAACTCCTGGCCTCAAGCAATGCTCCCACCTCAGCCTCCCAAAGTGTTGGGATTACAGGCATGAGCCACTGTGCCTGGCTTTAGTTTGTTTTTTTAAACTGAAAATTATTGAGGTATATGCTGTAAAAATCAGCATGTTTAAATGTACAGTTCAATGAATTTTAAGAAATGTATACATTTGTGTAACCATCACAGTCGTGATATAGAACATTAGAATTTTTAAAAGAGAAGCTGGGAGTCCAGATTTTTATATGAAATTTATTAAAATGTTGGCGACCAATTTTGTTGAAAGTACTGAATGGGTCCCAGAGGCCACGACAGAAGGCTGGACGCAGCTCACGGGATGCTGGTTTGCAAGCCCTGGGCTTTGGGGAAACAGAATCCGGATTGTGTGTCCCCAACCTGCTGGGTCCCTCCCCGGAGGCGATGAGCAGGGTCCCTGGAACTACCTGAGGGAGAGAAGGAAGGCGCTTCCCGTGGGAGAACATTCCCGCACAGCCGCCCCTCCTCTCTGCTTCCCCGGCCAGGCCAAGGCCAACCTGGACAAGAACAAGCAGACGCTGGAGAAGGAGAACGCGGAGCTGGCCGGCGAGCTGCGGGTGCTGGGCCAGGCGAAGCAGGAGGTGGAGCACAAGAAGAAGAAGCTGGAGGTGCAGCTGCAGGAGCTGCAGTCCAAGTACAGCGACGGGGAGCGGGCCCGGGCGGAGCTCAACGACAAGGTCCACAAGCTGCAGGTGAGTCCCCAGCTCCGCAGGGAGAAGGCTCTTCCCAGCTAGCCCGGGGCTCTCTTGCTGCAAAGCAAGTTGCTTCCTTCAGTTACGTTCCTTGAGGGAAGGAGACGGTCCCCCTCTTCAATTTAATCTTCAAAAACCTTTGCTCATTTGACAAGGATTTATTGAGCACCTGCTGTATGCCAGGCATTGCACTTAATCCTGAGATGCAACAAGGAACACAATGGACACTGTCCCTGCCCCGGTAGATGTCCAGCCTGGGCAGGGACGGGGGCGGCGGGAAGACATTAATAAATCACACAAATGAGTGTAAAATTATGCAGGAGAGGGGGAGACACGTGATGCCATAAATAACCACGGGGGCCTGGCCTGGGGTAGGAGTCAGGAAAGGCCTCCCTCAGGAAGACCGATAATCTGATGGATAAACAGAAGTTTTCCAGGCAGACGGGACGGCATGTGCAAAGGCCCAGTGATTGGTGGGGTGATAGGAAGACATAGGTAAGGCCCGCAGAGCTGGAGTGCTGAGTTGCAGGGGATGGGAAGGGACATGCCACAGGATGGGACTGGAGGAGGAGGCTGCGGCCAGGTGACGCACGGTCTTGAAGGCCCTATCACGTGCATGCTGGGCTTCACTCTGAGTGATGCCAAACCACTGAAGGGTTTATAAGCTGTTCAAAGACATGGTCTGTTTATCTTTGGTCTTACTGTGCTCGGAATAGACATTTGGCCTAAGTTTCTGTTCATGGGATATCGCCAGGCTTCAGATAAATACTTAATGTGCTCACAGCCTGGGACAAAGGGGCAGGGGAGGCACTGTGATTTTTTTCCCCATGTTTTGGTGCCCTGATGCTTGGAGGAGTAGAGTCGAGATCGCTCGTATCCTCAGTGAGAATGAGAAGAGAGGGAAGGGAGGCTGGAATCTCCGAGAGGACCTGCTCAGAGACACCAGAGGCTGCAATAAAAGGCAGACAATGTGTAGCCGGCTTCTTACCTTCCGGGTCTGCATCTTTGGTTTTGGCCCTAAGGATCAGCGAAAGGGCAGCGAGCAGGGGAGAGGAAGCGGGTGCTGGGGACAGGACCCCTTGGAAGGTCAAGTGTCACCCTGCATTCTCCCCGCCAGCCCTTGGCGTGGACCAGCCCGGAGCGTCCCTCAGACCTGTGGCTTCATTTCTGCCAACCTTGGCAGGGACCCAGGATCTACCCAGCAGGCTCAGGGCCTAGTCGAGACAGTTGTGGCTGTCACAGGTTCTTGGAACCACAGGGTCTAGGGCCAGGGGTCCTGACGTGTGGCGAAGGACTTCCCGTCGGGGCCACAGAGTTACTGTGAGCAGGGTCCCATACCTCGTGGGTATTTTCTCAGTCAGTGGACACCACAAGGCCTACGAGGGTACACGGTGTGTTTTGGGTAAAAGGGGCTCCTCTTGCTTAATGAGGATCCTGTCCTAGAAGTTCTGACGAACTGGTCTCTCTGCACACTCAGAATGAAGTGGAGAGTGTCACAATCATGCTCAACGAGGCGGAGGGCAAGGCCATCAAACTGGCCAAGGACGTGGCGTCCCTCGGGTCCCAGCTCCAGGACACCCAGGTGAGCGTCCTGCCCCATCATCGGGGGACCTGGGGTGCAGCCTTCCTCGGGTGGGTCCCCGGGACCTCGGCGTGTCCCTTTCGTAGGAGCTGCTTCAAGAGGAAACCCGGCAGAAGCTCAACGTGTCCACCAAGCTGCGCCAGCTGGAAGAGGAGAGGAACAGTCTGCAGGACCAGCTGGACGAGGAGATGGAGGCCAAGCAGAACCTGGAGCGCCACATCTCCACCCTCAACATCCAGGTACCTGCCACGTGTCCTGGCTTTGGTCACGGGTCCCCTTGACTTCTCTTTTGGGCCTGGAGCCCCCGCGTGTAATCAGGGGCTCTGCAGTTCTGCTGGGGGTGGGCGCCAGCTCCCTACGCTGTTGGGTTTCTCCATCGAGGAGAAGGTGGGCTCCGCTTCTCAGGGCCTGGGGGGCAGCGATGGGGCCACTCACAGCCCTCCTCTCACCCGACCCCGGACGTTGCCATTTCAGCTCTCGGACTCGAAGAAGAAGCTGCAGGACTTTGCCAGCACCGTGGAAGCCATGGAAGAGGGCAAGAAGAGGTTCCAGAAGGAAATCGAAAACCTCACCCAGCAGTACGAAGAGAAGGCAGCTGCTTATGACAAACTGGAAAAGACCAAGAACAGGCTTCAGCAGGAGCTGGACGACCTGGTCGTTGATTTGGACAACCAGCGGCAACTGGTGTCCAACCTGGAAAAGAAGCAGAAGAAGTTTGATCAGGTGGGCCCTGGGGTGGTCCCCCCCTTCCCAGACACTGGCTGGGGGCGTCAGGTCTGCGTGGCACCAGGCGTGGCTGCTGTGTGTGTCTGTGTCCTATCCCCCTTTGCTGGAAGCAACGGAAGCCTATCTTGTCTGGCTTTGGGAGGCCACGAAACACTGAGGCCACTAGATCACCGTGAGGGCAGCGCTGAAGCCTCGATCGTGGTGACTTTTCTAGGTGCCGCCACCACCATGACGGCCATCGGCACACACAGTGATGCCATAGTTTCTAGCCCTGATAAGGAATGCGGTTCATTTATTTTATTCACTCGAGCATTTGTTAAATACCTATTAAGTAACCCAAGTAATTCATTTTCTTCCCTCTAAATACCATTTCCCCCAACATTTCATTATGTACAATTTCAAGCCCACAGCAGTTTCAGGAATTGTACAGTGAACACCTATATAGCCACCACCTGTTCAGTCACTAATATTTGACTGTCTGCTTTTAATCACGTGTTTATTTATAAGGCTAAATCCCCATCCAGTGCATCTTGTCTTTCGGGCACATTTCAAAGGAAATTAGACATCCGTACACTTCCCCTTCCACACCTCAGTGTTGCATAGTAACTGGAGTTCATTTTTTAAATATAATTTTGCTGTTTTTGAGGTGAAACTTACATACAGTGAAATGCACAAATCTTAAATGTATCCTCCACCAAGTTCTGAAAAGTGCATATGCCCACATGTGGCCCAAACCCCTCAATACCAACTTCAAATATATGTTACCCATATTTTAACAAGTGTGATTTCGTTTACAAGGGACTCAAGGTTATTCTAAAAATAGCGCAGTGCAGTATCCTACGCAGTGTGGGATTTGTGTGTTGACTGTGCTGTTGGGAGGTCCCTGCAACGCACCTGTCTTTGCTGAGTTCCCCAAGTCTCGGCGTTGGACGTTATGATTTATAATATGCTGCTCTGTCTCTCTAAAGAGACTAATGTCAGTATGGAATGTTCTTTGAGTGGCTTTTCCAGGCAGAGAAGTAAGTGTGTATAGGCCCACCCACACCCACCGTTTCCCTACTGAGGCTCACGGGGCACGTTTGTGACATAGCTACTCGTGGCCATGAAATTATAAAAGAACCATTGGCCTCTGGCAGGACTGAATGTCACTCTGACCTCAGTAGCAGGATGTTCTAACCAACGTGGGCAGCTTTAGTGGTTTGAAAGCACAAGGACCCAGCTGATTTCTGGCTCTACAAAAGACCGGTCTAGAAGTCAGAAAGCGAGAACATTATAAATGACTCCTGCAGATGATCCAAATTGCGTGTGTCTGTACCTGAATAGATGCAGCAGGGCACAAGGCCTCTTCTCCACATGTGCTATTCAGTGACACTGAACTTGGGATATGGCTAGAAGTCACCCCTGGGTCTTCCGTTGTGTTGTAGTTGTTAGCCGAGGAGAAAAACATCTCTTCCAAATATGCGGACGAGAGGGACAGAGCCGAGGCAGAAGCCAGGGAGAAGGAAACCAAGGCCTTGTCCCTGGCTCGAGCCCTGGAGGAGGCCTTGGAAGCCAAAGAGGAACTCGAGAGGGCCAACAAGATGCTCAAGGCCGAGATGGAGGATCTGGTCAGCTCCAAGGATGACGTGGGCAAGAACGTAAGTGGCTTTGTCTTTGCCTGTCCCCGTGTCACCGACCCACCCTCTCTGCCATTTCCCACTTTCCCGGGAAGTGACAATGAGGAATGGGAGGCGGCAACTCCCCTGGCAGGTGCAAAGGTGGGAGGGTGGGTCTGAGGGGAAGGCTCGTGTCCGAGCTCTGGGGGCCGTCTCCGTTCCAGACACGCATCCTGACGGAGCCCGGAGCCATTCTTGGGCCTAACGAGCTGCCTCTGGCTGCGGGTTTCCTGGGTGTCTTGGTGGGGCCGAGTCTCACGGGATGGCACTGCCGCTCTGCCAGGTCCACGAGCTGGAGAAGTCCAAGCGGGCCCTGGAGACCCAGATGGAGGAGATGAAGACACAGCTGGAAGAGCTGGAGGACGAGCTGCAGGCCACCGAGGATGCCAAGCTGCGGCTGGAAGTCAACATGCAGGCCCTCAAGGGCCAGTTCGAGAGAGACCTCCAGGCCCGGGACGAGCAGAATGAGGAAAAGCGGCGGCAGCTCCAGAGGCAGGTGAGCCCCGCGGGGGAGGGCAGGAGGGGGCGTCAGTGGCCCCTTTCCCTCCTATACCCCCACCACGCTCGGGCTACGTGGGGACTGTTTTCTCTCCTGCAACCTGGGGTGAGAAGCCCACCGTGCAGGGGTTGTGCTGGGGAGGGAGTGCCGCCAAGTGCTGGCGGAGTGGCGTGAGGGACGTCCCAGGGGCAGCCGGGCAGCCCACGTGTCTCCCCCTCACTCAGCTCCACGAGTACGAGACGGAACTGGAAGACGAGCGGAAGCAGCGTGCCCTGGCAGTGGCGGCCAAGAAGAAGCTGGAAGGGGACCTGAAAGACCTGGAGCTTCAGGCCGACTCTGCCAGCAAGGGGAGAGAGGAGGCCATCAAGCAGCTTAGGAAACTGCAGGTGGGTGACGCCTTGGGCGCAGGGCACAGGCGCAGGGAGGGCACAGCTGCCCCCAAGGCCAGGCAGGTCGGCAGAGCAGGCTCCGGGAAGCAGCCCCTCCTCTGCCGTTGGTGTCAGGGGAGCTGGGGTCTTTTCCGTCACTGTTTAGGTTTTTGTGGCCGTTTCCCACCCTGGCCACTGCCCTCAGACCACATCAGGGCTCAGCTTCTCAGGCAGGTCTTCTGAGCCCACCTGGAATGGTGTCCCCAGACAGCCACTGGCCACCTGAGGCTGACGGCAGTGCACGTGCAACGGGGCCTTCCCTGGGACCAGCTGCAGACAGCTCGCCCGGGCAGAGAACTTGGTGAGTAGGGGCATCTTCGCTCACCCTTGCTGTTGACTCACGCAGGCTCAGATGAAGGACTTCCAGAGAGAGCTGGAAGACGCCCGTGCCTCCAGAGACGAGATCTTTGCCACGGCCAAGGAGAACGAGAAGAAGGCCAAGAGCTTAGAAGCAGACCTCATGCAGCTACAAGAGGTAAAGCCTTTCTCTTGCTAGGAGAGCCTCAGATGGGGACATCGTGGTAGCAACCTTGGCGGCCCAGGTCTGCGCAGCCGGATTTCCTCCCCTCCACCGTTCCAGATGGGTGCCCTGTAGCTAGAGCATGGACAGAGACGTGCCTTTCTCCTCTGATGTATTCGTGGGGCCTCCCGAGCTCAGAGGAGGATTGTGCATTTTCAAGGGTGGCTGTGGAGACGGCATGGCTTAGGGACAGGAGCCAGGGTGGCCTTTCGGTGGGGCTTGGCCCATCCCTGGCAGACAGCAAACTTCCTCCCCTGCTCCCCACCCCAGGACCTGGCAGCGGCTGAGCGGGCGCGCAAGCAGGCGGACCAGGAGAAGGAGGAGCTGGCGGAGGAGCTGGCCAGCAGCCTGTCGGGAAGGTAAGGGGCTGTGTGGGGAGGAAAGGGGGGTGTCCTAGACTCAGAGGACAAGGCACAGGCGTCCTGGATCCCCATTTTAATGCTGATGATGGCAGAGCCCTCAGCTGAGCTCAGGGACAGGGGACAGATCCACCGTGGTGAAAGGTTTTTTTCCTCAGGGTTTTCACTGGGGGTGTGGCCAGTTCCATTTATTCTGGATGGAGGGGAGGCCGGGAAGCCTTGGGGAGGAGAGAGCTGGTCCAGATCCCAGTCCTGGCTCCCCACTTCCGGGTTGTGACTCAGTTTCCCAGTTAGAGAATGAGGCAACCCTGAGGCAACACTCCTCTAAGGAGAGGGGCGTTTTCTAAGCTGGGGGAGGTAGAGGCCCCCACCACGGCTGCGATCCCCCCAGGAACACACTTCAGGACGAGAAGCGGCGCCTGGAGGCCAGGATCGCCCAGCTGGAGGAGGAGCTGGAGGAGGAGCAGGGCAACATGGAGGCCATGAGCGACCGCGTGCGCAAAGCCACCCAGCAGGTGAGGGCAGGGGGCCTGGGCACCACAGCAACTCCGCCCCAGCTCTCGCGAGTACCAGGGTCTGGTTCTGAAGTCCAGGCAGTGCTGGTTCAGCAACATGCGTCGCAGCTTCCTGTGTGCAGGGGAGGAGGGAGCGAGATCGGCAAGTAGGGACCAAGCGTCCTCACCCACTTCTGCCTGCCTTCAGAACGTGTAGCTCCAGCCTGCAGCATCTCATTTGTGGCCCAGGGCATATCTGGGACATCCCTAGAGAATCCCTTGGGATGCTCCTTCAGTGCTCTGTCCCCAGCCCTGAGCCCTGGCCTCCTGACAATGAGCCCTCAGCCAGCAACTACATAAAGACTTTACTGAGCACCAGCTCGATGGTGGGTGCTGGGGACCCTCACAGTGTAGGGTGGGGACCAGACAACTCCAGGACCGAAAGGGCAGCATGGGACTGGCCCCTCATGCAGCCTGGGTGGCACCAGGGCAATTCCGGAAGGGGTGGCTCTTGAGCTGAGTCTTGGAGGATGAAGGAGAAGGGAGGAAGGTGGGGCACCCCAGCTCCAGGGACACATGCAGACACTGGCCGAGGCTGGAGGGGGCAGGTGAAGGCTCATGGTCTCGGCACCCTGCCTTTCACCTCACTCCTTCACCCTCCTCCTCCCCAGGCCGAGCAGCTCAACAACGAGCTGGCCACGGAGCGCAGTGCGGCCCAGAAGAACGAGAGTGCCCGGCAGCAGCTTGAACGACAGAACAAGGAGCTCCGGAGCAAGCTCCAGGAGATGGAGGGGGCAGTCAAGTCCAAGTTCAAGTCCACCATCGCATCACTGGAGGCCAAGATCGCACAGCTGGAGGAGCAGGTTGAGCAGGAGGCCAGGTACGCAGGACCGGGGTTCCAGTCCCCACTTGCTTGTTGGTGACCAACAGTGGGACATTAGGGAAGTCAGAGAATCTTTCTGAGCATCGGTTCTGGCTTGTGTGGAAAAACACAAGTGTACAATTCAATGGCTTTCAGTCTATTCACAGATACATAAAATGATCACCACAGTCAATTCGAGAACATTTCATCCCTTCCAAAAGAAACCCCAAACCCTTTAGCCGACCCCCATTTCCCACCCCGCCAGGCCCTGGCAACCATAATCCACTTTCTGCCTCCATGGCTTTGCCTGTTCTGGACAGTTGCTACAAATGGAATTGCCCAACGTGGCCTGTGGTCTGCCTGCTGTCACTGAGCACATGTTCACGGTGCAGCCGTGCGTGGCGCACACTGGCTCTGCAGTCCTCCCCACGGCCGAGTCCTCCTCCACTGTCTGACCGATCCTTGGGATGAGTCCTCATCTGGGGCTTGGGGAAAGTGCTCGCTGAGGGTGAGATTCCGTGTCGGGTTGACACACCCACTGCAGGGGGTGCCGTCCCCATCTGAAACCGCCTCTGTTTTCCCCACCCTGCACAGAGAGAAACAGGCGGCCACCAAGTCACTGAAGCAGAAGGACAAGAAGCTGAAGGAAGTCCTGCTGCAGGTGGAGGACGAGCGGAAGATGGCCGAGCAGTACAAGGAGCAGGTAGCCCTGGCCGCCCAGCCCCTCCCGGCCCCTGACCCCCACATGGCCTCGCCTGACCCCTGCCCTCTCTGTGACAGGCAGAGAAAGGAAACGCCAGGGTCAAGCAGCTCAAGCGGCAGCTGGAGGAGGCAGAGGAGGAGTCCCAGCGCATCAACGCCAATCGCAGGAAGCTGCAGCGCGAGCTGGATGAGGCCACAGAGAGCAATGAGGCCATGGGCCGCGAGGTGAACGCGCTCAAGAGCAAGCTCAGGTGAGGCGTCCGTGGCTCAGGAGGGCAGGGCTGGGGCCCCAGTGGGTTGCACTGCTCACCATGAGTCAATGAATTGAGCAGACGGCTCCCTGTCCCCAAAGCCCTCGCTTCCTTCCATGGGTCCTTCCTGCTCTTCCTTCATGGCTGCGCTACACAGGGCAGGCGCCGGAGCTGGCCCAGATCAGGCTGGGGCCCTCACCTCCTGGTTTCTTGAAAATCTCCCGTCCTCCCGGGGAGGAGGAGAAAACACCAGCCCACTGTCTCTGGAAATCGTTTCTTCATTGCAAAACCCCTTTTCTCCTTAACTTCTTTCCTGAACATTCTCTCTCTGTCAGTCTCAGCACCCCTGACACCGTGGGCTGGGCCACTGTTGGCCATGGGGGCCGTCCTGTGCTCTGCAGGATGTTTAGCTGCACCCTGGCCTCCACCCAAGACACGCAGTAGCATCCCGCCCAAAACTGCAGTGTGACCACCAAAAATGTCTCCAGATGTTGCTAGACATCTCCTGGGGGTGCAGGCTGAGAACGCCTGCCCTCTCCAGAGCAGGGGCCGTTTTCTCTCCCACACTCCTCACATCCTGTCTCCCCCCCCCCCGCCCCTCGCTCTTCTGTGATCTCAGCAACCAGTGGGTGATCCAGCCTCTTCATTCCTTGATCTTTCTGGTGATCGCACCACTCCGACGGGCATGACCAGTGTCCCTGGCCAGGCCCCGCACCACTGATGTGGTCCTCCTTTCCCAGCTCCAAGCTCAGGGCCAGCCGTGCCGTCTCCCCTTTCCTATCCTCAGGATCAGTGCTCCCTCTTGCTGTGCTGTATTCACTTGATGAAAACACAACCCCAGTGAAACCCAACTGTCCACCTCTGCCGCAGTGCAACTCGCCTCCCGCGCTAAGTGCTGACCCTGAACACGGAGCAGGCCTCACGGTGCTGCCTGGAGCCCCCACACCCCTCCCTCCACTGCTCCCTCTCAGCACATCACCCTACTTCCTATGTGACCACAAAGCAGGACCAATCACAAAACCGTGCACATGTTCCCATGGCCCCTCTACCCACCCCCCGTGCCTGTGCTCGTTTCTTTGATCTTTTCCCGGTTTCTGGGCTGAGCTGTCCAGCACCGACCGAGGTCAGCGCCTGCATCAGAACCACTCCTCTGGTGGACTCAAGCACGTCACTCCAGAAATCCTGCCCTTCCTCCCTAGCAAATGTTTTCTATCTCGTTTCATCAGCCAGGAAACCTCTAATCCTGTTTCCCTGCTGCCCTTTACCACAAAATTCCATGAGAAAAGCTGCTGGAGGTCCCCCTCCCATTGCTCCCCCAACACCTGGCCATGGTGACACCCGTGGCCGGTGCTCACCTGACTCAGCAGCAGCATGTGGCGTGGCCCATCCCTCCTCCCGCTCGACACTTTCTTCACTGGGCTTCCTGGACACCCAGCCCCACTCCCTGCCTGGATTCCCTCCCTCCCTTCTGGCTGACTCTCTTCATCTCCTTCCCCGATTCCTCATCTCGAAACCTGCCTGCCAGGGGACCGCCCCAGGGCGCTGTCTTGGTTCTCTTTTCATGTCTCTCACCGCACCCCCGCACCCCCCCCCCCCAGTGATCTCAACCAGCCCTGTGGCTTTACAATTCCACCTGCAGCAAACGACTTCTCAGTTCAGATCTCCAGCCCAAACTTCTTCCCAGACCCCTAGACCCAGTTCCCACCCACACGTCTAATGGGCAGCTCACACCTCACAAGCTGTTCCCTAAGCCCAGATGGAACCTCTTCACCCCCAAACTGGCTCTGCTCAGAGTCCTCCCAGCTACAATGAAGTTGCCATCAGCTCAGACCACAAACCTGGTGGTCATTCTTTGTTTCTCTCTCCCTTACACCTCACAGCCTGTGTGTGGCCATACCTGGTGTATGTTCCCTTAAGGACACCATCCATCCAGAATCCAGCCACTTCTGGCCACCCACTTGAAGCACTCGCCTCTCACCTAGAGAACTGTCACAGTCTCCTCCTCATGAGCGTCCTCCTTCCACGCAGGGCCCCCTGTAGTCGGTTCTCAACCCCGCCCCCCCGAGTGGCTGGGCTGAGTAATGGGGACACAGCCATCCTGCCTCTACCCTGGTGCTGTCCTTTTAGCACACGCAGAACATCCCCTGCTGGTTCTGCCCCAGACACCGGACCCTCCTTGGGCAGTCCAGGCCAGTACGGAACAAACCATTTTTGCCAGTCCCCAAATGAACACATACACAATGCAAGTGGAAGACCTGTCCTACCCCTCTGTGTTCTCTGAGTCTTCTGGGTGCACAAAAACATAAAATCGGGCACGCGAGTATTGAGAGAGGTTCGCAAGCCTAGCCAGCTGCTCAGCCAGTAAGGGACTGCAAAGCAGGTTTCACACGGTTCATAAATCTCAACACTGCCCTCTCTAAAGCCTGGCCCAGGCACCTGCCATCTGCCAGACTGCCGGTCACCTCTCAGTGCAGAAGGCACGTGCCTCGACCTTCCTGCTAGAGGCACGAGAGCCAACGAAGACCACGTGACAGTAGTATTTTCCAACACTGACCTTTTGGACTAGGTTGTCAAATGCCTTGACCTTCCTGAACAGGTATGCAGTGAATTGATTTACAGGAGGTTCTTAAAAGCAGCTCTGAAGGGCAGTTTTCCTTTAGTTGAAAACGCTGCTTGTCCTTGCGTGTGCCGGCCTCGCCGAGAGCTCGTGCCTTCGATGCTTCACGCCTGCAAGGCTGATTTGAAAGTGCCTTTAATGATCGAACTGAAGCAAATGCCTGTAACAGTGAAAAATGTGCTTACTCGGGCTGCGGCCCGGGCGCCGACGGTAACCACCGGGGATCTCTCTCTCTGTTTCAGAGGGCCCCCCCCACAGGAAACGTCGCAATGACTCACCAGGTATCATGGCTCCAGCTTCGCGGCTCCTGTGTCTTTCGCTCAGTTTCCGTTTCCTTTCTGCCCAGCACTCCCCGATTTTTAAGCCCTCAAAACTTTCCCTGAGATTCCTGTAAAACCTGAAGGCTTGGATCTCTTAGTTCAAAACTGCCTTTGATCGAAACCAAGATCAGGACGACGAGTAGACCGCATCTCTTGACCCATTCTCCTTCCCGCCTTCTGGGCAGCGCATGTGGCGGGGCACCCGACTCGTGCCTTTTGCACCGTGCCCTGACGAGATGTTAGAGGCTGTGTGTGTGTCTGTTGCTTGGATGTTTCTTACCCTGGTGCCAAGGGCCACTCTTACACTGTTAGGACACGTGGCAGTGCTGTCCTCCTTTGTCCAGTTGAGACACCCCACTGAGTGAATGTGACACTTCCACAATCGGGGTACGTTGCTAGAGAAGGGACTCGGCTTCAGTTTGGCCGGCCTGGGTCACAAACCCGAAACAACAAAGCACAGGTTCTTGGTAACCCGTCCTCCCACGATCAAGCTTCCCCAAACTTGTCTGCAAGAGAAATGGGCTCACGCTGCAATGTCTTACAAATGCCGGGCTGCACGTGGCTTGAGTGAGGTCCAGCTGTTAACTGCGTCTTCAGTGCCGAAGGCTGGACGCTGGCCACCGCAAAGCCAAGTGTGGTCCTGGCAGAGCCTTTTCCGGAGGCCTCACGGGCACGTACGTGTTCAAGGACTGGGGAATGGACGCCCAAGGCTCAAGGAAGCACACGGGGTCCTTCCCAAGAGAAAGCAAAGAGGCCTCCGCTTCTCTGGAATTTTGACAACTTTTCGTAGGTGACATTCGGCAGCAGTGGGGCTGATTGCCCTCTCACCCTGTGGAGAGGCCAGACAAGCCCTAGCTTGTGTCCGTCTTCACTTTTGGACAATCTCAGCTTTGCTGTCACTAAATACTTAAAGCTGGGTGAGGTTTTGACAGGAGCTTTCGTGCTGGTTTCATGGGGGAGCAGCTAAGTCTCTGGGACATTTTGAGCAGCTTTCCTGCCAACTCACTGGGATCATAGGATGAGCTGAATTCTAGGGCTGGTGGGAGTGTAGGACCCACCAGTGAGCAGGAAACTGAGTCCTTGCAAAGCAGCAGGGCCTCACACTCTTGTGTTAATTCCTGGAGTGCCAATGGTGCCTGGGATAAGTTCTCTGAGTCCACGAAAAGAATCCAAATTCTGCAGGATCCAACCCTTTGAGGAAATCTTTACAGGAGTCCCTTACTTCCTGTAACAGACATATTTGGCATCAACCTTCATCTAGGATTCAAAACTAGTTCCTTCTAGAAAGGTACCTGTGCCAAAAAGAGACTGCCCTGCAGGATGGCAGCCCAGCAGGGGCCTGACAGTGACCCAGGGCACAATTTACTTCTTAGGTCAAGGGAACCAACTGCTCCCTTCAACTTTGCTAGTTGGCAAACACAGACTCCAAGAGGCAAACAGTGAGTGCTGGGAGCCCTGACCCGCAGGTTAGCTACCGTTTCGCAGCCCTGGGCTGGCCCAGCAGGTTTCGAACCTGGAAGCGAAAGGGGAATGAGAGAGCCGTGTGGGGGCATGCAGGGAACAGCACAAACTGCTCTTTTCACCCCGAATGTCTCACTCTTCTCTCTGACCCAAGTTTTTGGAAAACACAATGCTAAAGAAGAAACTTTTAGAGGTCACTCCTAGAGAGAGAAGAATGAGGAGAGAGTTCTCCAATGGGGCTGGAAGCCTAGAAGCTTCCCGCAGAATAGAGTGAAGCTGGCCTAGCAGTGTTTAGTGGGGAGTAGCCACAACTCTTAAGTATTTATTCCTGATCGCTGCACCTTGGGAAGCCCCATCCTCTACACCCGGGTAGGTTTTTGCAGCCCGGGTTTCTCCCACCCTCTGACCCCAAAAAGGCTCATGCTGGGCCTCCCCTTCTCAGGGATCATGAATCTCGGCCTTGCTTATGCTTCGAGTCTCACCTGAGTTGTTCCTTTTGACTCAAGCAGTGGTAACTGAGGTGGGCTCACCCTCCTGCCTCTCCATCCAGCCTGAGTGTGGAACGGGTCGCTTTTGTTAGAAAGGTCTGCTTTCTTCTTAGACGTCCTCTGATCCATGTCAAACAGGGCCAGATGGCTGGAGCCCAACGTGATTATTTGTTGTGGGTGCCGAAAACAGTTCAGTGTTTCTTCCCAACAGCGAAGGTCAGCTGCAGGTGGATCTCCCTTTTCCTTCCTTCTGCCCACCCAAAGTCCACGCCACGTGACCAGCCCTTCCTGTGAAATCAGGGTGGGCCCTCAGTGGTAACTCGAAGGGGGCATAGGGCAAGACCAGCGAGGAGACGCGATGGGGGTGGTGGGGACAGGGAGAGAGGTGTCCTACTGCTGGAGCTAAAATCCACTTTGGATTAACGTGTATAATTTCCTTTTCTAACATATATTCACTGAGCACCTATTTTATGCCATGCATAGTGTGTACCACGGAGCAAAAAGCCGATGCAATCCCCACCATGGGGGGCCCCAGTCCAGCACGCTGCGCACCAGCAGGGGGTGCTGTCTCACCCATTAACCAGGGAGTACCCTTTCGTGTCCTTGACCTCTGTCGTGCTCAAGGCTGCCCTTGCTCATGTTCACCTTCTTTTAATTAAAAACTTAAAACACTCCATTTTTTTTTCTTTCTGAGTAAGAACAAGGGAATGTACAAGGAGAACACAGTATGTTCTTTCTCCTTCAACTCTGCCCCACCGGGTGTGAATAAAAACATGGGGCCACATAACTTCCCACTTGCCTTTTTTTCCTTCCTTTCTACTCAAAATCAAAGACCACAGAATCCAGTGGGTCGGTAATGACCAAGCCAGACATGTTTAAAAACAGTCTTGCTTTGGAAAAAAAAAAACCTTTCCCCCCATTTCAATTGATGAAATATAACCAACCTATGAGACTAGCCAGGATTTGCTAACTTTAACCTGAATATTTGCATCTCATTTGTTTTTAGTAAGTTTGTTTTCTGCCCCTTATTTTAAAAAAAAATCTATTCCAACCTCGAAGGAGATTTTTTTTACTAAAGAAACATATGTTTTCTTATTAAAACCCACAGGCGAGGGAACGAGACCTCTTTTGTTCCTTCTAGAAGGTCTAGCGGGCGTAGAGTTATTGAAAACTCGGATGGTCCTGAGGAGGAAGTGGACACACGAGACGCAGACTTCAATGGAACCAAAGCCAGTGAATAAATGACTTGCTAGAGTTTTGTGCCACAGCAGGAAACAACAAAGAACAAAGCAAAACCCAGCAGACTCTACTTAGCATTGTCTGAATCCATTTCCAAATTCCAGACTTCACAGACACCCCTCACACAATGAGTATCAAAAACACCACCCTGTACTCAGGGTATAAATTTTAAGTTTGTATGATGTACCAGATGAAAAAAAACCCAAAACCACAGACACACCCTCCCGCTCTATCAGTGGATTGTGCAAGAGACGTTGAGTTTTTAGAAAAATATATCCACGGTAACCAGTCACTGGCAACTTTGTTTACATGAAATGGGGAGAAAGTCACCAAAATGGGTGGCACTGCCCCCACTCCCAGCTCGTCCCCTAACCTGCATACCCTTCCAACGTCTGGAGTAAGGCCCTTGTTTGAGAATTCTTCCCCCTCATCCTGGTTTCCACACCTCAGACACAGTTCACCGAGACCAAGTGCCTTCTGCAGTCACGTGAATGAGAAAGGAGACACTGCTCCAACGGATAAGAGTAGGAACATGACACTCTTTTATATGCACCCCGATTGTACGTAAAGACACCTTCACTAATAAAAGGTTATAAATCACTAGAATGTAGTTGGATTTTCTGTTCAACTGTTTTCTACAGAGCAAAAGCAGCTAAGGGAGAGCTGGGTTCTTATTCAGTCCTCTGAACGACCATATGGGGTTTTTCTGGTTTTTCTGGGGTCTTTCTGGTTTTTTTGAGTCTCTGTGGCCCGGGCTAGAGTGCAGTGGCGTCATCATAGCTCACTGCAACCTCCGGCTCCTGGGCTCAAGCGATCCTCCTGCCTCAGCTTCCCGAAATGCTAGGATTACAGGTGTGAGCCACTGTACCTGGCTAGGGTTATTTCATAAATGGGAAAACTGCAGCCAAGGGAGGTAAAGTAAATTGTCTGAGGCCCCACGGCTGGCAAAAGGAAGAGCAGAGGTGCAAAGTGAGACTGTGTGAGGGGCTTCTCTAGCCAGGAGGTGGGAGCTCCTGGGGCTGCGAGGAAGATGATGTGTGGTCAGCAGGCCACTGTCCCCTGCCCTTGAACACGACCAGAAAGAACATCTTTGTCAACCAAAACTGATGTGTATATCATATGAAAAATATAAGATATCCTTGATTCTTTTTTTAAGTTAAAACACACAAGACTCTGCCCAACAGTTTTATAGAAGACTTTGCTTTATAGAAGCACAAACTGCTTCTATAAAGGACAGATCGTAAATATTTTAGCCTTGACAGGATACATGTTCTCTATCAAATACTCACCTTTTTTAAATCACTCTTAAAAACATAAAAAACCGCCCTTAGCATGAGGGTCATACAAACGGGCTGTGGGCCCTGTCCTCCTTCACCTTGCGTGTTTTGGACAGACATGCCCTGCAAAGGTTCCAGTCAACACACACTTTTCCATATATACCAACTCAGGGGAATAAAACAGGAAACAGAAAAACTAAAAAGGCTACCATGTGACCAAATGCTAACATACCTCAGATGACCACCAACCGTATCCCAAATACCTTTCTAAAAAGCTGACTTGAATAGAAATTTTTAAAAAGCAGATTTCTTCATCTTTCGTTACTTGGCTAAAAAAAAAGAGGTGAAAGTCCATGATCACCATCCCAGCAAACAAGGAAGTGCAAACGTATGAAGCAGTATTACTGACCACGGCCACAAAGTAGGTGAACATTCGTTTCTCTTGATTTTATTATTCTTTTAAAAAAATAAAAGTACATCTTTTACCGATACAGGTTGGTTAGAATGTTTCTAGGGTAACGAACCCACCTCTGCCGAGGTTCAGTAGCACTTGAAAAGTTCTATTTTCGACAACAGGAAATTTTTGCTGTTCTTTCAGAAATAACTTAGTAACAAAAGGGAGGCCATGAAGCTGCATGCACCATCCCGAAATTAGTGTGCTTTTACTTGCATCTGAAAGCGTGAGGCAGCAGCTCTTAACACGCAGTGATGAGCAGAGACCACTGTGCTTTGGAAATCCCATGTTGATTTCTTTGTTTGACAAGGAAGCTGCCAACAATCTTGTGTTATAATCTTATTTGAAGGTAACCCTGGTGACTTCATAGTGGCTTTGAATGAAGTCCTGTTCTTGAGGGCTGCATTACCAAGGCCACTCTACCCCAGTGACCTCCAAGGTCCAGGAGCAGAAGTCACCTCCATGCTGGCGAAGGGGACTCGGGAAAGCTTAACAGAATTTACCTAAAGAGGACACAGATTTTCCAATGACCCTGGTCGACCTGAAAATTACTCTGAATCTCAAACACACCTCTAAAAACCTCAATGAGAGGCATATTGAAAGTCTCAGAGGTACACTACCATGGTTTAAAAAGAGGCACGTGCCTACTATTCTGTTCTTCACTCCTAGACATGATTTCAGCAGGCCATAAAGCACTGGGGGGTTTTGCTCTGGAAGACAATTCCAGCTGACGGGGGATATGGGGGGAGCCTCTGAGAGGGGACATGAAAGACACCTCCCAAGACCGATCAGGACTCCTCTTGGGTTAGCTCAGCGTAAGGGGGTAGCCTCATCACCCACACTTTAGAGCCCTCCCCAGAGGGCCCGGTCTGTCCCTCCTAGCAATGCACACACCAAGAGGGAGGCCAGGAATGACGAGACATTTCACAGGGACAAACAAACCCCGGGGGCCACAGCTGATGGCTCAGTCACTGGCTTGGGCCACAAAGCACAAAGTGAACTATGGTGACTGCTGGCTCATCTCTCAAACTAACTTCAAACAAAATAAAACAGAACAAAAACTCAGCGTAAGGAGAGGAAGAAAGGTAACAACTCCTGCACAAACACCAGGGGCTTCCGCTTCCGTGGTTTTCCTAAAGCAACATCTTGACTACACCCTGGGCTGACGGCAGCGACGGTGAGGATGTGTGTGAAGGCGGCTTCCCAAATTCCAGGCGTTTTCCCAACCTTCAGACAGAGCAAACCAAATTAAGCTGACATGACAGCTGTGACAATTCTGGGCCCACAAAGTTATAAGGGTGAATATCAAAGAGTCAGGACCAGGACCTCACACACAGGGTCTCAATTTTCTCTCCTGTCAAATGAAGAAAAGGACACTGGCTATCCGGCTCTCAGATTCCCATGCTTGCATAAAAAGCCCAGGCTCAGAAGACCCTCTAGAAACATCCACTTATTTGTCAATTCAAAACTTAAAAAAAAGAAAAACAAACAATCTTTTAAAAATCCTTTTTTGGAGGTCTGTAAGTTATGTGCATGCCACAGAAAAGATTCTGAATTTCCTATCACGTGTCCATCACAGACCCATCAAATTTGTGTGACCCGGGGTCCAGGGAGGTAGTGACACACCTCACACAATTCCTGAATCCCGAAGCTGCCCTGATTTTCTTTAGGCAAGAAAATAACTGACACTATTAGAGCTATTAGAGGTCACATCTGTGTTTTCCAATCAGGTGACTAGTTTCAGGAATCTTTTTTTTTTTTTTGAGACAGAGTCTTGCTCTGTCATCTAGGCTGGAGTGCAGTGGCATCATCACAGCTTACTGCAACCTCCAACTCCTGGGCTCAAGTGATCCTCCTGCCTCAGTCTCCGGGATTGCTAGGATTATAGGTGTGAGCTACCTCGCCTGGCCAAGGAATCTAGCCTGGCTAAAAGTTTGTGCTAGTTTCCTGAAGATTCTATAGATTTAAAAGGAAAAAAAAAAAATCTTCTAGGGAAGCAGAACGATGTTTGAAGCTCAACTCCCAAACAAAGGATTTACACAAGACATTCTCACAGTGTGACCATGAGTAAGTCCAAAGGATTAAATGATGAAAACGGCACTCTCCTTGGCCCTTTGCCCAAACCAGAAGCCGCCACCTAATTCTGCCTCCAGGGAGGGGAGTAGAGGATAAAGTTCACTGACATAATCCTCCAATTTAAAAAAAAAAAGGCTGTGGGTTAGGGATTAGCATCTCTGACCTACAGTAGGTACATTCTCCCCACTACTAAGAGGTGTATCAAAAGGCACTGACCCTTTATCACCCAAAGGTGCACTGGTGCTGCTTGGCCATCTGTCGCCGCCGTCCCTGTTCTTGTTCCCCCGCCCTGAGGCTGGGCCACTTGTTCGGTTTGGGGACTGATCATACACGAAGTTCCGGCAGGATGCAAGCTTGGACTCCAGTGCCTGGAAAGAAACACACTTTTATCTCTCAGGTTAAAGACAAGAACTCCTCTCTCTCGCTGGCACAGAAAAGAACCCTAAACAATGGTTCTCAAACTGTTCTGCGATAGAATTCCAAGGAGGGGCCCCATAAGAATCCAACGTATATTCAAGTCTCAGAACCACTTGCCAAAGATATTTGGGAAGATCACTAACACTGCTGATTAATCCAACTCTGCCTGTAGGAAACATCAAGTCAACTTTTAGAATTGTTCACTCTTTTATTTACCGTGTTAAACATGCACAGAGTGGCGGGAGTTTGAACAAGGGCTTGGCCGGGTGGTGAACGGACTCTGAGGAAACCAAAAGGCCACTGAGGCCACCCCAGGCTTCTCTGGACGCCTAACTGTGCTAAGTATGAAAAGAGGCCTGTTCATACAATAGAAAACCTGACAACCAAAAGCCAAAAGTAAAAACTTAAGAAATGAGTTGTAAGCTTCTGTGAAGACGCAGTGAAGAACACACCCATACTCTGTTTACTGACACGCTGGGAGGACTTAAATTATACGGCCTTCCAGGCGTTATTTTTAAAAATAAACAACTACAAAGAATAGCTACGTTACTGCTTAAGCACAAAACAATCCCTCCCTGTAATTAATATAAAATCTGAAGGCCAAGTTCTTTGCCCCAGTCTGTTCAAGATTCTCTCTAAAACTCCCTGAGAAACCAAAAAAAAGAGAAGGCACTTTATTATTATAAATGCCCCTTGGTTTTATTCAAATTAAGAAAAAACCATAGAAACCACCATAATTTCCCAAACTGGCTGCAAAAAAATGATATAAGGAAAAAAAGACACACCTAGGGATCAAAGGGAAGAGGCAGGGTCAGAGCTCTGGGCGTCTGGCGGTAACTCCCACGGGAAGAGCTAATGATTCCCAGGGACGCTCAAGGACCCGCCACGCCTAAAACCCAAGAAGCCTCTGTTACAGGGAAAGGAACTGGTAAGATTAACCCCTTCTAATATACCGAAAGACAGGTGAGGCATGCCGAACCCCAAAGGGCGCGGTCTTACCCCCACTTTCCGCAGCAGGTCTCCCACAATGTTGAGGGCTGATATTCGGGCTGCGGGTGTGAGGGGGGTCCCCCCAGTGGAGTCGTCCAGGCCTGGGCATGCAAAGAAAAGGGCACGTTACACACCAACCCACAGTCATGTCTGTGCACCAACATCTCTAAATCCGAAACCATGGGGTGGGGAAGGGAAGCTGACGCCTTCCCATAGCTTTGTTATAGCTTCCCATAGCTGCCTGTTGCATCCAGTTGCGTAACACACCAATAGCCTATTTGACGACCGACTTTCCAAGTCCTTAAGATGATGATGTCAAACATTTATGTTCACATGTTAGTCTTTTTAAACAAAACCAAAACAAGTCCTCTGGAAATTCTAGGAATCCCACAGTTAATTGACACTAACGGCATCAGTGATAAATGTAATAAATATGGAGAGCTCGAGCCAGCTTTACAAGGGTCTCCCACGTTATGGAGAACCTCTCTCTCCTCAGAGCAGGGTCTGCGGCCCAGCAGTGCCAGCGTCACCTGGGCACTTGGTAGAGATGTGGCATCTCAGGCCCCACCCAGACCCACTGGGTCTGCATTTTAACAAGATATCCTGGTGAGTTGTGTACATGTGACTGCATGGACAACTCCAGCCTGGGATTCTAGAGATTCCACTAGTCTTTGGCCCCAGGGGACAGCCTAAAGGATAAGGCAGTAGATGGCAGTGGAAGCCTGGAGCTGGCCGGCCTGCCTGGGTTTGAATTCCAGCTCTGCCACTGACTTACTGTCAGGGCCTCAGACTCAGTGGGGACAGCACTTGCTACATGGGCCTGCAGTGAGAATCCGTGAGGTCACAAATGCTAAGCACTTTGGCAGAGTGGCCAGCGCGTACTGAGCACCCGATAATTGTCTATTATTAGCATTTGCTATTAAGTGGCCTGACCGGAGTCTCACAGTTAAGCAGTCAGCAGAGGGGCTGGGGGAGAGCTCCAATTTCTCACTTTTCCTCACACAACACAGGTTACTACACTGCATCTAGTTCTAGATGGACGTGTTGCTGGGCTCACAAAACACTTTCTTGATTTTTTTTATTTGGGCACTGACATTGCAAATTTGGGAGGTTTCATATTCAAAAAGGAGTATTTCTGGGTTTTGGTGAAGAATGGGCAATTCTGCTAATGAATGGCCTACATTGCTTATGGTAGAAGCAGAGTGGCTGCCGCCCCCTCTAGATGGGGTTTCCATTCTCCACTTCACCACAGACTCCACTACTCTCTACTGCCTCACATCCAAGACACTCCTTTCATTTATCTTGATGCCCCACTGCCACAAGCAACCCAGTTTGCTCCCCGCTATATAATCTGCTCCAAAGCTTCACACCTGGGACCCACCCCAGATATTCTCACCCCGGAATGCTTCGTGCAACAAAATGCCCCCCAACTCCTGATCCCCTTACCACGCCTGAAGGTCCCTGGTGTGTTTAAACTGGAGCTGGGTCCCCGATGTGCAATGGGAGTGGACGGAATGGAGCCAGTGGCCTGCACAGCAGTGTCTGTCCTTTCAGCTTCCACTGCACTGGGCAAAGGGGTCCTGGGTTTTTCTTGCTTCTGTTGCACGGCCAGTTCCTGCCGTAAATCTGCGCCAGGAGAAGAATTCAGACATTTAGGTCCTTGCTTTGGGTTAGCAGGGTATACGTGAGGAGGTTTGACAGTAGACGCTGCTCAGGGAGAACTACCAGGGTGAAAAACTCCAGGTGGAAACCCCAGATGAAGTGAAACCCATGGGACCTTGCCTAGCAGGCTTGCAAAACGACAGGACTCCTTTCAAGTAAAAAACAAACATTTTTTTCTTTTCTTTTTTGAGACAGTCTCACTCTATTGCCTGGGCTAGATAGAATGCAGTGGCATCACCACAGCGCATTTGAACCTCAAACTCCTGGGCTCAAGCGATCCTCCTGCCTCAGCCTCCCGAGTACCTGGGACTACAGGGCACGCCACGATGTCTGACTAATTTTTCTATTTTTTGTAGAGATGAGGTCTCACTATGTTGCCCAGGCTATCCTCAAACCCCTGAGCAGCGATTCTCTCCCCTAGGCATCCTAAAGTGCTGGAATTACAGGTGTGAGCCACAATGCCCAACACAACGTTTAAAAGTATTAAAACTATGGCAGTGACACACTAATACTTTTTATTATTAGAAAAGAATTCCAACACAGCAACGTATATAGCATACTAAATCAAAATGTGCTTCCCAACGTACCCCCAAATGTGCTTTCTCACTCATAATCATTATAACATGTGGGAGGATCTGTTCAACCTTTGTTCTCTGCACATTCAAACATACACTTTATATGTGTGTATATATCTATTAAGCATAAAATAGAAATAGTTTTTATTAAGCATAAATGGAAACATACAACATCTGTCTATGACTTATTCTCCACCTTCAGTGGTACACCTTGGCAATCTTTCTAGGACTGCATGGACATCTCTACCTTGTTCCTTTTAACAAGGTCTTAACATTCCACAGAATAAATCCATGTCATTTATTTAAGCATTACTGATGGGCATCTAGGAGTAACTATTTTTTAAACTTTGGAGTTTTTCTCTTTAATCTTCCATCTACTAGCTACACATAAGAAACCAAATTAATGTTATATACAATTAATTAGGACTTAAAAAAGAAATCTCTTATGCACCCAAACTTGGATCATTCACCAATAAACATCTCGTGGCAGTTTGAAAACTCTGCTTCTGGAACTGCCAACCTCTGAAGAGCAAAAGCTGAGGAGCTTTCAGAGTTCTAAGCATCAGTTGCTATTGAGTCACAAAAATAATAAGCCAGCTAGCAATTCCATCAGAAATCTCTCCCACAAAAGTCTTGTCCTCCTCCTAAGCATCGAGCCAGTCTGGTGAGTGTGTGAATTATAGACCAGGGAGCATCTTTCCTGAAATGAATTCTGCAAAACCCCAAAATAAGGGATTAATCTGTGAGGCCCAATGCTATATCTGTAAATACCCGTAAGGAGTCTTTATGAGGTTGGACGATTCTTAGCACCAGGCAGGGACCAAGGCAAGATCCCACCCTACGTGGTGTGGTCCCATGTCCTCTGGACCTCCTGTGTGCAGAGCAGGGTGCAGACTCCCAGTAGATACAACCCTGGGTAAGGCCGTGGGACAAAAGGCTCTCAGGTAGGGAGAAAGGACAATGCCGGTGAAGACACAGAACAAGTGCCCGGGCCTCCTACCTCGGGCTTCATCCTTCAGTCTCTGAACGGATTCCAGGAGATTCTCCTTCTCATCAAGTTCACTTTCCAGGAAGGCATTTCTTTCAATGGCTTGATTTAAGCGCTGCTCAAAGTCTTCCAGAGACATGATCGTGGCTCTGAGTAAGAAAAAAGCAAAATTATCCAAGAGAGCAAATGGCAGCATCCATCAGGTGCCCACAGACCCGGGAGATGTGAAGGGTCAGATATACCTGGGCATGAGTCCCAGCACTGGACTTCCTAGATGCCACAGACCTGGGTGAGTCCCCTAACCTTCTGAGACTTGGGCTCTTCACCTGCAGAATGGGACTCATCATAGCTCATGAGGTGCACAAGGTTGTCCTAAGGATTAAATAAGATAATATCCATGCAGCACTCAGCCATGAGCCAAGGCACTATCAGGACTGCAGGTGGCGACCAGCCATTTGAGAAGGGCAGCGTGCTCTGCCTTCTCTTGGAAGCTCACAATGACAACTAATATTAAGAATAGACTAGGCTGGGCACGGTGGCTCACGCCTGTAATCCTAGCACTCTGGGAGGCCGAGGCAGGTGGATCGCTCAAGGTCAGGAGTTCGAGACCAGCCTGAGCAAGAGCGAGACGCCGTCTCTACTAAATATAGAAAGAAATTATCTGGCCAACTAAAATATATATAGAAAAAATTAGCTGGGCATGGTGGCACATGCCTGTAGTCCCAGCTACTCGGGAGGCTGAGGCAGGAGGATCGCTTGAGCCCAGGAGTCTGAGGTTGCTGTGAGCTAGGCTGACGCCACGGCACTCACTCTAGCCAGGGCAACAAAGCGACACTCTGTCTCAAAAAAAAAGAATAGACTAATAGGCCACGTGCAGTGGCTCACACCCATAATCCCAGCACTTTGGGAAACCAAGGCAAAGGATCGCTTGAGGCCAGGAGTTTGAGACCAGCCTGGGCAACATAGTGCGATTCCATCTTTACAAACAAATTAAAAAATTAGCTGGGCGTAGTGGCACATGCCTGTAGTCCCAGCTACTCGGGAGGATGAGGCAGGAGGATTGCTTGAGCCCAGGAATTTGAGGCTGCAATGAGTTTGAGGCTGCAGTGAGCTATGATAGCATCACTGCATGCCAGCCTGGGCAACAGAGTAAGACCCTGTTAAAAAAAAAAAAATAGACAAATAGAATGCACACAACAATTGAGTAACATGCATTTAAACAGGTGGAAGAGACTATCTTTAACCTCTCAGTTACTTTAAAGTTTAAAAAGTTCAAAATGCCAAGCACTGGGCCCAGCTGCCCTGCTAATAACCACTTCTTCTTGTGAACAGTGTGAATACTGTGGTAGAGGCACTGAGAAGGGCTGTAATAAAGAAATCCGTTTAACTCCAGGCAAACTACCTTCTCTATGCCTCAATTTCCTCAGATACAAAGCAAGGGTAGTAACAATACCTCCACACAGGATTGCCTGGGGAAGGGATGGTGCCAGATAAAGTAACACAGGAAGCATGCAACAGAGGTTTCACATGTAAATGCTCAGCACACGTCAGCAAGTTTTACTATGGACCCCGAGTCTGTCCCCAGAAGACCTTTACCATCCTACTAACTATATCCTACAGTGGCCAGAGGCATGTGTTTAGAGAGGAACCCTGGAGTGTACACCCCGATCCTCCACCCTAAGACTAACTGGGTCTTTGGGCAACTTAACCTCTTTCATCCTCAGTTCCTTCAACTGCAAAATGAAGACTAACTCATTCATTTATTCAACATATGCCACTGTATCTAGATGGAGTCATGTTAGCACGTACCCTCAAACGGTCTTCAGAGGTAGTGAATAGGGTAACGATACCAAAAGTGCCTGATTAAAAACAAGGCGATAATATTTAGGAATAAAATAATATAATCCATTTTTTTTGTTTGAGACAGAGTCTCGCTCTGTTGCCCAGGCTAAGGTGCTGTGGTGTCATCGTAGCTCACAGCAACCTTAAACTCCTGGGGCTCAAGCAATCCTCCTGCTTCAACCTCTCAAACACCTGGGACTATAGGCATATGCCACCACACCCAGCTAATTTTTCTATTTTTTTCTAGACACGGAGGTCTCACTCTTGCTCAGGCTGGTCTTGAACTCCTGAGCTCAAGCAATCCTCCCGCCTCGCCCTCCCCAGAATGCTAGGATTACAGGCGTGAGCCACCACATCTGGCTAGAATTAGTTTAAATGACCCTAAGGCTTGACAAGTCAAACACCAACAAAAAAGATAAAATACTCAGGAATTCAGGCAACAGCAAATATGCAAGGCTGTACTGTAGGGTACAGAATGCTTGGGGAAATGCAGACATACTGTGTTTATGGAGATAAAGACCCAGTGTCACGAAGAAATCAGCTCTTCCTAAGTTAAACTGAGAGATTTAATACCATCTTAATAAAAATACAAATAGATTTTTATTTGGAGGAGGAGGCACAGGGAGATTGACTTGAAAGATCCTGTGACAATGAAACAAGAATGGCCAAGAGAAGTCTGAAAAAGAAGAGGTCAGGGAAGGACCTGTACCAGATACAATGGACACACTGTTACAGAGCCTCAACAATGAACAACAGCATGTTACAGGTTACAAGGACCAGGGGAATCAAAGGTTCAGAAATAGATGACAATTTAATTTATGATAAAGGCAGTATCACAAATCATTGGTCAAAAGACAGCAGGTTCAATTCTAGGTTTGGAGACCACTGGGTAGCTAACTGGAAAAAAAACTAATGTTGATTCATAGCTCATACTGCAACTCAACGTAAGTTCCAACTGAATCAGAAATTTAAACCAACTCAATATTTGATCAACATCTATTTGGCTTCCAGAATGCTAGAGAACTGAAGACCACCTTAAGCAGCATTTGGGAACCTGTGTGGATCATAATCGTGTGGTTGTACATAAGCAGCATAACAGCATCAATAACACTGGTGAGGGATTTTGTTCAGATGTATTGGTACTATCTGAATATCTGCTTTCAAATAAAGGTGAGCATCCTAGTTGCAACCAGACTGAAAATCACTTTATGTACTTTATATGTTGAAATTCTGTCAACTGATGTATAAAAGCATATTTAATATAATATAGACTAAAATGCTTTCGGATTCATAAAACGTTGTGAAAGACAAAAAAATTTAAAAAAAGGATTAAATGTTGCAATAATTGGTGACTGCGAAAGCCATTAATCTCATGTAGTTACTGAGAACTTGAAAATACTTAAATAGATTTTCAGTAAACATGAGTATTAAGGGATACATTTGTTAGATAACCAAGTAGTTATCTAACCAATAAGTGCTTTAAAAGTCTATAGAAAAACATAACATGGAAAAGTAAAATTAGATTAAATCAATTTAAACCTTCGTAAAATTTCAGGCACCTTAGCACTCATATATTAAATAACCTTTATAAAATAACCTAAATAACCTTTAAGAGATGTATTTAATTTTTAGTTACTTCTGATTAGGCCCCGCGTCTTTCAAGGTTATTCTTGCATAAAGTCTTCCTCCTCAGTCAAAACTGAGTCGTTTAGTTTTAGGGACATATAGTATGAGGACCATCAGAGCAACCAAACAGCTTGTGGTTCTGAGAAATGATTGTTCTTGCAGTAGACTGCCAAATTTTCTAAATATAACCATCAAAATGTTATCATAAAATTGTAATATTTAAAAAATTTTTTTAAATAAAACTTTGGTATTCTAGAACTTTATCCTAACCCATGTGATTTTGACAACACAACTGTTCAGCATTTGGCTAAAAAGTGAAACTAGTGTATCTTTAGGAGAGAGAGAGAGGAACAGGAAGTTAAAGAAAAGATAAAAATATTAATACTAGAAAAAAAACACAGGCTAAGTGCTTTATAAGTTTTGGAGTACAGAAGGCCCTTCTATGACTGACGAATAAATTTGACTACAAAGAAATCAAATAACTTCTGTACAGGAACACATACAACAGACAAAGATGAAAGACAAATAACAAACTCCAAATAGTTTCAATTCATACCACAAATACATAAATACCTCCTGGAAATGATGAGGGAAAACACCAAAATAAAACCAACCAACAACTCAATTTAAAAATAGGCAAAGATAAACAGAGTTCATAGAGAAGAAAACAAAACAGTTCTTACGCATATGAAAAGGAACTCAAAATCACTCAGAAATGCACCTATTTCTAGCCTTTTCAAATGGTAGAAATCCGAAGTTTGAAAACCACTGTGCTAGGAAAGCTATTTATAATAGAAAACAGGCACTTACACACTTAGCTGTTGGGAATGTAAACTGGTACAACCACATAGAGAACTGAGCAATACCTAGCAAAATCACATATACATACATCCTTCGACCCAGCAATTTTACTTCTGGAAATTTATTCTACAGATATACATCTGTGCAAGGTTACTCATTATGGTAGTGATTATCATTGCAAAAAGAATGGAAATGCATCCACAGGAGACTAGATAATACATTATTACGATACCATAAAATACCAACCATACAATAGAATATTCTGTATCTGAAAACAAAAAGAACAAGGAATGCTCTGTCCTAATAAAGAATGATTTCCAAGCTCTATTGTTATCTGAAAAAGCCAAATGTACAACAGTGTTACAGAATGCTTTTTTGTTGGGCAAAGAAAGGTGGTGGTGATGGTTAACAGGAATATCTTTTTATCTGCTTAAGCCTATAAGTTTTAAAAAACTCTACCCCTTTGCATATTATTTTTGAACCGTGTGAATGTACTGCTACCTCTTTGTGGCAGACTGTATCACTGGAATTCTTCACCCCTCCCTGCATCCACACCCTTGCCATGGCCTCAGTGTGGGTGGGAAAGTACTTTGACTCAGTGTGACTATGTCACTTGCTTTGATCAATGATATACAAATGGAATTGACGGTACGCCAGTGGCTTGCCAGAAATCAGAATGTGGCTTTACATACAGTAAAGCCTCAGTAATCAAGTCGTTATGGTATTGGTACAGCAGTTTACAAATGGTACACTGGACCAAAATAGAGAATCCAGAATTAGATCCCAGGATTTATGAGAGGCTAACATTATGACAACTGAATCCCAGTACAATGGGAAAAAAGAGCATCTAAAAAATAGTGCTGGATCCTTACCTAGAAGGGTACAAAAGGAAATTAAAAATAAAAAGAAATGGGAAAAAACAAAAAAAAAATTTAAAAAAATAAATATAAAATAGTGCTGGGCTGGCACAATGGGCTAGCCACTTAAAGGAAAAAAAAAATGGACCCGTATCTTTATACTGGATATAAAAATTAAGTCCAGGTGAATTAAGGCATATGTGTAAAAAAATTAAACAACAAAAAACAACTTGCAAAAAAAAAGAGAGAGAGAGAAAATATACATACAATCAAAAGACTAAGGAGATTCCTCTAGTGAAGTCTGGAAATTTAGAAGCTATAAAAGGAGACATAATTGATGAAATAAAAATGGAAAATGATACCACAAAGTCAAAAGACAAAAGATTATTCCGGAAAAAATATTTTCAATGCAGGAGAAAAGATCAGTGGCAAAAATACACAAAGAACTTTTAATACATTGATAAGAAAGGAGGTTCCACTTCTGGTAATGATGTACCTTGTACCAGACCAAACCTCCTACAGATTACAAATATAAATTGTGGGTAAAATGTGAAAAACAATGATCTGAAGGCCCTGGCAGAAACTGGAAGGGGGTCAACACTTGGAAGAGCACGACACAGGGTGGATTTTGCATCTTTACAAGCTTTTTGCCTAAGGCTCCAGTGACAGAAATCCAACACCACAGAGGAGTCCCAAATTCTGCTTATTAATATTTCCCACATTTCTGGCTTCCCCAGAACCATGTATGCACACAGCAAACTTGAAGCAGCCCAGTTAAGGCTAAAAGAACTAAACAGATTTCAGCTACTGCTCAGGGGAGACAGAGTCTGGAGTGTGAGTTCAGCCAAGTCTACTGCCTGAAAAAAACAGATCAAGATCCAACATAACAGAATTCATAGTCTCTGTAACACAGCATTCACAAGGTCCAGATTACAACCTAAAATTATCAGACTTGTGCAAGGAAAATGTGACCTAAACCCAAAAGAAATAACAACCACTGGAAACCAACCCTGAGATAACCCAGATGCTGGAAATATCAAAAAAGGTGGGAGGATCGCATGAGCCCAGGAGTTTGAGGTTGCAGTGAGCTATGATGACACCACCGCACTGCAGCCTGGGCAACACAGTGAGATCCCATCTCAAAAATCACCTGTTACATTTATGCTCAAGGATATAAAAGAAATCTCGGTATAGGAATAGAAATTATATATAAAAAAAGAACCAAATGTAAATTCTAGATCTGAAAATACAGTGTCTCTAAAATTAAATGTTTTTTGATCCCATTTAACAGCAGATTGGAGAAAAGAGAAGAGGGAATCTGTGAACTTGAAACTAGATCAGGCCGGGCGCGGTGGCTCACGCCTGTAATCCTAGCACTCTGGGAGGCCGAGGTGGGTGGATCGCTCGAGGTCAGGAGTTCAAGACCAGCCTGAGCAAGAGCGAGACCCCGTCTCTACTAAAAATAGAAAGACATTATATGGACAACTAAAAATCTATACAGAAAAAATTAGCCGGGCATAGTGGCGCATGCCTGTAGTCCCAGCTACTCGGGAGGCTGAGGCAGTAGGATCGCTTAAGCCCAGGAGTTTGAGGTTGCTGTGAGCTAAGCTGACGCCACGGCACTCACTCTAGCCTGGGCAACAAAGTGAGACTCTGTCTCAACAAAAAAAAAAAAAAGAAACTAGATCAACATAAATTATTCAATTTAAGGATCTACAAGAAAATATTTAGAAGAAAAACTAAAAAGAGCCTCAGGGACCTGTCCGGCAATATCAAAAGGATGTGTTTAGTTGGTGTCCCACAGGGACAGGAGGAAAAAATGGGGCAGAAGAAAATCTTTGATGAAATAATGACCCAAGTTAAATTTGGAAAAAGACAAAGTTACAGACTTAAAGAAGCACAGCAAACCACTATTGGGATAAATACAAATAAAGCCACGTCCGGGCACGTCATAATCAAACTACTGAGAACCAAAAATAGAGAATCTAAGAAGCAGAGAAAACAACAATATTACATACAGAGGAGTGACTATTCAAATGATTCTTAACTTCTGATTGGAAACCTGGAGACCACAAGGCAGTGCCACATCTTTAAAATGCTGAAAGGAAAAACCCCTATCAACCCAGAATGCTACCTCCAATAAAAATACCCTTCTTCAAGGACGAAGGCCAAAATAAAGACATCTCCAGATAAAAAGAGAATTCATCGCCGGCGTACCCACACCACAGGAAACCCCAAGGGCGGTGTTTCCAGTGGAAGGGACTCGATATCAGATGGAAACTGAGGTTTTCAGGAAAGGATGAAGAGCACCCAATGTACCAGTAAATATAAAAGGCTCTATTTCTACCCTCTTAATTTTTTAAAAATACAGATGAGTTTTTAAAGCAAAAATTGTAACAACGTATTGCGGAATCCACGGCATTTGGAGGTGTAATACATATGACAGCTATAGCATAAAGTGTGAGGATGGTAAATGAAACTCTAAGGTGGCACTGTTGTCACTTTTGCAGGAAGTGATATACTATTAACTACGTAGCCTGGAATGTTAAAGATGTACATGGTACACCTCAAGGCTGCAGTCCCCAAACCCTAGGCCATGGCCCAGTACCAGTCTGTGGCCTGTTAGGAACTGGTCCCCGCAGATCATCGCCTGAGCTCCGCCTCCCCACCCCACCCCGCCAAGTCCAAAGAAAAATTCTCTTCCATGAAACTGGTCCCAGGTGCCAGAAAGGTTGAGGATTGCTGCCCTAAGGCAACTACAAAAAAAAAAAATAATGTAAGTAACTTGGGGGCAACGAAAATGTTCTGCATCTCAACAGGAGTGTGGGTTATATGCATGTACACATTTGTCAAAACTGATAGAATAGTACTCCTAAAATCTGTGCATTTCACTATATATAATTCATATAAAATTTTTTAAAACACAGGTATTTTTGTCAAGAAAAAAATACCCGGCTCAGAGTGATTATTCCACAAATGTTAGTTATTGTTATTATTCTGCTAACCACCACATCAGTTTATGAAACACTGCTCCTTGAATATGCTTCTTTCCTTTCTACCTCAGGGCCTTAGCACATGCTCCTCCTCCTATCTGGAATGCTCTTCTCTCTCTCTAGTCCCCTAGATAATGGCTATTCATCTCTCCGGTCTTAGCCTAACTGGCATTTCCTCTGGGAAGCCTTGCCTGACATTCTCCCACCAACAGCCAAATAAATATATCCCATTACATGCTCCCATAGCACCTGGAACTTCCAGGACTTACTGCTGTAATTAAGTTGCACTTGTGTGCCTATTGTCCATTTCCCCCATGAGACTAAGATCCACCAGGGCACTGGCTTTGTTTTGCTCACTGCTGAGAGTTCTCTCTGCTCCTTATGGCACCTGGTACCTAGTTGCTGGGGACAAAAAGCAGAGACTAAAGGCCCCCGAGCCTGTTTTCTCCTCCCCAACGCACCGCTTGGCTCTTTCCAAGTCATCATTGGCTTGCTCCAGCTCTCTGATGTATTTCTGCAGCTGATCTTTAATTGCCTTTGTCTGTGCAAGGTCATCCTCCAAGGCCGAGATCTGCCGGTAGCCTTCAGAATGCTGCATTTCAAACTTCTCCTGAAGGACAAAACGGACACTCAGTGAATGATTCAAGACTTCTGATAAGCTATGTTTGTTTCTCTTCCTTGTCATCCCCTTAAAAACAATGAAGTTTGATCCTGGAACATGTGCACTCCTGCTGCAGTGGACATTCGTCATTTTGTGACCACTGAGCATCCATTCCGCCCCAGAGAGTGAAAGAAAGAAAAACAAAAGAAAGAAAGAGAACAGGAAGTAAGAACAGAAAGACAGAGGGAGGGAGGGAGAGAGAGAGAGCGCGATCCTGTTACTAGTTAACAAAAGAAGCTTAGCATGATCTAGCTAGTGCTTTCCAAAGGCAAGGAACGGTCCAGATGACATCTCAATGATTCCCTGTTGCCCGGCTGGAGCACTAACAATTATCACTCACTTATTCTGTGCCAGCCTCCGGGCTAAATACACTACATATGTTGCCTCCTTTAATCCCACTTCAGAGATGTGGGATCTGAGGCTCAGTTACTTAACTAGCGGCAAGTGACTAAGCCAAGATCAAACCCAGGCCAGCTGAGCTGGTGCTCTTAGACAACTGTGCTAAATGGCCCTAAACTATTTCAATCCAGGTTGCCTCGGTATTGAACATTCTCGATTCTGCTCCTGCTCCTCTTTCACATTACTTTGCTTCATCAAACACCCAACTTAGATGCTACAAACATGAAAGAAAACACTCACTTTCCACAAGAAAGAACCAAGGTCTAATTTGAAAAAAAAAAAAAAGGGAGCAAGCTCCTCTTCTTGACTCAGCCACGTAAACAAAGCCGTTGCTAGAAACAGTCCGGATGCGCTGGGGAGAGCAATGTGATGGCGCCTAGGGCAGAGAGGCGTGGCGAGAGCCACTGTGAAACATGAACATCTGGAGAACAAGTAGGTTATTTACAGGGTGATGACAGGGAGGGCATTCCACATCCTCCCGTTTTCTGGCCGTGAGCAGAAAGTGTCTACACTCAGGCAAACACAGGCTGACCAGGCCCCGTTCCCAGGCATGACTCTGATCACCTCACACCCTTTATTTGGGGACATTTCCAAGTAAAACAGGATCCTAGGCCATTAACCTAAATTCAAATGCAGATTCCAAGAGGATGCAGTGAATGGCCCCGCCACCTGCACATAGATTCTCATGACCTCCTTTGAACTTGTGGACATGAACACCTGTGGCTGCAATGTTGTGCTTCCATCTGGGGCTAATTCCAATAAGCTGTCAGCTGATAGGGGCATCAATAGATGCTCTGTTTGATCCCTTACAGACTTTTTTATTCAACTTGTGATGAATAAGCCAGTTGTTAAGAAATTCGTCTCAGCTGAATACATTTCTCTTAGGTGATTGACACATGTCTGCTGGTGGCAGGCGGTATTGTTACTCCAAGGTACCCGTATTTGTCCCCAACTCTGTGCTCTGAGTCCCATGCATGTGTCATGTGGTTATAATGAAGAGGTCTTCTGCAGGTTCAAGGGCTTGGTCTTGAACAGTTAATTACTTAGTAACTGCTTGATATTTATTCAGCGTCCATGGAGACCTCTTACCCTCTCCAAATTGCAGTCCATACCACCAATTTTCCTCCTACACTGATTTTCATCCAAGTCCCCCTTCAATTTAAGAACTACACTGATTCCTTGTTGCCTTTGGCAGGGGTCAGGCTCTAAATAAATGAGTGAAGGTGGTCACGCATAGGAATAAGCAGCAACTGACACCCAGCCCTCAGCGTCAGGGACATGGGGACATGGGGACTGGGGCACACTTGAGAATGAATGTTCCTTCTAGGCAACCAACAACTCAGGTTTTTGGTGGTGTGAAGGAATGCAGGCCTGGGGTGGCCAAGTCTTCCGATTCTCAAGGGAAGTCAGAAATCCGTATGTGGCCGTGGTTGGCAGCTCACTCCTGTAATCCCAGCGTTTTGGGAGGCCAAGGCAGGAGGATCACTCGTGGCCTGGAGTTTTGAGATCAGCCTGGGCAACATATGGAGACACCATCTCTACAAAAATTTTAAAAATTAGCTGGGCATGATGGAGTGTGTATATAGCCTCAGCTACTCAGGAGGCTGAAGCAGGAGGTGCTTAAGCTCAGGAGTTCGAGGCTGTAGTGAGCTACGATTGTAGCACTACACTCTAGCCTGGGTGAGAGTGAGACCCTATCTTAAAAAAAAAAAAAAATCCCAATTTTTACAAGAAGCCTTACAATTTCGATGGATGGAAATATACATCCCAAAAGGCAAGATTGGGATGTACATCTTATTGGCAGAGCCTAGGTGGTGGGTATACAGGTGCTCACTGGACAATTCTTTGTACCTTGCTGTGTACTTGAAAATTTTCATGGGAAAATGTTGAATAAAAACCACTAAAACCTAAGCAAACAATATCTATGAGCCAGACTGCTCTGCGGATGGCCAGCTCGGGCACTCTGGTCTGTAACATCAGCTTGAACTTCACTGCTCAGCTTCCAGCATTTGGGACCTTTCCTCTCCCCCTTCCGGAACCCCCATCCATTCCTTGGTCCCACTTTTTGCCATGCACTAGCAATGCCAGGCTTCCCAAGGTCCACCCGACTCACTCTTGCCCATCCCTGTGACAGGCCCAGATTAGCTCTTCATCAACCCTATCCCCTGCTCACCAAGTTGCTGACTACACTCCCACCAAACACACACAGACACCAGCTCAAATCCCCCTCCACTCTCCCAGGAAGCCTTCCCCAACCTGTGCAGCTCTTTCCCTCTTGGAAAGCTCTCCCTGTCACAACTATGATTATGCTTTAGGTCCCTAACTGCTTCATGGCAGTAGGTTTATCTTCCCAAAGAAGCTTCCAGAGGGCAACGAGTACTTCTCCTTTTATCATCCTGGGCACATATTGTATGGCTTTGGCCGTTTCCCTCAGTGACTCATCAAAATTTACATGGGAGATTAAAAAAAAAAAAAAGACACAGACATGCCAGGGCCCCACCCAGACTCATTAAGAAATGAAATCTCAGAGCAAGGGTACAGGGGTGGGGATGGGGGAGAGAGGGCCCAGGCCTGTCGGGTGTTTGTGATGCTGGCCGGGGGATCCTGCCTGGCAGCAGGGCTGAGCGCCAGTCTCTGGACACAGATCCTCTGATCATCTGCTGAGCCCTGGAGACTGTACAAAGAACACTGTCTTTACCCTGCTGAGCAGTGGTTCTCCAGATACCCGTCCATGTCTGCAGGTAGTTTTGGTTGTCACAGCCTTGGAGGGGAGGGGATGCTGTGGCACCCAGTGGGTGGAGGCCGGGGATGCTGCTAAACGTCCCACAATGCAGAGAATGATCAGCCCCTCACTACAGAGAATGATCCAGACCCAAATGTCAACACTGCCCAGGTTGAGAAGCCTGCTGTGGACCAGCACTGTGCAACAGAACTTTCCATAATGATACAACAGAAATGTTCTATAGCCTTTCTGTCCATTAATGACAACCCACTAGCACATGTCGCTCTCAGGCACTGGAGATGTGGCTAGTGTGATTGAGGAGTTAAATTTCAACCTTCACACGTAGCCAGGGGCTAGGACACTGGACAGCATAACTCTGGACCTTATAATGATCAGCAATTCTAGCAACACTCCATACTCTAGAAATGTCTCCCTGCCACGTGCCCTGTGAAATTGGTGTAGACAACCAAGAAAGAACGTGGCAACACACGTGTGACCTGCTTCTCGCTGAGCTCCACCCGTCAGGGCCACAAAGAGTTCAACAACCATATCTGCCCCCGAGGCCTGTGGGTGGGAGTGGGCCTGGGGCCTCAGCCTCTGGCCGCAGGCCTTCTCCTTCCAGGCACACACGCCACGTCCACGTCGGAAGCCTGTCTATACCTACGTGCATTTCCTCTCGGCCCTTACCTTGATGGTTTCTAGCTCCACACGCAGGCGGTTATTTTCCGACAGGAGGTCTCTGTTCCTGGTTTCAATTTGTTGCAGCTGCGTCTCCAATTCAGCTTCATATTCTCGGCTTCCCTCCTGGAATTCTCGGAGTTCCTCTTGTGTGTTCTCCGCCCTAGAGCAGAATTCCCAAACGTTAAAATAATAACGTATTGAGCACTTAACATGAGCTGGGCATTGTGCCATCAGACGTGGAACATGTCTTTATTCAACTGCCTTTGAGGCAGAAACTATCATTATTCCCATTTTACAGATGAGAAGATGCAGTTTAGACAAGATGAGTGACATGTCTAAAGGTCACACAAAGTCAGAAACAAGAACTTGGACCTGAACCTGGGTGTGCCTGACTCCAAAGCCAATTCCTTCACTAATTCATTATTCATTCATTCAACATACACTTTTGGAGCCCAACATGTAGTAAATACTGTGGATTTTGTATCCTCTGTGGATTTATTTATATTTCCAGAAAATGGAAATACCATAAATTGTTCACTTACCGCACCACCATAATCTGTCCCTGCCCTAGTCTAAACACCCTTCTCTGGCTTCTCAAGCCTTAAAATTCAAGGGAATTTTTTTTTTTTTTAATACCAAGTCTAAATTATCTTTAAGTCAAACTAAGCATAAAGAAACTAGGGGGAATGGAATAAGAAAATAAAAAGATACAACGCTGAACCAAACACACAGGCTCCCAGATACGAGCACTGAAACACTGGTTTCAAATTTTAAAATCTGCAACAATATGTTTTGCTAAGCACCGGAAAAGTTCCTTCCCCATACACAAAGAACGATCACATACAGCACCCAGGAACTGACACACTTATATTCTCAGGTTCTCCTTTCCAGAAAATAAAATGGAAAGTAGCACAGAAGAATGGCTAGGACCACAGGTTTGAATTCAAATTCCAGCTCTGCTACCGACTGTGTGACCTTCGGCAGGTTCCTTGGCTTCACCATGGCTCAGTTTCCTCATCCATAAAAATCTGTAAAATGGGGTGATAACCGTTTCTTCGTGGGGCAGTTCTGAAATCGTGTAAGTTAAGTCCCTCACAGTGCCTGGCACATAACAAGCCTGCAATAAGGTAACTGCTGCTATTCTTACTGCAAGAAAAAGCAGGGTGGACTTCTGAGGACTGACCTCTGCTTGTACGTCATCGCCAGGTCTTTCCAATAGTTAGCTTCTTCCTCCTCGGAGCCGAAAGTCTTTCCTGAGTCTTCCATCGTGAAAGCAGGGACGAGATCACTCTTCTTGTGGCATGGTGTCTAGGAGAGAAGGTTTTAAGATGATTACCCACGTCTGGTTGAATCGCTGATCTTTAAAGGAAAAAAAAAAAATCCTTGAACTTTATGCTGGATTAAATGATAAAATACTGCCAAAAGATGGAAACTAAACCCCAACAAAAGACAGCCCACCCACCTGTTATATTCCATGGGTTAGTATCAAGGCTTACGCACATCGCTCCACAAATACTGAGCACGTACTGTAGGACGCAGGGATCCAAATAAGATGTCTCCAAGACCCCAGCTTTCCTTCAGGGGGCCTCACAGTCTGGTGGGGAGGGGAATGTAAATTACATGTAAATTATTATAAGACTATGTGGTGAGTACAGCCAAGGAAATGTGCACAGGATACTGACACGCAATAAACTGCATATATTTGAATATACACTTCGGTATGTTTTGACATATGTGTGCACCTGTGAAACCATCAGCACAGTCAAGATAATCAACATTTCTACCAGTGCCCAGGATATTCAGGGAGTCCCAGACTCAACCTAAGAGTTAAGGAAGGCTTCCTGGGAGAGATGACGTGTGAGCAGCATGTGAAAGAACATGGAAGGACATGCAGGCATTGGCAGGAGGATAGAGGAGGAAGAGGATGCTGCACACAGGGGAAAGAGGAGACACAGCCAGGCTCGTAGGGGAGCTGGAGAAAGCCTGGTGGGCCTGTGCTGAAAGCTGAGGAGGGAGGAGGGAGGAGGAGGGAGGAGGGAGGAGGAGGGAGGGGAAGGGAAGGGAAGGGACAGGCTAAAACAGAGGGGCTAAACCACAGAGGGCTTTTATAACTTATTAAGAAACTATGGCGATGGGGGAGCCACTAGAGGATTTTGTTGTTTTGGGTTGTTGTTGTTGTTGTTGAGACAGGGTCTTGCTCTGTTGCCCAGACTGGAATGCAATGGCATTACCATAGCTCATTGCAACCTCGAACTCCTGAGCTCCAGCAATCCTTCTGCCTCAGGCTCCGCAGTAGCTGGGACTACAGGCATGTGCCACCATACCTAGCTGATTTTTCTATTTTTGGTAGAGACGGCGGCGGGGGGGGGGGGGGGGGGGGGGGTGTCTCGCTCTTGCTCAGGCTGGTCTCCAACTCCTGAGCTCAAGCAATCCTCCCACCTTGGCCTCCCAAAGTGCTAGCATTACAGGTATGAGCCACCACACCTGGCCCCACTAGAGAATTTTTGAGGCGAATAACACAATGGGCTCTTTATCCTGGTGGCCACAGACAGGCTGGGGAGGGACGAGGCCTCAGATGGGGAGCTGCTGCAGCAATCCAGTAAAGAAAGGGAGGTAGCCTGAGTCAGAAAGTGGGAAAGAAGATGGAGATGCAAGAAATGGACTCCAAAAGTATTTAGAAGATTCCCAGGATTTGGTGATTTATCATATCAAATAAATGTAACGGGGCGGGGGGGGGGAGGGCAGAGGAAGTGAGGTGAGGACATCTGCCGCTCTAGCTTAGGCCACAAGGTACCACCACCACCCCCCCACCCCCCCGTCCCCAGAGATAAAAAATACCAGAAGGAAAACTCTTGGGTGGGAGGGATGGGGGGAGATAACAAACCCAGTCTTGGACATGTGCAGTCTGACACATCTGTGAAACATCTAGATGCAACACTGGAGCTGAAACTCAGGGGTAAGTCTGGGCCAATGATATGAATTAAGGTCGTGCGTGTATAGTTGTTTCTTCCCTTTTTCTTGCGATGGAACCATTAGAAAATCCTGCGGGGACAGTGCATGGAACTCTGGGGATGCCAATGTTGGAAAGGTAGCCAGAGAAAGCAGTAATTGAAGGAGGCAGAGGAGAAACAAAGTGGGACAGACAAGAACCAAGAGCAGCGAGCTGAACTGGGAGTAGATGGTTTCAAGAGGAAAAAAAGGAACATTCCACAGTCACAAGGATGCAACAGAGAAGCTGGCAAGATAAGGACTGGAAACTATCCACCAGACTGAGCGAAATGTCGGTCACGAACAGATTCGACCCAGTGGAGGAGTAACCGGGAGGTAAGGTTGGAGACAGAATTTTGGAGAACTGTGTATGAGAATAGGACACAAACTGGCCAGTAGCTAGAGGGCGTGGGTGGGAAGGGTCTTGGCTCTCAGCACTTTCAGCAGTGGAGAGCAGAGGTTAGGGAAGCAAATTTCTATTAACAGTTGGGCTAATAGTTTGCAGACTCCCTGCTGATAATGCCTGTCTGAGGTAATGGTTTCATCTGTGTTTATTTGAGGCTCTGAACTTATCAAAGGGTCATTAGGAAACCTAATAAGATGTCTCTAAGGTTCCTTCCTTCCCTCAAGGGAGCTCACGGGCTGGTGTATGTCCTTGGGGACAAAAGAATGAACAAAACCCATTGCTTTGCACCAGCTATATATGTGGTTAAAAAATCATTGGGCTGAATATGGTAGTGTCAACAGAGACACCATCACCAACTTCTGGATTCCTGGTAGGAAATACACAATTATACCTATATTCAAGCACAGAACCTAGCGATTACTCTACATCTGTTAGTACCCATATCTGCATTTTCTCTCCCTCCTAATTTTTCTCCCTTCCCTAATTCAGAGAGAACATGCCACTTCCCCCACCCACCCCTCTGGGGAACAGTTTCTCTGAAAGCTTGATCCAGGCAGAGCAGCTGAATGTAGTAGACAGCTGTTGACTTGCAGGGTTTTTTTTTCCACCTCTACATTCATTCTTCCATCTTTCTGTGACAGCACCCCCATATCCCCTTGGGGGAACACTCTGCTCATCTCATGTGGGTCATACGGATTTGACATTCTCTTTTGCATCTGCCTAACCATGGCTCTAGCATCAGTGACTGACTCAGCGATGGGCCTTAACCCTCGATGAGCCAATGACAGGGATAAGCCTAAGCCATGCTGAGCCAACAAGTGTCCAGGTGTAGGCCTTTTGCACAGCTACCAGAAAAAGAAACTTTCTTTCCACTAGGGTTGGTTAAGGTGGTAAGAGGTAAGCTTAGAACTGCCAGGGGTCATCTTGCTATCATGAGGGGAGAGTCTGCCCAAGAATGAAGCCGACACAGAAGAAGGCAGGGCCAAGAGATGGTGTGCCCTGGTCCTTACAACATCGTTTGAACACCTGGAACCAGTCATACCCGATTTATGTTATAAGAAAGAATCAATTCCCTGTCTTGGTTATACCAGTTAGGGTTGGATTTCTGCCACGAGTCCTAATTAATGTATGGAATGGTCTTATTTGCTGAAAGGGAAAGGGTAGAGTGTGAATGACAGTAATTAACAAGGCAAGGAGTACGGCTAAACCTAGGTCTGGTACTCCATGCTCAAGCCATAAGCTCTGATGAGTTCAGATCACATCTAATATGCAGTCAACAAACCAATTCTATAGCATCAGGGACCCAGACCCCATGCACATATCAGTGAGCACTGTGTGGCCATTAAGACATTGGTGATCTTACTGAGGACGATTACAATTGCATGGCCTGGAAGGAAATCAAGTACAATAGAGTAAGGAATTGAGGAATTAGGAACAGCAAATGTGGACTGACTTTTCTTGCAGTTTGGAAAAAGATCATGTACAAGAGCCAATGTGATCAGTTCCCTACCTAGGTCTCTAAACCTTTCCTACCCTCCCCACCACCTCTCACTCACTCATGCCCCAGCCACACTGCTTTCTTTCTCTTTCTGGAACACACCAAACCTGCCTCTGCCCCAGGGCCTTTGCCCTTGTTCTCATGGTCTGGAATATGTTTTTTCCTTAGATCTCTGCCCAGGAGGTATCCTTCTTCTTGCCATTCAGATCTCAGCTGAGATGTTCTCCCCAAAGGGACATAATTTGAATACACCACTTAGTACCCTTTCTAGCTTTCATTATCGTATTAACCCCCACTTTGTTCTATCTTCCCCACTAGAATGTCAGTATCTCAGTATGGGGATTTTCTCTGGTCTTGCTTTTTTACCCCCACTGCCTAGAACAGTGCTTGGCATATAAGAAGAATTCAGTGAATGAAGACAGAGAAAGAGATTGATCACTAGCTGGAATGGGATGTGAGGTCAAGGAAAGGCAAGAAGCAAGGGCCTGTGGGAAGAAAAGGATCCTCTAAAGGCTAGTTTACCCATCTGTAAATCCCTAAGCAGCTCATCAGAGGCTAGGCCAGGTGGCTCACACCTGCAATCCCAGCACTTTGGGCAGTGAAGGCAGGAAGATCACATGAGGCCAGAAGGTCAAAACCAGCATGAGCAACACAGCGAGACTCTGATTCAGCAAAAAAGAGAAAAAATTAGCCGGACATGGTGATGTGTGCCTGTAATCCCAACTGCTCGGAAGGCTAAGGCAGGAGGATTGCTTGAGCCCAGGAATTCAAGAATGCAATGAACTATGATTAACAAGAAAAAAAGCTGCTTTTCTTTCTTCTTTTTTTTATCAGAAAGAACTGATGGGCAAACCTAACTCTCCCCATCACCTGAGTGATGTTAATGGGAAGCGTTTGGAGGAAAGGATGCCACGTTAGAAACTACCCCCAACCCCAGGTTTATGGGCTAAGAGTATCTGATATAGTTATCAGATTTAATAACCCTCATCCTGCACACTTTTGACAGGTAAGTTTTAGAAAAGAGTTTTTAAAAATTATCTCGGCCAGTGAGGCTTAAAAGTTAATTCTCAGGAAAGAAGTGAATCTGGGATATTTTTAGGTGCATCCATTGTGGTGGAGGATCTAATTACAGGTAGCCTGATGGGAATGATCTGGTTTGGGACCTCAGGAGACTGAAGAGAAACTAGGCAGAGACCTGCACTTATGTCACAGCCTGCACCACCTTTTACTCCAACTAAAGGACAAAAAACCCAAGAATTGCATTTCAACCAAAAACCCTTACATTTTAAAAGCAATCCTTAGGGAAGAGGGAAAAACATGCTAGAGGCAAAGAAGGAAGAAGTAACAGCTGCACTTCACTTTGTTATGAAACAGCAATCTTAGACATATAAGATTTTTCCTTTGCCATTTGAAAATGCCTCTGAAAGTTCTTTCACACTACTCTCTGCAGCAGAGAGGAGGCAAGATGACTTACAAAGTTTCCCTTATTCCAGCATTATGTACTGAATTTTACTATCACCTGCTATTTGCTGTGTGCTAGGCACTTAATAAACCTTTTCAAACATTACCCTGTTTAAGCCGTTCAACTGTAAGAGGCGGCTAGGCAAGGCAATCATTCTGTTTCTTAGAAGCTGAAGCAGAAACACCACATGCCCTGGCCATCTCTAAATATGCGAGTGTGTGGCAGAGGAGAACAAAACCTAAGTGCAGGCAAGGGGTCTATGAATTCAAGTTCAAGGTTTCCCAGGAGTTGCAAACAGACTTCCTGGAGGTCAGACTCACCGGTTTCATTTGGCCCACACAGTCTTTCAAAAGGCACTGTAATTGGCAGGTGTTTCAGTACACAGTCTTGTAGCTGCTCTTAAAAGTGGATACTGCATGCACTTATTTCACCTGTGTGCCACTAACTTGTGTTCTCAATACACCATCATGGCCTAGCAGTTCTGTGGGCAAATCTGATGGGAGCCTCAAATACATATGCTACAGCATGCAAGGAAGAACTGGAATCCAGCTGTACAAAAAGTATCTATTTTGCACAACCTAGATGTACGCATGCCTCCTAGAAAAATGTTTCCCCATGTTTTTCTTTTTTGGATGTTTTACATGATTCAACCTAACAGGAAAGTCTGAAAATACACTTTAGACATACACCTCTGATTTCAAAACAATAGGGGGAAAAAAAAACCCACAAAGTAATCTCTTTCAGCTTCCTTCTAAGTGAAGAAAGCCAACACAGCTAGTCTGGAGCAATACACAGGTATAAACCACCGGGAATCAACACTCTCCACCCCAACTCCATATCCTTCCCAATCAAAACAAATGGAAGACCTGGAAGGAAAGGGAAGGAAGAAAAAGAAGTTGCCAAATGTCAGCACATGCTCCAACAGCTAGGACGCAGCCTTTGCATTTTGCAGAAGTGACATCATTGGGGCAGAACAGTCAAGAGTCAGCAAGCCTGGCTTCTGTCTTTGTGCTTTCAAAGTCTATAATGATCTACCTAGAAAAACACTTAGGCATGCCAAGACTTATGCTCAAGGATGTACATCATCATTCACTAATGTGGAAAACTGGAGAAACCTAAATGTCAACAGAGGACTGATTGGAAAACTATGCAGTTGTTAAGAAGAATCATATGTCTATGGAATGTTAAGGAAGGGTGCCATTATTGTTTATTTCCCTCTCTCCGCATATAGGAAAATCTAGAAGGATGTACCAGAATGGGGGTAAAGCAAACACCGAGAAGCGTATTTGTGCCTGACTTCTTTACAGTACACTTTTTTATTTTTTTACGGTAAGCACAGGTTTTGAAATTTTAAAAACTTTAAACTTGGACAAAAAAGTAAAACCGCTATTGTTCCAGGATAACTTTATTCTACTAAACCAAGATGCCAGGAAAAGAATTTTTCCTACCATAGTTTCCCCATCTCTCCTCCATCCTTTTTCAAACATTTCTTGAACACCTACTAAGTGCTAGGCACTGCTGGGAGCAGCAGACCAAAAATGCACCTACACCCATCGTACGGGCTGCAGCATAAACTTTCTGCACACAGGCAGGCTCACAATTAGGAAATTATCTTGTGCGGAAAAGGAGTGCTATCTCTCTGGGCTCACACAGTCCAAGGCAAAAGCACACACTTCGGAAACAAAAACAACATCCTAACCTAACCGAATAAGCCAAGTTAAGAAACTATTATCCAAAATGAGATAAAATACATGAATCAGAGGCCCGTGAAACTTCAGGGGCATAGATCACCTTCATCTAATCCTACAGAAAAGACACAATAAGAGCAAAAGACTTAAGTTTCAAAACTGGTCCAATACCAATGTAGTGATGGAGGCAGCGGTGGTCAGGTAACAACAGGCACTAGGAGTAGCTGGGATCCAATTACTCTTCAAAGCACCCTGCCAGTGTCCTAAAATGCCATCCTATCCTAGAATACACTGAAAACAAAACTACCGTAAAAATGACAAACCTCAGCCCAGCACGCGCAGAAAAGCCTTTTCTTTAGAAAGGAAGTTAAAAGGGGCCTCAGGCTAAAAGTAGAAAGAAAGAGGCACAACCTGGTACCGACGCCGGACAAAGAAATCAGGGAAGCTCAGGCCCCCCAGGAGGCAGAGAACTTGAGATGACACGGAGAAGATAAAGTGGCTTCCCAAAAAGCGGGGTCAAGGTGATGGCGGGGGTTTGCCAGGACCCCAGAGAGGCAGGTGAGAGCCCAGCCAACATTCAAGCCGTAGAATAAGCGTTTTCATCTTTTATCCAGTCCTTCCCCCAAAGTGCTGTGAGGAGAAATCTGACCCGTCCTGCAGCAGAGATGTGAGGAAAGCAGCGAGGAGACAGCTCCCAACACGTTCCCGGAGGGAGGGAGAGGTTTCTGGAAAGCGGCCCGCGGGGTGGGGAAGTGGGCGTGCAGGGGGGGAAGAGCTGGAGGCGAAGGAATGAGGGCGACAAGGGACGTGGACGCAGGGGAGGGGGTGCCGGGATGGAGGAGCAGAAAAGAGAGCCAGGGAAGAAACGAGGGGCTTTGGAGGAGGGAGGGAATGCGGAGGAGGAAGAGGACGCAGCCCGGCCGCGGGGTTTGAGGACGAGGCGGCAGAAAGCCCGAGGACGTCCAGCAGGGCGGAGGGGCGGCGGGCTGGGAGAGGCGAGCGCAGGAAGAGGAACAAAGTTGGCACCGGCGGGAAGCGGGCGCGAGGGACGCAAGGGTGGCGAGGCGCAAAGTTAGAAAGGAGGCTCCAGGGAAGCGGGGTTTTCGAGCCCAGCGACACGGGACCGGCGGGGGACCGGGAGTCCCGGCGGCCGGGCAGCGACGCGCAAGCCAAGGGCGCTGCAGGGCGGCGGCCCAGGGTCCGGTGAGCGGGGGCGGGCGCCGGGGCGAGGCAGAGGAGTCTCCCGGCGGTGGCGACGGTCCCCGGGCAGCCCTCAGCCGCGGCCCGGCGTAGCCCCACACTTACCCGGCTCCGGCGGCGAGGACTAGGCTGAGGCGCGGCCGCGGCCCTCCGGCCCCCGCCCGCGCCCCAGCTGGCGGCCGGCAACGCCCATTGGCTGCCGCGCCACGGGACCGCGTCCGCCTCGGCCAATCAGCGCCGAGCAGCGTCGTTTGGAAACTTTTTTCCCAGGCCGGGCGCGGCGTGGCCACGCGGCGGTGGCTCCGGGCTGGGGCTGGGCTGGGAGGTTCCCGCTGCTGGGCCGGGGCCGGCGGGCCGGCCTTGGAGATGCGCAGGCCGCTCCCTGGACACCCTGGAAACGGGCTTGGGCTAAGCGGGCCACAGACTTCAGGAAAATAAAAAGTAAAATAACTTCAGATGTTAAGTGCTATGACTAAAGCAAGTTCGCGTGGTAGAAAGGAGCTGGGGAAGGGTCACTTCTGACAGAATGGCCAGAGAAAGCCACTCTTAAGGAGGTGACCATGAAGCTGAGCCCCAGATGATAACCACAGGAAAGCACGTTTATTGTGCCCATTTTAAAGATGAGAAAACAAAGGTTCAGGAAGTTAAATGAGTTGCACAAGGTCTTAAAATTAAGCACTAAGCTACAGGTGAAGAGATCTTAGCTACTCTGAAGTCTTCCACACCGCTCATAGCCTCCCTGTTATGGTTAGCCTCGCCTTTCTCTAATTTTACTTTGTTTTTACTCCTTGCTAATTTCTTTAAAAAGCTCAAATACACAACCCCACCACCTACATCAACAAGGTTAAGGAAAGTACCAAAATGTCTTTCAGGAAACTTCCATTCTAGTCCCAAACACTAATAAATCATTTGCATCCTGCTTTACTCGGCCAGATGCTTTCACCCTCAGAATTTTATTTGACCCTCACCACTCTGTGAGGGTTCTAGGCAGGATGCAGTCACCTCAGCTTACAGATAAACTAAAGCACAAACTGATGAAGTATTGGTCCTGCCTAAATGGCATTGATCAAGTCATTTAAACTAGTTGGCTCTCAGTTTCCCAAATTTTCAGCAGGGAAAAGCAGGGGAGGCATTGAAATAATAATCACTAAAGTCTTATTCAAGAACAAAATTTAGGGAAATAGGTTTGTCATTGGGTAAAACCTTTAAAATGTAAAGAAATTTTGGTGAACTTTAAAACGTTTTCCTCGCTCTCTTTTTTTATTTGATTTGTTTTCTTTATCTTTGGGATATGACTGAGCAGAGAGCTCAATTTCTCTTCATTAGGTCCTTCCATCATAATTTATTAATTCAAAACACTAAACGTAACATAGGCAGAAGAGAAGTTTCTGGGGAGAAACTCCTTTAGTAGCAGCTTGCTTAGTTGAGCTGAATCAAATGAAAGGCAGCTACTTAAATAGCTCAAATATAAATCTTTGTTCTGGTTTCATAAATGTGAAGATTACAATTTGGATAAAGAAAAAACTGAAAGTTCCTTACGCTCTCTGATAAAAGAGTTTTCCCAGCAAAGAAATAGGAATACAATTAACAGAGGCTATAGCAGTTAAGAAAATATATCTTCTTAAGAGAAAATTGAAGCACTCTTTCACAAATATCAAATTGTACTTTGATTCATAATTGTCTCCTTCTAAGGGCTGGTGTACTTTGCTTAGGCTAGTATAGTATAGAAAGCAATAAAATTGTATTTCTTTTAAAAATATTTGTAATTTAGACTTTTATTAGACTTCCACTTAGTATGACTGGTTCTTTTTTAATCATTGCGTTTACCTGTTGAGACTAGGCACAGCTCTGCACTTGAAAGAATGCCAAGCAAAGTCAGACAAAATGTGTCTGCTCTTTTGTGTTTTGTGACTAAAAACTTTTTTAAAAAAGCAATTAAAATCCACACTTAGTTTCTGTTTTTTGTATTTTGAGTTAATATGGTCTGTGTTCGCAAATACTCAACTAGAATAAAAAGGAGAAGGGAAAAAAGCCCACCTCTAAAGAGTAGCATATCTGCTTGGTACTTTGAAAAAAAAAAATTTAGAAACAGGATTGTTTTTCATATGTTCTAATTCCCACTTGAAAAATACTACCCACACAGACACAATGAAGATTTATTCAGCAATAATAAATACCTAAGCAGGCAGATAATGTGTACTTGTCATCTGCCTTCCGGAAAATTAAATACAGGTACTAAGGATTCTTCAGCTACATGTTTGGTCTTGCCCTCCACAACACATGTCTACAAGGACGTCTACAGGGATGTGTTAATCCCCACTGCATGTAGATTGCCTACTGAAATCAACTGATAGTGGTGATTTTGGGGGGGGGGGAAATGTTCTCATTTGGCAATTTCTACTGATTCTTTTGCAAAGTTAACTTATTTCTCGGCAAACTTTAAAAAATATTTTAAGTAGTATTCAGATAGCACATCCTAAACTGTGTCTAGATTTAGATGACACGTGCTTTGTTTTTCTCCTAATTTGCAACAGAAAACAGCGAGCAGCTGGCAGTTTCAGAAGTCATTTTGCTTTCTGAGTCAAATTTTCTTTTTTTTTTTAATTTCAGGGAAAAGATTATGAGGCACTATTTTAAAAAAGCAAAACAAATGGCGTATCTCTATCCACCTAAAACACAGTTATTGGCTTCACAAAAGCTTTTGCTTTTGCTCGCCCAGCCTCTCACTGGAAAAGTTCTGTTCATTTGTAATGAGCTCTGACCCAGGGCTCTAAAAAATAACATTTTCTTACTAAAATCACCAAAGATCTCTTGATTGTTGGTGGCATATCCAGTTTAATCTTTGCATACACTTTATTTTTGTCAGCTGGGTCTCAACTTTGAGACGCCCAAGGGACCTCGCAGGAAGCCCCGTTGGCAGTTACTTTTTCTCCATTTGCCACTAGGTTGCACTAGATTAAGGATGCTGTGGAGTATGTGCCATTTAATTTTTTTAAAAGTAAGACCATCACGTGACGAGACAACAGAGAGGGGAAAAAAGCCGAAGCGATTGGGTTTGTCACTGAAATCCCGTTTAAATCGCCTTCCCTCAGGAGCGTGAAAGAGCTGAACTGCATTAAATCCCGGTTGGCAGGTTTTTCTAGGGTTCACCTCACAAGCTCCCTCATTCTCCGCTTTGAGGTTCCTTCCGACTCTACAACGTTAAGCCAGGGGGAAGGCCTCTTTAAACTGGGGATTTTCGCCAAAAAAGCCAGGATCACCCCCCGGGAAAGTCCCTATTTAGGGGTTTATCGGGAGGGGACTGAGCCTGACGAGGCTGCAGGGCCGCGAGGCCCCGCCCCCCCCGGGTTCCCAGCCTGCCCCGCGCGGGGAGGACCCGGCGGCGGGGGGGCGGGGCGAGGAAGGGGCGGGGCAAGGGGCCAGAAGGGCGTCGGTTTTGCGACAGGGGCGGTGCGGTGCGGAAGCGGAAGTGGAGGGTGCGCTTGGCGGCGGCGGCGGGAGCTGCGGAGTCGGGAATCAAAACAAAGGGCTTGGGGGGGCGGGGGGAAAGCGGCAGGGCCGGAATGTGAGCGGAGGTGGAGCGGACGGCTGAGGTGAGTTTGCTGTCAGCACTGGGACTAGACCCGGAGTGGCTCTGCTGCTGTGGGGCCACTGGAGCTGGGCGGAGGGGACAGTGCCCCCCCTTCTTCCGCCTATTGCTGGGGTTGAAGGGGGAAGAGGTTGGTTACTCCCAGGGGAAGGACTGGGGGGACCCGCCAGTCGGGCCCCCACAAAAGAGTTGGCTTGTGTCCCTTTCAGGTCCGTTCACTACTGTCACTGTTGCGCCGCTGTTCCCCTTTGGGAGTGAGTATTTGGCTTCCTGCCCTCACCTGTCTGCTCTCTATGGGGCCCTCCAGGAATGGAGAGCAACCTTTCCAGGGCAGTATGCACAATCGGAAGGTTAAGAGAGAAAGAAGGTGGGGAGTGTTTTTGCACCTCCCCCCTGCCCCCGAGCGTTTTGCATTCTCCTTGGTCTTTTAGTAGCCCCTACAGTGTATCCTCAGGCTTGAGTGACAGTGTTGAGCTGCCTTAGGGCTTCAGCCACTCTGGTTGCTAATTGTAATGTGACCTCATGATAACACCTTTTAGAGTTTCCCAAGCACCTTTCCGGTATTACCGAGAGCTTACCAAGATACAAGTTACATTTATATCTTTTAGACTTACCAGTATTCTGAGCGGTAAATATTCTGCCTCGAATACAGGGGGATTGAAGCCTAAGCGATCTTCTTAGACATTTGCTGAACACTTTATTCGTTCGACAATTACTTATTGATATGTGCCAGGCACTGTGCTAAGTGCAGGAGATATAATAGTGAATAAGAAAACATAGTCCCTGCTGTCGTGGAGTTTATTTTTATTTTTTATTTTTTTGAGACAGAGTCTCGGCTCTGTTGCCTGGGCTCGAGTGCCGTGGCGTCAGCCTAGCTCACGGCAACCTCGAACTCCTGGGCTCAAGCGATCCTCCTCCCTCAGCCTCCCGAGTAGCTGGAACTACAGGCGCGTGCCACCACGCCCGGCTAAAAAAATTTTTTTTTTCTATTTTTAGTAGAGATGGAGGTCTCACTCTTGGTCAGGCTGGTCTTGAACTCCTGAGCTCAAGCGATCATCCCGCCTCGGCCTCCCAGAGCGCTAGGATTACAGGCGTGAGCTACCCCACCCGGCCTCGTGGAGGTTTATATGCTAGTAAGGCAGAAAGATAATAAAATAATGAGCAAATAAACGAGATCATTAGGATCAAAGGATCAAAAAATTGGAAGAGCTATGGGGGGAAAGATAATGGAATGGGATGGTTTGAGGTCGAGGATCACATTAGGTGCTATGGGAAGGCCATTTGTTAAATATTTCACATGGATTATCTCATGTAATCTGAACAACAGCCCTGTGAGGGATTACTGTTATGTTACACCCATTTTAGAGATGGAATCTGAGGTTCAGTGAGTTTGTGAGTTGTCCAAAGCTGCACAAATAGGAAGCAGTAGAATTGGGGACTAATATGCAATCTGGTGTTAAAGCCTGTTCTTTCAACCACTATCTGGATTATTCAAAGACTCTAGGAGATAGTGGCAGAAGGAGATACCCACTAAAATAAAACGGAACATGCTTCGGCTACCTAAATTGCTTGGTGGCATTCCGAGGAATATTTGGGAAAATTCCAGGATGTAGGTCATTAACAAGTTTCTACTTTTAATTGCTTGTATTGAGTAATATTGAAGGCACCTTGGTGTGGTGGAAAGGGGTGAACAAGTCTCATTTTGCCCCTTTTCTGATTGTGTGATCTCAGTCTAGCTCTAAAATTTCATTAAGCTTCTGTTTCCCTCTCTGCAAAATGTGGCTAATTTCTTCCCCTGTCTCCCTCACAAAATTATTGAGAAAAAAAAATTATGTTAGTGTGTTCTATTGTTTCAGTTTTTTTCATCATTGTGTCCCTTACACCAACCACAGGCCTGCTACATAGTAGATACTAAGTAAATATTTGCTGAATGAGGAAATACTGTTAAATGAAAATACTTTGTGAGCTATATTATACTATAAATGTCTGCTCACTTTCAGGATTTGGCTTTGAAGAGGTTTGAGAGAGCATGTTGAAATTGTATACACCATAAATACCACAGACTCATGATTTAGACAGGAGCTTGTTGAGGGACATAAGACCTGTATATAATAGGAAAAACAAGTATCATAACTTACTACTGGGAGTTATTTAATTCTGTCTCTGCATTAACCACTCCCAACGGTGTGTAGTAGGTAAATGGTGTGCTTTATTAAGTAATTCCCTCATTCAACAAATATTTACTTTGTATTTGCTATGTAGCAGGCCCTGTGCTTGGCACAAGAGATACAATGGTGAAAATAGTGGAATCCACTTATGAAATTTTTTTGTTCTTGGTAATGCAGTGATGTAGAAAGGGGAGAAATTAGCCACATTTTGCAGAGGAGGAAACAGAAACTTATGAACTTTTGTACCTCTGACAAAAGGGCCAGATAAAAAATATTTTAGGCTTTGTGGGCTATACAGTCTCTGTTGCAAAGACAACTCTGCAATTGTAGTGCAAAAGCAACCATAGATAGTATTTAAATGAATGGATCTGGCTGTGTCCCAACAAAACTTTATTTATGGACACATAAATTTGAATTTCATGTAATTTTGTATGTCACAAAATATTATTCTTTTGATTTTTTTCAAGAATTAAAAAATGGGCAGAGCATCATGGCTCACGCCTATAATCCCAACACTTTGGGAGGCAAGGTGGGAGACTAACTTGAGCCCAGTAGTTTGAGACCCAGCCTGAGCAGCGTAGTGAGACTCTGTCTCTACAAGAAATACAAAAATTAGCCAGGCGTGGTGACGCATGCCTGTAGTCCTAGCTACTTGGGAGGCAGAGGCAGGAGGATCACTTGCTTGAGTCCAGGAGTTGAAGGTTGCAATAAGCTGTGATCATGCCACTGCACTCTAGCCTGGGCGACAGAGAACAGAGCGAGACCCTGTCTCAAAAAAAAAAAGGATTAAAAAATGTAAAATGCATTCTTAGTTCACAGGCCATTTAAATAGAGGCAGTGGGCCAGTTTTGGCTGGCAGGCCATAGTTTACCTCTGCTCTATGTGATGACGTCTCCCCTGTACCTTAGATATCATATAATCAGCTCTCCCCTCTCCCTGCCATGTAAATATTAAAATGTCTTGAAAGGAGCATCTTATGAGAAATATAACGAAAAAAAATTTTTTTCCTATATGCCCAGATGAAATTTCTGAGAGATAATGCAAATAATCACTTTAAAATGGCCACTGTAGGTAAGATGGGATATTGTGGCCAGGACTTGCAAATGAAGTTCATTTGTCTTCTCTATCAGCCAACTGCCTTCACACCCAATGGGTGTGGATGATTTGATCTGCTTTTATTGTACTGTTTAAGAGTTGTGAATGTTGTTGCACTGGAGGAGAGAGCACGTCTGTGACTTGCGATTTCTCTAATTGTTAGATTTTTGGTGGTATATCAGATTGTACTTTCATCATAAACTAAGAAATTGGTTCAATTTGTTCTGTAGCAGAATCAAATTCAAAGTCCACAGAGGCCACTTAACTCGAACCTTCCATGCTCAGATCAAAGACACAGCGGCAGAGATTGCTTTTAAATCAATTTTAAAATCTTACATAATTTGTAATGAGGATCTGATGGTGGTTCTTTTATAATACTAAGATTAGATGCTCTCAAGATTCTACTAACCTTTTGACTCTCCTAAGCTGAGTCTTTAGGGAGAGATAGCTGAGAAGAATTAAGAAAAATTACAGACGTAGTCCCGAGGAGGTTGACTCCAGGCAATGAGGAGGTGAAGTCTGACTCGAGGATATGCAGGTGTCCAAGACTTGGCTACTTCTCTCAAGCATGCCTGTGTATGGAGAAGAAATAGGTCTTATCCAGAGTTCATTTTTATTTGAAGAGGTATAGAACATGAGGAATGGCAGATTATAGATTTAAAAAAAAATCAGATTAATACAGTTAGATTTTACCCATCAACAGTCAACCGAGTTTACCAAATTTTGGTAACCTATAATATGCTCTCATATTCTTCTTTTGTTCATTACGTTTTGAATTATTGGGATCCATTACACTATAAATATAGTTGCATTTTCACATTTTAATGTATTATAAAAGTTGTACTTTTGCAAAAATATAACATTGAAATCTTACTCGTTCTTAACAGGGTGGAAGTATGAAAGAAAAGAAAGATGAAAGAATGTTGAATCACTGTGTATGGCTGTATGATGGAAGGAAACGGAACTGAGAACTCCTGCAGTAGAACATTTGGATGGCTTCAACAAGATAATGACGCTAAGCCGTGGCTTTGGAAATTCTCTAATTGTTTTTCTCGTCCTGAGCAGACGTTGCCACATAGTCCCCAAACGGTAACTATGTACAAGACTAAGGACATAGCAAATTACTTATGCAAATAGATGAGAGGTCCATTTAGTCTGGGACATAGTCTCTCTTCTTGGAGTCTGTGCTAAGTTTTCCTGTATATTCTACTTGTAGTGCCCCTTGTAGCACATTATTACAACTCTTGCCTCAATAACAGCCTAATTTTTTAACTCCTGTATTTCACTCTTAGTAACAGTAAACACTTTAAATATATAACGTTAAAATTTTGGAAAGGTTTGTTTCTCATTAAAGTCACAGATTCCAAAGATTAAAAACTTCACATTGTGCAGTAAAATCAGCGGAAAGCGCAACATAAATTTTATTTTACTATAGACTTCTGAGTTTTGAGTCTTATCATCTGGGGAAGACCGACAAGAGCTTATTGACAGCCTTTTATTTATTTTTATATGAGGGTTCTCTTGAGTATTGAAATATATCTCTAACTTCTTGTTTATTTTATCTTTTCATTATGATTTTGACATTTTCTGATTTCATGCACTCATGTTACTACCTATTTCTTTTTTTTCTATTGTGCTTGGGATTCAAATGAGACTTTACTATTATTTTATATAAAGGTATTAATAACTTTTTAAAAACTAATTCTCTATCTTCTGTAGGTTTGCACAATATAGTTGTCTTTGTTGTAAGGCATCAAGTAATTTGGGTCTTTTCAGGAATGTTTTACTTTAGGGACAGTTGACAGTGAGAGCTGGCATCTCCAGCAGATCCTAGAATGGGATGGTGTATCTAGTCCTCATGGAGTCACACAATTCAGAATTGCACTCTCAAGTTTACAGATCCCAAAACTCAGTTTTGTCAGTGTCATGCAGAGTGGAGTAGGTTCAGGGGCCCAAATCACAATAACTCTGCTCATAAGAGCCTGATCTATATAAATCAGAATGCCAGTGTATTGATTCCCACTCTGAACTGTAATTGCCAAGAGGGCAGAACACACTACTCATTGGCTGGTCAGTGCATTGCTGTTACCTTCCTTTTAGGAAAAATCTAACTGAAAATCCGTATTTTTCCTAAATAAGCAAGTGCTCCCAGGTGAGTGTAGAATCACAGCAAAAGGAGTGACGTTGTGGCAGGCAGATGGACCCCTCTACAGTCTTAAGGATGAGTATGTTTCAGTCATCTGTCAGGGCATCCTCTTCATCATAATGGTTCTTGCAGTCTGCCCATAAAAGCTATTGATTAGTTAGATCCCCTTTCAGTGGCCAAATACTGTGCTGAGTGCTTTATGTGCTTTATCTGATTTTATCCTTCTAACAACTCTGAGAGGTGCATTCTGTTGTTCCCAATTTGTAGATGAGGAAACTGAAACAGAGAGAGGTCTTACAACTATTGAGTATCAGATCCAAATCCAGGTCTCTGACACTGATGCTATGCTTATAACCTTTGTAATATACTGGCCTTTTGTGTTCTGTGTTGGAGTCTGTGTTAAACCATTTGTCTTGTATCTTTTACCGAGATACTCTAATGCTTTTCACTGGCTGCGATATAATTGCTGTCATTGTGGCATTACGTTATGGTATCCTAGGGTTTGTTAAATGTCGTCAGCAACATGGGTGGACCATTTGGGTAGATGGCTGATCTCATCCATGTTTGGAATGTTACTGTTGTGGTTACTAAAACCCCTCATGGACTGACTATGGGAGCTATTAAGTATTTTACTCTAATCACTTTGCTTGTAAGCCATCTTTATTGAATGCTGTCTGTGACTGTTGTCTTCATACCACCTATTTTGTCTTCAGAAGATCCTGTGAGGCAAGGGGAAGTTACCGAAGCGAAGTCACTGAGGCGTAGTGGCTTGCTGAAGATATAAACAGGCCCCCCCACCCCCACCCCAGTCTCTTAAGATTCAGGAAGAACATAACCTTAATTTTAGTTGTGTGTTTCAGTGTTTTCTTATGCAGACCTTCCTTAATAATGCCTCTGGTTTTAGCTAGCTGGTATTCCAGTTTGGTTGTGATTGAGTGATGTAAACAGAATTAAACACTATTTCTGTTTTTTAAAGCAGTAGGATATGAGTAACCAAAAAATCGCTAGCCTCATAAAATTAACTTATGTTCTGATTTTCTTTTCTCAGAAAGAGTACATGGAGAACAAGAAAGTTGCTGTGGAATTAAAGGATGTACCATCTCCCCTTCATGCTGGCTCTAAACTTTTTCCAGCAGTCCCACTTCCTGATATTCATTCTCTTCAGCAACCTAAAATACAGCTTTCAGCCGTCCCCAAAGTAAGCTGCTGTGCTCATTGCCCTAATGAACCCTCCACTTCACCAATGCATTTTGGTGGTGGCGGTGGTGGTAGCGGTGGTACTGGTAGCTTGATTCACACGGGCTCACTGTTAGACTCGCAAAGCACCAGGACAATCACGTGTCAGGTAGGATCAGGGTTTGCTTTCCAGTCTGCATCTTCACCCCAGAATGCCTCAGCTAGGAACAGTTTGGCAGGCATTGCAAGTGACTTTCCCAGCATGTGTCTAGAGAGTAATCTATCTTCCTGCAAACACCTGCCCTGCTGTGGAAAACTCCATTTTCAATCATGTCATAGTAACGTGCACAAACTGCATCAGTTTCCGACTCTCCAGGGCTGCACCTCCGCTGGCTATTTCCCCTGTTCTGATTTCACAAGTGGGGCTCCAGGGCATTTGGAAGAGCACATTTCACAGTCGGAGCTCACGCCTCACTTGTGCACCAACTCTTTGCACCTTAATGTGGTACCTCCGGTTTGTTTAAAGGGCTCACTTTACTGCGAAGACTGTCTAAACAAGGTTTGTATCTTTTTATTTGTTATGTTGGGTGCAGCTAAGGATTGAGGAATGACTTTTTTTGGAAGTGGATTTATCTGTAAATGTCTTTACTGTGCACGGGGTTGAAGATTCTTCCGTGGTGTACGTAGATCTCTCCCCGTCAGCATAACTCCTGCTGGTCCTGAAAGAAGCAAAGGGTAAAATGGGAGACCATTCAAAAAAGCAGAGTCATTATTTGTGTAGTTTATGCTTTTAGAGCCTCTTGTTGCAATAAATCTATTTCCTACATATGAACCTAGTTTGGCAAAGCCTCCACATTCTGTCTTTAAAGGCTGGAGTACAATTTATTTCTTATACTTCAGACCTATTCGCATAATTTAGGTAACTGCATGTTGTCTTTTTATATTATGGGGAACTTGAAACTTGGCCAGTCACACCGGTATTCAAGTGAAAACTTTACTCCCTTTTATGTAAAGTGTGTGTGAGGTCTTCATTGCAGCAGACACATGCCCCAGAATGTAAAGATCTGATCGTGTGAATATCTTTCCTGATCATTTCAAGTCTTCTGGAAATGAGTTTATGAACTGATAGCTAATGGTTCTGGGAAAGATTATTTGAAAATACATTTTATCAGAGGTCAACAGGTAGAAAGGTGAAACACTTAGGATGTGTTTTCAGTTGTTGTATATAACTCTAGGTTCTGAAATGATGTATCTGAAACCTCCTCCTTTTTGAAAAAAATTTTAAAACAGCCGGCAAGAAATAGTATAATTGATGCTGCTAAAGTCTGGCCAAATATACCACCTCCAAATACTCAACCTGCACCACTTGCAATCCCTCTGTGTAATGGCTGTGGAACCAAAGGAACAGGGAAGGAGACCACGTTGTTATTGGCGACCAGTCTAGGCAAAGCTGCTTCGAAATTTGGTAAATGACAGTATGCATAAAATGTACATATTTAAGTAGTTTTTAATATCTGGTACTAACACTACATTTAATCACCTTTAAAAGATTCCTTGTGGTTCTAAAGCTACCGTGTATGTGAGTCCCCATTTCCATCTCTTGGTAAAAATCTTTTTATTATAGACCAGGAAGTCATTTGCCCTTTGTGTTGGGCTGAGGCTTTTTGAGATCAGAAGCTATGTATAGGAAAATGGCTAGTATATTAGGAGAAATAAAGTGCTGGAGTAGATATAGTGTCAACTTAGGTTTGTAATTACATCTGTGGATTGTATACTCCCTGGAAATATTTAGTATTTAGAACAATTTAGTAATGGCTGATTTAGAACAGCATTTGAAAACCTAAGAGTTCTCAGTTAAAATCATTTCCCCAAAAAGGAGTTAGTGATATTTTCTCTTTTGAAAACATTTTTAAAATGTTAAATCTGGGCCAGAAGAAGTTGCTCACGCCTGTAATCCTGGCACTCTGGGGAGGCTGAGGCGGGAGGATCAAGTGAGGTCAGGAGTTCGAGACCAGCCTAAGCACGAGCGAGACCCCCGTCTCCAGAAAAAAATAGAAAAATTAGCCAGGCATGGTGCCACGTGTAGTCCCAGCTACTTGGGAGGCTGAGGCAGGAGGATCGCTTGAGCTCAGGAGGTTGAGGTTGTAGTGAATTGTGATGATACCACTGCAGTGCAGTCCGGGCAACACAGTGAAACTGTCTCTAAATAAATAAATAAAATGTTAAATCCAGGTGTTAATTCAGTGTTTAAAATAATTTAAGATCAACAACAGTAACAGCTTCACCCTTTGTCAACTCTTCTTTGTTTTTCCATACTGAGTAGGTAGATAAGCATGGGCTGAGCACAAAGATCAGGTCTCGAAGCCGCAGCATCCAGTCAGTTACGCGGTAGTGTTCTGAGAAACATCACTGCTCAGCATGAGAATGGCTCATGCTTTGAGATGGGTTTATGGTGTTGAGATGGGTTTGTGGTGGGCTTAAAGTCACTTGACCTTTACATTTGTGCTCTGCTACAAAACAAGAATAATCTCTTAGAGTAATACTTTGGCAGCTTGGTTGCTTTCAACCAGTGAGGTTGGTATCCTTAAAACTTAGCATCAATCATTTAATTTTTCTGCCACTAAGAATGATGGTAGCTATCTACTATTTTAATTTGGCCTTTCTTTTTTTTCACTGCATGTAATTGAAAGTGTTAACATTTCTTAAGGGTCACCAGAAGTTGCAGTAGCCGGACAGGTGCTAGAAAACTTACCCCCCATTGGAGTTTTTTGGGATATTGAAAACTGCTCCGTTCCCTCTGGCCGGTCAGCTACTGCTGTTGTACAGAGAATCCGTGAGAAGTTTTTTAAAGGCCACAGAGAAGCAGAATTCATCTGTGTGTGTGACATCAGTAAAGAAAACAAGGAAGTTATTCAAGAACTGAATAATTGCCAGGTGAAAAAAAGTTTCTTTTAAAGAAAGAATTTTAATCTATGATAGAAGAATAAGCATGAGTTTCTTTTTAAGGGTGCTGAGTCAAAGTTTGTTAAATGATATTTGTGCTGCATTTTCAAATAAAAGAAAATTAGGAAAAGATCATTTCTAAAGTACAAGAAATTATTTAATCATTTGCTCTTTCAATAATGCTACGTACACTTTAGTGCTATACTGGTATAGTGATTACATATGTATTGTTTCCATTTTGATTTTGGTAACTAGTCTGTGAACCAGGCACATGGATTTATTATTTGCAATTTGCAAATGAAACTAAAGCCCCACGAGATGAAGAAACTTCATTAAGATCACATGGCCACTAGAAGAGCTAGGATTTAAATCCAAGTTGTCTGGCCCCCAAAGTCTGTGCTCTTAAGCTAGAACTAGAAGCCAGGTCTTTTGACTCTGAGGCAGTTAATTCTGTTGATATTCCATATTGCTGTCTAAAATCATATGTTTAGGTTCTTTACAAAAACAAATAAATCCTATTGTGTACTGCAGGTGCCTAAGGCACCTCTCAAAATAAACCTTTCCTTGCTTTGGAGGCTTATATGTAAGCCTGATAGTTTTAACTGGAATAAACACATTTTAGCTCCCTTGCAGCATATTCCTCCTCTCTCCGCTGCCTAACTCCTGATCCTAAAAGCCATAGGCAATGAGTAGAACAGACAAATGACATGAATCTTAACCTTCATTTATCTAATCTCTGCCACCTTCAAATTGTTGGCAAAAGCTACTATAGTAAATTTAACAACTTCAAATTTCACTTCCTTTTTTCTACTTATTTTCTGAAAAGGAGATAAAAGTACAAAAACAGAAGATTAGAGATAAGAACAGGGGCAATAACAGACCCAGTTAATTCATATGGAGAATCAATTTTGAAATTCTTGAGATCTGGTTGCAGTTTTTTTCCATTCCTAATCATAATGACAAAAGAGATTTTTTTTCTCTAGGATTACTTATTAATTCTTAGAACTAGAATTGGGCAGAGTGTGTAGCAATTTTTTAACCCCAGCTCATGCTCATTCACCCTTATAAATTAATGCAGGTAACTGTTGCTCACATCAATGCTACTGCAAAGAATGCTGCCGATGACAAACTCCGACAGAGTCTCCGAAGGTTTGCAAATACGCACACTGCTCCAGCCACAGTAGTTCTTGTGTCAAGTAAGTGTGGAAACATTTGCTAATTTCAGCTAAACTCACTGTGTGGGAATTATCATAGAAGCAGAAACATGTGAAAGTAAAATGTACTCTCAAAGAAGCTGAAATACATAAGACATGTTTATGCTTATTGTTGAGAACTGTTTAGGAAAAAAATTGGGTTTACAGGATTTTCTGTATTTTTCTCCTTGGAACTTGAGTTCTTGTGGGACCAGGTTTTAATTAAAGAAAATGTGATTTTTTTTTTTTAATCCTAGGCCCAATATAAATTTTGAAAATCTAAGATGAGTAATTTTCAAATTTGAGTCTCCCCAACATATCAATAATTCCTCCATTTTAATACTAGGAGTACCATGTATCTTGGAATTCACTATAGGTTTATGGTGAAATTATCTTCCCGTGTTAATTCTTCTGAATGAAATGTGTTCCTATGCTAACAAGGGGGGAAGTAACTCTGAATATAGTCCAGCCTTTTTTTCTCAGTGGGTGTCAGTAGAGTTGTCTGTCAAGTGTTTCTAATGTTTGGGGATGGGGTTGGGCTGTACCTTCTCTTTCAGCTGATGTCAATTTTGCATTGGAACTTAGTGACCTGAGACACAGGCATGGTTTCCACATAATTTTGGTCCATAAAAACCAGGCCTCCGAAGCACTGCTGCATCATGCTAATGAACTGATCAGATTTGAAGAGTTCATTTCCGACTTGCCCCCAAGGTTACCACTAAAAATGCCGGTAAGTGGGTTTGCATTATTGTTGCCATTTTCCAATATTAGATTATGGAGGCTGAAAGATAGCCCTTAACGAGGGGGTAGGCATGCCCAGGTAGGGCTGTTCTGTGTAGGAAGCTGGTCAGATCTTGGAAACCTTCGGTTCTTCTCTTACAAACATACAGAGAATTGATATGTGTGAATTTTGGTTTTATTTTTTTCAAAATGTCATAGGGAATTGACTTGTAGATTTACCTTACCAACAGCCTCTTGCCAGTGTCTCCATAGTGTTTTGTGTCAAGTCGATGGAAATGATGGAATAAGATCATTACTCTTTTTGTTTCCAAGTATCAAGGGTAGAGAATATGGTGAGGGTTTGCACATACTTGTGTGGTTGGCATCAAATAGAGTAATTGTGCATTTTTTAGGCATTTAATTCTTAAGCTCCAACAGGCCTTTGAGGCTATGCTTTCTGTAGTGCATTCTGTGTTGTGCATGGACACAATTAGGAGTGGTGGTTACTGCTACATGTGTGGCCTGTTTAAGCCACGTGCTAGGAGAGAGCATATTTCCAGGAGGACAGAGTTTCTGATAGACTTGGGTTGGGATAGGAATGTTTAGTGTTGAGCTGTGTTTAAGCTGTTTGGAGAATGTGTGTGTAACTCTTAAACAGTATTAATAATAACGGAGAGGAGTGATCGTGTGGATGATCTAGGACAGTGGGCAATCCCATACAACAAATGCAGTTTTAACGTATAATTTAATAACTAAATTTAGAGTTAGACACGTACCTTAGAAATGATCTCACGTAACGTCCTCATTTAAGGGAGGAAAAGGTCGGCTCTTAGAAAGAGTAAGCAGCTCACTGACAATTCCTTCTGCTTCTGTTTGACACTCACTTTTCTAACTTTGAAGGCTTTTAAGTCAAATACAGTATTTTAGGTGAGAACTTGCCCACTTTGGAGATCCACATTCCTCATGATTAAAAAAAAAAATTGATTATTCAAGACATTCAGTCTTAACAGATGTTTTTTCCTCATCCACCAGAGAGATAATTTAAGATACATTTCTTTTTAGTCTGTCCCTTTAATTTTGATAAGTTAAACATGTATTAGTACTACCTGGGTTTTTGAGTCCCAGGTGTCATAGGGAAGGTGCAGATTTTGTTGATGAGTGATCAGCTCCCCTCAAATAAAAAAAAAAAAAGAAAAAGCCTCTGTTTAAAAAAGTAATGTGTTCATTGTAAAACCAAATAAACAATAACATTCAGAAATGTGGAAAGTGAAAACCCCATAACCCTCCCCTCGAAGGGTAACCACTGTTAACAGTTTGATATTGTTCTCCAAATTTTAAAAATGTAATAAATTTTTTAAAAAGTAGTGTCACATATATAGTGTTCTGTGGCTTTTTTTTTTTAACTTAATGTCATAGCTTGGATGTCTTTTCATGTCAATATAAATATAAATCTACCACATTTTGAAAACCAGCAGAATGTTGGTTTGAAAAGTATTTACATGGCTGGTTTTTAACTTATGTAACCAGTCTGCCTATCACTGGACATTTTGGTTTTTTTGGGGGGGGACAGAGTCTCGCTTTGTTGCCCGGGTTAGAGTGCCGTGCCATCAGTCTAGCTCATAGCAACCTCAATCTCCTGGGCTCAAGTGATCCTCCTGCCTCAGCCTCCTGAGTAGCTGGGACTACAGGCATGCGCCACCATGCCCGGCTAATTTTTCTATATATATTTTTAGCTGTCCATATGATTTCTTTCTATTTTTAGTAGAGACGGGGTCTGGCTCTTGCTCAGGCTGGTCTCGAACTCCTGAGCTCAAACAATCTGCCCGCCTCGGCCTCCCAGAGTGCTAGGATTACAGGCGTGAGCCACCGCGCCCGGCCTGGACATTTTTTTTTCCCCAGTTTTTCACCATCTCCTTCAAGGGAACCCATGTCTTTTTTGGGCCCCTGAGTTAATATTCTGAAGGGTAGGTTCTAAGATGTGAAAGTTCTGGGTCAGAATTTTACTACCAAGATCTGAGTTGTCCTCTGGGAAGGTGGTACTAATTTACATGCTTCCTAACAATAAATGAGAGTGTCCATTTTAAATACTTGCCAGTCTGATAAGTGAAAAATGATATCTGCTTATAATTGGCCTTTTTGTTAATCATTAGCAAGGTATAAAATATCCTTTTATTATCGTCGTTGGCTCTTGATATTTCTCTGTAAGTTGTTCACATCCTTTGCCCATTTTTAGTGATTTCTTTTGTGGCTTTTGAATTTAATCCTTTCTATAGTGATTTCAAGTTTTCTCCTGGTACCTTAATGGCTCTGCTTCTTCATATATAAGTTCCAGTTCACCTTGGAAGGGTTATGACTACTTACTGCCAAATAGAACTTCCAGGCTGACGACTGACAACCTGCAGTTGTAGCTGAAAAGACTCTAACTTTATAAAATATATGTCAACAGCTTTGCTAAATAAATAGATTTTTTAAAAAACAGCTTTATTGAGATATGATTTACATAACATAAAATTTACCTCTTTTAAGTGTACAATTCAATGATTTTTAGTCAGTTTACTGAGATATACAACCAGTTTTAGAATATTTCCATCACCCCAGTGAGATCCCTTATGCCTGTTGATAATTACTAATAATTCCCATTCCCACCCCCAGGCAGCCACTATATCTTCTGGACATTTGTCTTCAGATTTATCTTTTCTGGACATTTTATAGAAATGGAATCATATAATATGCAGACTTCTGTGCCTAGCGTTTTCTTTAAAACACCAGTTACCTGTCAGCACTAAACGAGTTTACCTTCTCCCATCTAAATCACTGTCACCTCCCCTCCAAGGTTGTTAGCCCAAGTTCGGAGGTCTCTCATTGCTCTTTGTTGGAAATGGAACGTGTGTCCTTGAGTTAACCTAATGTAATACTTTTTCCCTCTGTATTAGCAGTGCCACACTCTGCTCTATGTTTATAACCTACCAGCAAATAAAGACGGCAAGAGCATCAGCAACAGGCTCAGACGCCTGTCCGATAATTGCGGTGGGAAAGTGCTGAGTATCACAGGCTGTAGTGCAATTCTCCGCTTCATAAACCAAGACAGTGCAGAACGGGCTCAGAAGCGCATGGAAAATGAAGATGTCTTTGGTAACAGGATCATTGTGTCATTTACTCCAAAAAATAGAGAACTCTGTGAAACAAAGAGTTCAAACACAATTGCTGAAAAAGTGAAGTCTCCCAAAAAACTTAAGAATCCAAAATTGTGCCTCATCAAAGATGCAAGTGAACAATCCTCCAGTGCCAAAACCACGCCTGGAAAAGGGTCACAGGCAAATTCTGGATCTGCTACAAAAAATACAAATGTTAAAAGTTTACAGGTAATTTTGATACCTCTTGCTTTCTGAAGTTTATGGTAGGTTTGGTTTCTTCGTGTCTATGTTTGTGTGCCCGGTTGCTTTTGCTGTGTCCTTTTTTTATTTCGGTTTTTGTTGATACTGAAAGTCAGTTGTTTTCTGTACAGGATCTAACATCTTGGGTAATTAAATTTTAAACCCCACTGTACTTGTGTCTTTTAAGGAGCTGTGCCGCATGGAGTCAAAAACTGGTAACAGAAACAGTGAGCACCAGCAATGTAATGTGAGGCTGGTACCTCCTCCCAGTAACTCAAGTGCTGCAGTACTGACGTCCAAAAGCTCCGGGATGGCAGAATCAGTTTACAAAACCAATCAGAAGTATGTTGAATTACTCTTTTCTCATAATTGCTTCTTTAATGTGATGGAAGACATATGACCTTCTCCCTTCAATCTCCCCCTTCTATTAGAAAAGAGAATCTCAGTACCCGAAGTGTTACAAGTTCTCCTGTAGAGAAAAAAGATAAAGAGGAGACTGTATTCCAAGTGAGTTACCCATCCGCTTTTAGCAAATTGATTGCATCAAGGCAAGTCGGTCCTCTGCTTACCTCTCAGTCTTGGTCTTCAAGGTAAGTGCAGCCTCCTGACCCATGGGAGTGGTTGTATGCAATGGGAAGGGTTATGAAATATAGTATGTTTCAAAAAACACAGAAATGCACAGGGTAAAAGATAAGTCTTCCATCCCTGCTCCGCCAATCCCTCTCTCCTCAAGTAATCATAGCTAACGTTTAGGAGCAATGCTTCTCACATCTCCCCCCTTGCCATGTGGAAGTTTGGGTAAGCAGAGGACAGAGAGAAGCCTGACCTGGAGTCCCTGGCCAGTGCTGAAAAGCATGTTAAGATGTCCTTGCATTCCTCATATTGAGGGAAAAACCCAAACTAGGCATGCCTCGGCCAGTCTTATTAATATGGTACTTTATGGGAAGTTGTTTGGGAACTAAAGATCTCTGTAAACCACTGCAATTATCTATCACTTTACCTTATCTAAGCTTTCTAAACTCACACCAAGTAATTCTTGAGGCTTGGGAGATAAAGGAGCCATAAGGCCATGTTGCATTCCCATGAGCTCCTTCTGGCATTACATTTGTTCTGCTGAATTGGTGCAGAATCACTATAGAAAGTGCCTGTGGACTTGTAAAATTATATCTAAAAATTCACATTGAAGTTTGCTTATATGTAGAAGGACGGCAACATGTGAACAAGAGTAGCTAACTTTTTCAGAGCCACAGGGAAGGTTATTAAATGACTTAAATTGGTATCATGGGCTGATTTCCTAAATAAATGCCCAAAGCAGAAAGTTAATTCATCAAGGCTGCCCATGATTTTTGCCTTCAGCTTTCAATAATCCAAGGAAAGAATATTTCATATTAAATAAGTTATTGGTTGTTAATAAGGAATTCGTAGTACTTTTGACAGCAAGTGTAAAATCAGTGTATGTGTAAGATTAAAAAACAAATTTGAAAATGAAATGTTTGGTTTGGTTGTGTTGTGGAAAAGCTGTTTCTATATATAGTTGCAAACAAAGCCTAAATGATAAAATCTGAATGGACAGAAAAGGTTTTTAAAAATAATCTCAATATGTGTGTTTTAAGCAGGAGCATGTCTCCAAACCTTTTAAACAGAGCATCCCCTCTGGCTTTCAACGTTGCAAATTCGAGCAGTGGAGCTGACTTCCCAGACCCATTTGCAAATGGTGCTGACATCCAGGTCAGCAACCTAGACTACAGATTATCCCGGAAGGAGCTGCAGCAGCTCTTGCAGGAAGCATTTTCCAGACATGGCAAGGTAACCTTTTCCCTCTTGTTGCTGCTTTAGCTTTACTCTTTGCTGGAATTTTAAGTCAAGAGAACTTACTTTGACGCATGTAACCACAGCCAGGATGTAAGTGTAACCGAACAGGTTTGAGCTCCTTCCTTTTCCCTGTTCTGCTTGCAGTGGTGCTGTACATCCAGCGTTTAGAATATAGCCCCGTAGAGCAAGAAACCCAGCAGGGAGAAGCTCTTGTCATAAGCAGAGATTTAAATGACAGTTTGGTAAATAAAACGTAATGGGTTTTAGTAGCTCTACCTGCTGAAATACACAAATAGGATTCTTTTTTTTTTTTTTTTTTGAGACAGAGTCTCACTCTGTTGCCCAGGCTAGAGTGAGTGCTGTGGCGTCAGCCTAGCTCACAGCAACCTCAAACTCCTGGGCTCAAGCGATCCTCCTGCCTCAGCCTCCCGAGTAGCTGGGACTACAGGCATGCACCACCATGCCCGGCTAATTTTTTCTATATATATTTTTAGCTGTCCATATAACTTCTTTCTATTTTTAGTAGAGATGGGGTCTCGCTCTTGCTCAGGCGGGTCTCGAACTCCTGAGCTCAAACGATCCGCCCACCTCGGCCTCCCAGAGTGCTAGGATTACAGGCGTGAGCCACCGCGCCCGGCCAGGATTCTAAAATAATGTTGGCTGTTTCTATTTGTGTCTTATGTTTGACTCAGTTTTTAGGTGCAGTTTGCTTGAAATGCACCTTTTACAGATTCTTAAAATGGCTATGTCCTGGGTTTTTGCAGAGTCTGGAGAAGACCCCAGAAACTCCTCCCACGTGTTGGCCTCTGAGTCTGCCTTTGAGACCTCTGTGTGCCACACAGGCAGGGAAACCAGGCCAGTGTCACATCTCTGAAGGTCACCCTATGCTCACTTACTTACGGTCTGGTCAGCAGAAGTGCAGAGTTCAGACAGGCTCTCTCATGGAAGCACTGAAGTCCACAGCATGTTCCTTAATGATTCGCTTTTGGTTTTAAGACAAGGTTCTGGGTAGACAAAGTGTTCCGTTTGCCTTTTTGCTGTTGTAGGTGAAGAACGTTGAGCTCAGCCCCCATACAGATTATCAGCTCAAAGCTATTGTTCAGATGGAAAACTTACAAGAGGCAATCGGTGCAGTGAATAGCCTCCACAGATACAAAATTGGCAGCAAGAAGATCCTGGTCTCACTTGCCACAGGAGCTGCTAATAAATCACTCTCTTTACTGAGGTAAGAAACAAAGAAGCCATTTCTTTGAGGAGGTAACATCTGACCCACAAACAATTTTAGAAACAACAAAAATGGACTTTATCACATTCTCAGCCCTCTTGTGATGATTACTTTTGTATTAATGCTTCTCAATTGATAGATTTAGAAATAAGCCATTTGACTCTTGTTCAAGTCATTAATCAAAGGTGAAGTACAGCTTAAACTTGACAGGCACTTGGGAGGAAAATAACACGCCGCATGTCCAGAACAGTTCTAAAAATAGTAGACCTCTACAATAAAAGTTTATAAGCCTGAAGAGTCTAAGATACTATCTTCAGATCTTAGTAGAACGTGAATTTGTCTATGAAGGCTAGACCTACCAAGCTCCAAGCTCTCAATTTGCAGATACATCCCTAGTGTCAAATAGAAACCCAGCCTCGTAAGTCCTCATTGAGGCTGTGTCAGTCTTAGGATTCTGGTGATGATTTTATTCCTAATGAGATTTGCTGCTTCTGTGGCTCTCCCTGTTTTGGGGGGAGCTAGTGAAACAGGAGCCATTCTTGGATGTCTGTTTGGATAATTAAGGATCTTTTCTCTAACTTGAACTTCAATGGTACTTTTTTTCTTAGAATAGAAATAATACTTATTGAAGAAAATTTGGAAAGTTCAGAAACATAAAAGAAGCAGGAGAAAAAAAACACCCATAATTCTGTGGCTCAGAGTTAATCACCCTGAACGATTTGGCATACTTTTTTGTTTTTGTTTTGTAGGGTTTTTTCTTTCTTTGAGTGTTTTTTGGTGCCTTTTGGGTTTTTTAAAACTATAGTTGAGGTTACATCGTATACCATTGCATATCCTCAACTACAGGAATTCAAATCACATATGTCTAACATTCAAACTGCAATATGGTAGGAGATATTGATGCTTTTCTGCCTTGTTACCGTGAAGTAACAGTGTCTTTTTGCTGCACAGGTGTGGAAAGCCCTGTGATTGAGTCTGATAAAAATCCTAGTAGGATTAGGCTTAATAGGCTTTCACTGGTTTGTCCCTAAAATCTTTTTTTTAGATTTTTCTGGAAAGTAAATTGTGACATACCAGAAACCAGTAATTTTATTTTGCATACCCATTATGTTAATTTTATGAAGTGGGTTTTTTTTAAAATACAATCTCTGATGTAGAGGAAATGGTCTGTTCTCTAATGAACATTTTGTCTTACAGTGCAGAAACAATGTCTGTTCTTCAGGATGCTCCTGCCTGTTGTCTGCCTCTTTTCAAATTTACAGATATCTATGAAAGAAAGTAAGTTAGGTTTATTTGTTCATTGATACAGTCAATACTGATTGGTAACTTACATGTACAAAACTGTGATAGCGACTGTTCTTTACCAGCCTGGGAAGGGAAATGAGACAAAGACACTGGTGTTCAGATTTCAATGTAGCCTGGGCATGGTGGCTCATGCCTGTAATCCTAACACTCTAGGAGGCCAAGGCAGGAGGACTGCTTGAGGCCAGGAGTCGAGATCACCTTGGGCAACATAGCAAGACCTTGTCTCTACAAAAAACCAAACAAAGTAGTTGGGCCTGGAGGTGCACGCCTGCAGTCTCCGCTACTTGGGAGGCTGAGGCAGGAGGACACTTGAGCCCAGGAGTTTGAGGTTACAGTGAGCTGTGACTGCACCATTGCACTCAGCCTTGGTGATAGAGCAAGACCCTGTCTCAAAAACAAATTAATATACATTTTAAAAACCTCTTTCATTTTTAGCAAATTTAGACCTTCAGTCCCCAAAGCTGTAACTTCTTGTCTTAACCTCTCATTGATTAATTTTAGTATTCATTGAGTGAACATTTTTTAGCACTAGACTATAAGCTCCAGGACAACAGGGATTGGCTCTGACCTAATACCATATCCTCAGTACCGTGCACATAGCAGATGCTCAACAAGTATTAGTGGAACAAAAGTCTCAGGCCCTGCAGAGAATGCAAAGCTGGGCAAGTCATAGGCCTTGTTCTGGAGGAGCTTATGTCTAGGGGGGAAGAGAAGATGCTTACAAATTCTCACATAAAATGAAGAAACCTGTCATTCAAAAGGAGAAGCAGGGAGGAGAGAATATGGTTTCAGGATACAGAGGAGGGGAAGAACAAGGAGCTTGAGCATTACTCCATGGATTATAGAGAGCCACCAAAGTGTTGGTGGAACAGAGGAAGGGGAGAAAGGTGTGGTGATGGGAACCATGCTTCAAGAAGGCTCTTCTGGTGGCAGTAGTGTCTGAGATGGCATCAACAGGGGCGGGACGAAGGCAAAGAAGGGAAATTACTGCCCCAGTCCTGGTTTTCAGCAGATACTGTTGAGACAGAAGGAACTAGATGCCACAGAAATTTCAAATGTCAAGTGAGACAGGACTGGGTAACTAGTTTTATGTAGCAGGCAAGGTAAAGAGTAGAGGTCAGTTTGATTCTGAACCTTGGATGACTAGTAGGATGGTTGCACAGCTAAACTGGAAATAGGGAAATAAAGCATGATTAGGAGGTGCAGTGAATGTTTGATCTTGGTTTTAGTTGGGTAGAGAATTCAAGTAGTATTCATATTGGGAGGCTGCCTTGGGAGAGGAGTCGGCTCTGAGGAGATGGCAGACATTTGCCTAAAGGTGATCGTGAAAGACTTAGGAGCAGATAAGATTGCAGGAGAGGGAGGAGAAACAGGCAGGCAGACGTGGATGGAATGCCACCAGGGCCAGGGGAGCGGGCGAGAGCCCGGGGTACAGGTGTTAGGAGGAGGGTGTGTGGAGAGAGAGCAGTCAGGGGCCTGAGGAGATGGTGTCGGGCTCCGGGATGAGGTAGAGGCTGCTGGCGGCTGTAGGGTCATCACTGCAGAGCCCTATAGATGAAATCCAGGGGGGAAGGGGCAGAGAGCCTGAGCGGTAACCCAGCAGAAGCAGCTCCTGAGAGACGGCTGTTTTCATCAGAGGGAGATGAGAGAGAGTACGAGACTGAGGGTGAGAGCACAAGGGAGAACGTATGTCTACAAGATGGGGGAGGGCATGAGGGACGGGGTTTGGTAGAGGGAATCTGAGTGTGTGCAGGGCTTGGGGAAGAACCAGTGGACAGGCAGTGGGAAGAGCAGGTTGTGTTTATTGAGCCTATGAGCCAAGCCCTGTCCACACCTAGTCACATTCTGATCTTCACTCCAACTCTGTACAGTAGGTATTGTCATCACCCCATTTTACAGATGGAGAAAGTGAGGCTGAGATGGGCTGTAGAAGTTGAGTAAGGTCTGTACACAGGTTAAAGTTGAGTAAGGGTATGAACTGAAATCTGCCCGTCTCCAGAGCCTGTGCCTTTAAAAAGTTCTGAGTATGAAAGATACAAGTCAGGTGTCCTAGAGGATGTGTGGGCCATGCAGTTGGGCATGGGACGGGGAGGATAACGAAAGGCCTATACTTCTGAGAGGGGAAAGCAGGGGTGCCGAGAGGTAATACAGGGGGCATTGGAAGTGAGGGGGAGCCAGACTGAGAGATCATATCAGATAGCTCTCCATCTCCAACAGTTAGGTGAGCTCACTTACGGAAGCTGGGCAGGGGGTGGGGGTGGCTACCAAACGATACAGTCATTGTAATGGGCATCCTGCTGGAGATAACGCAAAGTACCAAGCATCACTGGTTCAGCAGTGGATGAATTTGTAGTAGAACTATTCTAGTTTTACTTTTGAAGAGACGGAAGACCCATTCCCATTGTAGCCCTTTATGTAAACAGGACAAGCATTTCTGTATGATCAAAGAAAAACATTCTAAGTCAGCGTCTGTCTTCTCTTAGGTTTGGACACAAGTTGAACGTGTCAGATCTATATAAATTAACGGACACAGTTGCAATCCGTGAACAAGGAAATGGACGGCTGGTGTGTCTCCTACCCAGCAGTCAGGCCCGCCAAAGTCCCCTGGGGTCTTCCCAGTCGCACGACGGCTCCTCCACGAATTGCAGCCCAATTATATTTGAAGAGTTGGAATATCACGAGCCTGTCTGCAGACAGCATTGCTCCAATAAGGATTTCAGGTATACCGCCCATTTTCCTTTAGAAACAATCTTTTTGTGTGAGATTGTGGAGCATCTGTTAGAATTACCTAGTGAACATTTTAGCCTCCGGAGGAATGTCAGCCGGCTTTGTTGTTCTCTTTTCTGCAGTGAACATGAATTTGATCCAGACTCTTACAAGATTCCTTTTGTGATTCTTTGTTTGAAGACATTTGCACCTCAGGTTCATAGTCTTCTCCAGACCCATGAGGGCACCGTGCCTTTGTTAAGGTGAGCCGTATCAAAGCCCTTGTTAATGTAACGCCTTAGTTCTCCTTTTTATAGAAAGCCTGTTCTCTTTGCCCATGCCTCTCTCCAAATAAGTACTGTAGAATGCTTCTGCATAACAATGTTTTGGCCAACAACAGACCACGTATAGGATGGTGGTCCAGAAGATTATAATACCGTATTTTTTCCTGTATTTCTGTGTTTAGGTATGTTTAGGTACACAAATACAGTTGCCTCTGGCATTCGGTACAGTAACAGGCTGTGCTGGTTTGAAGCCCAGAAGCAATAGGCTACACTAGATAGCCTACGTGTGTAGTAGACTGTACCATCTAAGTTTGTGTAAGTACATTCTGTGACATTAGCACGTCACCCAGTGATGCATTTCTCAGAACATATCCCCATCATTAAGCAACACATGACTGTATATCTGAAATGGGATCCATTCACTCAGTGTTTCCACAAGAAAGTGTGTTTGTGCTAAATTTTAGAAACAAACATGAATGGCACAGTTTCTTCATAGGGAAGAGATGCATTGTAAGTGCTATAGTAGAAATCTGCACAGGTGCCAAGAGAGTGTACACAGCCTCAAATACTTGTACATTTCAAGACAAGAGAGAGAAAAGTATTCTTCAAAAGTCCTTTTAACCACTCCATGGGCCACAATGGTAGATTTAATTCAAAGGCCAACGCTGGACTGAGTGGCTTTAATGCCCCTGATATGTTAAAGCAGATGAATAAGTGACTTGGAACCCAGTGCCTTATTTTTAAGCCCCCCTTCTGGAAAACTGCCCAGGAAAATACCACTAGAATGCATCAAAAGGCCAGTGCCACAATGGTTGTCTCTGTGGGAACTTAATTTTAACATTCAAACCCAGATCTTAGGCATTTAAACAGAAATTATTAACAGACATGTTACTCTAAAGCCTTCTGTTTAGTGGGGGCGCTTTGCTTTTCCATTATTTTAATTGGACCTTTTTATCTTTCCTACTTCAGCTTTCCAGATTGTTATGCTGCAGAGTTTGGGGATCTGGAAGTAGTGCAGGAAAACCAAGGGGGTGTTCCCTTAGAGCACTTCATCACCTGCGTTCCAGGTGTAAACATTGCCACTGCTCAGAACGGTGTCAAAGTGGTTAAATGGATTCACAACAAGCCCCCACCTCCCAACACAGGTAGGTGTCAGGTATTTAGTCCTCTGGAGTTACTTTCTGTCTACTGTGAGACTGGAGGATGCCATTGGCTTTTATTTTAAAGGGCAGCACTATTTATCAAGTGTGAAAGCACTGTGGGTTTCTCCTTTGATCTTTTAAAAACTCTCTCTAAAATGTTGACTGGTTGGCAGAACTAGACTTTTTGTTTGGTTTGGTTTTTTTGGGGTTTTTTTTTTTTTTTTTTATGAGACAGCATCTTGCTATGTTGCCTAGGGTAGTCTCAAACTCCTAGGCTCATCTGATAACCCTGCTTTAACCTCTAGAGCAGCTGGGCTACAGGTTGCTCTGCGTGCCCTGGTGTCTAGAAGAACAAGATTGTTTGATAAATTATATAAAACCCAAGTTTCACATTTACAGATCTCTTTAGCTACCTAATTTTGTGAAGCTTTTGGTTTGTCAATTGACTGGCCTTTTAAAAATAAAAAGTTTTAAGTATCTGAAGGAAATGTCTCTTCATGTAGATTTACCTTTGAAATTCGTTTTGGTTGGCATTCTGACTTTTATAAATATGAAAACAAATTTAACTTTAAATGTAAGGGATTAGAGAATTTGGACCTAAATTTGGGTGAGTTTCTAAATTAGGGGCATGGCTCTGAGTTGCAAACATCTAACACTGTTACCCATGAACAACACTTGAAATTTTTGCCTTTGTGTATATTATACACACTTCTTTCTCTTTGGCCCATACCACTTCCTCCCCTTCTCTTCCCACCTCCCCCTGCCTTGCAGGAGAAAACTAAGGATAAGCAGGGAACTCTATCTGAGTCAGGTGGCTCTTAGAGGAGACATATTTGAACCCAAGTTTCTTACCAAGCCCCTCCCTCCTTTCCCCTCAGGCTTAGGCTACTTGGGGGCTCATAGATTGTGCTGCTCCCTGCTTTCTCCTGTGCTGTGAGCTCACAAGCCTCTTCTAGCTTTCTGTAAAGGTTTCTATCTGATTATTTATACTTTTTAAATTAAAATGTTTTCCAGGTATGAGCATTCAGAGTAGTGCACAAACCTGTTTCTCACCCAGTTTATTTCATGCACCTTTTATAACATCATTGCTTTCCACGGTGTTCTAGGTAACATTTTCAGCTCCATTAGGGGTTAATTTTGCTCTTTGGGGCTACCCACCTGATGATCATTTATAACCTTGTTTCTGTGGGAAAGTATGTTCCACATAACCAAGTTACAAATGGATCCCTGAAATATCACCAGTTTCTAAACTGGAAACTTGCTGTGTATGTTCACGTCTACTGTAAGTAACACACCAGTGGACTATGCTTTACTTTGGCTAGTTAGCTTCAAAAATTAGTGGGAAAGCATTTGCCAGCCCATAAATAAGTTTGACTAGTTGATTGTCCACTAGTTGAGACCTGGGTATAAAAACTGAGACGTAAAGCAGCTCCTGTGTTTGGTTTCATGTGCTTGCTCCTGACTGAATTCAAGCCTGGGACTGCAAGGTTAGTTGTCTTCCCTTCAGCTGGTGAAATCATGCTTCATGTTTTGTTCATGTTCTTTTTTTTTCCTCTAGACCCTTGGCTTCTGCGTTCTAAAAGTCCTGTAGGTAACCCGCAGCTGATCCAGTTCAGTAGAGAGGTGATTGACTTACTGAAGAGCCAGCCATCTTGTGTCATACCAATTAGTCATTTCATCCCGTCCTACCACCATCATTTTGCAAAGCAGTGCCGAGTATCAGACTATGGATATTCCAAGCTGATTGAATTATTAGAAGCAGTGCCTCATGTGTTACAGGTGAGGAATGCTAAGGGATTTGTTTACAGACAAGAATGGTCCTCCATGACTTTGGCTGCCCCAGCCACAGAAACAGCATAATTAGTCACCTAATTCCTAAGAAATCAATTCTGAGCAAAATGTCCCGTAAAAGCTTTCTTCAAAGTGCAGAAAACACACACAAGATAGCTTCTCAGTTTTTCAGAAAGCTACAAGCTTCCGTCTTAAAGGAGCTCCTTAGAGGACTGAGGAGTATTTTCCCTGTAACCTCTATAGACTGGCCTTCTTCCTCCGAGCACAGTGCTCTCCAGAATTGTTCACGTTACAAGGGAGCCGCTGTGAATATCTGCATAATTGTATGTTGGTGCCCGTGAGAGAGTCAAGGGCTTTCTTATAAATGAGTTGGAGGCTAATTACTGGGCTAGAGTGTAGCATTGGATCCTATGACAACTTTGCCTATTAACTCACAGCGTTATGCTAGCTTCGCGCTTGTAAAAATGGCTTGCAAAACTTCAGCTGTCTTTTAGAGACAAAATTAGTCGTCCAGACTGATAATATGCTTTTCATTTCTATACTCACAACCTTTTGGGAGAAGGTGTGCAGAAGCAAAAAGAAGCCCAGATAGTTGGCAGCTGCTCCTTTTGACAGTAGATAATTCTGTTGATTACGTGCACATGTCATACTTAAAGGGAGTTATTCCCTGAGGCCAACAACAGAAGAGAGAGCCAGTCAGCAGCAAAGACGTCAGTATCTGCCAAGGTCTTTGAGTATAAATAATCAAGGTGTTTGGTTTGCAGATTCTTGGAATGGGCTCCAAACGTTTGCTGACCCTTACCCACAGGGCCCAGGTGAAGCGCTTTACTCAGGATTTACTGAAACTTCTCAAATCCCAGGCCAGTAAGCAGGTCATTGTGAAAGAATTCTCGCAGGCTTATCATTGGTGAGTTGATGAGAAGAATAAAAATGAGAGCAAATATCTTTTTTTTTTTTTTTTTTTGAGACAGGGTCTCACTCTGTTGCCCAGGCTAGAGTGAGTGCCGTGGCGTCAGCCTAGCTCACAGCAACCTCAAACTCCTGAGCTCAAGTGATCCTCCTGTCTCAGCCTCCCGAGTAGCTGGGACTACAGGCATGCACCACCATGCCCGGCTAATTTTTTCTATATATATATTTTTAGCTGTCCATATAATTTCTTTCTATTTTTAGTAGAGATGGGGTCTCGCTCTTGCTCAGGCTGGTCTCGAACTCCTGAGCTCAAACGATCCACCCACCTCGGCCTCCCAGAGTGCTAGGATTACAGGCGTGAGCCACCGCGCCCGGCCGAGAGCAAATATCTTAAAACACTTTTTCTTCTCCCAAATTTTAAAGTTATCTGTTAATAACATCTCTATTAAGCAATAGAAAACTTGTATTTATTTTAGCAATATTTCTCATTCTTTACCCATTTCCATTTTAAAACCTAGGTGTTTCTCAAAGGACTGGGATGTCACTGAATATGGTGTTTGTGAGTTGACTGACATCATATCAGAGATTCCAGACACAACCATCTGCTTGTCCCAACAAGATAATGAAATGGTGATTTGTATCCCCAAAAGAGGTATGTGATTTATATTCACTGGAAGGATGTTGTCTATCTCAGTGGTTATTTTAAAATGGAATGGTATAGGGAATGCGATTTTTCTTCTCTCTCTGTGGTTCCTGAAGGTTCCAGGGGAAGCACAGTTTGCAAACTACTGCCCTGGTACACAATGGACCCCATCTTGTTCAGAGTAGGCAAAGCCACTTGTCAGGAAGAAAAGCACACTAGTTTTTTAGAACTCACTGTAAGGCATAAAAAGGGCATAACCAACACTTTCCTAAAATGCCTCCTTCAGCCTATCAGTGTTATTTAAGCCATAGTTACCCAGTTGAGAATCTATTGCCATGGCGGTTGCTGGTTTCTTCTTTTTAACTCTGAGCTACTTTACTGTGCACACTTGAGAAGGGATGGAAACTCGGATGAATGTTTTGTTTTGTCTTTCAAATTTTAGTAGTTCCAGTTGAGGTCCAGGAGATAGGATAGTTAAAAATAAACATAGGCCAAGCCTGGGGGCTTAGGCCTGTAATCCCAGTACTTTGGGAAGCCGAGGAAGGAATGTTGCTTGAGGCCAGTAGTTGAAGCCCAGCCTTGGCAACGTTCAAGGCCAGGCTGGGCAACATAGTTAGACACCATCTCTACAAAAATTAATTAGGCACAGTGGCATGTGCCTATAGTCCTAGCTACTTGGGATACTGAGCTGGGAGAATTGTTTGAGCCGAGTAGTTTGAGGTTACAGTGAGCTATGATCACACCATTGCATTCTAGCCTGGGCGACAGAGTGAGACCCTGTCTCTAAAAAAATAAATAAAAAATAAATAAAAATGAATCTATATACAGTTGACACTCAAGCAACATGGGTTAGAAGTGTGTGGGTCCACTTACACACGGATCGAAAGTACAGTATCGGAGGTATTTGAGGCTTCGAGTATATGGACGAGCCAACTTTCCGTATCTGTGGGTTCTGCAGGGCCAACAGTGGGACTTGAGTATGTGAGGGTTTTGGTGTCCCGGGGGGTCCTGGAACCAGTCCCCTGTGAACACTGAGGGAAGACTGTAGTGTCAGGTATTCCCACTACTATCAGTGGTTCTTCAGCTGTGCTCCGAGTGAATATTGGTGTCCGTGAAATCATAGGATCCCAGAGCTAAAATCAATAAGCTCAGTCTTTTTCCATTTCTAATTTAAAAGTTAATAGAAACAATAATCTAAGTTTAAGCTTTTTCTCCTCTTTATTTTTGTTCAACTTTTGAAGCTTTAGGTTGTCTGCTTTGCGAAGGCAAAGGTGATCTCTCTTGTGTGCTCTGAATGGCACTTGCTACAGTGTGGGTGTTAAATATGAATGGGTGGAAAAGGATTGTGGTTTATGTGTGTTTGTTTGTTTGTTTGTTTGTAAAGAACGTACCCAGGATGAAATAGAAAGGACAAAACAATTCTCCAAGGATGTTGTGGATTTGCTGCGTCACCAACCACATTTCCGGATGCCCTTTAATAAATTCATTCCCTCTTACCATCATCACTTTGGCCGGCAGTGCAAGCTTGCGTACTATGGGTTTACCAAGCTGCTTGAACTTTTTGAAGCCATACCTGATATTTTACAAGTGAGTGAAGAAATTCTAATTATTGCAGTATTTTTCTGAACAATAGGTGGGAACTTTTTATTTCATTTTCAGGACCTGTTTTCCTGGGAAGTAGGGAGTTATGAAAAAGGATGAAATTCTGAAATATTCTAATCAGAGAATTTATGTTGTTGACCCATTAGTTTTTAGGTAAATGTAGGGTTTTTTTCCTTTTTAAAGAATTATTCTTCAAACGTTTTAGGGTATTTATTGAAATAAGGATCGAGTTTTATTTCTTGAACTGAGTATTCGTACATTAGCTTCGTGCTGCTCACATCCCTTGTGTTGAAGGTGGGGCTGAGTACGTGAGCTGAGGTCAGTGATAAGCTGTTAAGCTGTTGCTAAGTTAAGCCATATTTCTGTTGATTTTATTAATATTACTTTATTACTCCCAAAGTGCTTTTTATTGTGGTAAAATACACACAGCATAGAATTTACCATCTTATTTTTAAGTATACAGTTCAGTAGTGTTAAGTACGTTTACATTGTTCTGCCACCAATCTCCGGAACGTTTTCATCTTGCAAAACTGAAACTCTCTACTCATTAAACACGGACCTGCTTTTTTGTTACTAGTTGTATACGTTTGTATGCCATTTAATTCCGTGAGCAGCCATAACTTGTTCATTCTCCCTTTCTCCCTGCCTGTGTGTTTTCCAAGGTATTGGAATGTGGAGAAGAGAAAATCCTTACTTTGACAGAGGTAGAGCGGTTCAAAGCTCTGGCTGCCCAGTTTGTCAAACTCCTTCGGTCCCAAAAAGATAACTGCCTTATGATGACAGATCTCCTCACAGAATATGCTAAAACGTTTGGTTACACGTTTCGCCTCCAAGACTACGATGTCAGCTCAGTATCAGCTTTGACACAGAAACTCTGCCACGTTGTAAAGGTAAACAGATTTTTTTCACAGAATAAAGCTTGTGGTGGCATCATCCACATTGGGGCATTGGCAGGTGCTTTAGCGTTTCCGTATTTACACCTTGTACTACTAACTGTTGCTTCCCAGCTTGTGTGTGTCGTTAGTACCTTATTAGGTAACAGGAGATGACTTGGGTTCAGGGCGGGATTTTGCCAGATGAGTGCAGGGAAAAGGCAGAGGGACAGAGGATTTTAAAGTATTCACAAGAATGTCAGCGCCAGGGTGGATAAAAGAGGAGAGTGAGAAAGGAGGGCTCTGAGCCGGGAGCAGTGGGAGGCGGCGCTATGAAGCTGGAGGGAGGGATCTCCTCAGATGACTTGGACCCCCACCCCCCGGATTTGTATCTCTTGATGGGTAGAACCCCACTGCAGAGGAAGACATCTGTACAATTCTGTCACCCTGATAAGTGGGGCCGGAGTCAGCCAGCTGCTCTCTTGCCTTGGCTCTGGGCGCGTGTCAGAACCGGGTAGAGACACCCTGGTCTTGGAGTGGCTCTTCAAGTGCCACCCAACTCTCTGTCTCTGAGTATCCAAAGCCCTGAAGAATACCAGCTTTTGTGATCACTCCGCCTTTACCACAGGCAGGAAAACCAGATCAAGGCGCAGACAAGCTGTGCTGGTAAACGTCGGTTTGACGCAGCCGTTGCCTAAGCAGCGTGTGTACTGAAGCTCTGCCTGTGTTAGTGCCAGCAGAGCTGAATTCATAGACTCTTCCCTCTACCCAGGGCCTGCTGGTCTCTGTCACCAAAAGCTTATTCACATGTTGTTTGGTCCCCAGATGATAACCTGTGTCTTTTTCACAAGGTTTCCCTCCTAATGTATTTAATCACTTAAATCCTTTATTGCCTTGGAAATCTGATATAATTGAGGAGTAGACACATACTAGTCAGAAATGAAAATACTAGCTTTTGCTCATAATAACAGACTAGAAAAACGGAGCTGGCCTTGTGGTCAGAGTGGGCCCTCGGCCACCTCCCCTGTCCAGCCTTGAGATGCACGTGGGGTGTCAGGTCTGCCACGTGTGTAGCCCATAGTCTGACCTCCCCACCCACACCCCTCCTTAGAGCACAGCAACCCCTAGTCCACAAGCTTGGGCCAATGGATGTCAGCTGGCCGGTCTATCTCCCTTCCACAGTGGGGAGTAGAAGAATGAATGAGAAATAAAGAGAATAACAGCAGTTTCTTCCCCCATTACTGCTCTAAGGGAGGGGGTGGTTTTGATGGACGTTTCTGGTGATGGACCAGCAGAGAGGGAGAGAACAGTTTCCCCTCCAGTCTCATCTAAAGTATTGGTCTGGTGTCCCAAAGAAGCTGAAAACAAATTCAGTCACTTTATTTCAGTGTAAGAGAAGAAATTAGAGATTTTCCCTCCATTAGTCTCATTAACTAAAATGAACATAGCTGAGTTGGGTATGACCTAGCTTGTCTCGCTTGAGTTCTGAAAGGTTCGAATTCTGGTTTTCCTCAGGTTGCTGATATAGAATCTGGCAAACAGATTCAGCTGATCAACCGAAAGTCTCTGCGATCTCTCACTGCCCAGTTACTGGTCTTGTTGATGTCTTGGGAAGGAACCTCGCATCTTTCTGTTGATGAGCTCAAGAGACATTACGAAACCACCCACAGTACTCCTCTCAACCCCTGTGAATATGGATTCATGACCTTGACCGAACTTCTGAAGAGTCTGCCTTACTTAGTGGAGGTATGTGTGTTAATGGCTCTTTAGAACCATCATGTTGAACACTGTTGACTGGGTGCTTCTGGATTACCTATTGGTCTAGATTAGAGTGTGTAGAGCTGACAGGGACCCTAGAGATCTCCAAGACCATGTGGTCATTTCATAGATGAGCAAACTGAGGCATAGGGCAGGGGAGGAGCCCGCCTGAATGAGTGCCCTGGTCCGCTGACGCTTGGACTGGGGTGCTGTGTCCTGCACCAGGCCAGATTTTGCTGCTGTTACTTCTTTCTGAATTAAATGGTTTATGTGATGGGATCATTGGAATTTACCACTGAAAAAGGCACCAGGACTAAAGGGGTTATCAATTGGGTTTTAACTAACCCTCAAAGAACAGATAACGCCAACTTAAAAAAAAAACTCTAGGCCACAAAAAAAAAAAAAAGGGAAAGCTTAACACTTATTTTTATGAAGCCAAAATAACTTTAATACCAAAAACCTAATATAGCCTCTTAGAAGAAAATGACCCTAGATATTAACAAACTCCAGCAATATAAAGGCAGAGTGATATACACAGTTATCTAACCATGTGATCGATAATTAAATAATTAAAAGCTATCAAATCAACATTTTCTAGACTCTGTTAATGACCTATTCTGTGAACATGAGTTCTAGATAATGTCAATGAGTGGTCCAGAACAAGAGCCCTTCTATGGCCAGCTAAGGTTGGGAAATCTCGCTTCTCTTGGAGATCCCAGTGTATATTAAAGGCTCTGAAAAGGTATATGGGAAAGAAATCTGCTTACTTTCCTACCCTTGATACATAAGGGTTTTGTGTTTATTTCTTACTGCTTTTGTTGAATTTTTGAAGAGTGCTAAGTGTTGTCCAGCATCAGTGTTTCTTGGAAAGCCAGTCTGGGAGATGAGGTCTAACGTCCTCAGTGTGCGCTGTGTGTGCAGCACGCTCTGCCAGGGTTTGCCTCTTTCGTTTGAGACGCAGGTTTCCCAGTTTCGTTCCCTTCTCGCACTAGTTTGCTCAAGGCTGTAGCCGTCTCTTGGAGGAGATACTTGGATGATTCCCTCCTCCTCTTCCTCTGGTTATTGCCCGTTTTTTCAAATCAACTTTGGGCCTTTTCACCCTGAGCAAGAGGCCCTCATTTCTGAGGGGTGCAGGGCCAGTCTGTCGCGAAGTTGCTAATGCTGCCTTTTCCTTTGGACCAGGTTTTCACTAACGATAAGTCAGAAGAATGCGTGAAGCTCACAAGTCTGTATTTGTTTGCAAAGAACGTGCGGTCTTTACTTCATACTTACCACTACCAGCAGATTTTCCTGCATGAATTTTCCGTGGCCTATACCAAGTATGTTGGAGAAACACTGCAACCCAAGACATATGGCTACAGTAGCGTGGAGGAGCTCCTGGGAGCAATCCCACAGGTGGGTGTTTCTCGCAGCTTCTTGGAGAGTAGCCTGCCTGAAGAGCCACAGGCCAGCTCTCTGAACAGCAGCAGAAAATGCTGCCAGGATAATAAAATGGCAGATGTTTTGAACTGATCCTTTCAAAACATATTGTTGGCATAAAGTAAATTACTTTAGTGTTTCTCATTGATTCTGTAGACCTTCATTAAATCCCTACATGCCAGATGAGTACATCCTAGACGCCACCCTCAGAAAGGTGTTGGGTCACGGGGGAGTCAGGACACCTACTGAGCAGGGGACGAGTCAGGGTGGACAGTGTAGCCGCAGCGACGGGCCCTATGCTCAGTGGGCGCACCGAGGAGGGCTGTGGGCAGGCCCTGCTTCCCCGCTGTGGCAGATCCAAGAGCGCAGTTGGCAAGGATGTGCACAGGATGAGCACGTGACGAGGAGGAAAGGGTGATCTAGGCAGCGCAGACGGGGTGAGCGGAGGCAAGGCGGCGAGAAGTAGCGTGGGTGTCCGGGGCATTGGCCGTGCTAGAGCCTAGCAGGGAGGTGGGAGCCGGTGATGAAGGGCTGTGCTCCTCTAGGGGAGCAGCGAGGCTCTGCAGTGAGAGCTCGAGCCCCGGGTTTGCATTTGGAAAGCATCGCGGTGGCCGCTGTCGGTGGTGGAGCTGAGAGCGCCAGGAGTGGAGGGGAGGCCACGGCAGAGGTCTGACTTAGTGTGATTTGGAGGTTTTGCGCCCGAGGGAAAGTGGTAGAATAGAGGACATAGGAAGGGCACAAGTGAGGAACACTTGGAAGCTAACATCAAGGACTTGGCGACAGAGTGCATCGGGGAGCCCTGGGAGCCCAGGACTACCCTGTCACTTGGCTGCAGAGGGGAGCGCGGCACCGCTGGGCAGAGGACTGTGTCCTAGGATTATGATCGTGAGCTTAGTGTAAGGGGTCTGGGAGATGGCTCTTAATTCTTTTAGGTTGTGTTTAGTTTCTGGAAAAAATGGCAACCACTGTCATGTGAGAACTATCTTAATTTATATACCAAAACTGGTGTCTGAAGATGGTCTTTTTGAGAGTCATAAAGAATATTTCTGAAACCGTGTCTCATGATTCTTCGACTACTCAGCCTATTATAAGGGGCATGTTTCTGTCAGCTGCTTCTGTTGCTTTAAAAGCTACAGAAAGAGTGTAGAAACAATGTTCTTGGCATTAACTTAGTTTCTGAATTCTAGTCTGTTTAAGGCAGGCACAGGAGGTCACGCTCTTCCTGAATGTTAGGGCTTGTGTCCCCACCTTTTCCACTGCTTAACCAGTAGTATGTCTTGTGTGCAGGTGGTCTGGATAAAAGGACATGGTCATAAGAGAATTGTAGTGTTAAAAAATGACATGAAAAGTAAGTAAGCACCCATCCTCTCTCCCCTTAAAAAAATCATGGTCCTCTCACTGACTTTTCTCTCTGACGGCTGCTCTTTGTCTCCTAGGTCGTCTGAGTTCACTCGGTCTTTCCCCTGCCAGTCACGAGAACTGGCCCTCGGATAGCGAGCGCATCCTGGAGGTGCCTGAACCCACAGCCTCGGCACTCCAGCTCGGAGCAGGTAGCAATGGTAAGAGAGGAAAAGCAAACAAGCCGAAGCATGTGCCATCCTGGGAGAAACGGCTCGAGCTGGGACGCGTGGAGGAGAGAAGGACAGCAGGGCGTTCACTCATTGACGCTAAACATTCATACATTTTCCTAAGCAGTGTTGGGATTCAGTTAGGAACAGCTGGCTGCGTTTGATAGCATCGCGTGGCTGGCTGGCTAAGGTCCTTGGAGGATAGTGGCAACCCCCTAATGATCCTATTATCCCAGTTCAGATGCTAGAGAAAAAAATGGTTCTGACACTTGTTAAAATGGTCATTCAAGACTCTTGCTGTAGAAGAGAGAGCGCTCGCCCCCCCAACACAGGGACGAGTGGGGATTCACATCCAAGGGGCAGAGGGAGGGGTCAGTGGGTGGGAAATGACTGAGGAGCCATCCAGGGCGGGGGCATTCGTGCTGACCTGGCCTGACAGGACTCGGCTAACGGCAGGCCACGGGCTTCGATAGCAAGGGTGGGGTGAGGAATTCTAGCAGGTTCAGAGTGATCAGATACCAAGCGGGGGGATTCTCGGTAAGACTAGACTCGGCAGCACAGGACAGACGGGCGGCCAAGGTCAGGGCCTAGTGTGGAGGAGGGCTCAGGGGAGCCGGGCTGACTCTGGTCAAGGCGTCTTTGTCACAGGACGTCCCTAGGGAAGACTTGATGATAATGCATTAACATTACTGACAGTTACATTTGAGCCACACAGACTTTATGTCAGACTATCTCTGTAGTAGACAGAGATCAACCATCTTGAATTTTATAGCCGTTTTAACTTTACTAAAGGACTTTTGAATAAATTGCTATGTGTGACAGTTTTATCATCCTACCACTCTGCAAGATAGAAGTGTTACCATATCCTGTGCTTATAGGATAACTCAGTTATGCATTTTACGTTTGCAAAGCCCCTTACTGTAAATCTTGTCCTTACGCCGTCCCCACAGCCTTCAGCAGGGGGGCCTCCATTCCGCAGCTGGGCAGCTAGACTTCCTGGAGGTGAATAGCTTACACAGTCACTCACCCAGGAAGTGATGGAGCCAGGACCCAAACCTTCTAATTCTGAGCTTCTGCTTGTTGATAACTACTTTACACCCCTTCTCCGGGCCGTTTCCTCTCTATGGAAGCCAATTGCAGAACCCTTTTTCTCAGCTGGGGGCTTTTCTGGGATTGGTGTTCCTTAGAACACAAATCTTCAGGAGATACTGGTTTGTGGCATTTCATTTACCAAGAATCTTTCCATCAATGGCTTCCCCCCCCCCAACCTTGAGTACTTCCTAACGTTTTTAATCGTTAGGGCGTAGAAAGAAAACCTAGGGCCCAGACTCGGTGTTTGCACTCGCGGCAGACGCTGTAGAGCTCGTGTAGAGTCATGGCTGCCTTCTCTGTCCAGGGCCCAGTCAGACGGAGCAGGAGCTTCTCCGCCTGACCAGTGACTCCCCCGTCGACCTCTTGTGTGCGCCCGTCCCCTCGTGCTTGCCGTCCCCTCAGCTGAGACCAGACCCTGTCATCCTCCAATCTGCCGATCTCATTCAGTTTGAGGAACACCCTCAAGAACCTTCTGGTAGGTGACACTATGTTCTTATGGGGATTTTTTTTGTGTGGGCTTAAAAAGTAAAGCCCTGATGCCAGTATGTTAAATGTTTGATGGAGGTAGGGAGAAAATATACCTTTTCAGGTGTAAAAATACCTGTGCTGATTATTCAGGACCTTTCCTGCCGGGGTTCCTGCAAAATTGCATTCACAGCTGCGGGTGCCTGGGGAGCATCAGGCAGGGGTAGCACGGGGTCTGGGGGCGCTGCCGGGCTGTGGAAGGGCTTGCAGAGGGTGTGAAGGGCCTCCCGGCCTTGTCAAAGGTTAGGCTGCTCTGCTGCACACATCACCGCTGGCTGGGGCCAGCGGGTCCTGGGCTTTATGAAAGGACTGGTGCAGGGAGGTGTCTGCGGCTGGAGCCCTGCACTCTGCCCAGTGATCTGAGATCAGAGAGGCCCAGCTGACCACGAGAGTCCCAACTTAGTGCCAACGTTGCCGACCCTGTGTTTGGGGCTGACGTCACAGTTCTGCGTTGGGCCCCTGCTCCTCTCCCACTCCACAAGTGAGGTGACTAAGCCGTGCCCCAGGCTACTGGGCTGGGAAGTGGAAGAGCTGGGATTTGAACCCAGGGTCTCTTGTCTTTCTGCGGGGTCACCTAGCTTCCTTAGAGGAGGGGCCACCTGCCCTGTAAGGGTCCTTCCCTGCTCCTCGCCATCTGTTGTGACCCGGCTCCTCCCACCGCTGGTTAGTGTGTTCAGGAGATCACCAGGACCAGCCCGTGGGCTGCTGGCTGGCTTTGCACCGCGCATAGTCATCTTAGGCAGGCAGCGCTGGGCGCTGCTGCCCAGTGAAGGAACCGAGGCTGTTCACCTGGCAAACAGGAGGTGGGGGAAATATAACTGCCTTCTGATAAGAGAACTATCCTGTGCAAGCAGATGTTCTGGAGTGTTCCTTTGGAATGCCAACTAGAGTTGGTGGCAGATTGACTTCAGCTCTTCTGTGGGGTTGTGGCTTTTGTTGGTTTAGTATACATGAGTTCAACCATATGCATGTGGCAAGAGAGAGGAAAATAACTTGAATGGTGTGGGCAGTTCTGTCAGCCTCAGTGTCAGCCAAAAAGGGGAGCTGGGCTCTGCTGTCCCCTCTGTCACTCTCACCCTTCCTGTGCCTATGGGAGCAAGAGCCCCTTGCCATACGCAGTGGGAGTCTAAGGCCTAGTGGCACATCTTTTTCAAGCAACATGACTCTGTGTGTACAGCAGGTGAGATATTTGTGGCCCATCCCAAGAAACAGCAGGGTATAAAACACTGCAGGAAAGCTGGCTGGGTCTGAATCCCTGGGTTTTTGAGGGTAATTTTGACCCTTGCGATTCTCCCTTTATCCTAGATCCGGGAGGAGTGGAATGGGCCAGGGCTCTCTGACACTAAGGCCCCTAACTACCTGACAGAGTGAATGGGCAGAGAATCCAAAGTGGAAAAAAAATTTTTTTAAACCATTGCCCACTGATTTATAGCCCAAAATAGATCTTTACAATTTTATAATCCAGGGGATGAGGGAGACATAGTTTATAAATATATGATTTATGTGCCACATCACATTGGCCACATAGCTAATAATTAGGTGTGACATCTGGGGGCTTATTTTTTGAGAAAATATGAGTAAGAAACTGAAAACCAGTACTTCTTACAGGTCCTGGAACTGAATCTGTTTGCTTTTCTGTGTTTACAGAAATTATGCTTTTAAACGAAGAGGAAAAAATTGAAATTCCGATACCAGTAAAGAATGAAACACTGACCTCTGACTCCAGCTCATGTAGCGTCTCAGCGGCTGTCCCTATGCCTCCCTGCCCCTCCTCAGAGCCCCCAGAGTCCCTGCTCAGCAAGGACCCGCTGGAAAGCCCGGCCAAAAAGCAACCCAAAAATAGAGTAAAATTGGCTGCCAACTTCTCCTTTGCACCTATAACCAAGCTTTAACCCCATTTCGAACATAGAATTAGGATGGGAAAAAACTGTGATTCTGCACACAAAAGTGGGTTCAAAAAACACATCCTTTTCTGTTTTAATGAAACCCCCCAGAAGCCACCGACTTCATCTTTAGATGTATTCCATAATGTTTTTGTTTCTTTTACATTGAACACAGCTTTGAGCTGAAGTGGTTTTTTTCTTTCTTTCTTCCCTTTTTTTTTTTTCTTTTTTTTTAATTATTTGAAGGAACTTCTGGCATTTGTTAAAGAATCCTTAATATATTTTACCAAATTTTTCTTAAGTATTATGAAGTATAATGGTGTTCCGTGAGAAGAAATCAGTAAGAACTCAGCTAGCAGAAAGTGGTTTTACTTCCATCGAACCACCTCAGTGGTGTAATCCTTCATGTAGCATAATATAGTCTCTCGGCCTTTGCTTACTGGTGTTTCCGACAGTATTAATCAGTGCATGATGTGTCTTTGAAACAAAGCCTGTCCCGTGAGCCTGTATGTTCACACACGGAAGGAGAAAGGCGGGCAAGGAGTTGAGAGTGGATTTTTAGGTTAGAATATGAAGGTTTGTGGCTTCCATGTGACTTGTAAATGTGCCTTGTTTTTTATTTAACTATGTCTGTAGTTGACAAATGTGGCTTCATCACAAATTTTTAAAAATGTTTCTACTTTGGGGTTCCATTTAGGAGCTTTCTAGAAAGTTGAGAATGTTTTAAGCTTCCCTTCTATGTTACGTTCCAGTTTGATATGGAGCAGGTTAAGGAAAAGGAGATGGTCTTGGTGTCATGAATTTAAAGTCAGCATTTGAAATACAACACACATTATTGTGTGTCAAGGGGCAATGTTGGGCAGAGAGTCTGATTTTCTAAAATATGCATCAAATGCATAAATTACAAATCAGAGCTGAGTGGTGAGGTGCTTTAACAGGAGCGGTATCAGTACTATTTCCACTAGGAAGAGACAGGAGTTCTATCTATACATATGAAGGCCAAGGTTGATCAACTTAACCTTGTTTTTGTAGTTTTAAAGCTGGTAGCTGGGAAGCTTTATATGTGAGTATATGTGTGTCTGTTAGCTCAGCATCTTTTAATAGTGTCTGTTTTTACTCTTGTTACTTCTCGCCATTGGAAGCATGTTTGGGATTTTTGGGGTATCTGACATGGAATGGCCTTCCTATCTGGGTGCCTGAGGTGTCCGCTGATGGGTGGCCTCTCACCCCCCTGGAGAAACCTGACATTTACAATGGATTGTATTTGTTGGGCAAAAAAGGCGGATTCATTCATAATGCAGAAAGAACCTGTTGGTGCAAGGTCTTCCACTAGTTAGATGGTTTCTTTTGGGGAAATGTTTATATTTTGTAACTTCTAGAAAGCCAGAAAATGGGCCCTGATTTCATAGCCAGCATTTTGATAAAATGCCACAAAATAAGGGCTATAGAGAGGTCTTTACAAGTTGAGATTTTTGTTCCCCAAATCTTTTAAATGAAGCCAGTGATTCTCAGTTCCCAACACATGGCCCCAATCAAGACGGAACAACACTGGAAAAACCTTCTAAGTATTACGGCACTCTGCGAATCCTTCTGAAGGCATTTCCTCTACAGACATAGTGTTACAGGAAGTAAAATGCAAATGTGCAATTTTTTTTAAGAAACTTTTAAACAATGTAATAACGTTGGTGTTGAGAACATCAGTTGCCTTATTCTAAGATTTCATAAGGCTGAATTTGCACGCATGGACTTCAGTTTTGCTAGCATGTAAAGAATTGTGGACTTTAAAAACATAACAGGTCTCGTTACAAGTCACCTGGAACAGTCTCAAAGAACAGGTTCTTTGGGCAACAGAAGAAACAAGTCCTGCGCTGTGAGTGTGTCTTAGTACCATTCACTGGAGTTGCCACTTAGTCTGGGACGTGTGTGTGACTCTAACAATCGCTGTTTGAAAATGTGAGCGAATACGTCGGAAGCACGTTGTGTTCATAATGTACTTCACAGTGGCCAGTCCAATTGCTCTCTATTTTTTTATCCAGAGGCTTAATTAAATGATGTGATAAAATGATGTATGAGCATTAAGACAATGGAATTCTTTATTTCTGGGTGGAAAGATGCACCAGATTAGATTTATCTGTTTTAAAAAAAAGATAAAATGTTATCACCAAAACCCCCTTTCCCATCTTGCACTGTTTGTTTTGGATTGGGTTTGGGGGAAGACATGTTTTTCTTAACTGTCTACTTTGTTTGAACACTTTTGTTATGGTTCGAGTGCTGTTTTGTGTGTTGGGACCAAACAGTTGTCAATAAACTTTACAAGCAAGCATCTAATTTGAGTTTTCCACGTGAGTGCTTTTGTCTGTCTGTCTGTGGGGAGGGATTACAAACCAGGCCAGTCCTGTCATCTTTCACTTCCCATCCGCCCAACTCCTCACCCTTTCTGAAAACAGGACTGTGAGGTGGAGAGCAAATTGGTCTGACATCGTAGGGGCCTTTCCACGCAGCACACAGCCCACGCAGGTGCCTGGACACTAGGCTTCCAAGAATCCAGCCTTAGTTCTGGCTTATGGTCGTGTGGAAAAACGCAGTAGCCACAAAAAATCTCCAGTTGAAAAACTAGAATCCCTCTCCTCGGGAACGAAAGCCACTTTGCCTGCTGCCTTGTCTGTGGTTGCCGCTAAGCATGTTCTGAATAAGCCAGTTTGGAAAACGCTTCTTGCACAGATTCAGTAGTGAAGCCCTCCCTTCCGTGAGGCCACCATCCCCCGCCGCCTCCATCCCCAGCAAGAATTTGAAAGGACCTAGAAGAGACCTGAGTAAATTGCTTCTTGATGAAGTGCAATGTTGTTTTTTTTTTTAAGTTTAATAATGCTAAAAGCTCTTAAGACCTTTGGGAATCCTTTCCTAACGTCTTTCATGATAGCAAATTTTTGCAGGAGAAGTCGAGCTGCCACCATGCCCCTTTAGAGTGGGGTAAGGCGGCTTTGTTAGGTCTAGACCAGGGCTGGAAACGGGGCTTTGCGTTTATCTGTGCACTTCCCGTCTGGAAGGCAGTTTGGAGGCGGCGGCTTAGAAGGAGGCTGTGTGAGTGAGAGCAGAAGGGCTGCAGTGAGCCCTCTTTGTTCCTTGTTCCAGGAGAAGCTCTGTGCTTTGGGATTCATCTTTCTGGTTTCTAGCTGCTTCCCGTGGGCTAAGGATGAAGCACGACTCAGAAGCCCCTGCAGCCTCTGCCCACCCATGACCTGTACTCGGGGTGGGGAGGACTTCTGGACCCCTTTGGTGTCCCTGGCTAAGGCTTAAACTGACAAAGACAGATTAGCAGGAGGAAAGCATACAAACGTGTTTAATACAAGCTTTACAGGAGCCTTCATAAGGAGATCAAGACTTGAAGAAAACAGGTAAGCCTGAGCATTTTTTATACTAGGTTTGATAAAGAGTAGAAAGTCATGGAAAAACATGCTAGGACAAAAGTAGGAACGAGCTAAGGGAGGTAGAGTGGGGAAACAGCGAGGCCTGTGTGTCCGTATCCCTCTCTGTGTGCCCCTTACCCTCACCCCCATCTCTAGAAAGAAGGATGCCATTTCCCTGGGTATAGGGAGGGTGCCCCTCGTGTGAGGGTCTGATGACCTGCTTCTGGGGAGAGCGGGAGGTCAGAGAGTCCTTCCTGCACCTGCTGTTTCTCAGTGACCTCCAGCTCAAATAGTCCCTATTCCAAAGAGGCACATTTTGGGGTGGCACATTCCAATCCACTTCATTTGGTCTGCAGATTGGGACAGGCTGCATATTCGCTCTGAGGATGGAAGGAGCAGGAACCCTGGCGCACTGTCCCTTAAGGCAGGGGTCGGCATGGTTCCCATCACTGCTCTTCCTGACCCTGCGTTCTCTTGCGTGGCTTTGCTTCATGCGACTGCAGTAGCTGGCTGAGCTCCCGGCTGCTAATGTGGTGACAGCATCAGCCTCTAACCCTGCTCTTTGCGGAGAGATTCGGAGGAGACTGATCTGATTTGCCCATTTGAATTAATACTTCCAGAGCAGAGTGTCAAACCTCCTTCCCAGGAGAGTTCTAGTCTCTCTCTTGGGGGTGGGCAGCCCCCTTGGGAACAACCTCGGTTGGAATATGAGGAAGTGGTTGGCAAATTAGAGAACTGGCAGGAAAGAGAGAGCTCATTTTTCAGGTGCACAGGTGTGGAGCTTAGAGACCCCAAGCCAGAGGATCAAGAGCTGGAAATTTCCTCAGCAAGACGAAGAGAACTCACATGTTCTGGAAGGAAGGATTTGGAATTGGCGGACTTGGAGCCCAGAGAAGGAAAAGGGGAAGAAACCATTGCAGGGTGGAGGGGTCACGCTTGTGCTAAGTGACTGGCTACTGGGTTCCCCCTCCTACAACGGGCCCTGGGGAGCCAGCCGGGAGCACCTGGGGGGAGGGGTGCGGGTGGATGCCGGGGCTAGCACGGACCATCTTGGGCCAGCTCGGCACTCTCTCTCCCATCCCGTGTGCTTCAGGCAGCTCATGTGAAGTCTCCTTCTTCCTCCTCCACCTGAAAGCCTTCCCAGATGCAGGGAGACCCTCTGCCCCCACCACCCAACCCGTGTCCCTTCACAGAGTTTCTGATGTCACAGTGAGTGTAGACAAATCCACCCAAGGGCTGCAGGCTCCCTGCCTTTGGTGCCTCAGCAGCCACTGAGGCTGGTGTGTCTGAGACAAGGAATCGGGAGAGAAATGTTGGGTTTAACTGAGTCCTCCACTTCAGGGTCTCACAGGGCTGCAGTGAGGATGGCAGAGTCTTGCTCTGTCACCCAGGCTAGACTGACCCCATCATAGCTCACTGCAGCCTCAAACTCCAGGCCTTAAGCAATCAATCCTCCCACCTCCTGAAGTGCTGGGATTACTTACAGGTGTAAGCCACCGCGCCCGGACTGTTACTCCTTTTGTCATCCTCCCCCATGGCTCCCCAAAGGAGCAAGCCTAGGCGTGCCCAACCCCACTGTCTGCAAGGTTTCTCAGCTTTGCCGGCAGCCCCGGTGATCCAGGAACATACCGAATTATTACTTTCTTCTGTTCTCCTGTGACAGCCTAAATAAATGAGTTGTTTGTTTGTTTTTAAAAAATCAATAGGAGTAGCGGCAACAGAAGGTAGGTTTACCCCAGAGCTTAGCAGAAGTACTAGAGGCAGGATGTTTATGAGGGTTCGATCTCCTTTGCTTTGTCGGATCAGTGAGTGACCGTCCGTCATTGGTCTGAGTCAGGCTTCCTTGACCCGTGTTTTCTATGGGAGAGGGGAAGGGGGGGCTCTTTGCAGCCTGAGATTTTACTGCAAATTAGAGTGGGAAAGGTCTGCAGTGGGCTGAACAGTGCCCCTGCCCCTGCCCCCCGCAAACATTCAAGTCTACCTGGAACCTCAGACTGTGACTTTATGTGAAATAGGGTCTTGGCAGAAGTAATTAAGGTAAGGATGGAGATGAGATCATATTGGATCCGGGCGGGCCCTAAATCCAATGACTGGTGTCCTTGTAAGATGAGGAGAGGACACACAGAGAGACACCAGGTGAGGACAGAGGGAGAGATTGGAGCGACGTGGCCAAGAAAGGCCAAGGGACACCAGGAGCCACCAGGACTGGGAAGAGGTGAGGAAGGATTCTTCCATATGGCCTTGGGACGGGAGAGGGCCCTGCAGACACCTTGTGAAAGGATGAATTTCTGTTGTTTTAAGCCACCTAGTATCAGGTCATTTGTGTGGCAGCCCTAGGACACACACCATCTGGCTTCATGCTTGGTTTAGAGCAGTGAAGGACACAGTGTCCCTGGGGCCAGCGTGGTGGACCCTCTCCAGTGTCGGAATGGCAGGAAGCAGCGTGCAGACCAAAGCCAGGACTGCACAGGACCACATCCGAGACAGTGGCAGGACTGAGGTCCTGCTGCCCCGGGGAAGGGGCCGTGAAACCCAAGACCGTGGGGCCCACCGTCAAAGACACGTTGCATCAACTCCAAAACTGCCGTGACTCGAGACACGTTCAGATTAACTTCTGATTTACAAATATGTTGAAAATGCTGCTCATTGCTGGCCCAAGAATTTTACTTCTAGGAGTTTATCTTAAGGGAACATCAGAAATTCAGATGAAGCTTTATCCTCTGGGATGTTTATCATGACATTATTTACAACACGGAAAAACTAGAAACAGTCTCAATGTCCAACAGTGAGGAAATGGTTAGATAAATTACAGTCTATCCACAAGATGGATTACTAAGCAGCCACTGATAAGATTTATGAAGAATGTTTAATGTTTACAAAGAGCTTTTAATGACGTGGGAGAACGGTGGTGATGTATGTGGAAAAAAAAGACTGGTTATAAAGTGATACAATATGATGTCAATCATGAAAAAAGAAATGGGCAAAAAAAGACTGAAAGGAAACATGCCAAGATGTCAACGTGGTCTTGAGTTGGAGGAATAATGGTGTTTAAAAGAAAAACGTTATACTTTTCTGTACTTTTAAAATGATTTACTATGTACATGGATTACTTCCATAATCAAGAAAAAAGTAAAAACTTGTAAAGTGTTGTGTACGTGGTTTCCATTTTTATTTTCTCTGATGGGTGACTGCACATCAGCAAATCTTGAGTTATACGCTGCTAACTACTGAGGCCGGTCACGACACACACACGTACAGAGAGGTCACACGAGCTGTGCCGGGCTGGCTGTAGCAAATGTACATCAAGTTACACGGGAGGAACTGTCTGGTGGCTGCGTAAGACAGGCCACCAAGTGCTGGGGCACGGTCGGGTCAGGCTGCCTCTCCCGCCGGGCGCTGTTCTTTATGGAGGTCTGTGTGTTGGGCTGGTGAGGTGGCGTCCGCTGGCATCTCTGCAGCGGCCCCCGGGGCGGGGGATGTGCAGTGCCTGGGTCAGCATCTGCTCTGGGTCCCCTTCTCGTCCACCCGGGCCTTGGTGTTGGAGCCTCCAGCTATCTGCCACCTTTTCTGCACACTGGATCTGCCCCAGCCCAGGCCCCCCCAACCCCATCCCATTCCACATGTCCACCTGGGGTGGACATGACAAGCTGAGAGCTCAGTGGACGCCCCCCTGATGTGAACTGTGCCCAGACACAGGACAGGAGGAAGCAGGAGATGTGACCACGACACCATACACAAGCTCCATCTTTACAGATGGGCCCTCTGTGTCTCTAAGAACGCTATGCAGACAGTGCCCGAGAGACACGTGGGCTGTGTGGGGCCCTCCGGGGCACAGCCGCTGGGAGAAGACAGACAGGGGACGGGGCCTGTGCCCGTCTGGGGCAGGCCTGACAGCAGAGCTAGGAGGGTGGGTGGGGGATGTGTCCAACATGGTGCTAGATTGTTGAAAAGTCACAACTACACACACCTGGGGAGCATGCCCCTCTCCCAGTTCATTCGCACGGTGGGTTAGCTACAGCTAGATAGAAGTGGAGATACACTTTTTTGAGGGAGGACCTTTCCTGGTGGTTGGATAACAGTGAGACAGACTCCTGGGTTTGGCATGCTCTGGGGAGGGCCATGCGACAGTGAGGGACTCCCTATTGCTACACTCTGTACAGGGTGGCCTGGCCCGCCTGCCGCGCCATGGCCCCGGGCGGCAGTCACGGGCTCACCTTCAACCCCTTCTGCCTTGGAGAGTTCTTGGGCCCCAGTGAAATGGAGGCTGTGAAGACAAGAGGGTGGGGGGGGGTCCCCGTGGCCCTGGGAGCACCCTATGTGGGGACTACATGATGTTGCACTGGGTGGCCCCACAGCAATCTTTGATGAGTGCCAGCCCTGTCTTGGCCACTGTGGGCTTGCTAGGTGGGGGCTCTGCTTTCTTCTCTGCCCGGGAGCCTGCAGCAGGACAGGAGCACAGAGAGAGAGAGGGACAGAGAGAAAGAGGTGAGGTGAAGAGAACCCTGACCATGCGCAGCCCCAGCCCCACCCCAACCCCTGGCCAGGTGTGGTTCCAGACCTTGTTCAGGTGATGTGCATTTTATATGGTACCTGTTCCCGCTTTCCTGTGGGCACATGGGCTTTCGGTTCTCAGCTTTCAGCCATAGCTTTTAGCCCTTCTCCTAGTCAGCTCTCCTCACCATCAGACCCGCCAAGCCTAGCACATTGCCTGGCATTTAATGAGTATTCGGCAAATGGAAAATGGGGAATTTTGTTCAAGTCACTTCAATCTGAGGACTCATATTTTTCAATTCTTCAAATTGCTCATACTTTTTTTTAAATACCTCCACCTCCCATTCTTTATCTCCTTCTAGAATGACTACCAGTTGTAAGTTGGACCTTCTCATTCTAGCCTCTATGTTTCATAATCTCTCTTTTATATTTCCCATCTCTTTTTCCCTTTGTGCCACATTCTGGGTAATTTTCTCAGGTCTGCCTTCCAATTTATGAATCCTCCCTTCAGCTGTGTCTCTATATTTAATCCATCGACTTTTTATGTCAGTGATAATTTTTTCAGAAGGCTAGTTTTTTACAAGTCCACCTATTTTTTTTTTCAAAGCATCTTGCTATTTCATTTTGGTTTTTATTCCTTCTCTTATCTCTTCAGTAAATTAAATATACTTAGTTTATTGTCTCTTTTAAATAGTTCTATTCTTTCAGGTTCTTGGAAGGACATTCTCTGTGTTGCATCTACTGATTCCCCTCATGGTGATTCAATTGTTCACAGGTTTTTAATTTTTATTGAGAGCTCATCTTCATGGGGGTTGTTTTATCTGTGGGAGTGCTGCGTACCACGGGATTCAAAGGATCCCTACTTAGCAGTTTTGCATTTGATCTTGATAAGGTCTTAGAGATTTCACTGGTTTTAGAGTAGTTTTTATTTTTCAACTTGGGATTCCAAGCACCAGATGTAAATACTAGGCCCCTTGCATGTGGTGCAGGCTTGGTGTTTTGATTTCTTGCCAGAATCCTCTTTTTACCACCCATAACCCTACATAGAAGGCAAATTTCCTTGCTCCTTCTCCATGCGGCTAGGTGGAGTTTTTCTTCATGGCCTTTCATGGAAGAGACAGGCCAGTGAGGATGCTGGCTTTAGGCAGTGATCATGTGTCTTGTGGTTTTAGGGGCCAGCAGAAGGGACCATAGTTCTTCTCTTCCCTTACTCCCCACTCCCCACCCTCTACAACCATGTTTTCATAGGATATTAATGGACAATCAGTGAAAACTGGGTTTGTGGTTGTATAGATAGTGGCAGCTTTTGTTTTTTGTTTTCTCAGCAAGATTCCCAGTCTCTCCTCCTCTGGTAACAGATCATGTCCCTGTGGCTGCAGGAGTGGCATGTTACACAGACCTGGCCAATCACAGTACCCCAGCCTCATGGTGACAGTAAGAGGTGGGAACATGATCCAAGAAGAACTGATTAGACTCTTTCTCTGAGAGTTATGTATTTAGATGTCAGGGAAAAGAATCTGTGGCACTGCCTCAGAGCTTCTAAGTTATCAGTCTGGAGTTCTGGCCCCATAGAGAAGGCCCATGTAGCAGGAGAAAACGAGCTAACATGCAAAGAGGGACAGAAACGAGAAAGAGAAGGATAGTGAGGGAGCTAAGAGTGTTCAGTCCTTGAGGCCCTAGTTCTTGCTCTTCCTCCAACAAATACCGTTTTTTTTTTTTGCTTAGATTAGTTTGAACTGGGCATCCATTTCCTTCTTCTTTCTCTCTTTTTTTTTTTTTTTTTGAGACAGAGTCTCACTCTGTTGCCCGGGCTAGAGTGCTATGGCGTTAGCGTAGCTCACAGCAACCTCAAACCCCTAGGCTCAAGCGATCCTCCCGCCTCAGCCTCCTGAATAGCTGGGACTACAGGCATGCGCCACCACGCCCGGCTAATTTTTCTATTTTTTGTAGAGACAGGGTCTCACTCTTGCTTAGGCTGGTCTCAAACCACTGGCCTCAAGCGATCTTCCTGCCTCAGCCTCCCAAAGTGCTAGGATTACAGGCGTGAGCCACTGAACACAGCCTCCATTTCTTATAACTGAAAGAGGCCTCACTAATACAGCAGTTAGACACATTGGAGAAACACCGGGTGCACATAAACAAGACAGGTCCTTGACAGCAGGATCCATTATCACTTCAATATCCTAATGGACACTGGGACCCTCCAAACAGGTCAAGCATGCAGCACTCACTAACTTATTTCACACAGAACCCTTTTTGCTCTGGGTATCCTGGGAGGCTAATATTCTGAGAAGTGTGCTTCTCACTCCTCCCGTGATTCCAGCCCTAATAGAGGCCAGAGCTCCCTGAGCCTGAGTGGCCACCCAGCTCCTTCTATGGAATTCACCAAACCATGTAAATAAGGCGGGGACAGCTACTGCCAGGACCAGCTACATAGTTTGTGGAGTTCAGTGCAAAATAAAAAACTCAGGGCCCCTTGTTCCAAAATTTTTAAGAATTTCAAGACAGCAATAGCAAAACATTAAACCAAGCAAGGTACCCTTCCAGGTGTGGGGCCCTGGGCAACTATATAAGCTGCAGGCCCATGAAGCTGGCTCTGCCTGCTGCCATCTCATGCTCAAGTCTGATCTCTAGAAAGCATTTTGTTGTGTCCCCCTCTGGCTCCCAGACCTCTTTGAAATATCCTTTTCCCTTTCTGGGAAGACGAGAAGGAATAACATATGCACTCACTGGCTGGAGATTTGGTTACTTTGTCTAGAGGTTTTAACTTGATTCTCAGGAAATCGGCCATTTCCTTGTCTTCTTCTTGCTCCCTGTGAAGGCAGATGTGTAAAAGAGAAGAGGAAAGCACAGTAAGCAAAGAAAACTTCAAGGAACCAGTGAAATGAGGCCGTAGGTTAGTGCATGGAACCAAGTGTTAGGCTTTGTGGATGGTGCATATATGTTGTTGTGTGTTACGTGTGTACATTGCATTAATGATCCTGCTCTGAACCAGAAACACATAACAACAATGGGGTAAATGCTTACCCAGAGCTAGAGTGAGACCCCAGGGCAGAGGCCGGAACATTATAGGACCCAGCCTTCCTGCTGGGGGTCAGTAAGCCAGGCAACACCTCTCCTGACCGTGTACCTTTAAGCTACACTATTCATCTGTGCTCCCAAAAGGGACATGGCAAGGCTGAGAGAACAAGTCACCTTAGCTCTTTCAGGGTCACCAGGATAAAGCTGGAGGGTCCAGCCTGGCTGAGCTAGGCCAGGCACATCCCAGGGGCCTTGGAGAGGGGTCTCTGAGAACACAGAATAAAGAAGAAGTTGCCTTCTGGGTTGGAAGGGACCCTGAGGGCCTCTCTTCTTGTGGAGAAGGAGAAGTTTTGAGAAGTTGCCTTGATGAGTTGGGAGGTTGTGTAGGAACCTCTGCCATGTGTTATGTAATATAATTCCTCCCTGGTCATCTCCTTGAATGACATTCACTTAAGACACACAGATGTTTGTAAGACTTTTTGGAGCTGGATTTGAGTTTTTCTTGAATGTGAAATGGGCCCTCAGGCCGGAAGGCTGGGGTTCATTTGGATGCAGTGTTGGGGGACTTTTGGCTGAGGCCATGCGTGCTAGGCAAGGCTGGGAGTCCCAGGAGCGGACGACAGGTTCTGGAAGGAAGCCAATGGCGGGCACGGACATGAGCCCACTCACCGTAACCGCTCGACCTCCGCGTCATCCACCAGGAAGTCTCTCTTCTGCACCAGTTTGTGGATCTTCTGGATCAGTTCATCCTCTCTCTGTTTCTGCAGCTTGGTTTTTTCTTTTTCTGGGAAGAAGAAAACATGGGCAAAGAAACAGATGAGGGTGACTATGGAAGGCACTTGAGTCCGAGGGGCTGGGGTGGGAATGCCAGCTCTAAGCACCCGGACCCCGTCAAGCCTTGGTTTCCTCCTCTGTGAAACACACTCAGTAGCCTCAGCAAATGGCTCAGCCGGGAGCGTGGCCTTGGCAGGGATCACTCAGTAAGTGCTAATGACACAGCAAGGGGCTCTGTGGGGGGCAGAGGGTGAGGAGGGGCTCATGTGGGTGAGCCAGGAGGGAATTACTTCGTGGCGAGGGTAAAGCTGTCCCAAATACCAAGGGCTGGGATGCCAAAGAGAAAAGCAAAGAGAGAGGGCTGCACATGAGGTGTGAGGACACTTGGAGACAAAGACTTAAACCCACTTCGGGCTCCTTCTGCTCAGACCCCTTCAGAGTAAACCACGTGGGGCAGCTTGTCTAGCTGCCTGCCCATGACAGGCGTTGACAGTGTCTTCTAGATCTGGAAGCAGAGCCAGAGGTGAGGAGCGAGAGGAGAGGAAGTTGGCTTCTCCCATTCCCCAGTGAAGAAGGACAGTGGAATCGCTACCCACCCCCCATTCCCAGCCAGCGCTGCGATGGACGATGGCAGTAGTACCCCCTAGCTGTCACTCCCTTTCAATTAGGAGAGCCTAGTCACTCATTTATTCCCAGGGCCTGCACAGTGCCTGGCACCTAGTAAAGGCTCATTAAAGAAATAGTACCCAGTTCTATCGTCATTTCACATGCCACCCTTACAATAAGACTGTGTTTGAACACGCCCATGCTTTGCATTTGTCGTATGAGATATTCAAAACAACCACGAGAGGGTGGCATTATTGGCCCGCCTCATTTTACAAACAAGGAATCTAAGGCTCAGAGAAATTAAGCTGTTCAATGAAGGTCACCTAGCTGCTAAGGCTGGATTTGAACCCAGATCACTGTACCCTAAAGTTAACAGTTCTTAAATGGGGGCAATGTCGCCCCCCACCTTGGGGGACATTCAGCAACATCTGGAGACATGTTTGGCTGGCACAATTGAAAGGGCAGGAGGAAGTTGTGCTGCCGGCCTGTAGTGGGTAGAGGCCAGGGATGCTGTTTAACATCCTACAAGGCACAACACAGAGCCCTCCAACCCAAACAAAAAGTTATGAACCCCAAATGATGATGCTGACATATTGACAGTCCCCGTTGTCAACAGCGTCAAGGCTGGGAAACACTGCTCTCATTCTGTACTCATAGCTCAATACCAGTTGTCACTTATGGGGACCCACTGTGTGCCTGGGCAGGAGGGAATCATTCCATGTTCCTCACTGTGTGCCCAGCACCGAGCTTAGGGCTTGCTGTAGAGCAGACTCTTGGGATGCACTTCTTGAACTCAGAGAGTGGTAAAAACATTCAAGTCAAGGACAGTAGTGGCTGCTTCTCCAGCCTGTGTTGCTCCTTGCCACGGCCAAGTTTCTTCAGCTACAGCTGTGTTTTATTTAGTCAATAAACATTCCCTTAGCACCCACCAAACCCTCTTGTTGTGCCCTCAAGGAGCATGAAGTCTGAAGAGAGACATGCCCCACGGAGGGCATCTAACCCTGCCTAGCTGGGCAGGGAAGGCTTTTATGGGGGAAAGGGGCCAAATAAGTAATGTTACTAATAATTAGCAAATCTGGGTTGACTCCAGAGTTGGAGCATGTAACCACTATACTCGTTCCCAAACAGGGTAATAAGGGTAATAACTGCTAATATTACCGGACTCTTTGGGCCAGATATCAAGCTAAGCACTTGCCTTGCATTGTCTCATCGAGTACCATGAGATTTATACCCAATGCATTAGGTGCTATCACTGTTACTACCACTTACAGAGGAGGAGAAATTAGTCTCAGAGAAGTAAAGTGACTCGCCCAAGGTCAAGGAGGTGGCCAGAATTAGGACTTGAACCCAGGTCTGCCTGACTGGAAGTTGCGTTTGAACCACGCGGTCAGGGAGTGCTGCCCTGCAAGAATGAGGCCACACTGGGAGAAGACAGGAACTTTGTCCTCCAGATCCCAGACGGGCCAGGCTGGCGGCCCCGAGCAGCTGCTTGACACGAGGTAAAGTCACAAATGGTTACCTGGGATGGCGACCAAGTTCTGCAGCTCCTGCTTCAAGTCCATGATGTCTTTGCAGAGCTGGATGTCATCCATCCTGGGGAAACAAGACACCACAGGACAGCAGGTTACATCACCAGAGCGCTGCACCCAGAGCACCACCCTGGCTAAAACAAAGAGGGCTTGTGAACGTGACTTATCCCTTATAAAGGCCATATGTGCTCGTTGTAGACATCTTCCCTCAAAAGGAGAAAGCCAAAACCACCCATCATCTCACCACGTAGAAATGATCCATCACTGTTAATAATACCTTGATAAAGTGCCTTCCGACCTACATGTACCTGGCTTTTCTTTGCTTACACAAGTGAGCTCATGCTGCACATTCAGTTTGTTTTTAGCTCATGTTAAAAATTTTTCAACAGTACAGAAATTCAAAACAGAGAGAAATCTCCGTCTATCCTTTAGAGAGAACCATTGTCAACAGTTTGGTATGTATTCCTCTAAATTAAAAAAAAAATGCTTATGCTTATACTACCATATAGGACACCACTGGTATTGTACAAAAATATTTTGCAATTTGCTTTTTTTAAAACTTTTTTTAATATGGAGGGAGTGAGGAGGGGGGATTCAGTTTCCTATTTTTCTTTCTTTCTTTTTTTTTTTTTTTGAGACAGAGTCCCGCTCTGTTGCCCAGGCTAGAATGCAGTGACGTCATTGTAGCTCACTGCAACCTCCAATTTCTTAAGTGATCCTCCTGCCTCAGTCTCCTGAGTGGCTGGAATGACAGGTGTGCGCCACCACACCCAGCTAATTTTCCTATTTTTAGTAGAGACGGGATCTCACTCTTGCTCCGGCTAGTCTTGAACTCCTAAACAAAAGCCATCCTCCTGCCTCAGCCTCCCAGAGTGCTAGGATTACAGGCATGAGCTACCGTGCCCAGCTTTTTTTCAACTTAATAATCTATTTTGAGCATCTATCCATGTCAATACATACAAATCTCATTTTAAACAGCTGCATTAGTATTCCATTGTATTGATATACAGTAATTTATTTAATTATTCCCCTATTCATAGACATCTGGGTTGTTTCCTAATACATTTCTAGGATAAATTACTAGAAATGCAATTGCTGGGTCTAGTGACATGAACACAACATTTCAACAGGCATTTCCAAATTGTCCTCCAGAGAGATTGTGCACAATATTCCCACCACCAGCGTATGGGGGGACACTCCCTTCTGTAAGCTCGGAAAGTGGGTTGCATGTACAATTTTGCATTACTCACTATAGTTTTGTGTGTGTGCTATGAAAATTAACTTACCTTACTGTAAACGATATTTGTAATGATTGCCTGGCATTTCACCAAGTAGATTTATCAGGGTTGTGTAATTATGCCCTTATCTTGATAACTTAGATAGGCTGTTCCCATGGGTTGTCTGTGCTATTTTGGCCAGTACTGGATGAACATCGATTCATAGAAGGCTCTAGGCTCATTTGGGGACAGCAAATGAGATTCTCAGAAGTGGAACCAGTGAGTACAAAGGGATTGATATGCCCACAGCTGTTGAAACATGTTTGCAGATCACTTCCCCATGGAGTATGTATTTGTGTGTGTTCATTCTGCACGTCTTTATTGAGCATCTACTATGGTGGCCACTATCCTCAGCTCTGGGGATGTAGCAAACAAGACCAAGCCCAAAGGAAGCTGACATTGTGGCAGCAGAGACAGAGGGAAGACACACGTATGATACTTCAGGTGCTACGAAGAAGAGTGAAGCAGGTGAGTGGATGGACTGGGTCAGTTTGGATGCAATATCCTACTTTGCTCCTGACAACTGTCCTTGGGAGAGATAGAGGTACGGCACTAATAGTCTCATTTTACCTATGAGGAGACAGGTAGAGGGGATGGGCTGAGTGCAAACAGCTAGCAACACAGGACCAGGACCAGAGATTGACCCTTTGGATTGGAGTCCACTGATCTTTCTGCCCCATCCCACAGCGTCTTCATCAAGAGCCCATCTGCTGTCTCCTTTCAGCAGTGCCATCTGCAGACCAGCATAGGGGACCCTGCCCCTTGCTGGTCAAGAACTACCCATGTTTTCCATTCCAATCCCGGCATCCCAGCTTTCAGAAGAGGCAGGGATGCCTTGTCTCAGCCTGCATCTCTTGTTGCCAAGGCACGCCAAGCTTTTTTCAGGCCCTGCCCTGGGATGTCCTAGCAGGTGGCAGCTGCCTCGAATGAGCTTGGACTTGCCAGAAGAGCACAGACTGTTCCTGTGGGTTTCCACAGGCGATCACCCAACTGGAGGGACCCCGGAATCCTTTTCCACAGCTAATGCAGAGATAAGCCTATAGCAGTGGTTCTCAGTGAGGGCCATGTTGGTCCCCAGAGACATCTGGCAATGCCTGCAGATATATCTGATTATTTTTTTAATGCAACTGGGTGTGTGTTGTTGGGCGGTGGTTGCTACTGGCATCCAGGGGGTAGAGGCCAGGAGTGCTGCCAAACACCCTACAGTGCACAGAACAACACCCACAACAGAGAATGATTTGGTCCAATATGTCAATCATGCTGAAGTTGAGAAATTTTGGATTATAACTGCAGAGTTGACAGAGATAGCTTGTTGATAATTTTTGAGAGGTGAGAGAGGAGAAGATGGAGAAAGGAAAAAAAAAGAAAGACAGGTAGTGATTAGGAGCCAGGGTTTTGGTACCTAACAGCTCAGGTTCAAAGGGGCCCATCATGCTCCAGTGACTTCATCTCTCTGAGTCTTTCTTCATCTGTTTATTTATTTTTTTAAGACAGGGTCTCTTTCCGTTTTCTGGGCTAGAGTGCAATGGTGTCATCATAGCTCACTGCAACCTCAAATGCCTGGGTTCAAGCCATCCTCCTACTTTTAAGAAAATTTTTTGTAGAGATGGGGTCCTGCTATGTTGCCCAGACTGGTCTCAAATTTCTGGGCTCAAACACTCGTACTGTCTCAGCCTCCCAAAGTGCTGGGACAGCAATGGGGAAGCTGCGACTTTAAGGCCACATGTGGCCTTCTAGGTCCTTAAGTGTGGCCTTTTGACGGAATCCAAATTTTACAGAACAAATCCTTTTATTTTTATTAATACATTTTTGTTTATCTTTTATATTTCTATTTTATTTTTAAAATGAATGATTTGAAAATAGCAAAGAATAAAATAAGTTTCAACAGAATACTCCTCCCAGATTGACCGGCACAATTAGAACATTAGTAGCCATAAGGGCTAAATTGACGGCTGCTATGCTCATGATTCAGTTCTAACTTCCTCCACCTGACTGGCACCAAGACCACATGAGGCTGGTTGGTGAGAGTTTATGGGGATTGAGCACACCAGTCTGTTATCAGCTTTCGACAGTGGTGCCCTGTGTTTCTGCTTGAAGTGGAATTTGGGAACAGTTGCACAACTTGACAGTATTTTTTAATTCTGTCTGCTTAACAGTCCAGCATGTCAGAGAAGACCAAGAGAATGCTGAAGGAAGAAAACAGATTTTTTAATGAAGACTGGGAATTGCAATCTTATCTTGTTTCTGTTAAAGGTAAGATGATTTGCTTGCTTCGTGATACTGCAGTATCAACATTAAAGAAATTCATGCCGGGCGCGGTGGCTCACGCCTGTAATCCTAGCACTCTGGGAGGCCGAGGTGGGCAGATCGTTTGCCCAGATCAAGACACCCTTCAGGTCACAAATGAATGACACCCATCTAGAGGATCAACTGAAACTGAGGACCTCCATGCTGCAACCAAATATTCAAATGCTTTCCAACAAAAAGCAGACACAACAAAGGGATTAAAAAATAAGTTAACTTTAAAATTAACAAATAGTTTCCATTTTTTGAAATTATCAAGTATATAGTAGTTAGATTTTTACAAAATAATATACATATTTAAATATATCCAATTGAAGTTTCTTGAATACGACCATATTTGATTACAGCTAAATTAAAGTGGCTTCCACCATGAAATGGTTCTCCACCCGAGTTAGGCAAAGGCTTGAAGGATGCAGGTCAGGAAACGCATGTGCAAATGGACTGCTGGCCTGGGCCGTGGGCCCTGTGGCTTGAGATGTGTCTGAAGACACCAGGGCACAGAGAGGCTTCTGCAGAGTCCCTGGTGACCCAAGACTGGCCAAAGGAGCCTCCAAAGAAAGTGGTGGTCCATGCAATGAAAGAAAAAACCCTTAAAAAATCACTCAGATAATACATGCTTACTGTAAAAACAAAAATTAAAAATACAGAGAAGCAAATGAAGGAAATAAAAATTCCTTTAAAATAATCATGGTACCATTTTAAATGGAGTCTTCTTTTCTCTATGCATATGTACTTTGCAAAATAGGATCATAATATTTCCTAATCAGTTTTTTTATAGGGTTTATTCTCTCATAGCAATAACATCTCCTCAGAGCATCATTTTTCAGGCCTGTGTAGAATTCTGTTCTGCATGGGAACTGTAACTGGTTTAAGCAGGGCCCTAGGGTTGGGCATTGGGTCGTTTCTGGATTTTTGCTGTTGTCAGCAAGGCTGTATTTGTTGCACATACTCATAGTTAAATCTTTATGTATCCATAATTGTCTCCTTAGGATAAAATCCTTAAATGGAATTACTAAAGGGTTTAAATGTTTTCAAGCTCTTGACATATATTGCCAAATTGTCCCCAATTTTCATCTTCCATCAGTTCATTGAACATTGTTGTTGGTTCTCTTTGGGGCCTTTCATTGCTGTCTCCTGAAACTGTCACAGAGCTGGAAACTCAATGGAGGGTTCTCCAGCAGGCACGGAGAGAAATGAGGCTGGGAGATACCACCATTTATTCAAACTGTTTCTCCTCCCCCAGCACAGAACCAGCCCCCTGGGCTAACATCTATATAGAAAATGAGGCTGATATTAAAAGTCTGGCCTCCCCTCTGTTAAAGGATTACCAGACAAAACACAAGACATCTAGTAAAATCTGAATATATCTGAATTTCAGATTCACAACAAATAATTTTTTAGTGTACATATGTTCCCAACACTGCATGAGACAGGCTTATGTTAAAATATTTGCCATATGTCTGAAATGCAGATGTAACTGTGAGCTGTGAGTTTTATTTGCTAAATCTGACAACCTTTTCCTTTAGTGGCTCGCCGGATCTGTTGAACATCAGCTTTATGTTCTTAAGGGGCCCCTTGCAGTCTGGTCAGCAATATTTTTTTCGTGGCTATTGAGTTTCCCTTGTATAGTTGGAAAACTGTCTATGTAACCAATGCCCTATTATTGAACATTCATGTATTAATAGTTTGCTTTTTTTTTCTTCTTCCTTTCTCTCTCTGTTTGGAGATTAATCTTGGTTCATATCTTTTTTTTTTTTTTTTTTTTTGAGACAGGGTCTTGCTCTGTTGCCCAGGCTAGAGTGTAGCGGCGTCATCATATCTCAACCTCAAACTCCTGCACTCAAGCGATCTTCCTGCCTCAGCCTCCCCAGTAGCTGGTACTACAGGCATGCAGCCCCACACTGGCTAATTTTTCTATTTTTTTTATAGGAGACAGGGTCTTGCTATGTTGCTCAGGCTGGCCTTAAACTCCTGACCTCAAGCAATCCTCCTGTCTCAGCCTCCCAAAGTGCTAGGATTACAGGCACGAGCAGGATTACACAGCGCCTGGCCTGTTCATATCTTTAATTATTTCTGGGCCAGCTCGGCCAACGGCCTTAGGGTTAAGGTTAAGCATATCCAGGGCAGAGCCCCTCCGCCTTTCACAGCTTGCCATCCACAGGAAGGACTTATGGGTCTCTTCCTAGGCACTATCTTGGCAAGACTCTGGAGGAAAAAACAGAAACTAAGAAATGAAATCACACTTACTATGTCCTTCAGTGGAGTAAAGGATGTGTAGAGGGACAGATGCTGTCACAGAAAGTGCCAGATCACATTAGCAGGCACCTGCAGGAAAGCTGTTGGCCAAGCGTATATGCTCCGGGCACAGCCCAATTCCCCACTGGAGCCCAGAGAAGGAAACGGGCTCTGGCCCTCAGGCAAAGCAGCAGGCAGGCGAGAACCTTGGTAGCTGCCCTAGCTCCCAGTGCCTCTCAGAAGTGAAAATTAAGTCAGGAAGCCTGGCACACAGTAGGCTCTCAAGAACTATTTTCTGGATGAGGCAGTGAATTGATAAACAATATCCCCCTCTCTGAGTGTTGAATTTTTCATGCATGTAAAGTGAGAGCTCTTCCAGCTCTTGCAACTTCCTTAGTCTCTCAACACTTACTGTGGTTCTCTCTGAAGATCAGGGGTTTGCAAACCTTTTCTGCAAAGGGCCAGCTAGTGAATGTCTTAGGCTATGCAGGCTGTATGGTCACTGTCACCTCTGCTGTTATAGAGATGAACAGCCCCAGACAGCGCACAAATGAATGAATGTTACTCTATTCCAACAAAACATTATTTATAGACGCTGAACTTTGAATTTCATATAATTTTCATATGTCAGGGAATGTTATTCTTCTTTTGATTTTTTTCCAACCATTTTAAAATGAAAATAACCCATTCTTAGCTTGTGGGTTGTACCAAAGCAGGCAGTGGGCCAGATTTGGACTGTGGGCTGTAGTTTGCCAACCCCAGCTACAGATTCATGAGCAAACATATCTTCCAGGAATTCCTTGGAGTGCCATAAACAGAAGGTTCAAAATGAGGATGCTCTTTCTCCTTGGTGTGTACATACTGATCACCATGTCTTCCAAACCGGTTTGCATAGACACATCACCATGCCATGCTCTCACTCTAGAACCTAAGATGGCTCCCATGTTAAGATTCTTCACAGCCCAGACCCATACGTCACTGACATGTCCTAAATTGGGCAGACTCTTCACTGTCACCTACCCAGGGGCACCACGCCCATTTCTAACATTTGTCTGAGCTGTTCCCTCTCCCTGAGTGCCAGTATCTCTCCTTGACCATCCACGCTGTGCCTCTCCTGTAAGTGGCACTCCACAAGTGTGCAGCTTGGTGTTGGTTAAGTTTCAGTGTTAGCAAATTTTGTTTAAGAAGAATCAAAACTAAGACAGTCTAGAAAACCCTTGAAGAAGAGAAGAATAAACCTCAGTTGAGGAAGGTGACATAATTTTGGGAAGAGAGTGACACATCTAGGAATGAGGGTCTGGTTACAACCAGGGGTGAGACCAGGGTGACGGGAGTGGAAGTTAACACTCAGACCATTAAATAAGCCACTGAGAGGGAACACAGGCAGCTTGGTCTTCCAGGGTGCACTGCAAGGGCGTCCCTTTCCTAGGTATGTCACCTGAGCCCGCCAGCCAGCACCTCTCTGGTCCCTGAGTCTCCAGCATGATGCTGAGGAGTGGCTGAACCCAAGGGCTCCCTGGAGACTTCTCAACACTTACTCTCCCCCAGGAATAGCATTTAGGCTCATTAATCCAGTGAACGCTAAACAAATGCACATGTTCATCATCTCAGCACCACTTGGTTTGAGGAAATTGAAATAGCGCATGAAGGTGAGACTCATCCTTTGACACAGGAGTGTTGGCGAAGATAGCCCAGGAGTCCCCGCCAGCTGACTCGGCCACGCCACTCTCCTCCCTACCCAGGGCAGAGGGGTGGGTGGAAGTAGCTCTTCCTATGCACCTGCTCTGTATATGCAAATCACCAGGCTACCTGCTCCACACAAGTGAGCCTGTTTAATTCTCACACAACCTCAAGAGGAAGGTACTACTCCTTTTCAACAGTGAGGGCGCTGAGGCCAAGAGTTGTGAAGGAGCTTGTAGCTAGTGAATGGTGAACCCAAGATCTGCATTCCGATCTCACTGGGTCTAAAGCTGGTTATGTCCTCTCTGTGCTAGCAGAATGGAGCTCTGTGGCTCAAGAAAACCCCTCATTTTGCACATGAGGAAACAGAGGTCCAGAGAGAACGACTTGCCCAAGGTCACAGAGGAGGTTGCTGGGAGGGCTTGGACTCAGACCCAGGCTCCAAATCCCAGGCCAGCATTCATCTCTAAGGTCAGATGTGACTACTTCTTCTCATGCACCTGAAGAAGTCCACAGCCTCCATGATTTATTTTGGAAACGAGCCAATAAATACTGTTTTAAGAAGTCAGTCCTTGCCTCTGGCAATCTGCTTGTGCCTTCGCTTCATGGTCCCTGCTGGGTTTCCATTAGGCTGCCACTCAAGCTGCCAGACCGTGTGGTTTTCAAAGAAATCTTATAAAAGCAGCGGCACTGTTATTCCAGCAGGGCCTGATGGCCTCTCCCCACCCAAAGCTGGTAAGATGACCCATTTTTCCCCACTGTCCCAGCGTGAAAGGCTGAGATTTCGAATCACACGGCTGGCTTTCTTTTCCTTCCTGCATGAATCGGGTTCTTGGAGATGACATCTGTTTCTGGAATGAGCCGGCAATAGTGGAGTATGATTTCCAGGGTTCGGCACTCATGATACAGAGACCTGGACGAATGTGGCTTATTCACAGTTCCAGCCAAGCTTCCAAAGCACTCTGCAGGAACTATTCAAATGCTTTTTGAACAATAGGATTTAACGGCATCATGGAAAATCATCACAGTGCAGTGCCTGCAATGCCTGCGATGAGCAGGACATAGGTAGGTATGTTTGCATCCTGCTCTCATTAAAAACACACCTATCCACACACGCGTGGATCTGTGAAAATGTCTTCAGCTGCAAGCAACAGAGCATCTGATTAATAGTTCCTTAAATCTATGGTGACCAACCTTCCTAGTTTGCCTGGGACTGAGGGGTTTCCCAGGACATGGAAATTGAAGTGCTGAAAGTGGGACAGTCCCAGGCGAACCAAGGCAGTTGGTCACTCTACTTAAGTCGTAAGGACATTAAATATTTACTTAACGAGCAGTCCAGATGCGGGTGGCCCGAGGATGTCCAGCTCTTTCCACACTTCCCCTCTGCCATCCTCACCACAGTGGCTGCAGCAGCTTCAGGGCAGCACCCAAGGCCTTAAGCATCTTTCCCAGAAACCCAAGCAAACTTTCTCTTCCATCTCACTGGTCCCAAATACGTCTCACGGCTCCCTCCAGGTGCAAGGCAGCCTGGAAAAGTGGGTGTCTGGCAAAGGCAAATGGGGTTTCTGTGACTGGCCGCCATTGGGGCCAGGCAAGTTGCCTCCTGAACAAACCAGAGCTCTGGAAGAAGCGGGGAGGGCAAGGTCTGCAACCAACCATGTCTGCCCCAACTCATGTAGCCATGTGGAGAGGAGATGCCACGGTGAAGTGGTTGCGAGCAGGAACTAGGGCTGAATCCCAAAGACCACGTACCAGTATGGAACTTTGGGCACATTGCTCAACCTCAGTTGCCTCATCTGTAAAATGGAAATAAAAACAATGCCTGTCTCACAGGACTGCTGTGAGGATGTGCACGAGTTCATGCACAGCAAGTGCTGAGCACGGGTGCCCCACACATAGTAAATGCTCAGTAAACACTGACTCCTTGTTTTCCTCAATGGCAGAACAACCCATCCCTCCATCTTCCAGAAGAAGATATGATTTCTATTTAGGTGAATGTAGGAATATCCGTACTCTGATGGGTAGCCTGGTGGGGGAGCACGCCTCTGTCTTGGGGGGATGTTCTGAGAACCACGAGGCTTTGGTTTTGCCTATGGAGGTTTGTAAGTTGAAGACCACAGCTGAATTGTTTGGGACCTGATGGGCCTCCTGCGGCTGAGAGGCACGTGGAAGAGACAGAGAAAAGAGATGGGACACTCGAGGAAAACAGTGCCGTCTCCTAGGGATCATGATAGAGTCCGGCAGCGTAAGCTCTTCCGTAGACTTCCACTTACTTGTCAATGTGCTGTGGGTCTGGATCTCTTTGGGAGACTCAGTGATGTGCTGAGTGCTGCCACCAAACAGACAGAGGCCAGGGCCCCCAGGGTAAGCCTGCCATCCCTGGGTCACGTGGAGGAAAAAGACTGGCATGAAATACACCAAAACACCAGAGGGGAAGTGGTCTCTGGTGCACGTAGCTCAAGGTTATGCATGCTGTTAGGTTCCTTCTTTGAACTTGTTTGTAATTTCCAAAATTTCTACAATGACTAAGGACCCACTCTACAATCAGATAAAAATGTCATTTTAAAACTTCAACACAAACAAATACAATCGATAAAGATTTTTTCACTACAGCTTTTAAATATTATTATGGCTTCATTTCTCAGAAACAGTGACTGTTCGGCATCAGGTTCTTGTTCCCTGTTTCTCCCTGCTTCTCTCTCACAGCCCTTAATAATAATAGCAGATATCGATGATTGGGCATTTGATATGTCCGTCCTAGGCACCGTGCTCAGTGCTTGACACGCATAGTAATCCTAGACAGTGGTCCTGTCATCATTCCCATTTTAAAGATGAAGAAAGTGCTGGGTGAGGTGGCTCAGGCCTGTAATCCTAACTCAGGGGTGGGGAACCTTTTCATGTTGGAAGCCGCATTAATGTAGCTCTAATCAAGTAAGGTCACATTCAAGAAACTTCAATTAGATATACTTAAAAATGTACATTATTTTGTAAAAATCTAACTACTATGTACTTGGTAATTTAAAAAAATGAAAACTATTTGTAAATTTTTAAGTTAACTTATCTTTTAATGCCTTTGTTGTGTCTGCTTTTTGTTGGAAAGCATTTGAATATTTGGTTGCAGCATGGAGGTCCACAGTTTCAGTTGATCCTCTAGATGGGTGTCAGTCCTTTCTGACCTGAAGGGCATCTTGATTTGGATTAGGTAGGAGAATGTAGATTCGCAGCAATAAGTGGTTGAAAAGCAAAAGAGCATTTTTCTGGCATGTTGCTGAAGGCCTGGGTATTCTACTGCATTTTTCCACATTTCAACTGGATCTTTCTTAGCATCAAATGATGACTTTAAAATGTTACCTACTGAGAGCTCAATCAATTCCATCTGTAGTTCCTTAGATGCCTTGGTGATATCAACTAGGAGAGGCTGAAATGCTAATTTGAGTGTGATGTAATGATTCTCAAAGTCTGTGAACCTTTCCTTGTGTTCTCCAATTATTAATACATCTGTAACAACTGTGTATTCTTCAAATGATTCACATATATCATCTTGCTCATCAATGACCTTTGTTTGCTAACTAGGGAAAATGTTCATCCGAAATTTCCTTTTGAAGAAGAAATGTTTTGAAAAAAAGATAGCTTTTTAATTTTGAAATGGTTGTGTTTTTTGCCACATATCATATATAGACTTAGTTTTACCTTGCAAATAAATATTCAAGTCGTTTTGATTTGACATGATATCACACAGAAATGCTGCATTCCTATAGAAATCTTCTTTCAATAATTCACATTGCTAATTCTGTTCTCCATAAAATTTATCTGTTCACACAGAGATAAAATTTTGACTAGCACCTGTCCCTGAAATAGCCAACGCACATTAGAATGATATGGCAAATCCATACTGAATACTTCATCATTCAACTTTAGCATGTTATGAAACCAATTATGCTATGTTGCATTTGCACGAATATATTAATAGTTAACAATACTTATAACTTGTTGCAAAGTTTGTCACTCGAAATAGTAGCTTTAGCACAGAGATTTGAGAGCATCTGAATCTCTGAATACTTTTCTTAATCTGTGCAATAAACCCTTCATGTTTTCCTGTCATGGAAGGTGCACCATCTGTACATACACTCTCTAAATTTACCAAATACAGTACAACTTCACAGCATTTATCTTGAAAGCTGTTGAAGATATCTATTCCCTGTGTTCTGTTCACAAGATTGCCCAAAGCAAGTAACTCTTCATAGCAAAGAAAATCTTCTGTTATGACCCAAATGAAGTATCAAACCTGCACGAGTCAGTAGTGTCAGTTGATTCATCCAAAGCAATTGTATAATACGTTATTTTTCTTTTGAAGTATTGCATGAAGTTGTTCTGTTAACTTGAAAACTAATTCATGCTGCCAATCAGTTATGGTTCTCCTTGAAAGAGGCAGTTGTCTGTACTTTGAAATGTCATCAGAGTCTAAGCATCCTACAGCTTCGACAATGCATTCTTTCACAATTTCTACACCACTGAATGGCTTCCCTTTTTTCTTGAGTATATAAACTACTTTGTAAGCTGCTTCAGTGGCATTATTTGCAGGTCTTCTCGCTGCTTAAAAGAATTGTCTTTGCTTTTGCTCTTCATCTTTAATTTCTGCAATGCAACCCTTCATGCCTTTCCCTCTAATCTAAAATATTTATGGTCCTTATGAGTGTTATGATGTTCATCAGCATTGAATTTCTTTAATGCTGATACTGCAGTATCACAAAGCAAGCAAATCATCTTATCTTTAACAGGAACAAGATAATATTGCAATTGCCAATCCTCATTAAAAAATCTGTTTTCTTCCTTCAGCATTTTCTTTGTCTTCTTTGACATGACAGGCTGTTAAGCAGACAGAATTAAAAAATACTGTCGAGCTGTGCAACTATTCACAAATTACAAATTCCACTTCAAACAGAAACACAGGTTACTCGACCCCCATAAACTCTCGCCAACCAGCCTCATGTGGTAGTGGCGCCAGTCTGGCGAGGGAAGTTGGAACTAAATCATGAGTGTAGCAGCTGTCAGTTTAGCCCTTATGGCTACTAATGTTCTAATTGTGCAGGTCAATCTGGGAGGATTATTTCCTTGAGATTTATTTTATTCTTGGTGTTTTAAATATGTTCATTTTTAAAAGAAAATAAAAATAAAAGAGATGAACAAAAATGTATTAATAAAAAGAAAAAGACTTGTTCTATAAAAGTTGGACTCAGTCAAAAGGCCACACTTAAGGATCTAGAAGGCCATACGTGGCCTTAAGGCTGCAGGTTCCCCACACCTGGGCTAACTCCTTCCCCAGCTCAGAACCTTTGTCTCTAATTCCTATGCAGCCTTCAAGAGAGCCCCAGCATCTCCTTCTGGAACCTTCCTGATGCTCTCAGCTGGATCAGAACCTCTTCCTTCACACAGCCACAGCCCCCTTGTTATCCCCCAGATAACCACCCAGGCACTTGTCTTTCTCCCTAAATAGATGGTGCCCCCTTTAAGGGACATGGCCTTTTCCTCCACGGTCCTGGCACATCACCCCACACCTGACACCCCACAGTGACTACGTGAGGAAGGCAGGCAGGTGAGCAGGTGGGCATGGAGGAGTGCATGCAGTCCTGCCTTTTACTGAAACCAGGCGTAAAGACTGCAAGCGCAGGTGGAAAATTTTCAAATCCCAGGATAGAGGCACCACGAAGGCAATAGCATCTATCAAAGGCAGTGAGTCAGCCCTGGAGAAATCCAATTAAGCATCTGTAGTTCAAGTGATACTGCTTTGCATTCTGCTATCAATACTGTTTCTATTCTGAGCTCCCTCAGCATCAGGGCCCTCCTGTGCCTGCCACCCTCTGTCACCTGCCTCGAGTTCCTGCCAGAGCTATGTGCCTTCTCCCCAATCTGCCCTCCCCACTCCCAAGTCCATCCCCACCTCATGCTGATACCAACAAAAGCTGGTTTTCATCTGAGCATTTAGCACAGGTCAGGAACTGGGCCTCGCCCCACCTCATTGAATCTTCACAATCTACAGGGCAGGTGTTCTCATTCTCCACTTTATAGAAGTCTCAGAGAGATTAAGTAAATCACCCAAGATCACACAGCTGGCAAGATCTGAAAGAAGACAGCCTGACTCCAGAACCCTGAAAACTGTCACTACAATAGATGACTACATATGCCACCCAGATATACCAGGCCATGCCTCTCTGTCCCCGTGCCCCCTTGCCTTGTCACATCCTTGCAGTCAGGAGCCTTTTCAAATGCTTTCAACCAGTGGCAGTTCCAAAGGGTGGGCTTTCCTGGGGGCAAATGGCTTTAGCCCCACCCTATGGTTTTCATTAGCCCTCAAAACAACTTCAACATTTTAAAAGTGTTTGAAATAGGAAAGAGACATTTTTCCCAATTTTGTATAAAATATAAGCAAAACATTTGGTAGAAACCCATGCAAATTTTACTGATGTGTCAAAACCATGGGCTTGCTACTGCAAATGCAGCTGCAAAATAAATCCCCTGATCCCTCCCTGTGACCAGATTGCTGGCCCTAAGCCCCTTCAGTTTAGGGATTCTACAGCTGTCACTCCTTTCAAATAAATATCTAATGACTGAAGAAAAAAAAATCTTAGAAACACAATCTGCAGGTCCCCGGGAAGGTGCCCCTGCCCCCTTCCCAGGTGTCCCGGCTTAGCCTAGGGGTGCGGCCACTCTGACCACAGTCTCAGCCTAGCCCTGCTCCTGCCAGAGCACAGAGCATCCTTCTCTGCGACCATCAGCTATCTCCAATCACCACCCACGATTCTCATTACAGTCACAGCACCAGCAGAAGATAAGCTTTTGATGATAAGTAAATTAATGTTTAAATCAACCTCATGTTTATTCAGCACTATTAATTAGTGGCCTTCTTTGTAGGGAAGCAGGACCCTGGGGCTTAGTGATACACAAAGGAACAGCAAGTATCCTCTGCTGGATGCCCCAGAGCAGGGCAGGATAGGGCCGGAATTAGCAGCATGCTGGCAAATGTTTAACAACTGGCTGGGAGGAGGGGAGGGAGGTAGAAGCCCTAGTTGGTACCATTTGCCAATTTCCATGGTGTAAACACTCCCACTACTGCAGATTTCGAGCTACCCACAGTTTAACAACTGGCTCTCAAGATTGCTGAAAATTTAATATTACTGCTTGGCACCAACAAGTGGGCAAATTTAGGGGTGCCTCTTCAACATTCTTTAAAATATTTATCCAACATTTATTTAGCACAAAAGCTTAGCTTTGTGTGGGGAAAAGATCACCCATGGCAATGATGATAGTGATTTTAGATATCATTTATTCAGAACTTACCATGTGCTTTATACTGCGTAAGTGCTTTCTACACAAAGTGTTTTATATATACTACATGCTTTATACAGATTATCTGACTAATCCTTGTAACAACACTTCTTTGTGATCATCTCTTTTATAGATGAGGATCCTACAGCTCAGTGAGGTTCAGTGGCTCAGCTAGAATCACACAGCTAGTTAAAAGGTAGGGCCAGGATGCTAACCTGAGCAGTCTCACTCAGATGCCCACATTAAGAGAGCGAGGAATCTCTCCTCCGTGGTTGCTAGCAATTTAGCTCTGATATCAATGCACCATAACCCTCTTCAGAAAAACAAAAACAAAAAGCCTGCAGTTTGCAGGACTCACTTCACTTAGAAGCTGTTCAGAGACCATCTATTATTATTCACACGTGGTCTTTGGGAGTGGGTGGTCTCCCTCCTCTAAAGGACAAAAGTTGGAATTATCGGTTACTCAACATCCAAACCCTAGGAGTGTCTTTTGTTATCCATAGCAATCCCCTTTGTAGCACACCTGAGGGTGCTAATGAGCCGACTCAGGGTGGGGCCCCTAGATAGACAGCTTCAGGATGGGGGCTGGTCACCAGAAAGACCACACCTGTGATTCAGATGGGGGGACTTTCAGCCCCACCCGCCACCTCCCAGAAAGGGAGGGGGGCTGGCGATTGAGTTCTGAAAGCTCTTGAACCCTGAGATTCAGGGAGCTTCTGGGTTGGTGGACACAATAATGTGCTGGGACGGTGGCGCACCCACAGATGGCACGGAAGCTCCACACAACGCCCCACTCCGGACCCTGCTCTCTGTGTCTCTTCCATTTGGCGGTTCCTGAGTGATATCCTTTATAGTAAATCAGTAAATATAAGTAAAGTGCTTTCTTCAGTTCTGGGAGTCATTATAGCAAAATATCAAACCTTAGGGGTGGTTGTGGGAACCCTCGAAATTATAGGCAGCTGGGCAGAAGCAGGGGTGACCCCAGACTTGCAACTGGCATCTGACATGGGGACAGTCTCATGGGACGGACCCCTCTGACTCCAGGTGAATAGTGTCAGAACCAAACTGAATTGTCTGGACACCCAGTTGGTGCCCAAGAATCAGAGAAGGGGTGTAGAAAACCACAGATTTGGTGTCAGAAAACACCACACAAACAAGTTACAGAGAAGTTAGGTGATCTGCCCAAGATCACACAGCTGGTAAACATCTCCCTGACACAGGCAAAGTCCGTGACCTTGACCACTGTAGGTGCTGACTCTTGCTGTGTTTGATCACCTCACACCAGCCACGTGGCACAATATCCATAGCACCCTTTTAGGTAAGAAGGACAGCATGGCTCATGGGGCTAAGTGAGTGTTTCCTAAACATCAGTCGCTGGCATATTACCATGGCAACAGTTGCCACGTCTCAAGCCCTCTCTACTATTGTTTACTTAATACTTTATGTCAATTCACTTTTGTATAGCACCATAAATGGAAAGCCAATATTTTCCAGAAAAGATACGACAATAAATTATTAATTAAGGCTTTCCCAAATAATACCCCAAATCATCCCAGTGTGTATCCCACTTTGGGAAAAACGGGACCAACTGAGTCACATAAAGTCAAGCAGTCAAGACCTCAACCCAGGTTCCTGTCTCCAAGTCCAAGGCTCTTTCGGCTGCAACACGTACTCCTTGACCATGCTGTGTTTCTTGTTAACGACGTCAGGGCAGCAAGCTGAGAGAAGCTAGAATTTTCTCAACTTGGCTCAAAATGTGACCAAAGAGATAAGCCAACAGTGATGGCAGACAACAGATGGCGAGAGGGATCACTGCTCCAGGCAGCTAATGATGCCCCGGGCAAGGCTCCCTGAATTTAATCACCAGCGTGTTCCTGGACTGGTGCAGACCTACTCTGATTGTTCTAGGATCAGACGGAATTTTCCTCTGGAATAGCTCAAGGTCAGCTCTGATGGGCCCAAGAAGCAGTGTGAGTACTTGAAGACATGGAACGGCAGTGAATAATCACCATTCAAGGGGGAAGGAGGGCGCAGAGTTCCCAGCTAAGAGCCTTTTAACTCACCAGCTCTGCCTGGGGGAACCTCCTATCAAGTCAAAATGTCAGTTTATTCAGGCATTTTCTAAAGTGTCGCTTTCAAAGTGAAGTTTAGATTTTATTATATTAAAGTGCAGTTTCTGTCTTGGGTCAAACGATAGTTCCAAAACTCTTTCATAGGTTGCAGAAAGACTTTCCCAAGAATTCTAATGGCTAACACATAGGAGGTCCTTACAAAGGATTGGGCTTTAACAGTAAGTTCTTTCCAGAGGTTATTTCATTGAGTCCTCACTCCTCCAACTCCATGAGATGTGAACTGTGATTGCACCCATTTTACAGACAAGGAGTGAGGCTTAAAGTTCGTACAGTGAGTCTGCGGTAGGGCTGGGATTAAATTTCTGCACCACCTGGCTCCAGAATCATCATCACACTCTAATCCTAAAACCTTTCTGCAGTTCAGTGAAGCAGCTTAGGGATTCCGTGTCTCCTGCTCTCGGCCCACTCACTTGATTTCTTTAAAAAATAAAAATTAAAGGAGATCGCGTGTTGGTTTTTAGAGATCAAAGCCAGGCAATGGCGCAAATGGAAAGCAATATGTTGCTGAATGCTGACACATTCCGCTTTGGGATATAAGCTGTTGGAAAGCTTATCATTGTAATTTCCTTGGTAAGTACAGCACCAGGTTCAATCAAAGGTGTAGACAATGGATTTCAAAAACGAACGTGATGATGAAGACAACAGATGGCATTGGAGTTTTCACACGCCATGGGAGACCACAAGCACACATTTCATTCTCATTCTGATCACGATCCTTAGCTCCTGGAGAGAACAGTACCCGCCACCGTGCCGACCAAGGAGTCAAACTGATGTAGGGCAGATGTTGTATTTTCTGTCTGAGGCCAATTTTGATCAAGAAAAATTGCAGAAGGAAACTTAAGAAGGTGAATCCTCTGTAAGCAGCAGACGGACACCAGGGTTCTTCTGCGTCACCCGGGGAAGAGGTGAGGGAGTGTCTGTGCAGTAGGAGGTGAGGTGGACTCACACTACCTGCTTTTAAAATTCCCGATACCCAAGGCCACACCTGGGACCAGTTAGATGAGACTCTGGGAGTAAGACCAGCCTCCAGCAGTTTCTTTAAAGCTCTTAGGTGATTCCAATGTGCTGTCAAGGCTGAGAACCGGAAGTCTGGGGGAACTGTTAGACTGACACGGGGCAGACACGTTGCAGCGCCTCCGGCCTCTGGCTGCTTCTGTAAAGCCGGTCACCACGTAGCAGTCTGGGCTTGCTCAAGGAAGCAGAGTCAACCATGAGTTATGGGGCAAGGGATGTACGATAGGAATTAGACTGTCCACAACCGTCAGCGGGCTTGGGGGATGAAGGTCTGGGAGGGGAGAGGAGGACCAGAGGAGTCACCCGCCAGCTGATCTGAGAGTCTGGCACGTCAGTGGCAAGAAGGGGGCTGCAGAGGGGGAGCCATGGAGGGAGTATTTGTGGGGGAGGGATCTGCCTGCTCTGCCAAGTGTCTAGAGGGGGTGGAGATGCCACACAGGTCAGCTGGCCCAGGGGTCAGGACGACAAGCTAAAAGGGATGTGGGGGAAAGTGAGGACAGGCTGGAACATCCGCAGCCCCTCTGATGACCTCCACATCTAATCACTACGGCTTTCAAAGAGACAACACTGCTGCTTCCCTTCCGCCTCTCAAATCTTCCACACGGTCCTCTTTTGGCTTCCTTTAACCTGGAACCATACAGGGAAAGGGAATCTGGGAAATAGATTTTTCGGCATAGCTAAGTTTTCAATAGAATATTCCAGCACAGGCTAGAAGGAATAGAAATCCACTCCAGCTCGCTTTATAAAAATACAGTTTAGTAAAGGTGTAAGCAAATGGAGGGAAGCGTCATCATCTTGGGGAGGGAAGGGCCTTCACCTGGAATCGCATCTTGACAGACACCTGGGTGGTGCACGTGACAGCCCGAGCATCTTTCGGTGCTGGTGCCGTGGCTTCTCAGGAGAGGGTGAAGCTGCTGCCACTATGACGGGAGAGGAAGCCGGCTCACCTGGGATGCGGGCAGTTGTGGTAAAGGAGAAAACAAGGCGGGTGGTAGGACTGGGCCCTGTGTGTGGAAAATGCCAAGAAAAAGGAGCCCATCCCCCTGCCTCATGGCACAGGGTGATGAAAAAGACCTTATCAATCAGCAAAGTCACATGCATATTTATCATTCTCCTAGTTATGGCCATACTGACACCCCAATGCACTTGATTGGAATGTCGACCTTTTTTTTCAATTTAAAAAATTGAGGTCTTTGCAGGGCTGGGGCTGGGGCTAGTCCTCTAAGGGAGGGCGGCAGGCCAGGAGGCAAATGATGGCGACTGTTTCTAAGCTGTTTTGCTGTGAAGAGCTCATGAGACCCCTTCTGTGATCCTTAGCTTTGCTCCTCCTCAAATGACTGTGGGAGTAGGAAAGGGCATCGTTTTGTTTTGTTGTAATGGAAACGAGCGAAGTATCTCAGTTTCCTGTCTAGATGGGTGGATGAACAGGACCCAAGAAACCAAGCCTAGGAGCAGAGAAGGCTTGAGAATGGGGTCCCCCGGAAATGTACAGACCTTGTAAGGGTGAGTTTTGGATTTCCCTAGACAGTGGCAACACGGGGTGGGAGATATTTCCCCAAGGGTCTGCAGAGTGGATACCCAGGATGTAAGAAGATGTAACATCTTATGGAAAGGCTCAGTTCAGCTGGGCTGCCTGGGGACTGAAATAGAATGTCATCGCTGAGTTCATTCTGTGCATCCAAGGGACATAGTCGCTTTTGTTTGCTACTTTTGAGGCAGCTGCTCTGTCCTGTTTCCCCCAAAGACTGGCATTCTCTGCTTACCCACAGACTTTGGTTTGCCAACCTCCCATCACCTAACTGGCCCGGTCTCTCTGAATCCCAGGACAGGGACTCTGATTGGCCCAGACTGAGCTGATCTGGACCAATCAGAGAGGAGCAGAGAGAGGCCCAAAGTTCTCCCACCTGGGGTTGCCCTTTGCAGGGCTGGGGCTGGTTCTCTGGGGAGGGGCAGTGGCCAGGAGGCAATGATGGCACTGGGCAAACACAGCAGAGTGGCTAAGAGCCTGGGATCTGAAGCCAGGCTGCTAGAACTAGAATCCCAACCCTACTGATTCCTAGCTGGGTGATCTTGGGTGTGCCTCTTAACTTTCTGAAACTCGGTTTCTTCATATGTCAAATGTGGCTCTTAACACGATCTGCCTCATCTCTTGCTATGAAGATAAAATAAGGTAATTTGTATAAAAATGTTAGCTTTGTGCTGGCACATGTAAATGTTCAGAGATGTTAAACAATAATAATAACCTTAAGAATTGACCATAGTATCTCCCACTCCCTATCCAACCCCATCAACTTCTGAAGTTTCTCTCTATCCCCAGGAGCCATCCCGCTTTGGTCTTCCCTCCTGGACTCTCACTCTGTTAGGGCAGAGTCCTCATCTGTCCTGTTCATTGCAATGTTCCCAGGACATGGTAATTGTATAATATAGGCTTATTGTATAAAGGAAGGAATAATTAAATGCTTGAATCCCCCCAAGTGTGGAAAATTACTACTACCTCCTAAGATTCCAACTTTATATATCATACTTCCCAATATTTGGAAAGGCCTCTCTTATACTGAGACAATAATCTGATTCACTGTGGCCCCTGTGTGCTGGCTCTAGTTCCACATCAAAGAAACAAACTCTCTCTTCCACATGACAGTCGTTCAGAAATTTTACAACAAACCTCAGGTGCCCCTTGAGCCTTTTCTTCTTGTCTGAACAACCTTATTATGGAAATGGCTCTCACTCCACCCTCTAATCTCCTCCCTTCTCCTCTTCAAGACAAAGTGCCTAGCAGTAAAAACAAAAAGCCTGGGTGCAGTGTCTGTGCTTACAACTGCATCTATTCATTTCCAAACTCAAGTTCTTCCTGGAGGAAAGGAAAGTAAGTGCCTATGTCGTAGCAGGCACTGGGGTGAGCAGTTAATATACATGATCTCTTTTACTCCTCATAACCACCCTGTGAGATACTGGATGCATGCCCATTTGACAGATGATGCAACTGAGGCTCAGAGAGGTTAAGATATTTGCACAAGATTGCCCAGCCTGTAAATGGCGGAGATAGAGTTCAAATCTAGGTGTAATCTAATCTGGAGCAATTATGGGTTTCTCTCTCTCTCTCTTTTTTTTTTTTTTTTAATCAGAAAGCAACCCTATCAAAGACCAGGACATCTAGTTATGAAAAAACAGGAATCAACAGGAATCCCCTCACCTTTGGCAGAACCCAATCAGGAATGTCTTGGATTGAGCTAATCTAACTTGAACCCTCCAAGGGGTTTAGTGGATTGAGGACAGAAGGACCATGAGTGGGATGGAATTCAGGGAGAAAACAAGATCTATGTAACTGCTCAATACATAGCAGCCAATTAAATAAAATGAAAGATGTAAGTCAAGATATTGTCTTAGGGGAGTGGCTAGGGCTATGCTCATAAAGAACCAAGACACCGTGGCATATCTGCTAAGTTTATAGTTCTCTATCCTCCCAAAGTTTATAGTTTTATTCCCTCCCATTCCTCCTGGGGCATCCTGTCCCAGAACTGTCGAGAGAGGGCTGGTATCTTATTTGAAGGCACATGTGGGAGGGTGACTCAGGCCAGCACTATCTGATTGAATTCAGACCATCAAGTGATTGGAACAAGCCCTTCTCAATCTCTGCTGCCACTCAAATCAGCAATGCTCTACAAACAAGTACAGAGAATGGAAAAATCCTTAATCTCCAGGCCATAATACATGCAGTTTACTGATAGCCATCTCCTTATCTCTCTCTTTTATAAGATGCTTCTTTCTTGGGAGATTTCAAAAAATGTTGAGAACGCAGCACGTGATGAGGGTGCACCACACAGTGTGTTTCCTTCTCTATCCCCAGCCTCACAGGGCCACCTCTGTCTCTGTCACTATTGCTGCCACACTGGAAGTCCACCTCTGGGCTTAGCCCTTAAATGAATTGCTGTGGTCACTTAATGTAGTAGACTGAATAATGGTCCCCAAAGATATCCATGTCCTAGTAAACATGCCTGTGTCCAAAAAGACAAATATTGCATGAGTCCACTTTTTGTGTGCATGTGTGTGTGACACATAGGGTCTCCCTCTGTCGCCCAGGCTAGAGCATAGTGGTGTCACCAAAGCTCACTGCAACCTCAAACTCGGGCTCCAGTGATCCTCCTGCCTCAGCTTCCCAAGTAGCTGGGACTACAGGTGCTCACCACCGTGCTTGGCTGATTTTTCTGTTTTTTGTAGAGACAGGGTCTTGCTCTTGCTCGGGCTGGTCTTGAACTCATGGCCCCAAGCAATCCTCCTGCCTCAGCCTCCCAGAGTGCTAGGATTATAGGAATGAGCCACCACACCTGGCCTGATTCCACTTTTATAAGGTACATAGAGTTATCAAAATCACAGAGACAGAAGAGCTAGTTAAAATACTCTCTGAATGGCCAGGCACGGTGGCTCATGCCTGTAATCCTAGCACTCTGGGAGGCTGAGGCGGGTGGATCGTTTGAGCTCAGGAGTTCAAGACCAGCCTGAGCAAGAGCAAGAGCAAGACCCCGTCTCTACTAAAAATAGAAAGAAATTATATGGACAACTAAAAATATATATAGAAAAAATTAGCCGGGCATGGTGGTGCATGCCTATAGTCCCAGCTACTTGGGAGGCTGAGGCAGGAGGATCGCTTGAGCCCAGGAGTTTGAGGTTGCTGTGAGCTAGGCTGACACCATGGCACTCTAGCCTGGGCAACAGAGTGAAAGACTGTCTCAAAAAAAAAAAAAAAAAAAAAAGGGTAAGATAGCGAATTTTATTATTAACATATATATTTTACCACAATAAAAAATTTGAAAAAAAAAATGTATGTGTGAACTAGGTAACAAAAGCATGCATAGACGTCTATATACAGTTTATGGAATAATAAAGCAGTTATGTTGCCTTCACCCTGCTTAAGTAATAACCTGTATGTGGCTCTAGACACCTTGGTAGGCCCCTTAATCTTGTCTTTTCCTCATTCCCTAGAGGTAATCACTACTCTAAATTTGTATTAATGCTTTTTATTTTTATAGTTTACCACCCATATGTGAATGCTTGCACATATATATTTTTTACTTTTATAAACTTTATATAAATCTCTTGCTCAATCTTGTTTTTGAGATACATTTGTGTTAATACCTGCTGTTGCCCATTCATTTTCCATGGCTACATAGTATTCCATGGTACAACTAGACCAGAGCTGATTTGTCCTTTCTACTGTTGATAAACATGTGAGTTGTTTCCAGTCTTTGGTGTTGCAAACAGGGCAGTTATGAACATGCCTCCTAATGCTCATGTGTAAAGATTCTCTAAGGCAGTGACACTGGATAGAACTTTCTACAATAGAAATGGTTTATAAAAATAGGGGCTCTCCAATAGGGTAGTTGCTGGCCATAATTTACTAATGAGTACTTGAAATATGGCGACAGCTACTAAGGGGTTGCATTTTAAAATGTTTAATTAAAAATTTCAAATTTAATTTTAATTAATTCAAATTGAAATAGCCATGTGGCTAACCAATCATACAGCACAGCTGTACGGTCTACCTGTAGAGCAGGAAGGAAAACAGGAGTGACTCCATGACAGACTGGACCTCCTAGGATAGGCCTAAGTTTCGGTTTCCCCAACGCAGGCCCTCTCCCTCCCCGGAATGCTGCTGGTAACAACTGAAAACCCCTGGCTTGGAAACCGGCCAATCAGGAGCCAGCACTATCAGCCACTTTTGAAGGAGCAAATGAACTAAAAGGGGGGGTAGGGAGATGGTGTGCCCGGTACATGTAACCTACTGATGAGTATAAAAGCTTAGTTCCCACCCTAGGGTGGGGTCCTGGCTCGTGGAGAGGCCACTGCGTTGACGCTCTGGGCCTTGGACCCTAGCTGGAGCTAGAGAATAAACTCTTTTGTCTGTTGCAGCCTTGGTGACTCTGCCTATCTGTTCCTGGGGCTGAGGGAAACCGGTTCTAACATACCCAGGAGCAAGACTGCAGGTTGTATAGTAAGCACATGTTCACCTTGACTAGGTATCACAGAACTGTTTTCCAAAGTGGGAGAGCCAGTCTCCCTTTATCTCAGTCTTATCTAATGCCCTAGGTCTTTGCTCATCAGACAAAGTATCCAGATGAAAATTTCTGAGCATAAACAGGGCTCTATTAGTCAGTGTTCCCCAGAGAAACAGAACCAACCAATAGGATTTTATAGATAAATACACTCCTTATAAGGAATTGGCTCACGTGGTTAGTGAGAGTGAGGCTAAGAGGTCCCAAGATTTACCATCGGCAGTCTGGGGACCCAGGAGAGCTGATGGTGTAAGTTCCAGTCTGAAGGCTGGAAAAGACCAATGTCCAAGCTCAAGAGGTCAGGTAGGAGAAGCTGCCTCTTGTTCAGCCATTTTGGTCTATGCAGGCCTTCAGCTGATCGGGTGCAGCCCCTCCCCCGCCCCAGCACACTAGGGAGGGCCATCTTGCTTTGCTCAGTCTACCAATCTGAATGTTAGTCTCGCCCAGAAACACCCCCACAGACACACTCCCGGGATAATGTTGGACCGAAGGTCTGGGCTCCCTGTGGCCCAGTCAAGTTGACACATAAAACGAACCATCACAAGGTGATCTCCCTCCTAACCCACCAGAGCCCAGGTGGTTCAGAGGAGACCCTCAGAGCCAACAGAATGAAATAAATTTACAGTAAGATAGTCAGAGCTTCCAGAGAGAAGTATTTCCTTTACTGAAACTTGCTCTGATTGTGAAAAACAATGGGGAGCAGCAGTAGCCTATCAAGTGGGGGACATTCCTTTCACCATCCAACCAACCTAGATCCTCACCCTCAACCCCCTCCCAGTGCATTTAGAAATTCAGCAGGAGAGGAGGGTCCTTCCATTCAGAGTTCTAGCCTACAACATTCTCCATCCTCTCTCTCTTTCCTCTTCATTCAGGGCCTCCCCCCTCCCCTCCCTCCTCTACTCCTCAAATGATTGTATATTTTGTCCAAGACAAATTGCTTTTTAGATCTTCTGCAATTAACGCCGTCTCTTCCCACCTGGTATGTACAGTGGCTCCAGCAACAGTGACCTGTTCTTAGGAGATGCTATTTAAAACCCAGAGTGCAACTGGAGTGACGCAGAACTCCGAATGTGGCTGAGATGTGTCAAGTTACATAAACGCACATGCTTCATTTTGCCCTTGGCTTGAAGCTCTGCCTAACAGACTTCGGCATTATCAGCTCACTAACGGAAGGGAAAATGCAGGTTTATAAAAACAATTTTTTTTATTAATAATAAAATCTAGGCCCCAGGGTAGAATTGCGCTTAGTGGTTGAGAGCCATGCTCAGAGAATCGGCCCATCCCAGGATGCTCTCAAGGAGGCCACTGTACGCCCCAGCTTCTCTCAGAGAGAGGAATGTTCTCTGGGAATTCTCTGGAGATGACTAAGCAACCCCGGTCTGCTTTCCCTCAAAGCACAACGTTAACAGTGAAATGAGGGAAGGGAATTTTGATTTGTTTACTACCTAGGAAGGGCCACCACTTTGATATGTGTCATCTCTTTTCAGCCCTTACTAGAGCGTTGCCAGGGAGACATCATTGTCCCCATTGTACAGATGGGGAAACAGGCTGAAAGAGGGCAAAATATTTGCTCTAGGCCACACAGTTGGTAAGAAGTAGAACTTGGATCCAAAACCATTTGAGAGACCCCCCCATTGCTTAAAGGTTGAGACCATGGGCTCTGGACCCCAAATGCCTGGGTTCTATCATTGTCTACTATTTCATGAAAGCTGTGCAACCCTGAATGAGTGACTTGACCTCTTTGTGCCTCAGTTTCCTCATCTATAAAATGGGCAGGGTGCGATATTATCTCCCTATATGGTCATGATGAAGATTAAATGAATCAACACATCAATACACTTAGACTACTACCCAGCAGAGCAAGAATTTAAAAAGCTGCTGTCTACAATTCATGCACTTTCTATCACGCTGCCTTGAATCTCTGTGAGGTCCCTAAGCCCTAACCTGTGCACCACACCTGAGACTTCTTAATAAAATGAAGTTACCAGAGTTCAAGCTCAGGGTCTGGACTATTGAAACTCAAGGGCTGTGCTCCTGAAATATGTCCTTTGTACGCCCACTCCCCGCCTTTCCTGCCTACTGCAGTTCTTTCTAGCCGATTAAAACCCACCTTGCCCAGAACAAGCTGAGTGACAGGGCACACTACCCTGTTTACGAAAATCCAGCAAGCAGGTGTGAAAGAAAGATAACCACCTCCACCCCCACTCCCACCCCCACTCGGAGGCTGAAGATACTAATTCTCTGAAACCCAGATAAACAGCAGGCGCAGGATGGTATGCAAGGCGCAGAAAAGCTGGGGTGTCAGCCAGGGCTGCAAGAGGAGTGATTAAAGGTGAATGATGTGATTCGGTGCCAGAATGCAGGGCGAGAAAATGAGTCTGAGGTTGGCGACAGCCTCCAAGAGCCCTTGCCTGCAGCAGGACAGCACGGGATGGCAGGGAGGGAAAAAAAGCAAGCTTCCGGCATTTTCTCCCAGATGTCTGCCGCCTCCTCTAGAGGTGGTTTTACGACACTGAGGGGCCAAACCTCAAGAGAGAGGTCTCTCAACGCCATTCTGCAGGCTGGAAGCCCGAGGGGGCACCTGCCGGCTGGCGGGTCACTCACAGCTCACTCTTCTATAAACCTGACCTCATGGGCCTGAATTGGGGCAAGCAGGTGTGCCAGAGCAGCTCCTGGTTTGTCCTTCGTTAGTAAGCACTTGACGTAGGTTATGTGACAATGTGTGTGCAGGGCTTAAGGGCTTGATGAATGTCAACTGTTGGGGTCCTTGAGAATCCTATAGGAACAGGGCTTGGAGGCAAAGTCCCAGCAGGTCGACTTCACAAACCTTGACTGTGCAAGTTGGAGCTCACCATTTTAGGCTCAGGATAAACTGTGTATGTCCAGAGAAAGGGCACAGAAAAGCCCACAGCCCGACTCAGGAGAACCAGTCCAGTGTCCACCACACTCAACTCGGGACGGTGGAACGAGACAAACCCTGACGGGGCATTGAGGGCATCCAGCCAGGAGTTTGCCTTTGCATTCTAGAAGCGCAAGGCAAGGAGAAAAGGGGTCCTCGCTTTGGGAATAAAGATAACAGAATAGCTTAGGGTTGAGGGCTCTGCCAGGGCCCAGGGTTCAAATCCTGGTTCTGCCTCATACTAGCTGGTGACGTGAATAAGTCACTTTCTCACCTCAGTTTCCTTATTCTTAAAAACAGAAGGACTAGAGCCATCGGGGTTCTTGTGAGAATTGAGCAAGTTCTCTTGCTGAAATAAGATCAAATGTGTGCAATGTAGGTAGCGTGCTGTGTGGCCTTCGGTAAGCTGCAACTCTTAACGTGCTCTGTCATGTGCCCAAGGTCACAGACCGCAGACCAAGGAGGAGAAAGAGCCAGGATGATTCCTGAGCCCACGTCGCTCGAGTTCTTGCCAGTTCCCCGGAATGGGTTAATCTCCCTCTCCTTCCTCACTGTCCTGGCAGGAAGGCAGGGAGAAGACGCAGAGGCTGTGGATCCCGGGGGAAAGGACAAGGCAGAGCGGCCAAGACAAGGGAAGCCCACAGAAGAAAGAATAATTCTAAAGGCCAGGGGTGTGGGGTGCAGGGAAGGCAGCAGATGCTGGACTCGCTCTCAAAAGTCAACATGGCAGGAGACCGTGAAGCGAGAGGCATCGTCAACCATGAAATACGGTCCCTCACACACGCTCCATGGGAGCCGATGGAGATCAGTGTGATTACCCTGGAGCAGGTGTGACAAACCAGTCTTGCTGTGGTGATGACAGATGCAGTCACTAGAACTATTTCAGCCAAGGGCTGTCACATTCCTGTCACTCAGAGCTTCTCGCCTGAGCCTGAAAATGCTTACGGGATCTGAAATTCTTTCTCTCTCCTACTGGATGCCGAGGGGTCGTGGGGGGGTGGGGAGGGCGGTGGGGGTTGCTGGGGTAAGGGTGGAATGTGAACAAATAATTCATTGCACATTTGACAAATATTAATGCACCTAATAAGTGCCAGGCACTGTTCAAGAGGCTGGGAAGATACAACAGTGAGAAAGACAAAGTCTCTGCCTTCACGGAGCTTACACTCTTTTTTTTTTTTTTTTTTTTTTTTTTTTTGAGACAGAGTCTCACTTTGTTGCCCGGGCTAGAGTGAGTGCCGTGGCGTCAGCCTAGCTCACAGCAACCTCAAACTCCTGGGCTTAAGCAATCCTTCTGCCTCAGCCTCCCAAGTAGCTGGGACTACAGGCATGTGCCACCATGCCCGGCTAATTTTTTCTATATATTTTTAGTTGGCCAGATAATTTCTTTCTATTTTTAGTAGAGACAGGGTCTCACTCTTGCTCAGGCTGGTCTTGAACTCCTGACCTTGAGCGATCCACCCGCCTCGGCCTTCCAGAGTGCTAGGATTACAGGCGTGAGCCACCGTGCCCGGCCTCAGAGCTTACACTCTTTAAGGAATTATCATAATAGATATAGTTCCTCCCTCTCTTCCTTCATTGATTTACTCCCTTAGTAAACATTCTGGAGGCAGACTGGGCCCTAGCTTGGCTGCTTATTAGCTAATGCAGCCTTGGGCAAATTTCTTAACCTCCAATTCCTTTTTCTCTAACATAGGGATAAACAGGACCCACCTACTGCTATGAAAGAACCGGGGCTGAGAAACAGGTGGGGAACGGAATTCGAGCATGGACTTGGCCCATGGCCTATTGGCCTGGAAGGCTGAGGATGACGGATGAAGACTTTGTCCACATCTGAGTGTGCTGTGTCTTCTCTCCTGGCACCTTAGTGTCCAGCAGGCTACACACACACTGTACAAGGCTGGGCTTGGGGGGAGTGTTATTATCATCCAATACTGTTTGTAGGACTCCAGCAAGACTTCTGGGGACCTGGGAGGGGACCCTTCCCCTAGAGAACATCATCAAGTCCCTGATCTATGTCCTGACTACACTGCCATCCTTCTGCATCCTTTAGATGACTTATTCGGGTGTCCACTATTGACATTTGTCCCTAAGTGGTTGGACTTACAGGGTTGATGAGGAAATTCAGTGAGCTCACAAGTCAAGAGCTTAGTGCAGTGCCTGCTTCAGAGCTAATGCTTATGAAATGTTAGCTATTCTTGTCCATAAGCACTCGCTGTGTGCCAGGCATGTGCCACATGCCGGGAGTCTCGTGTGTGTGTGTGTGTGTGTGTGTGTGTGTATACGCGCGCACTTCATGGGCACGTGGACACACATCGCAAAGGTCAGTAAATGCAAAGTGGCAGCCATTGTTCCCACGGCAGCAAAAGCAGCAACCCTCTTGAGCACGTTCAGGCTGTACTCTAAAACACAACTCCTGTTCTCTGTCTTCCTTTTTAAAAACGGGGAGGATTGTTTCTGAATGCTCATGTATCATTTTCGCTTATTTCCAGACAAAAGGGAGGATGTTTCTTATCCATAACACGGGAAGGTCCTAGAACCTTCCTCTGAGGCTCCTGGGAGACGGGATTGTGCCCATGAAGCACTCAGCACAGTCTGGCTCACGCAAAGAGCTGCATAAATGGCAGCTGTGAATCTCACAGCCCGTTTAATGGGACGAGAAAGAAGGTCATGCAATGCCTAGTGAGAATACAGGAAGAGCTGGTTCTGAATCCTAATCCGCCATTCACTATCTGGGAAGCCTTGGGCGGGTTAACTTCTCTGAACTCAGTCTCAACTGCAAAATGGGATAATCATACACCTGGCCTCATGCGTTATGAGAAGTCAGGGACAGAATCTGGGAGGGGCTCAGTGCCTGCCTGGAAGGAATGATGTTCCTGCTGCTTCCAGGGGAGGTCGGGTGGGAGCTGACAAGTGACAAGCAGTGCAGGGAATTTTCCAGCCTGGTTGCCTTTTTTTTTTTTTTTTTTTTTGAGACAGTGTCTTGCTCTGTCGTCCCAGCTAGAGCACAGTGGCATCATCGTAGCTCACAGTTGACGTCAAACTCTCGGGCTCAAGCGACCCTCCCACCTTGGCCTCCCAGACAGTTAGTATTATAGACGTGAGCCACCACGCCCAGCCTAGGATGCCTCTTAACCCTCTGTTTTCATTTTGTTTTGCTTTTAAACTCTCATTGTTTACCTGCCAGAGCCCAATTTTTAAAATGACAGTTTCTCTTGAAAGACTACACTGTGCTCTGTAGATAATGGACGTTCAACTCATGTAACACTGAGGTTGCTAATGACCCCGAGATGGGTGTGAGTATTTTCCCCCATTTTACAAACGAGGGAACTGAAGCTCAATGTCAGACTAGCCAGAATTCAATCCCAACTTCCAAGTCTTGTTTAACACGGGAGATGACAATACCCACTTCTCTGGGTGGTAGTGACAATGAAATGACATTTTTTTTTTAATGTACATATGCCTTTATCCCAGTGCCTGGCACACAGCAGGTAATCAGTAAGTACTGGGTTCTCCAGGCCCCACCCCCACCACACCCTTCCTCTTTGCTTCCCCCCAGCACTCACATGAACCTGAGCTCAGACTCCCGTCGGACCAAGACTTCCCGCAGGCGCTGGATTTTCGCCATCTCCAGCTCGATCTCCTCCGGCATCATGGTTGTCTCTGCCATGGAGATGATGTCCAGCTGACCTGTGCAGGAGACAGAGATGAAGGTGTCAGGACCTGGAGGCTGTACTGGTTCTCAGAGATTCCTGCGGGACAGACCAAATTGTCACTCCAGGGAACAGCCTTGCTCCGAGACTACCACACGCCACGAGGGCGCACAGACCTCGGCCTGGACTGCAAATGTGTATTCGTGTGTGGGCCCTTCAGAGACTGGAAAACATGTTTTCCACAGGAACCCTGTGTGACGGCAAGTGGAGGCTCAGGTGGGCTCACGAAAACCTGCTGAAGGCTTCACCAGCCCCTGCCGAGCCCCCTGCCCACGGTCACTCCACCCCGTCCCAGCCTCCAAGACCAAGGCTGACTCAAGGCAGAAGAAAGTTTTATAATAATTCTCTTACGGTCATCCTAAGTAATGTAAGTAATAGTAATACAAGTTTGTTGTAGAAAATTCAGATAATACAGGTAGGCAAAAAAGAACAAGGTAAAATGTCATCTGTAACCCACTGCCCAGACAGAGCCACCACTAACATTCTGATGGACACTCTTCCAGTCTTATATAGTCAGAGTTCTATCTACTGCCATGTACACAGAAAACCATACGTAAAAACCATATATATTACCATATATACATGACCACATATAAAGACACTACATATATGTATGTGTATATTAGTCTGCCAGGGCTGCCGTAACAAAATATCACAGGCCCGGTGACTTATACAAGAGCAATTTATTTTGTCACAGGTCTGGAGGCTAGAAGTCCAAGATCAAGGTGCCAGCAGGGCTAGTGTCTGGTGAGGGCTCTCTTCCCAGCCTGCAGACAGCTGCCTTCTTGTAATGTGCTCACACGGCTGCTGCTTATGTGCTGGGGAGGGCGTGGTGGGATGTGGGGGGCAAGCTCTCTGCTGTCTCTTCTTATTAAAACAAGGACAAAGTCTCCAATTTCACATTTTCCCTATTCACCCACCTCCCCTCACTCCCTCCCATTTGCACAGTTGTTCCACACTGCCCTCCCCAACTCAACAGTAGGTTCTGCACTATCTATCTTCCGCACTCATCTATGTTGAGAAATCTTGGATCTCTTAGCAAATATAAAAGAAGCAGACATTGCTCTGAAATGCTGAACTGAAAGGGCAGAAAATCTCCAATAGGCCTATGACTGCAAGGCCAAAATTTCCTTAGAGGCCCCATCTCCAAATACAGCCACACTGCGGGTTAGGGCGTCAACATAGGAATTTGCATAATGATATGCATATATGCATGTATGTATATGTTGTATATACCTATCACCACATATATTACCATGAACATTTTGGTACATATGCTTCCAGTGTGCATATGATAGTTTGTATGATTATATGTTATATATGTAGTATGCATATATAGGCAAATATATATATCATTTACATGTATAATACACACAGATAAGCATATTTTTAAGACAAAAATGTACACAAATGTTAGTAGTTAAAAATGTTAATATATGCATGTGCATATACACGTATATACCATTATATACATATACACATATCCACCATTACATAGGTCTCATTTTTATAATAGGAAGTTAAGGTCGCACCTTTTCCTTGTTTGCTTTTCTCACTTTCGCCTGTCCTTGGATGTTCTTCCTGAGCAGCAGTGCGGAAGGGTAGGTAGCTTTCTATTTGTGGCTGTATCACGAATCACTTAGTCAATCCCCAGACATTTAGGTTGTTTCCCATTTTTCCCCACTATAAACAGCCCTGAGATGAGCCTTTTCAAAGCTAAATCTTTGCACACATCTAAGAGGTTCCTTTAGGCTACATTTCCAGAAGAATGGCTGAGTGTTAAGGTATGCAACATTCAAGGCTGTTTACAGGTAGCGGGGGAGTCTTGCAGGAGGAGATATTCTTGCTTTCCTCTGAGACCAACATCACATCACCTGTATTTGCTAACTCCTTGCACACACACCCCCAAGGTTGGGCCCCACCCTGCATCTCAGTTCTGTTGCCAGGTGTTATCTTTGGAAAGTTGCCCTCTTTCTACCTGCCTGTCTCCCACCTACGACCTGGGGCCCTGGCCCCGCACACCTGCACAGGGCTGTGATCTGCAGACTTCCCTGAAGTCGGGCTCCCAGGAGCCTACATGCCATGTCTGTCCATCTGTGGGGCTCTCCTGGCTTTTCAATAAGTTGGCACACCCTTCCATCACCTACCCGCTAACGCATCTGTTCCATGTGGCAGAGTGACCTGTCTCCCCTCCACCAATCAAACTCCTCCTCACTTTACTGAGGACTCAGGAGGAAGACAATTCCCCATAGTCGATGCTGACATCGCAAGGACTGGCCTCCCTCCATTCTCTCTGGGACAATTCCCGATCTGGAAGAGAAATAATGACACAGGCAATGGAAAAGGCCGAGGAAGTAGTTGAGGAAAAGAAATTTCAGCCTGCCCGTTACAGGCCTGTTGATCTTCTCCCCTTTCTGTTCAGCATCTCAGAGCCATGTCTGCTTCTTTTATATTTTTGGAGAGCTCCAAGGTTTCACAACGTGGATGAGCGCAGAACATAGTGCAGAATTTGCTGCAGAGCTGAGGAGGGGGCATTGAACAACTGTGTACGCAGAAGAGCAAGAAGGGAGGTGGGTGAATGGGGAAAATGTGAAACTGGAGAGACTGCCGATGGTCTCCTCCCTGCCTTCCAAGGCTGGCAGGTCCTGAGGACTCTCCGGCCTTCTGGGTGGACAGGGAGATGCGGTAGAGGGAGGAGAGGAGTGACAGAAAGAGAGGGAGGAAGAGAGGTCAGAGGAGCTGTCTCAGGCTGCAGCTGTCTACAGGAGAGTTGTACGATATTTTCCACGTGATGTGCTAGGTAAAGAGCTCTGCGGGATCATCAGGTTAAGCTTCAAGGCCGCTGGAATCGGATTTGGGGTCCTATTGCCCCTGACCCCATGCCAAGATGGCTCCTGGGATTGGAGCAGTAAGGCCCGGCTTGAGCAAGGAGGGAAGGAGGAAGGCATAGGATAAAAATATTAATATTTATCGAGAGTTACTATGTGCCGAGATCCAACCAGGCTAGAGGACCAGCTTCCTGGACTCTGGGAACAGGGCAATTGAGGGTTGCAGTGACCTGGGGGTGCGGGGTGGGGGCGTCCTGAAGTCAGATGGCCTGGGTTTGAGTCCTGGCACAGCCCTCACTAGCCGTATGGCCTTGGAGAGTTTTTTGACCTCTCAGGGGCTCAGTTTTTCCTCTGTGACATGGGACAACAAGAGAGACCACCCTGCACGGCAGCTGCGAGGCATGAACGAACCGAGGCATGCCGTGCTCTATACATGGTTACAACTGCCCTTGTCACCACCAGGGTGCCTGCTCTGCCCCGCCTTCTCTTTTAATCCTCACCAAAAGCCAGCAGGGTTGGTATGTTCTCATTCGTACACATAAGGAAACAAAGGCTTGGGGCTGCCAAGGGAAAGGGCTGAGCCCAGGTCTGGCTCCAGATGCACACTCTTTGTCCCATCCCAGCTGCCTCTGGTCCATGCAGGTGTTCTAAGTCCACACTCCGTATTCGTTCACATCTCAGAGGCAAGGGTGGTGCCACAACAAATCATCATGACCAGGGAGGCTTAAAACCACAGCGATTTAGTCTCTTGTGGTTCAGAAGTCCAAAATCAAGGTGCTGGTGGGGCACCCTCTCTCCAAGGGCTCTAGGAAACGATACTTCTTTGTCTCTTCCAGATCCTGGTGGCTCCTGGCAATCCTGACTCTTCCAGCCTCTGGTGGTTCCTTGGCTGATAGTAGCATCACTCCAACCTCTGCCTCTGTTTTCATGTGCCCTTCCTCCTGGGGGCTGTGTGTGTCCTTTTCTGTCTCATTCGATGTAGGGCCCACCTGACTCCAGTGTAATCTCATCTGCATCCTTATCTTTTACTTCTTTTTTTTTTGAGACAGAATCTGGCTCTGTTGCCCGGGCTAGAGTGAGTGCCGTGGCGTCAGCTTAGCTCACAGCAACCTCAAACTCCTGGGCTTAAGCAATCCTGCTGCCTCAGCCTCCCGAGTAGCTGGGACTACAGGCATGTGCCACCATGCCTGGCTAATTTTTTCTATATATATTTTTAGTTGTCCATATAATTTCTTTCTATTTTTAGTAGAGACGGGGTCTCGCTCTTGCTCAGGCTGGTCTCGAACTCCTGACCTCGAGCGATCCACCCGCCTCGGCCTCCCAGAGTGCTAGGATTACAGGCGTGAGCCACCACGCCCGGCCTGCATCCTTATCTTAATTACCCCTGCAAAGATCCTATTTCCAAATAAGGTCACATTCTGACATTCTAGATGGACATGAATTTTAGGAGGCCACTAACCCACCACAAGGACGGATGGCCGCCGGCTTGCAAGCTCCCTGACAGCAGTGTCACTCTCTCCAGGGGGTTTAGTTTGGGCACATGGAGCACAGCCTTGGAAGCAGCAGGTGTCCCAGGAAGCAGCCAGGGGGTGGGGGAAGTGTATGGGGGAACATGGGTCTGGCAAAAGCCAGCTGGGGGCCACAGTCCGAGATCCTCATTTGAGGTCAGTCACCTGCTGAAAGACCTCGAATGAGTCTCTCTACCTCTTAGCATCACTTTCTATCTCTGCACAACGGGGTTCGATCGTTGCCATGTGCTGGAGGCTCTATGTGTATTATCTCATTTAATCCCATTTTAAACAAATCTGACAATAAATCTGAGACTTAGAGGTGCAAAGTGACTTGCCCAACATCACGCAACCAGAATGTTGCAGAGACAGTTCAAACCCAGCTTTCTCACTCTCTCTTTCTCTCTCTCTGTCTCTCTCGCTCTCCTCCACCCCCCCAAACCACGTGCCCTTAACCACTTTTTACAGCCTCCTGGTGAGGGTTAAATGCATCTGTGGGTGTGCAAGTGCATAGTAAACCAGCCCACAATATGAGCATCCTCATTTTTCACATCGCGGTTCAGATGGGCAACATGATTTCCATGGGACAGATGCTGAAAATGGCAACACACCCTGGGGCGAGGCGTGGGACGAAGAAAATTAATCGAGAACTGGCATTTTACCTCCATCCCCGGGGGAGGACGGAGGTGGTGGCTGCCAGGCACCAGGTGCCAAGATGAAAGTTTAGCTTTGATCTGGGGCAGAGAATGGGGGTAACCGCTGAAGGATGCTTTCTTCCTGGGGAGAAAGGAACGAAGTCTAAACCTCAAATCGGATAGGAAACAGAATCCTTTCTCATAACTAGCACTCTGTGCCAGGCACTGTGCTAGACTCATGCAAGCCGCACCTCATTTAATCTTCACAGCACTCTAGGCCAGAGCTTGACCAAGCACAGCCAGCTGGCCCAACCCAGCCTGATGCCTGATGTTGTCAATAAAGTTTTATTGGAACATTAGTCATGGTCATTTATTTATGTATTATTCATGGCTGCTTTTGTGCTCCAACAGCAGAACTGAGTAGTTGCAACAGAGACCACATAGCTCACAAAGCCTCAAATGTTTCCCACCTGGCCCTTTACAGAAAAAGTTTAGGTTAAGAAACCCAGGTTTGGCCGGGCGCGGTGGCTCACGCCTGTAATCCTAGCACTCTGGGAGGCCGAGGCGGGTGGATCGCTCGAGGTCAGGAGTTCGAGACCAGCCTGAGCAAGAGCGAGACCCCATCTCTACTAAAAATAGAAAGAAATTATATGGACAACTAAAATATATATATATACAAAAAATTAGCCGGGCATGGTGGCGCATGCCTGTAGTCCCAGCTACTCGGGAGGCTGAGGCAGTAGGATCGCTTAAGCCCAGGAGTTTGAGGTTGCTGTGAGCTAGACTGACGCCACGGCACTCACTCTAGCCCGGGCAACAGAGTGAGACTCTGTCTCAAAAAAAAAAAAAAAAAAGAAACCCAGGTTTACCCAGTAACCATAACAGCTAACCTTTAGCGAGCATTTATCACATGCCAATGTGAACTAAAATAAAACCCTAACCCCCCCCTCACCAACTGAACAGACCCCACCCCCTTGGCCAAGGGGACCCCAGAAAAACCTTAAAGCTGAGTTCCTGGCCACCAAGGGAAAGGAGATTGGATAGGCCTCAGACAATAATACACTAAATTATTAACAGGACCTGAGGCCATGCAGGGCAAAGTTTAAATCACCTGCAGGCCAACAATTTGCTTAAGAGATCGCCTAAGCCAGTTTGTGTCCAGTGGCTGATCTCTGATTAACAGACTTCCTTATCTTAAAACATGCCGAGCCTTTAGACAGAGCTTCATTTCCTTAACCAATTCCAAGTCAAACAATCTTTGTACCTCCGCTTCGAGATGTTCTGCCTTTTCGAGCCAAACCAATGCACACCTTCCACATACTGATTTATGATTTCACATGTCATTCCTGTCTTCATAAATGTATAAAACCAAACTCCAATGCAGTCACCTCAGGCACATTTTCTCAGGACCTCTTGAGGCCATGTGCTCCAGGCTGGCGGTCACACGAATTTGGCTCAGAATAAACCTCTTTAAATTATTCTACAGAGTATGGACGTTTTTCCCCCATTATCACCAGGATCTGTGCATTACCTTATTTGATTCTCAAAACAGGCCTGGATGGTCAGTGCTGTTATCCTATTCCATAGATGAGGAAATCAAGGCTCAGGAAAGGAAGTACGTGATGGGGCCGAGATTTAAAAGGAGATCTATCCTACTCGGAAGCTCTTCTTGCCATCAATCATATTCATGTAAGAACTACCTTCCTACTTAAGAAGTACCATCGTCATCATAACGATAGGGGAAAATGAGTACCGTATATTGCTTTAGGTACTTGAAGAGCAGCTGCTTTCAAGCATAAGTGGGCATGGTGATTATCTGGGCAGGTTGTTAAAAAAAAAGCAATTCCCTGCCCCTCCCCCTAGGAGGGGACTAGGATAACCCAGGTTGGGGGATCACATCCAGGAACCCTCATGAAGAAGGTCTTCAGACCAGACTAAAAATGCTGGCACAGGCCGGGAGCGGTGGCTCAAGCCTGTAATCCTAGCACTCTGGGAGGCTGAGGCAGGAAGATGGCTTGAGGTGAGGAGTTCGAGACCAGCCTGAGCAAGAGAGAGACCCACCTCTACTAAAAATAGAAAAAATTAGCCGGGCACAGTGGCACATGCCTGTAGTCCCAGATACTTAGGAGGATAGCTTGAGCCCAGGAGTTTGTGGTTGCTATGAACTAGACTGACACCACAGCACTCTAGCCCAGGCGACAGAGTGAGACTCTGTCTCCAAAAAAAAAAAAAGAAAGAAAGAAAGAAAGAAAATGCTGGCACAGGACATGAGTAAATGAAGATCACGCACAGTCGGTTTCTTTCCAGTCTGAACATGCGTGATAGAAGCTATTATAGCATGATAGGATGTTCCTTTCTTCACCAGCTGTTTCCACAAGGAGGACAAGTCATGGGAGGAGATGAGGGGGATGTTTCAGGCTGGCTGGAGAAGACAGGTGCTGCAAGGCTCTACTGAACGTTTTGTAGCACAGCCTGTTTGCTGTGTGGGGACAGCCAAGCATCAAGGCACAGAAGTCCCCAGGGCTCCCACTGCCATTGCTGTCACTGAGCTTCCAGGAGCTGAGTCACTTCTGGGGGAAGAGGCAGCTAAATCCATCTTCCTATCCCTAGATGCCACCCCAGGGAGACACGAGCTTCACGGGCAGCAGTAGCAAACAAGAACTGAGCACCAGGGCAGGACGGGGACATGCCAGCAGGTTTAATCATTTATCTTGGAAATGTAAAGCTACCTAGGGACAGGAATGGTGGACATGATAATGGATGAGGGCTGGCAATCTCCTAGAAGCTTCCAGTTTAATTAGGGGGTGGGAGGGTCAAACTGCTGGGAACCAAAGAGAAGCCTTCCCTATTCTGTCTTCTCGAACTGTGGGTTGCGGTAGGAATTGAAGCCCACGCTGTCCTGCACAATCTTTGCTTTTGCTTCTGCTTCATCATAGCACCTGGTGCACACCCCAGCACTCACTCATATTAAGCATTTGCTGTGAGCTGCAAAGTAGCTCTTAACGACTGCTCTTTCTAGATTAATAAAATGAGGCTTAGAGAGGTCATATATGATTGGTCAAAGGCACTCAACCGATGAGTGGCAGAATGGGAGTCAAACCCAGATCTATTTGATTCCAAAACTGATATTCTAAGGTCAAAGGGCTACCAAATAGTGTTTCCAAAACTCTAAACACTGCATCGAATTCACCACAGCCACGCATTGTGGACACTATCATGAATGCAGTATTTCTTGACATTGACTTTTTTTAGTCAAACTCCTTAAAGGAAATACCCTATCACATCCATAAATAGTAAGTCACTGTTACTTGGCATAATTCAAAAATAGCCATAAAAATAAACCTGATGAAGACAAAGCAACGTTTTAAATTCTGGATAAATACTGTGGCTTGCTCAAGGTTCAGACCGAAGCTGACTTTTCTGTCTTAACAAGGTGCATTAGCAAATACTAGTGGTGTTCAAGGCAAACTGGCATCAAATGAGGCTTTCTTGTCAGGAAATCAGAAAGGCTGATCACTGGGAAAAAGAGAATGACTTTTCTGGAATGTCATTCACTGTTCTTTGATGCTAGAAGTATCTGAGTACCACGGGGGCACCTATCCCACCCCTGGGAAAGCTACTGTAGAGTGAAACTCCAGCTCTTAGAGTTGGAAGGGTCTTAGAGGTCATTTGGGTCAGCTTCATATCCGTGTTGGACAGGATATGGAATGACCTGGCAAAATGTGGTTCTGAGGGTCCCTCGACCAATAGCAGTCGGCCCAAGCTCTTCAGTTCTCACTGGAAATTATGTGAGAACTCAAGCCTGAAGGAAAATTCTCAGCCATGGGTCAAGTCTTTTACCTAAAGCCGAATCAACCATTTTGAGTAATTATTTCAACCCAGCTCATATAACAAAAGCAATTAAATGAAGGTAGACCTATTCATTTCAGTCCTTGAAATATCCTCCCAGAGAAGGGCCACAGTGGTTGCATTTAGGGCAGGACACTAGGGCCATGGGGATCAATGTTGGGGAGAATCAACTTCACCTCCTATGTCCCTTTGTCTTGTTAGAATGTTTTTTGCTTTTGACACAGGGTCTCACTCTGTCACCCTGGCCAGAGTGCAGTGGCATAATCATACCTCACTGCAACCTCAGATTCCTGCCCTCAAGTGATCCTCCTGCCTCAGCCTCCCAAGTAGCTGGGACTACGGGCATGCACCACCACACCTGGCTAATTTTCTTTTTAAACTTTTGTAGAGATGGGGTCTCTCACTATGTTGTGCAGGCTGGCCTTGAACTCCTGGCCTCAAGTGATCCTCCCACCTCCGCCTCTAAAAGTGCTGGGATTACAGGTGTGAGTCACCTTGCCTGGCCTCTTGTTAAAATTTTTAAACACACTTTTTATTCTGGAATAACTTATAGAAAAGTTGCAAAGAGAGTATAGAGAGCTCTCCATAGTCTTCATTCAATTCCCTCCATTGTTAACATTACCAAGAAACTGGCACTGGTACATTGCTATTAACTATATTGTTAAATTTTACCAATTTAACCCATCGGCAGGTGCTACCTATTCAAAACAGATTTAAAATAAAGAACAAAAGAGAAGAGGAAAAGGGGTGGCATGTGTAGGCACCATGGGAGCCAGGTCAGCCCTTGAAGGGGGCAGGAGAAAGGAGTGACTATGGGCATGGGCTTTGGGGTCTCAACGTCCAGGTCTCATGCTCGACCCACCAGTTTATGGCTCTGGGCCTCGGTTTCTTCATCTGCAACATAAGGACAAACATACCCATCTCACAGGCTATTTATGTACGTGCCAGGCAAATGGAAAGTTCTCTGTAATATTTGCTCTCATTATATTATTCATTTAATAACTATGCACCTAGAACCTGCTTCGTGGCTGACACTGCTCTAAGCAATGGGAAGGAACAATGAACAAAACAAACATCTCTGCCCTTGTGGAGCTGATCTCCTAGCAAGGGGCTTACACTGTCGTGGAGAAAGTTGCTTCCATGCTTTGTGGTGTTCATCGGCTTGGGAGAGACTACGGTTCAAGCCCTGGGCTCTAGCTGCCACTAATTGTGTGACCTGGGCAAATTACTTATCTCCCTAAGTCTCAGTTTCCTCTTCTGTAAAATGAGAATGGTAACTGCTACCTCATGAAGTTGCTGCTGCAGAGATGAAATGGCGTGATAACAACTGTCCCTCAGGATATCCGTGGGGGTCCCTTGTCCCAACTTCACCTCTTCCCTAGAATTCCCTTCACGGGGAATGCCCCCTTCGTACATCACCCCAGTCTGTGCCTTCGTGGAAAATAAGAAGGACCAAAAGCCACATGTCCCCCCTGCATTGTCCACAAAACCAACATTGGGCATGGAGAAGGGAGAGCAATATTAAGGTAGTGATAATAAATTATTTTCTAACAAATATGCTAGAATATTATCCTTCAAAGAATCACCTTAGAATGCTCCATGCATCTAATAATGTCAACATTCTTCAAGCCTTTTAAAACATTTCTTAGTCTCCTATAAAACTATCAATCCTTTCTGGAATAAGGAGAGGTATTAATAAACAAACTCTTCTATGATAATTGCTTTCAAATTGGTTTATGAACCACTCAAGAAAACGGTTTGCAAAGTTTATATTCACTTCTTTATCTTCATATGACTGGATCAACCACTGTACTTGCACATCTTGACTCAGAGTTTGGTAGTTCTAAAAACCAAACTCCCTTTCTAAGAAATGGTTTATCACCATTGAAGATGTTCATAACAGTTTGTAAGAGACCGGGACTGCAGTTCCCAGGTGGGATTTCCAACAAGGTTTTCATTTGAATTATGCCTGTGTTACCTCCAGGGTGAGACTCTGAGGATGACACGAGTTCTGGCACATTATTTAACAATCTGTAATGTCATTTTACATTACTCAGCGTCCCCGCCCCAACACTTCTAAGTGACCTTCAATGAAGTCACTAAACCACTCTTGTCATTTTTCTCCCAGCCCCAAGCTGAAGGGCTCAGATTGGTTTCTAAGACCCTTTGGGACTGTACGAGAGAATAAAGTATTCTTCCTAATTCAAAGGGAACCATTTTAGGGCTGTCGAATTAAAACTGTTGAAATTGATAACCCTGTAATAACAATAAGATAATTATCCAATTAAAACTACATAAACATCTAAAGATTTTCAGCATTTCTGCAGGTTCACCCTACTATTCAAGGTTCATTTTTTTGAAATGTCCTCCAACCCTGCAAATCTCAGAATGACTTCATGAATACAGACAATTATAAATTTATCCTGAGCAGTGATTCATGCATCTTTACTCAGACTCCCTAATGCTTCCAATTTACAAACCAATTCAGAAGCAAGCCAGGGCCCAGGTCACGCAAGGATGGTTAGAGAACCAGATGGTGCTACTTAAAACCATGCTTGGTGGGGTTAAAACGATTGGAATCTGGAGGAAAATTAATTGGGACTGTCTAAAGTAACATTTCAGTTTTTAAAAATTGCTCAGTCTGGGAATCGTGTGGCTCACTAAATTCCTCACAGGCTGGAAACTTGACAGGAGAGAGAAACTGCACAGGGAATATTATTTTCCTTCACAAAGTTCAAGACCAGGGAAAAGGGTGAGATCTATCCTCATCTGAATGAGGGGGGTTCTGGGGGCGGAAGCTCAGGGAAAACCAGCCAGGGAAGCCTATGCACAGGCTCTGTGCGGGCGTGGGGGAGCCAAGTTCAATGGGAAAACGGGAGAATCGGATCGTGATGGGAGAATCGGATCGTGGTGGAAGAAGGAGGGAAGCAAACGTGGAAATAGACGCTGGGTGGAAAGTCCACATGAGAAGTAAGACAAGGCCCTAACCAGGGAGCTCAACCACAAAGGCAAAAGCATCAGGACTGGAAATACTTAAGGATATTGTAAAAATTAACTAAAATCCATACTTTGTTCAGATTTCCTTGGTTTTTACCTTTTTTTTTTTTTTTTTTTTGGAAACAGAGTCTCACTCTCTTGCCTTGGCTAGTGCCATGGTGTTATCATAGCTCATAGCAACCTCAAATTCCTGGGCTCAAGCGATCCTCCTGCCTCAGCCTCCCAAATGCTGGGACTACAGGTGTGACCTAATGTCCTTTTTCCATTCCAGGATCCCATCTAGGACCCTGACATGACATTGAGTGCTCGAGTCTCCTTAGGCTCCTCTAGACTGTGGCTGTTTCTCAGACTTTCCTTGTTTTTGATGATGACCTTGACAATTTTGAGCACGGGTCAGTTTTGCCCCTCAACCGGGATTTTTCTGGCTTTTTCTGACGATGAGGCTGGGGTTACGGGTTTGGGACGAAGACCACAGAGGCGAATCACCACTCTCAGCACGTGCCCTCAAGCTGAGCTGGCACTGCGGATGCCAACCTCAGTCACCTGGCTGAGGTGGTATCTGCAAGGTTTCTCCACTCTAAAGTTTCTCCTTTCCCCTCCTCTTGGGAAGGAAATCACTGTGCACAGACCGCACGTATGGAGTGGGGAGTTATGTATACCCCCTTGAGAGCAGAGTATGGTATTATTTTTATAATTAAAAAATATTTCCACATTGAAAGGTGAAGAGGTTCACATGCCAGTGGAGCAAAAATCCAGAACAACTTGTGTGCCCCAGCGAGAGCAGGTAGTACACAAGAGACAACTGCCCAGCAATGCAGCAGGAGACACAAAACCTAAAGGTTTATGTCCAGGGGTCGACCTGGCTTCAAATGCCAAAGACACCCCCCAAAAAAAAGGAAAAAAAAAAAACTGGGCACAAAAGCTAGGCAAAGTTTCAGCCAGTTGGGATACTTTTCAGAGGCACTGATTGTTATTCTCTCCAGCGTGCCTTTTGAACATGCGGGGCTCTATTCCCATTGGGTGGTCCTTCCTCTGTGGGGGCTGGGGCAAATGACGTGGCCTCCTCTGTCATTTGAGGGCTCTCTGCTTATTCAACATACCCACCACACACAGGCAATGTTCTAGGATTGAGGAGTACAGAAATGAAACATTCATCCTTGTAGGGAAGACAGACAGCAAGGAGAAAGATAAACAAACCACATCATTTAAGTTGACAGGGCTGCTAACGGAATAAAATGTGGTTCTGGGCTAGAAAGTGATGGATAGGGGGACTCCTTCAGATAACGGGGTCACAGAAGGCCTCTCTGGGAAAGTGGCATTCGAGCTGACACTGAATATCCACCCAGTAGGAGCTGGGCCAGGAAGACAGAAGGAAAGAAAGCTTCAGGCACGGGCTCAGAATCCCTCAGAGGGGAACAAGGTTCACGTTCAAGGACAGAGAGAAAGTCGATGTGGGCGGAGCAAAATGAGGAAGAGGAGGAGCTTTACAAGATGGAGAGGTAGGAAGGGGCCAGGTGATGTGTGGCTGTGGGCCACACTCAAAAGTTTGGAGTTTAGTCCCAGTGATCGACCTACAGAAGGATTTTGATCAAGGGAGAGATTTGACCTGATTCTATTTTGAAGAGTCGCCGTGTCTCCCAAGAAAGAGTGCCCTGTTCAGGGAGCAAGCACAGAAATCGAAAGACCAGCCTCCCGCTCTTGCCTCAGAGCTGTTGAAAGATTGAATGCATCATAAGTGGTGCAAAGCACTTAGCGCAGGGACATAGCAAGGGTGCAGTGAATGCAGTAAAATAAAATGCATACAATAAGTGCAATAAACAAACGCACTCCTGCAGATATGCAGATGCCCTCTGCTTCTTCTGCCTTAGCCACGGACAACTTTACAGCTTCATGGTTCTTTGCAGAGCATGGGACAGCCCTGAAGGAGCTGTTACCGCAGACAGAGCCGACTGACCGGGTGTGTGGCGGATGAGTCCCACGGAACCAGAGTATACCCAGGCACACGCGCCCAGGATCACGCCTTGTTTAGAAAGTGGGGTCTAAAACACCAGTCCCAGCCTGAGTGAGGCCTGGTGTGTGTCCTGGGACTTCCCTGCATGGCACCTCTTGAAGTGGGCACTGGTAACTGAGCATGGAAGTCTTGGTTTGGCAGAGGTTGGAGGAAAAAGATATTGGATCTGGAACAGGACACTGAGGATAAAAGAAAAACAGGGTCGGAATGGAGTGTGCTATGGGATAAACTGGAGGTGCCAAGTTATGTTTGGGGGAAGGTGGAAAAGTTAGACTCTGCGGTGTGGGAGGAGCAGAGTAAATGTCAACAGTACCCCCAAGCCTCGAAAACTCCAATATGAGTCACAGAGAGCTCATGTCAGAAAACAGCTATTTTGGGCCCAGCTAGAAAGTTCGGCTCTGTCTGCCTTTGCTGAGAGCTGACCAGGGCTGTTAGCTATTCAAGTCATTGCCTCCCTTAAAACAAAACTTCAATCAAGCGAGTGCTGTGAGCCTGCACGGAAGATGGAAAATAAACCTTTCCATAGCGCTAGGTTTGCCAAGGCGGAAGGTCTGCTCTAAGCGAAGCTGGAACCTGCAAGAGGGAATTTTGCCAAAGGTAAAACAAGCAATTCCTCCAAGAAGATGGGGTATGAACAGCAATTTCCTGTTCCTGCCATTTTGTTCAGGGCATTTAGATTCTAAATGTCACAGTGTGATGTCCCTACACACAATAGACATTTGTTGATTTGCCTTCCAGCATCCATTCACCTTTCTTTGGTAACAGGACCCCTGTTTCCTTTGGGGAAACCAATACACACATCATTCCCAGGTCTTGGATATTTAGTGGGGCTGACCTCACCTGGGTGGGGACTGGGCCTCTCACTGTGTTCCGTTTCCCCGGCCCCCGGGGCTGGTTCAGATGGACATGGGGTTGGATACACACCACAAGTAGCAGGCCCAGAACTTTTGTGTAAACTCTTGGGGAAAAGAAACCCTGGCATCACATGAATCCTAAGAACAAAGCCCTCATGGAGAAGAGCTGAGAGATGGAGAGATAAACTTTGGACCAGGTGTGGGACATCTGATCCCAGATAGACCAATAGGCTGGGAACCAAAAAATTGGTTTTAGGATTCACTTTAGTTTTCTTGTTGTTATTTGTTTGCTTCCTTTCTTTCTTCCTGGAAAGAAAACAAATATTCTTCCTTATTTTCCTCCAAAGAAATAGCTGGAAATGGTAGTTTATGCTTGGGATGGAGCCTGGGGAAATCAGTAGTATCTGAGAACCAATTACTGAAATGATCAGAATGGACATAAAATGCTGTTGCATAATTTCCTAAGCCCAATTTCTCAAGGTGGAAATGGTTCAGAGACAATCCAAATGCTTCTCTGAAGAAATTAAACAAGTGGGATGGAAAAAGAAAGCACTGGCTTCCCTGGGCAGGTAATAATGGGATTTGAATGAGTGGCAAGAAGCCCATTTACAAATGGAAAGTGTGAAGGCCTGACCGGCCAGGAGATTTGCTAAGTGATGGCAAGGTCAGGATCAGACCCCTGGCCTCTGAGTCCAGCTCCCCAAGCCCAGGCCTTTGAACATCTGTTCTTCTGCCCCACTCAGCACTCATTTCCTGATTGTCCTCTGGGGGAATGATCACGTAACCCAGAACTTGGCCAATCAGAATATTCCACCGCCACCTCTTCCCCTCTGCCCTGCCACAGTAATTGGTCCAGATCTGGGCAAATTATCCAAGTTGGTGCCGTAAGAGTCAGTTCCAGGACTTCTAATGAAAGTTTCTCTCTCTCTGTTTGGGATTGTACCTGACGGATAACGGAAGCTTGGGGCTGATGCTTAGATACATGGAAAGCATCTGTCTGAGAGTAAAGCCCACACAGGTAGATGCAGAATAAAGAGAAGAAGATGGAAAGATTGAGTCCTGCTGATTGTATTTGAGCCCCTAGATCCAGTCATGCAGGATATGGGATATGGGAAATTTTGAAGCACAGTGACTTCTGCTTAATGGGTAAAAAGTTTACTTGTGGGATGATGAAAATGGGAACTAGAGATGATGGTTGCATGTACTTAACACCACTGAATGGTACACTTTAAAATGGTGAATTTTATGTTATGTGAATTTTGCCTCAATTTTTTTAAAAGGAGGAAAAGGAAATATTTCTAGCCAGGAAGATATTAGAGATTTCACGGAGGTGGTGGCATTGGAGCTAAGACCCTAAAGGATGCACTGGGTCTTGACTTGGTGGTCGAGAGGCAGGAGGAGGGGGAGAGAAGCTTTCTAGGCCTCATAACCAAATGCTAAGCCCTTTCTAAGCATTAATTGCATCACGAATCCTCAGGGCAACCATTTGAGGTAGGAAATGTTATTTTAGCCCCGTTTCATAGATGAGGAAGCAAAGCCCAGAAAGTGAACATGACTCGTCTTAGTTTACACAGCCGGTAAGTTAACAGAGATGTGAGAATCAAATCTAGGTTTGTCCAATTCTCAACCACTTTGCCCAAGTGCCTCCTACTAGAGGGAAGAGCTTGTAAATGCAGAACCCTCCTTCGGAAGAATTTATCCTTCCATGTTACTCAAAGAAGAATAATCAGAATTTGGCCCACTAGGATCCATACTCACAACAGCACCCTTTTAACAGTGAAAATACTGGAAATTTCCAATGTTTGGCTATAGGGGCTGGTTAAAACAAACTTATTGAAGAATACTTGATGGTTTGGGAACATGATTGCAATTTAGTGCTAAGCAAAAAAGGCAATATATGGGAAAGTAAATAGATATTAGCTACACAGGAAAAAACTTGAAAAAAATTACTAGAAAAACAAGCATCAGGATATAGATTAACTTTGGAGGTTAGAATTGAGGGTAATTATTTTTCTATGTGATATCTATATGGCCTCAGTAGTTTCCATGCCTGTGAAACGCATATAATAAACAGGACCTCCGTCATCGAATAGTCATAAAGACAAAGTGACACAATGCATGTAAAGCTTGAAGTGCTGGCACCTGACGTAGGATAAACGCCCAATACAGTCATTGTAACTACAGTGATTACTATGCACATGTATTAATTTTGGAACTAATTAGGAACTAAATAGGAATGCAGGCAATAAATGCTAGTTTTAAATCCTATACAATCTTTTTTGTTGTTTTTTAAACATGGGCAAATCCCACATGGCAGCCCCCGGAAGCCACCTTGTTTTGCTCCCTTGTCAGCAATTTCCTCCTCCAGATGTGAAGCTGGAGGGAGCCGTGAATCATGGCTGCTTCCACAGGTGCCCCTGCCCTGTGGCGTGACTCAGCTCTGAGCTGCTCTGCGAGGAAGGGAACCACCTGCTTGCTTTAACCCAGGGCGCTCAGCCCTCCCCGCCAGGCACCTCCTCCAGAGGCCGCCAAATAATGGATAGAGGGTTCAAAGCCTCACACTGGATGGTTCTGGGGGCCACCAGCATGTTTTCTCACTCCCCCACTCCCAGCCCCAGGCAGCAGGGAAAGAAAGTGTCTCTGCTCAGCTCATGGGCTCCTGTTTGGGGCACTGACACCAAGGCACACAGTTCAGTCCCTACACTGAGCTGCCTTTTTCCCTGAGCGACAGAGAACATGTTCCCTGAGCATCATCTATACCCCTGCGGGCCCCCATGATTAGGGCCTGGCTTTCCCTTTCCCTTCTCTCAAGGCTGGTTCTTACTCAAGGTAAGAACTTTGCGCAGGCTTGGAGCAGCAGGTGCCTGGCCAGTATCGACAGTGATGGGTTCTATCCTGCAAGGAAACGTCTTGCACAGAAGGTCTGGTTCATGGTCATGATGATGTTTTAGAATTACACAAGCGATACGTGAATTAATTCTCATTATAGAAAATTCAAGTGATCAAGAAGTATGCTTTAAAAAGAAAGAAAAGAGTTCCCTTGACACCTCTCTTCCAAGCCTACTCCTCTTCCCAGAGGTATCCAACCACTGGCGATAGTTACGTATGCATAACCGTATATGCAAACGTGTAAGGTTTTTGTATTTTTTTTTAACAGAAATGGGAACACACTCTACATATTCTGCAATTTGTTTTTCCATTTAATGACATGTCTTGAAGACTTTTCCATGATGGTGAAAGTATATTTTCTTTACTATGCAATAGCTATAGTATTTGGCTTTAAGGCTCTACCATAGTTTTGCCACTTCCCTACTGATGAACTCTTGGATTGTTTCCAATTTTTTACTACTACATACAATGCTCTAATGAAATTCTTTTATAGAGATCTTCATGCATTCCTACAGATATTTGTGTAACACAGATTCCTAAAAGTGGAATTCCTGAGTCAAAGGATAGGTCTATTTAAAACATTGTTAAATACTGCCAAAGTGACTTTGCAAAAGGCCAAACAAATTACCAGGTTCAGTATTTCAAGTTGATGCTGACTTGGCAAGGTTTAACAAACACCTGTAGCAAGTGTTTGGGGGGAAGTATAGTCATACACTGCTTAACAACAAGGATGTGTCTGAGAAATGTGTCGTTGGGCGATTTTATTGTTGTGTGCATATCATAGGGTAAACAAACTAGATGGTCGAGCCTACTCCACACCTAGGCTGTATGGTATAGCCTATTGCTCCTAGGCTACCTGCCCAGCATGTTACTGTACTGAATGAATACTGTAGTCAACTGTAACACAATGGTAAGTCCTTATGTACTCAAACATATCTAAACACAGAAACAGTACAGTGAAAACACGGTATAAAAGATAAGAAATGTTACACCTGTACAGGGCACTTCCCACGAATGAAGCTTTCAGAACTAGAAGTTGCTCTGGGTGAGTCAGTGAGTGAGTGGTGAGTGAATGTGAAGGCCTAGGGCATTCCTGTACTCTTAGGGTATACTAAATTTATTTCAAAAAATTTCTTCCCTAATAAATTAAATTTTGCTTACTGTAACTTTTTAACTTTATAAATGAGTAAAACGTTTGTAATAACACAGCTTTAAACACAAACACATTGTACAGCTGTACAAAAATATTTTCTTTCTTTGTATCTTTATTCTATAAGCTTTTTCCTATTTTTAAATTTTTTTTTCACTTTTTAAACTTTTTTGTTAAAAACTAAGACACAAAACACACACCTGAGCATAAGGCTACACAGGGTCAGGATCATCAACATCACTTCCACCTCCACATCTTGTCCCACTGGAAGGTCTTCAGGGGCAATAATATGAATGACACTCAGGGAGCTGTCATCTCCTGTGATAACATCTCCTGTGATAACAATGCCTTCTGGAACAACTCCTGAAGGACCTGTCTTAGGCTGTTTTATAGTTAACTTTTTTTTATAAGTACGAGGAATACACTCTAAAATAATAAAAAGTACAGTACAGTAAATATATAAACCAGTAACATAGTTGTTTGTTATCAAGTATTATGTCCTATACATAATTATATGTCCTAGACTATTATATAACTGGCAGTGCAGTAGGTTTGTGTACACCAGCATCACCACAAACACGTGAGTGATGCATTGCACTATGATGTTACAATGATGACGTCACTAGGCGATAGGAATTTTTCACCTCCATTATAATCTGATGACACTACTGTCATATATGCAGCTCATCATTAACTGAAACATCATTATGCTATGCATGACTGTATTTAAGTTTGCTTTATCCCAATATTTTTCTTCCTTTCAAGGGCCTCTACAGAGGGATTAATATTTTCAGAGTAGACACACTCACTACCTTGAACTCCGACATAAGCTAGAATATATAACTGCATGGCTGACCTGAAGGAGAATGCAGGTGAGTCTGGATAAAATCCACCACTACCCAGGTGAGAAGTCGGTAATGGTCCAAAGGCTCTCTCTGTGGCAGAGGAGATCAAATAAGAAGCTAACGTTCATTTCATATAAGTTATTGCCTATTCCTGATTTTACAGATATAACTAGGGCTGTGGGCATTTAGGTGATTACCAAGGCCACAGAGTTAGATAAAGGCAGAACTGCAACGTGAACTGAGATCATCTGATTCCAAAGGCCACGCTCATAACTACTGTACCAGACTACCTTATCCACCATGCTAGACAACAGTCACCCTCTGCTAGATGGCTTTCTTTGTCATCAGAAATTCTGACTCAGCAGTTCACAGCATTAGATGACATGTAACATCACCACTATTAATATTCCTCTCCAGAGCTGAGCCAATACTACAAGGTGGGAGAAAGAAGGAGCATAAGAAATAGAAACAAAACTGTTAATTTGTAGATTATCCACATAGAAAATTCAAGAGCATCTATAACTATTAAAATGAATAAAAAGAGTTCAGCAAAGCTAATAGTTATAAGATTCAAAAATCAATAGATTCCTGTATGGCAGTATCAATGAATTTAAATGTTCAATTAATAAACATTACAATAACAAAAAGTTCTTAGGAATGAATTTAACAGAATAGGGCATTGAAAGACATAAAAAGGAGATCCAAACAGATGGAAATACATACCATAACCATGAATGGGAAGATGCATCATAAAATGCCAGATATCATAAAATTCTCCCAGATATCAAGATAGCAAGATTATATCAAGTAATAGTAATTAAGATAGTGTGGAATTGGCATATGTATGGACCAATAAAAACATATAATGGAAAATGAGAGTTTAGGTGCAGATCTACATGCAGTTCTTGAACTTTTAAAAAAATTATGGAGGGCCCAAAGAACTTTTTAAAAAATGTATCTATCAATATTAACTACATGATAAATTGAAACTGAGAAATTTTAGAAATATTTACTAATTTATTTTTATAATTGCTATAAATTCATTACATGGTAACATAGATAACAAAGTTTTATTTTTAATTTTAAAAAACACTCCTTTTCCAAAAAAAAAATCATGAGTGACATTGTTTTACATTTTTACAAATCTTTTCAATGTCCAGCTGGATTCTCATATCTGCTTGGACATTCAGTCTATTATGAAACATTGTTTTGGTTGGAGTATATAAAGAAACTCCAGCCTCTCAGAAATGTGTGGTTAGCAAAGCAGAAGTATTTTCATAGCCTTTCCAGATTATTGTGAATATTCCTATTTTCTATGACACCCAAACTCTAGAAGTAGTAGTTTCTTAAAGTTTAGTTGCAATGTGGAATTTGAAATAATGTATCAATGAACTTTTCATACTCTGGTACATGAAAATCCATCAGTCTATCTACTCTTTGAAAGGTCTTTTGCCCAAGCATGATTTTGTGGTATCATGTATTAGTTATTTAGAAAACACTGGTACACTGAGTTATGCTGATCTTCCAAATGTTGACACATTTCATCACAAAAATCACATTCATTAACATTACCACCAATCTCATCAGGAAATTCCCGTATTGGGAAACTGTCAAGCTCATGGTAATAGATGCAGTTTTCCAAAATTCTAATTGTCTGCTGAAAGCTCAAGTTTTATCACTGGCAACAAATACTGTCAGTTGTTTTCCTTGAAGTGACAGGCTCACTTCATTTATTTCTGAGAAACTGTCTGACAAATATCCAAGGCTGAAAAACCCATAGTTTCTCAGTCTGTCTTTCAATGGTGTTCTATGCAAAAAAAAAAAAAAAAAAAAAGCAGCTAGTTCAGTTCAAACAATTGCACAAACGCTTTCCCCCGAGACTTCAGCAGAAGTGCTTAATGTGTACTTCCCATCCTGTCATCCAGAATAGTTCAAAGACATGTACTCAGGATCAGGAGTCAATAAAATTTGTAATTCTCATAGATTCATCAAGAACATACTTAAGAGAAACTGCCGTGTGTCTAACTGTGGGCGCACGGCAGTAAAGAGTATGATTACTGCTGGAGTTGGGAGCTGTGCCTTGGTTTGTGCTAAGGTACCAGCAGTGTTAACCACCAATGCTTTTGCATCATCATTGCAAATGTCAACACAATAAAAAAGAAAAATAGCATCTTAGCATCATTATGAAAATAGTTCGACCTCATGGTCCTCCTGAAAGGGTTTCAGGCACCCAGGATCTTTGGATGACACTTTGAAAATCACTATCACACATAAAAATAAGCTCCAGTTAGACTAAAGGCTAAAGTATGGGGGGGGGAAAGCACTTTAAAACTAGAGAAAAAGTATGCACTATCTTTATGACCTGAATGTGGAGAAGAATTTCTTAAACAGACAAAACCCCATAACCTTTTGAGACAGGGTCTCCCTCTGTCATCCGAGCTAGAGTGTAGTGGTGTCACCATAGCTCACAGCAACCTCAAAGTCCTGGGCTCAGGTGATCCTCCTGCCTCAGCTTCCCAAGTAGCTGGGACTACAGGTATGCACCACCATGCCCAGCTAATTTTTCTATTTTTAGTAGAGATGGGGTCTCACTATGTTGCCCAGTCTGGTCTCGAACTCCTGGCCACAAGTGATCCTCCTGCCTCAGCCTCCCAAAGTGCTGGGATTACAGGCATGAGCCACCGCACCACCTGGCCTCCACTTGACTCATTAAAATTAAAAACAAAATACACCATATTAAAATTCAAAGACAAACCACAGGACTTCTGGTTCCTGCCAAGATGGAGTAGTCCCATTCTTCCCAGGTCCTCTCCCACAACTAAAAGAATCTCAGACACAACCCAACCAGCTTAGAACAACTCTGAAAGGTGAAAAGAAGAAGGCAGACAACCTCTGGATCTCAGGGCTTGAGGCGCTCACAGGGGCGAGTCCCTTGGGTTTCTGTATTGGCTTTCGTATGTCCCAGTGTCCCAGACAGAGTACAGGAGAAGCCTCTGACCTGAAACCCCTAACCGGCACAGACAAAAAAGCTCTAAGAAAAGCCTGTCCTCCCTGAACCAAAGTATGAGGAACAGTGTAACTCAACAAGAGAAATATCTTTTTTGACAATACCTGCCCTACCGGCCAAACACCAATGGAAAAGCTACAATCCCTTCCCTGTCGTTTCAGAGGGGCCAATTGGGGATCCAATCTTCCAACTTACACGTGACAGAAGCAGGCAGTGACGCTCTGATTACCCTGCTGGGGTAGTGCAGGTGGGAACGAGTGGGGATCCTCCATCCCCACCCAGGGGAAGAAGGTGTTCATCTGATTTCCCTGGCAGAGTAGTGTTAGCAGGGTCTTGTGTTGAACTTCCTCTCCCCTCTTCTTCTCTTTCCTCCCTTCCAGCAGACTTTATGAGCTGGTGCTACTCACCACTACTCTTTACCCTTCCTCCCCACCCCTGGTGCTGGTCAGAGTCCGGCCAGCAGCTGAGCCTCCATCCCAACCAGCATCACTAAGACTGGACAAGTGGTGCAAGCCACGGCTAGTCAGCCTCCATTTTCCACCACACTGTTGTCAAAAGGGCCCACCAGGAAGCAGAACCTCCACACCCACCTGGCAGCAATAAGGGTGAATGAGATGCTGTAAACCAGGGTAGGTAGGAAGGAATCTAACCTTGCCCAAAGAGTGGACCTGCCTTTGCCCTCCACTCCTGGGAGGCCATCTCTTAGCCCTGGGAATGTCCTGCTTGATAAAAATGTCTTTGTTCACTTGGGCGCTTTGGGCCACATCAGAAAGTCAAACAATGTGATTTAGGTTGGGGACTTTGGGTCAGCTTAACCTTCAGAGGAGCTGGAGACTGAGGTCAGCTATGAGGACAGCCAACCACGTCTCCATGACTGAGCCCCAGTAAAAACTCTGGACACCGTGGTTGGGGGAGCTTCTTCTCTGGTTGGCAGCACTTCATGCGAATTTTCATACATTGTTGCCAGGAAATTAAAGCTGTCCCTGACTCCATTGGCAGAGGATAACTGTAAGCTCTATGTTTAGAACTTACCTGGACTCTGCCCCCTGTGCCTCTTCCCTTGTCTGATTTTAACCTGTATTCTTTCACTGTAATAATCCATGAGTATAACAGCTTTCAGTGAGTTCTCTGAGTCCTTCTAGCAAATCATCAAACCTGAGGGTAGTTTTGGGGACCCTTAAACTTCAGCTAGTGTCAGAAGTGAGAATGGTCTTTTGGACTGTCCTCTAACTTTGTATAGGGCTAGGCTGCACTCCTGTCTCACTCTCCAACACTGGTGTCAGGGAGACCCCATGGGGAGCTAATGTCCTGCCCTCACCCTGCAGTAACAAAGTGGTGTGAGTCAATGCTCCATGTCCCTACTCCCCGGTAGCAGCAGAGCCCAGCCAAGAACAGAACATTCCCCCCCACTACAATGCAATGTGGCAGTTTAAGTTTGTACCTGACTCTTGCTAGGAAAGTGGCAGCAGAACCAAAGGGGAACTGACACACCCACCCAGCCCTCACACTACCTCTTAACAAAGAGACTACCTGCTTAGGAAGAAAAGAAAAACCAAGATGCAGAGTCTTATGGTGTAAAATCCAAAATATCCAGGAAATAATGGAAAATCATCACTCCTCATAACAAGGATCAAGAAAATCACTATTTCAATGAGAAAAGACAACCAAACTGATGCCAACACCAAGATGAATCGGACGTTGGAATTATCAGACAAAGGTTTTAAAGATCCCACAAAAGCAATTACAATTAGAAAATCTCAACAAAGAAATCTTAGGGAAAAAATTATAAAAAAGAATCAAATAGAAAAGATATAACTGAAGAATACATACCAAAAATGAAAACATCATTAGATGGGCTTGATACTAGAATGACAGAGTATAGAGCCAGTGAGCTTGAGGACAGGTGAATAGAATTACCCAGTATGAATGATTAAGAAAATAGACTGAAAAAAATAAACAAATAAACAGAGTCTCAGGGGCCTATAGGAGAATAATGAAAGTTAATATTCATATCATCAGAGTCCAGGAAGGAGAGGAGAAAGAAGATGGTACTGAAAAGGTATTTGAAGAAATAATGGTTGAAAACTTTCCAAATTTGATGAATGACAACCTACAAATTCAAGAAGATGAGAAAAATCTCAAATAAGATAAATCCAAAGAAATTCATACCAAGACATATCATTTAACTTCTGACCAAAAAAAATCTCAAAAGGATCCAGAGAGAAACAAAATATTACTTACAGGAGAACATCAATTTGAATGACAATGGCTTTCTCTTCTAAAACCATGGCAACTAGAAGGAAGTGACTCAACATTTTCAAGCACTAAAAGAAGAGAATTATGAATTGTGAATTCTAGATCTGGCAAAAATATCTGTCAGGAATAAAAGGGAAATAAAGACCTTCTCAGGGTCAGGCGCGGTGGCTCACGCCTGTAATCCTAGCACTCTGGGAGGCCGAGGTGGGAGGATTGCTTGAGCTCAGGAGTTCCAGATCAGCCTAAACAAGAGTGAGATGCTGTTTCTACTAAATATAGAAAAGTTAGCCAGGCATCATGGCATGCACCTGTAGTTCTAGCTACTCAAGAGGCTGAGGCAACATGATTGCTTGAGCCCAGGAGTTTGAGGATGCAGTGATCTATGATGACGCCATTGCACTCTACACTGGGGAACAGAGCGAGACTCTGTCTCAAAAAAATCAAATCAAATCAAGTCATGATCCACAAAAAAAAAAAAAACTGATGAATTAGACCTCATCAAAAATAAACTTTTGCTCTACAAAAGAATCTATGATGAGAGTGAAAAATCAAGCTACAGAGTAGGAGGAAACATCTGCAAACCACATATCCAACAAAGACCTGTATCTAGAATACATAATTAACTCTTAAAACTCAACAGCAGAAAAAAAAAAAACAATCAGATTAGTAAATGGACAAAAGACATGACCAGATGTTTCACTGAAGAGGATATACAGATGGACACTCAAGCCCACGACAATATGTTCAACAGCATTAGCTACAGAGAAAATGCAAATTAAAACCACAATGAGGTATCACTGCTCACCTATCAGAATGGCTAATATAAAAAATAGCACTAATACCAAATGCTGGTGAGGACAGGAAGAAACTGGATCACTCACACATTGCTAGTGAGAATGCAAAACAGCACAGTCACTCTAGAAAATACTTTCACAATTTCTAATAAAGCTAAATATGCACTTCCATGTGACTCAGCAACTGCACTCCTGAGCGTTCATCTCAGAGACATGAAAACTTTTGTACATGATTATTCGTAGCAGTGTAATTCATACTAGCCTCAAACTGGAAATGATACAGATGACACAAATTGTGATCCATCCACACCCCAGAATTCTACTCAGCAATATAAAGGAATGAACTACTGATACACACAGCAACTTGGATGGATCTCAAGAGAATTATGGTGAATGAAAAAAGTCAATCTCAACCAGGTTATATACTATGTAATTCCATTTATTTAACATTCTTGAAATGACAAGATTATGGAGATGGAGTACTAATCAGTAGTTGCCAGGGGTTGAGTGGGGGAAGGTAAATGGCTATACAAGAGCAGCAGGAGGGACTCTTGTCATGGAATTGTTCTGCATCTTGACTATGTCGCTGGTCACACAAATCGAAACACATGATGACATCGTATAGAACTAAATACACATAAATCTCTGCATAAGGTCAATGGATTGTATTGATGTCAATCTCCTGGGCAAAATGTCACCACTGGAGAAATGAGTGAAAGACAGATGGAGATCTCTGTGTTATTTCTTACAACTATACGAAAACTACAATAATCTCAAAATAATTTTTTTTTTTAAAAAGACAAGCTACAGACTGATATTTATGATACAAAAGATCAGGAACCCAATGTAAAGAATGCTTATGAAAATGACAACACACAAAAAAAAAAGAGCAAAAGGATATGAACTCATGATTCACAGAACAGAAAACTCAAATAGCTATGAAACATATGAAAAGATGTCTAACCTCATTGGCAATCAGGAAAATGCAAAAATAAAAGAGCAATGAAATACGGTTTCACATCCATCAGATTGGCAAACTTTTGACAGTCTTGATAGCTTAGAGTTGGTTGGTGAGGATGTAAAGAAATGGAGAAGCATAAATTTGCACAATCACAGTTGGATAACAAGTTGACAGTGTTTACTAAAACTGAGTATGTGCACACTGTCTGCTCAGCACTTCGACGTCTAGATGAACACCCTGCAGAATCTCTTGCTCCTGGGCCCCAAAAGGCTTATGTACCAGGACAGTCATGAAAACAGTGTTTGGTAATAGTGAAAAATTGAAAACAACCTATACATTACCCGTGGGAGATTGGTTGAAGAATCTGTGGTATATTCATATATTATAAATGCTTTGAGCAGTTAAAAAAATAAAAGAATTGGTCTACATATATGAACATACATAAATTCTGAAAATACAATGTTTAGTGGCAAAAACAAGTTGTAAAAGGATATGTATAGCATGATCTCACATATTGTTTATATTGTTTATGAAGATATATATAATGCAGTAAAAACAAACATGTGGATAAGGATATAATATTAATTCCATAACAGAGATCACTTCTGGAAAGGAAGAGGACTGAATAGGAATCTTTGGCTGAATCTTGAAGGTTTTGTTTTATTTTTCTAAAGAAGACTCTGACACAAAGATCTTAGCATCAACCAAATCTGGACATTGGATACAAGATGTTAGGGTTTTAGGGGTTTTTTAAAAACTTTTTATTCGGAGATAATTATAGATTTACATGCAATTGTAAGAAGTAATACAGAGAGTTCCTGAGAAACCTTTACTTAATTTTCTCCAGTGATAACATCTTGCATAACCATAATGCAACATCACCACCAGGAAATCAACGTTGATAAAATCTAGTGACCCTACTGTGTCAATCACCAGTTTTACATGCATTCATTTTGTGTACACGTGTGTGTACAGTTCTGTGCAATTCTGTCAAGTGCAGATTCACATAACCACCACGCCAGTCAAAATACATAACAGTTCCATCACACACATCTTTCATGAGCTCAAGGGGGTGAGGTTTTCATCCATGCTAGTCTTATGCCTCAAATGAAAAGGGATGGGGGTTGGGATGAGGAGGGAGGTGGCTTTCCCTGCACATGTTCTCCCAAAGTGACATCTCTGGGGGAATATTTAGGATGAGAATTACTATGATCCTTGTTAGGCTACAAAGAAAATATATTAGAGGCGGCTGTGTGAAAGCCAAGGTCAGGCTAATCGGTGGGTGAGTAAGACCTCAGTGGGTCAAACAATGAGGCATGGAAGGTGGTTAAAGGGGGGGGCATATTTTTATGCATTTCCCACCCCCGCCTCTCCTCCTCGCACACCCTCCTGCCAGGCTTCCAAGCTCATTCATTCCCTCTTCATGTTAGGACCTGGCCACACTTCTGTTGTAACAGTGGCCCAAAGGATTCCTTAAAGGGTATGTCAAAGGCCCTATTGTCCGTACTACTGATGGAAGCACAGGACCTCATTCCTGTCATTGGATTCAGAATGACATCTCCCCTCCTCCCCACGTCACTGCCTCCACCCCACGATTTCTCGCCCCAGGCACTACAGACATTGTGAGCCAGATAAATCTTTGTTGGAAAGGAGGAGGGCTGTCTCATGCACTCTGTGGCCTCTACCCATTAGACGCCAGTAGCACCTCCCTCACCCCAGTTGTGACAATTAAGAACACTGCTCAACGTTGCCAAACGTCCCCTGGGGTGGGGACATCGCCGCTGGTCTGGTTGAGAACCACTGCTCCAGGTGATTGGGGTTTCGGTCCAACTCGCCTGCCACCCTTGTGTTTCAGCAGCTGACCATATACAGATGCTCACTCCTCCTGCCCACTCACAGCCGCCCACTGGGTGGCAAACAAAGCCTGCACGGTTTACTAAAAGGTTTCTCCCGTCAGTTTCTCTCTGACAGATCAGTCATGCTGTACTTTGTATTTAAGCTGAAACAAATTGGCCTCCCAAAACCGTTTCCAGTCTTTAAAACTCTGTGGCTTACAAGCAAAGTCAGATTCATCGGGGGGATGACTCTGCGGAGTTGAAGAATCTCATGCCGGCCTCGTACTGGCCACTGAGTCACAACCCTTGACATCTGGCAGCAGAGGGGCTGAGTCCAGTGCACGTCTCCACTGACTCATCTTTCGGAAGCAAGAACCTGAGTCACCGTTCCTGACATTTGCCTGTACCGCAGCCCTCCTTAAACATGAGATATATTTATTCACCTTCCAATTGCTTCTCCTCTCTCCATACCCTAGTGATCTCTGTGCTCGAGCCCCCAGAGGCTCCTCTCCGACTCTCAAATGCCCTGTCTGGGCTGCTTTCTATGTCTACTCATGCCATTTCCTCCTCTGAGGTCACTCTCCTCTCGCAGGTGCCGCCCTGTGTTCTGCAGATGTCAGACCTTCTCCAACCACCCTCCTCACTGCACCCCAGATGCATGCACGTCCTCTAGTCACGTAATCTCACACCACCCTGGACTTAAGTTTGCCAGGTTCAGCGAATAAAAATACAGGACTCCTAGTTAACTTTGAATTTCACATAAATAACAAAATGTTTTTAGGATAAGCATGTCCCAAATATTGTATGGGCTATACTTGCACAAAAAATTGTAAGTGTTGTTTATCTGACATTCCAAGTTAACTGGGTATCCTGTATTTTAATTGGCCACCGTACTTGGACTTTTCCTTTGGAGCACTTACCACAAGTTGAAATTATATGTTTATTTGTGTGATTAATTCCATGAGGACAATGGCTAGGTTGGTTCCCTCCCTCCCTCAGTTTTGTTCCTGGCTCCCAGCATTGGGCTTTGGGCACAGATGGCATGGAATGAACTCTGAGAAGTGAATGGACAAGTGTGAAAAGGAAGGAGGGAAGAAGGAAGAAAGAAAGGAAGGGTAGGTAAGACAGGAACCCATGCAGGGCATGTTCTGTTGATAATGAATTGCTTTTAGTTTGTTTTTTGTTATTGTTTTGAGACAAGGTCTATCTCTGTCACCTAAGCTAGAGTGCTGTGGCATCATCACAGCTCACTGCAACCTCAAACTCCTGGGCTCAAGTCACCCTCTTGCCTCAGCCTCCTACTGGGATTACAGGCGAGTGCCACCATACCTGGCTAATTTTTCCACTTTTGTAAAAATTGGGTCTCACTCTGCTCGGGCTGGTCTGGAACTCCTGACCTCAAGCGATACTCCCGCCTCAACCTCCCAAAGTGCTAGGATTATAGGTGTGAACCACCTCGCCCAGCCTGAATTGCTTTAGATCCCAGGAAGCACCACTCTGCTTTGTACTTCCGTGACTTTGCTCATGTCTGTCTTCACCTGAGAACTGAGCCAGGTGTCATTTCTGTTTGAATGTCTTCCTAGGGTCCCCAGGGTCAGTCAGAAGCCTCACAGCTCCCAATGCATGCAGATTTTCCCTGTAATGAAGCACTTAGCATATTATATAATTATCTGTTAATGTATCTGTCTCCCTCACCAGCCCACAGATTCCTTAGGGACAGGCACTGATGTCTCATCCATTTTGGAAACTCCGTCACTAGGCAGAGGGGGAGCATGTTCGGCCAACATTTGCTGATGTTTGAGATGTGAAGCCCACTCCTAGTCTCCACATAGCCCACCAGTAACAACCTCTGCTTTTGCTCTTGGCCACCTTCGGGCTGGCCTTGGCACATCATCACATTAAAACCCAACAAAAACACAATTAAAAAAACAAACCCTGCTCCAATAGTGAGCGATGTCTTGTTTTTTTTATTGAAGCTTTTGTTGAGAGATGAGGGAGAGGGTTATTTTGCGCATACCAGAGCAAAATTTCTAAATGTGCCCCCTGAAATGTGCATCTCTTCCATTTACATCCCCCTATTGCTCTCTCCCCTGAATCTTCTATTTCTCCTCTCGCCGCTCTCTGGCCAAGATGGCTCCAGAGTCCCCATCTACCCACCCCACCCCCACACCTTTAGTTTGGAGACTCTTTCTTAGATGCAGTCATTAGTCCTCACGGGACTTCTCCTATTTGAATCCACCCCTCATCCCACTCAGTATTCTCAACCCACTCACAGAGCCCTTGCTTTGGGAGTCAGCTTCCTAAGAAGCTGAAGAAGGGTGGGAGGATTTTAAATCAATAATTAGGGCTTCCCGTCACACCAGAAGACGGTCCTTCCCATCCAAGAGGAGAACTGGCAAGAGGTGCAAAAGAATCATGCTAAATTGATGAGGAAAATGTAAGATTTCTGGCATCAAGACCAGAATTTCTCAGAAATGAGATGAGGCAAGAGGAAGACCAATTAAAGGAAAGGAGAGTTGAGAAGAGAAGAAACGGACTCCAGGCAGACAAAATTCTGAAGACTAGAAAGTCCAGTGTTTAAAATGAGTTCTTAAACATCCCCCCACATCTAAAAATGACAGTGCCTTTTCTCTCAGGCTATTTTCTGTTGGTGCTGCTGTGATTTCTTTTCCCCATCAAGGCTGCCACTAGGGTGCACTTGGACATGATGACACCTCAGAGGAGTGAAGAGGAGGTCGCCAGATAAAGAACCCGGAGAGGTTCCAAGGGATGGGTCTCAAAATACATATAACTCATCCTACTGTTCTCTTCTACTCTTGTTGGTAGGCACATAGATGTTTATAATTGTATCTTCCTGATGAATTGACGTTTTTATCACTACAAAATGTCCCTCTTTGTCTCAACTCACATTTTTTTGTCTTAAGGTCATTTGTCTGATACTGGTATAGCCACTTCTGCCCTCTCATGTTTGTATGGTATATAGTTTTCCATCTTTTTCTTTTCAACCTATTTGTGTCTTTGAATCTGAAGTGTGTCTGTTGTAGACAGCATACAGTTGGATCCTGTTTTTTTTTTAATCCAGTCTCACAATCTTTGCCTGTTGATTTGAGTGTTTAACCATTTGCATTTATGTCATTGTTGATGTGGTTGGATTTCCACCTGCCATTTTGCTGTTTGTTTTCCATATGTCTCCTGTCTTTTTTGTTCCTCTATTCCTCCTTTATTGCCTTCTTTTATATTAAATAGACATTTTCCAGTGTACCATTTTAATTGCTTTGTGTTTTTTACTATATTATCTTGAGTTGTTTCCTTAGTGATTGTTCTGGGGTTTCTTTCAACTTTTAGTTATAAAATCCTAGAATTTTGTATTACTGTGTCAAATCATTTATTTTACAGATCACTTGTTTTATTCCACAAAGATTTAGCAAACATTTACATGTGTCAGACACTGTGGTAGACACTGGGGATTCAAAGATGAACAGGTCACAGTTTCTGCCCTCTAAAGAGGGCAGTGACCAGACAAGGAAGTCAGCCATCATCATACAGTGTGATTAGTGACACATTACAGAGGATGTATCAGAGGGGTTATATGTTATGTCCACAAGAGCCAAAAGAAGAGGCATCAGCAGATCAACCCGTAGAGATCAGGAAATGTTTGCAAGAAGGCAAGAAGCCTAAGCTATTTATCGAAGAATGAGTAGGAGTTCACTGGTCAGAGAACTGGGGACCAGTTGTTCCAAAAGGAAGGAACAACCTGAACCAATGCCCGGAGGCATAACAAGCCATGAGCATAGAAGGCAATGCAAGGAGGTGAAGGCAGCTGGGTCCAAGGTCCTGGCTGGCCATGTGAAGGGAGAAGCCGCTGGAAATGCAGGCTGCTACATGATCAGCTAGAAGTTTTAGCTTCATTCTGAAAGCAATTGTGAACTCCTGATGGACTTAAGCAGAGGGTCATATTGCATTGTAGAAAATGACTCTGTCACTTATTTTGAAAGATCCATGCAACAAGATACAACTGGAGACAAGAGTCAGATACCCAGAAAGGTTACAGAGATTGTCGAAGGTCAACCAGTTAGTTTGGAGGTGAACAAGGACCAGAACCAAGGTATTCTAACTCCTAGCCCGCTGCCTTTTCCACTTTATCATCTGAATTATATTTTCTTTTTTCCTCAAGTTAAGAAATTTTAATTCAGTCTCAAAATGGACCCCATAAAATGAACTCAGACTTGCCTGTCTCCTACATTCAGCTTTAGCTGAAAGCCTTTAAGTCAGCAATTCCACTTTTAAGAATTTGTACAGAGGAAATAATTGGGCAGATGTGTAAAAATGAAAAAAGATATTTAATGCAGCATTCTTTATGAGAGCAAGAATGTCACATAGCCTAAATGTCCATCAGGAGGGAATTGATTTCAAAAAAAAAGATATAACGAGATATAACCAATGGAAAATCATGCAGTCTTCAAAAAAGGATGAGATAATTCTGTATTACTAATATAGAAAGATAGTTATGATATGTTCTTTGGGTGAAAAAATTAGACTACAATTAGTACACATAATATCATCCATTTTATTTTTAAAAACACATTAATATAGGCCCAACAAAAGACTGGGAGGATATCCATCACACTTGGGGTGGGATGGCAGCTTGAGGATGGGAAATGGCTTCCACTGTCTACTTTCTACATTTCTGTATTGCTTAAATTTGTATAATGAACATCTATGACTTCAAAAAGATTTTTTAAAAGCATAGTGGCAGTATCTATGCAGCCCCTGCAGTGAATGCCACTGAATTACTCCACTCCCTTAAGTCTCAGCCACCTGAAGGGAATGGAAAAGGTCAAATTCTTGAGCCAGAAATTGCTATTAAGAATAGTCAGGCTGGGCATGGTGGCTCATGCCTGTAATCTCAGCACTTTGGGAGGCTGCAGTGGGAGGAGTGCTTGAGGCCAGGAGTTCAAGACCAGCCTGAGCAACATAGCAACCCTTTCTCTACAAAAAATAGAAAAATTAGCCAGGTGTGGTGGCATGTGCCTATAGTACCAGCTACTCAAGATGCTGAGGCAGGAGGATTGCTTGAGTTTAGGAGTTCGAGGTTGCAGTGAGCTATGATGACACCACTGTACTTTAGCCCAGGCAACAGAGTGAGATCCTATCTCAAAAAAAAAAAAAAAACAAACAAACAAAAAAAAAAAACCAAACAAACAAACAAAAAGAATACTCAGACATTAACTATGGCCCTTTCAGAGAACATAGTGGGAAAAATCAGGCCACAGTTTCTTGGCTTCATTGTACAGGTTCAATATCTTGCTAGCGCATACTAACTATTTTAAGGTGCATTCCTTAAAACAAAGCTGTTTCCCATCTTAATAAATAGTTAACCTTAACACTAAAGAACCCTAAGTGAAAAAACAAACAAACAAAATAACACTGCTTTGTTCATTTGGTTATCATGCATCCAATCCACCAGCTCATTCTATACTGGTGTTTTTCTCTTCTGTGTCATGTTCTTGTAGCAGTCACTCTTCGGTATCATAGTACTGGCTACTAATGCGCTGAATAAGGGAGAGAGACCACTTCTACTGCTCACCACTGGGCAGCAAATGCCTTCTCAACCCTTGCAATCTCCATAAAGCAGGGTAGTGGCAGAGTGACAAGCTACCCGTTTGCCCAGGACTGATGGTTTCCTGGGATGTGGACTTTTTAGTACTGAAATGAGGACAGTCCCAGGCAAACCAGAATGGCTAAACACGCTAGTAGTGACCATTGTTGGGCATTTTATTCAGATGACATTTTCTACTCTTCCCCTATTCATTTCAGCTTTCTTTGTTGCAAGAGATTGTTAATGCTACAGAGCCCACGAGAGGATTTCTCACAAAATACTCATTACTTGTATAACCAAATTCCTCCAACTGAACAGTCGCTATGTTCAAAGGGGGCCCTTCAGATGGAATGTTCTGAGAGTCGAGCTCCATTTTTCCTGCTCAGTCGTTCTGCATGTTCACAGCATAAGGAGTAGCAATCTTGATCTTGCAGCTTAACACAAAGTCATTTATGATCATAAACCTAATGCATATCTCCAGGCATGAGAATCTCTAATTGGTTTTTGGTGGTGTCCAGGCACAGGTGACTTAAGTATGAGCCAAGGGAGAGAAACTCTAACCCAATGGAAGAGAAGTAGGGCTGGAAACTTGACAGTTCTTCTTGGTCCTTCCCAACAGCTAATTTGAGAAGAGCCTGTTAGTATGTTCAGGCTTCACGGCTCTGCACCTGAGCAGCTAAGATCTAATCATAGGTCATGGCTCGGTTCATAATGATTACAAGTTAGAAAACAAAAGGAAAAACATCAGTAAGGTATTAGCAGAATGAGTCATAAGTTCTGATACTGTGGTCTGATTTCAGTGTAACTTGACTTAGCAAATTATGCTTAAACATATTATATACTATTAATACATGCATCATTATTTAAAGTAAAGGAATGAGGATTAATTTTGCAAGCTTCTTTTTTGGGGGGAGACTTTTAAAATACTCTTGAGATCACAAGAGATCCTCTCCTATGAAACTGGAATTCTTTGATCACAGATGCCAGGGTTTCATTTATTTTAGAATGCCTCTGCTGTTGCTCTACACTCAGTAGATCCTTAATAAGCGCTCTAGACTAAATTGAGATGCCTTGAGATTTTGGAAAAATAGAGTTTGTCATTATTCAATTAACATCAAGTCAAGCTTTAAGAGTTAGAGAATTACATATTTCTTTTTTAAAATTGGGATTAAAACTGAGGCAACCTGCTATTTCTTGAAAAATACAAAATATGCTCCAGTTTACTCACATAAAAGAACTTGGTACACAGGGAGAAAGATCTTTTAGTATTTTTCTTCTCATTTTTGAATGTGATTAACTTTGTTGTTTGTTCATTTCCAGCCTTTAAAGTGAGTGATGGCTCATATCTGACTGTCTGGGTAGGGACAGAAAGCTCAATGTAGTACCTGTGGTTTCTTGGCTCTCACACATACCTACGAAATGTGACCAGGTCTACCATCCACAGAAAAGTCTTTCTGGATTGGATGTCACAGAACCAAAAAAAAGAAAGTCACAAATGATTACAGCATACTGAAAGCAGTTCTAAACAAAAATCTGAAAAAGACGTCAATATTCACACTTTCCATAAGAGAGTTTCACATTGCCCAAATGCACTGGCTGGAATCTTTGTCTCTTCTCATCTCCCTCCCTTTTTAAACTAAGGTTTTTTATTTTGGAATAATTTTAGATTTACACAACAGTTGCAATGACAGTACAGAGAGTTCCCACGTACCCCTCCCTCGCTGGTCTGGCTCTCACATTCACGTCATACGGAACGACGGCACGTCTGTCAAAACTGAGAATTGAGCATGCGTACGTTACCCTTCACCAAACCACAGACCTGACTCGAAGTCACCCGTGTTTCCACTCACGTCGTTTTTCTGTTCCAAGACCCAATGCAGCTTTAGCATCTCCCTTTGTTAAGTCGCCAGAGCCCACCCTGTCTTCATTGGCACAGCCAGCCTCGACTCCCTTTTCTCATCAGAGCATATTCTCTCATTTAACGCAGTCATTTGGTTTTCATTCATTCAGCCGGTATTAACTGGGCACGGCCAGTGCTGGGCAAATGAAACAGGTGTGAGCCCTACCCAGCGAGACAGACAGTAAATGTGTTCTAAATTGCGAGGGGTGGGGTGATAGCAAAGAAAACGACCTGCTAAGAGAGAGGCCTGTGGAGCCCGAGGAAGAGAAGGAAGAGGCCAGGGAAAGGGCGGCATTGATATTTGAGACCTAAAAATGTGAGTTCACCAGGTGAGGAAGGAGAGAATCCACGCAAAAGCACCCAGAAGAGCAGGTGCCCCAGCCTGGGAAGCAAAAGCAGAACGAGGAAGCGGAAGAGGACCCGGGTGGGGCTGGAGGGGAAGGCAGACACGATCCCCTCTTACATGTGCCAGAGAACAGGCTAAATTAATTGATAATTGCATTTTAATTGCTTTTCCCTTTGTGTTCCCACAGCACTTGGCTCATGCATTGGACACAGGCTGGTCTGTGCTATATAATCTCTTTTCAATTGTCTCCCCAACCAGACAGGAAGCTCCTTAAAGGAAGCAACTTTGCCTTCTGTATCCTGGTTTCCTCAGCACCTAGCAGAGCCATCTGCACAAAAGGAATCAAAACGTGTGTTGGTTGAATCAGATTAGACTTTCTGTTACAGCCTATTCTCATTACTGCAGCTCCAGATTACACAAGTTACATCTAATCTGTTGAGCATTATTTTCTCTTAAGTTTCCACTTCTCCCCAGGGCTGAGCCTCTACAGTTCGGCCTGCAGTCTTCCTCCAGTCACACTCTAGAAGGAAAAGAACTCCCTCTAATATCCCTAGGGAGGGAGGTGACCCCAAGAGAGCAGAGATGTGCGAGAAAAGAGACCAGATCCCCAAATGCACTTTGTCTCTCTTTAAGAAGCACCATCCACAGGAAGAGGAGGGGAGGTAAGGAGGACAGAGGGATACCTAAAAGAATGTTCTTAGCAGTTACTGAGGTTGGCTGCATTCTTTTATATGACATTTGCTCTCTTTTATAACTTTCAGCATTTTTAATTCAAAAATTATGAGCATTAACTCTTTTATTATCAGAATAAAAACAACAGTTATTTGTATTAGACAGGGAAAAAAGTAAAAAAAAAAAAAAAAAGTAAAAACAAACAGCCAACAAAACATGGTAGAAGAATCTGGGATTGGCATCAGAGGCAACAGGAAGCTTTTGAGACAGAGGACTGAAAGAAGAATGATAAAAACACTGGTCTGGGCACGGTGGCTCACACCTATAATCCCAGCACTTTGGGAAGCTGAGGCAGGAGGATTGCTTGAGGTCAGAATTTTGAGACCAGCCTGGGCAACATGGCAAGACCCTGTCTCTACAAAAAATAAAATAAGGGTTTAAAACAAACAAACAAACACTGGCCAACTGCAGAACTGAGGGCAAGAGCAAGAAGCTGCTGCACATTCCAGGCAGGTTTCAGGCGCCCTCGGACAGTTACAATATGCTTTAGCCTATTAAAGACTCCTACAGCCAAGAAACCTATGTTGCAAAATTTCACCCAACAATTTCCAAATGTATTGACCACAATCCCGCCTCTTTTTCTTAGAAAACCTATTAACAGCTGCTATTCCTCGGAACATAGTTTAGAAAATGCTGCCTTCGAGAAAAAGCCCACAATCATAAGAGAGATCATTTTATTTGGACAATGAGCATCCAGATGGCTGATTTTATAAATACTGCAAAAAGGCAAATTGCTACATGGGATTTCTATCTTGAAATCCTGCCTCTGATATGCTCCTTTGTGGAGTCACCGATCTTTACACACTGAGCATCGTACGCCAAGCTACTAAGTAATCGAACACCGAGGGGTTTAGACTCACTAGCCAACTCCAAGCTGCTTTGATTTATTTTTAGATAACAGAAATGGCAGCCGAGTAAATACTGTAAATCTAGATGCCCAATTCCAATCCCATGGGGGCCAAAGTGATTTCTCTTTCAAGGACATTCTTAGGAGCTTGTTAACTGCTTGTCCAATATGCCTACCTCCCTAGGAAGTGAAGCACCTTTCCTCAGTTGCTTAGGAATCAAACATCTAGATGCGATTCAGCAAATATGTATTGAACCTACTGTGTCCAGTCCATGTCAGCCTCTTCTTCGAAAGGAAGATCTGTTAATCAGGCAGGTCGGTAGTTATCAGCCACAGGATAACATGGTAATGACCCTGAGTTTAAAATCTATACAGGCAGGGGATATTTTCAGTTAGCAGGGCAGCTAAATTGCTAACCAGCAAGTGCAAGATGAACCCCCTCCCCTCTCAGTTCGAATTGAGCCGAACATCTGGTTGATACTTTCAAAAAGTCAATAAAATATCAGACATTTGGCATTGAGAGATGAACATCTGGATAACTAATGGATCGAATTTTCAGTCATTTTTCAGCACCCTCCTGTAACATTAATAGAGTCTGTGTTTTCAAGCACAGCCATTCCCTGGACCAGGTTTCATTTGCCATCAGTTGCTGCTGCTCTAAAGGTTCATTTTCCGAACTGCAATGCTGAGAACGAGGACTAGTGATTCGCTTTCTTTGTGCTTGAAAACTGTGGTTTATGAACAATCTGAATTCTCACTGCTTCCTCGTCAGGAGAGTGAATAAAGCAGAAAAAAAAAGGTGGTGGGGGTGAGGGGAGAAGGGGAAGGGCAAAAGCTATCTAATGGGTACAATGAACACTATCTGGGTGATGAGCACACCTATAGCTATGACTCAAGCATTACAAAAGTGACCCAAGTAACCAAAAACATTTGTACCCCCTAATATTTTGAAATAAAAATTTTTTTAAAAAGGTGGGCTTGGATGGAAAACTGTGCATTGTCTAGAGGTCGCCTCTCCAGGTAATCTGAATCCGGTCTTTCATTGTCTTTGAGCTATTTTACAACTCTGTAAGTAGTAGGTAATTGATAACAATGCAAAAGTAACAACTTACATACATGCAAATTCTGTTCCATGTCACAGAAGTCCAATTGACTTCCCTCTCATGGAAAAATCAGTTACTTTTCTTTTCCTATTCATTTTAATATTCCTGATCTATAAATTAGCCTTTTCTTTGGTTCTTTTGAACCAGTTGTAACACCCACCTGGTTCCTTGTTGAATGAGTAGAATATGGTATTTAATACGTGTTCATTTTTATATCTTTGGGAGAGTCAGGGTTTTATCTTTTTCTAAAAATTATCTTTTAACAGTAACAGAGGAAGATACTAATTTTTTCCCCAAATCTTCTCAAATATGCCTTTATCTCCTGCCCCCTGCTCCATCAGAGCTATGGGTGAATTTCGACTGCAACTGACGTGTTGTCCTATGGTAGGCTGTTTCTTTGTGAAACGCATTAGGTAATGATAATTATCATTTCTAAATACAGTTTATTGTGTTTCCTTTTTTCAGAAAAGGAGCTAAATTAATGGAGTGGCTGGCCTGTCAAATATGGGTTATGTATCTCTCTGTCCAGGACAAATTTTTGAATAATCATTGCAAATAATAATAGCAATGGTATTTTTTGTATTCAGAAAAGGATGGCTGGCCTAGGGGCAACAAGATACATGGGTTAAACTGTTTTCCCAGTGGTAATGATAGGTTTACAATTTTGGGTTTAGTTATTTAGTGTATTGAGAAATCTCAGGTGTTGGCCATCAAGGTCAGATAGAGAAAGTCTTATTAGGAAGAGAGCCCTTTTTTTTTTTTTTTTTTTTTTTTTTTTTTTACTTAGCTCCTTTTGAATATATAGGATACATGGGGTCGAGTCCTATTTCTGCTACTGCCTAGCATTTGGGAAAAATCATCTTCCCTCTGGGATAGGGGTTTTTAATCCATTTAAAAGGGAGAGGGAGGAACGGGCTAATTATACTAAAAGCTACTTGGAGGATTCTCATGTGCACAGCTGGGAATTGCACAGGACTAGACTATCCCCAGCAATAACAATTTCCATTCTATGCCCTATAGACGCAAGAGAAGCAATTGAACATAAACACAGACTATACACACAGTGTCCTCCTTAGGGCAGTAAGACACTTGCATCATCAGGAACACCTGATTTCTTAGCACATTTCTGCACTAAGAAATTCATCTAAGAACATTCAAGGCAGAACTATGCTTTCTTTTTTCTCCACAGCCCCATCAAAAGAAGTGCCAATTTTAGTTTTCAGAAAATTGAAAATTGAAATGTCACTTGTCACCTGGTCTGCTTTATTCTACTGGTCCCTTTCATTATTTTCTGTGTACTCTTTGAGGTGATAATAAAGGGGAAACCATCAGTCCCTGGAAACAGATAATGTTCCAGGAAAACCTTACAGTCCATGTTCTCTGGGTTGACACAAACCCCTCTTTCATTTTGATAGCAGAGGTGCAAGGCTGTTCTTTGGAGGGTATTTCTAGTCAACCACCCGAAGCATTTTCTTTGTTATAAGTGAAAGTGACACTTTCTCATTCACTTCAATTGGTAGTGAGTAGGAATCTTTCCAGGACAGGAATGCCTTGAGGAAAATCAAATCCATTTTGCATGGGGGAGGTTTAATGCTTTGGGAAGCTCATAATCGTGTTTCTCTTGGCTTCATCTCAAGCACATCCGACACAGTTTTTATTGCCAGTGCAATAAAATTGGGGAACTGTACTTAGGCACAGGGTGTGTGTGAACAGAAAACTGTAAGACATCTGGAGAAAAAGAGAGCAGAAACCTAGGGACCCGGATGAAGAGATGGGATGGGAATATTCCTTGGACAAGAGTATCTGGATCATAAAACTAGAGTATCTGAATCCAAAAAGGGTATTAGACTTGATCCATTGTTCTCAACTGAAGGCAATTTTGCCTCTCTAGGGGACATTTGGCAATCTCTGGAGACATTTTTGGTTGTCACACCTGGGCAAGGGGTGGGGAATATGCTACTGGCATCTAGTGGGTAGAGGCCAGGGATGTTGCTAAACATCCTACAATGCACAGGACAGCACCCCAACAATAAATAATTATCTAGCCCAATAAATAATAATCTAGCCCAATAATGCTGAGGCTGAGAACCCCTAGACTAGATGGACTTCAAATTTCCTTCCAGTCCTAAGACATCATGACGCTGAAATGCAAATTCCAGTCTCAAATAAAAAGACTATTGCTATGGACTGAACTCTGTTCAGTCCCCCCACCCTCAAATTCTTATGTTGAAGCTCAAGCCCCCAGTGTGACTGTATTTGAAGATAGGGTGTATAAGGAGGAGGAAATTAGGGTTAAATGAGGTCATAAGGGTGGGGTCTTGATCTGAGGGGATTAGTGCCCTTCTAAGAAGAGACACCAGGGCACTCCCTCTCTCTCTCTCCACCTCCACATGTGCGCAAAGACGAGGTCATGTGAACACACAGCGAGAAGGCAGCCTCCTCCAAGCCAAAAGAAAAGGGCGCAACATGAAACCTACTTCACCAGCACCTTAATCCTAGGCTTCTCAGCCTCCAGAGCTGTGAGAAATAAATTTCTATTGCTTAAGCCACCCAATCTATGGTATTTTGTTAGGGAAGCCCAAGCAAACTAATACGGCTATTTACAGTAATTGTCATTGCTAACATATTTGTATGTATTCACTACATGCTAGGCACCGAGCTAAGCAGTATACATGCCTGATCACACTCCTCAACACACCTCTGTGAGATGGAAATTATCATTCTCAATAAGGAAGAGTAAATGAAGGCCCAGAGAGGTTACACAACTTGTCTAAGAGCAACCAGTTAGTAGGTAGGAAAGGTGGACTTTGAACCCAAGGAGCCTGACCCCCTGGTTAAGAATTCATGCATTTAATGACCACAAGGTACCACCTTCCAAAACTCTCTATCTACTAAAAAGTATAAACTTCCAGGGAAGACAGGATGAAGAAAAAAGTCAGGGCAGGGGAAAATAGCCAGGGAATGTGCAAGTCAAAAATCCCTGTATCTTCCTCAAAAAAGTCAAACACAGAATTGCCCTACGGTCCAGTAATTCCACTTGAGATATACACCCAAAAGAATTAAAAACAAATACTCAAATACTTGTTCATTAAAGTTCATAGCAGCATTATTCACAGTAGCCAAAAGGTAGATACAACCTAAACGTCCATCAACTAATGAGTGGATAACCACAACGTGGAACATCCACGGATGGACTAGAATTTAGCCATAAAAGGAATGAAGGACTGATGGATGCTACGGCACAGATGACCCTGAAAACGTGCTAAGTGAAACAAGCCAGACACAAAAGGTCACATAGTGTATGAATTCCCTTTATATAAAGCATCCTGAATAGGCTGGTCATGGTGGCTCACACCTGTAATCCTAGCACCCTGGGAGGCCGAGGCAGGAGGATCACTTGAGGTCAGGAGTCAGAGACCAGCCTGAGCAAGAACGAGACCCTGTCTCTACTAAAAATAGAAAAAAATAACTAGGCATGGTGGCGCATGCCTGTAATTCCAGCTACCCAGGAGGCTGAGGCAGGAGGATCGCTTGAGCCCAGGAGTTTGAAGTTGCTGCGAGCTAGGCTGACACCACGGCACTCCAGCCTGGGCAACAGAGTGAGACTCTGTCTCAAAAAAAAAAACAAAAACAAAAACAAAACAAAAACAAATAAGTAAATTTAGAGAGATAGAAAGCAGTGATGGCCAAAGACTTGGGGAAGGGGCATTACGGGTGTAGGATATACTACCCCAAAATATGGCACCTTGGCATTTAAAAGAATATGAAGACCACGCCAGTTCTCCCTATCTCTGCCTATACCCTGCCCTACACCTAAAGGGAAGGAAGGTCACATGGGAACACCGAGAAGAATCTGAACAAACAGGCCTTGCTAAGTTCCCCTCAGTTTATTACCATAGTATCGTACCCTTTTGTCCCCTAGTCATGCTTCTGCGTGGCTGTCCATTAAAATACGCAGGTTTCCATGTTTCTGCAGGTCTTCATTTCTGAAGGCTCCCATGTCATGTAAAACTTACATTAAATGAATGTATTACACTTTTCTCTTGTTAATCTATCTATCGTCATAAGGGTCTCAGCCATGAACCTAGCAAGGGGTGAGGAAAAGAAATCTTTTCCTCCCCTGTGGGCTCATGGGAAGAGATGGTACAGGGTTTCCTTCTGGGGTGAAGAAATGTCTTGGAACCAGATAGACGTAATAGTTGTATGACATCGTGAATGTACTAAATGCCAATAATGGTATTTAGTTAATGGTAAATTTTATGTTATGGCAATTACAGTTCAATAAAAAAAAAAAAAAAAAATCTCTCTACTCAGGAGGCTGAGGTGGGAGGATTGCTTGAGCCCAGGAGTTTGAAGCTGCAGTGAGCTATGACTGCACCACTGCACTCCAGCCTGAGCGACAGAGTGAGATCCTTTCTGGTGGGGGGGGGGGGGAATCTCTATCTAACCTAGTCCCGGCTTTGAATAAACATTTGAGAAATAAAAAAAAAAATTAAAAAAAAAAAAAAGCCCTGCTATAAGGCAGAACCAATCCCTAGGAATATGGACTTCTCAGCTTCTGGAAGCCAGCCCAGTCGCCTGGGCCCCAGCTGGGCTACTCTTCAGACTGTCGTTTGCACTGGTTTTAACCACCAGGATGTGCTCCAGGGACGCCTTCGCTGTGTCTATTTAAACAGGATGAAGACGGATGAATCCTGCAGCGGTGGACGGCAGGTCTCCAGCACTAATGCAGCACTGCAAACACTGAGTGGGTGATGCGGGCTTACCCCGGTGTGCTGGGTGTGGGAAGAAACAAATGGAACCAAAATGCAAATAATTTAAGCACTTTTATTCCTTGACAAAATGACAGCAACTTCTTAAAGCCACCTGCTAAAAGCATTTCACCCTGGAGTAAGGAGTGGACAAATCTTCAGCTTTCAGCTGTCTTCATTCCTTCCTGTACTCAGCAGCGTCCTACAGACCGCGTGTTTATGTCCCCTCAAAATTTATATGTTGGCTGAAGATATCTTTAAAACAAAATCTATATGTTGCAAACCTTACCCCCAAGGTAACAATAATGGAAGGTGAGGATCTGGGGAAGCGATTAGATCCTAAGGGTGGAGCCTTCATGAATGGGATGAGTGTCCTAATACAGGGGATTCCAGAGAGCTCATTCACCCCTGGGGCCATGTGAGGACACAGAGAAAAGGCAGCCACCTGTGAACCAGGAAGCGAGCCCTCACCAGACAGGGAACCTGCCCGCGCTTTGGTCTTGGACTTCCCAGCCTCCAGAACTGTGGGCAGCCAGCATGAACCAAGACACAGGAGTAGAAAAACAGGGAGAAAAATAAGACTTAAGGACAGACAGGGTTGCTCCTTCCTCTGCTAATTTTTGCCTATTTCCTACATTTATCTCCAAGACCCAGATTATAGAGAGTGAGTAGTTTCCTTCCACAGCCCTGAGGATCAGTGGGAGAAAGTTGGCAAGTGGGACCTGCAAAGAGAGCAGGTTCAATGAGAACAGTCAGTGCTGTGACCACCCAGGTGTTTTTTAAAATAACCAAAAATAGGGTTCCACAAATTATTTCAGATGTCTTTCCCTTTAAAGATACAGACAACTGGCCAGGCCGCAGCTTACACCTCTAATCTCAGCACTCTGGGAGGCTTGAGGTCAGGAGTCTGAGACCAGCCTGAGCAAGAGCGAGCCCCCGTCTCTACTAAAAACAGAAAAATTAGCTAGGCATTGTGGAGTGTGCCTGCAATCCCAGCTACTCAGGAAGCTGAGGCAGGAGGATCCCTTGAGCCCAGGAGTTTGAGGTTGCAGTGAGCTACGGTGACGCCACTGCACTCAACCTGGGATGACAGGGCGAGACCCTATCTCAAAAATATAAAAAAATTAAAAATAATAAATAAATAAAAATACAGAATACGAGTGGAATTTAAGATTGTTGGAAGTTTACAAATAACCATAGAGGAAAAAGTATGAGCCTTTTAAGAAAAAGACTATTTAGAACAGTGTTAGAATCATGACAAAATGGAGAGGAAGGTAGAGCAGTTCCCGTGTACCCCCTGCCTGCACACACGCAGAGCAGGATGGGCTTCTTAACCAGACAGTCCTGGGTTCCAGTCCCTTCTCCACTGATTCATGGGGTAGGATTTTCATCTCTTTGTTCCTTGATTTCCGTATATATATTTTAAAACATTATCCTGTAGAGTTGTGGTGGTGAGGATTAAATCAGATAAAAGTGCATATCCACAGTTCTGAGACCCACATTTTCTCCCCACAATTTCACATTTCAGAAGTGAGGCTGCCTCTTCCCCCATCCCACAGATATATAATTTAGGATACATGTATAAGTGTGGTGATAATAAGTGGCTTTTTTTTTTTCTGGTGAAGTCTTTTGGGTTTTGGGTTTTGTTTGGGGGATTTGGGTTTTGTTTTGCTCAGCTCTGCATTGCACCTGTTTTCTCTGCCCCTCACATCAGCCCCAACCCCTGCCTCTTCCTCCAGGTCTCCCAAGGCAATAACTTGTCACACGTTCTTCCTTGTTTTTCCCCATATTAATAAAATCACACACACAGACACACACACACACATATGTATGTGATATGTATCTATATCTATTTTATAGATAGAAAGATATAGAGAGAGGGAGAGACAGAGAGACTCCGAGACAGAGACAGAGACGGACAGCAAGACTTCTGTCTTACAAAAACAGAGATCCTGTTATTAACACATACCCCTTCCTCCCTCAATGACACCCTAAGACAACTATTACTGCTCTAACGTGTTCCTTTTTAACTGCTGCATAACCTTTCCCAGTGGATGAACAATAGCTTATTCAACCATTCTTCTCCTGATGGGCCTTCAATTTGTGTCCAGGTTTTTTTTGTTGTTGTTGTTTTTGTTTCTTGCACACAGGTCTGTGCGTGCTGATGTTTTTTATTTCTGTTGGATAAAGTCCCAGGAGTGGGATTGCTGGGTCAAAGAACAGGGTATTTTACATTTTAATAGGTGTTATCTGATTGCTTTACCAAAAAAGGTTGCAACACTCAGCAGTGTCTCAGAAGATCCTGTTGTCTGCATGAAACTAGAAAGCCTTTTAAAGGGACCACTATATTTAATGTGGCCTTGTCTTTGTTGTTTCTGAAAGGTGTGATTGACTCTGACTGGGGCGCCTCACCAGGGCTGGCATCTAAGAATCAAGATGAGGTATACACAAAGCACCTAGTCCAGCCTATACCCATCACGACATTGTTAGTGCACTGCTGGTTCCCAGTAATGGTACCTATTCCTCCTACTTTGTATCTCTTCTGAAAATCTTGTATTGTTCCCTCAAATGAGGAAAGCAAGAATGCTAAACTCACTGCAGCATCAGGAATGAGCCTTCTAAACCAAATGGGCAGGTGGTTCAGACCAACTGAGACTCCCATGAACTTTATCTATTTTTTAGTTTAATGATTTTGAAAGTTTACAAAACATGATGAAATTGAAACTGCCTTTATAAATAGATGAAGGGGTGCAAGGTGAGAACTGTTGTAAGGGCCTAGCTAAAAATAAGGCACAGGCCCAGCTAAAAATAATGATAATAATTAGCCACTGTCCCCTGTTTGTTTCTCTATAATTGCCACTCTGGAGCCACATAGCTGGTGTCTGTAAAGATTCGATTCTTAGCTTTCTCCATAGATAATATCAACTTTTTGAAACCTAGGGGTACTTTCTGAGGTATCTTCTAGGTCCTGCATCCCAGTGGAACAGCTGACCCACCCAGACTGGTGGCCCATACCAAGGAACTGATGCAACTGGTCTCGTGACCCCTACCCAAGAACCTGGTCAACAAAGACGACAATTTCTATAACCCTATGGTCCCACCCAAAACCAAGCCAATTAGCAGACTCAATTGCCTACACCAAACTGTCTTTAAAAACCTGTCTCCTGAATGCTTGGGGAGGCGGATTTGACAAATCCGCTATGTGGATTAAACTCTTTCTCTGCTGCAAACCCTGCTCTCTCAGTGAATTGGCTTCCTCCTGGGCAGCGGGCAAATGAACCTGGTTGGGCAGCAACAACATCATTTGCACCTCAATGTTTGTGGACTGACAGCCATCCACTGTGGGCTACTACTGATTGAATGAGAAGCTTCTAAGTACTGGATAGTGTGATGGTCGCTGGGCATTCAGCATTCAGTGGTGTACAGGACACCAGAGTTTCTGTGGTCCTGGCACTCACAGGAAGACAGAAGGAAATATTAAAAATTGTACCTAGTTTAGCCCATAAAACTTGGTTTGATCCTGTTAAGACTCATCTTCTCAAAGGCCTGCAAAAACACGCCTGTAGCAAAACAACTGAATTAATTTCTTGACAACATTTAGCTAACAGGGCATTGGGTCAGCGATCTATCCTGAAATCTGTTTCTGAGGGACGGGGAGGGACACCATCACCTTGTGGGCCCCTTGGTTTGTATCACTGGAAATAGAGCCTATTCCCAGTATGCCTTAAATCACCTGAAGACAGGGTCTGTGTACACCTTATTCAGGGTACTACTGTACTCTCAGGAGCTCAGCACAATACCTGGCATAGAAGAGGCCCCCAGCAAATACGTATTGAATGGATAAATGAATGAATGGATGGATGAATAGATGAATGAATGACTTATCTATTTGGGAATTTAAAATGAGCAGAATAATTAGTGTCATGCATTGTAGTCATTTTCCTATTTGGATTTTACAGAATTCAGACATACTTGTTACCATCTTATAATGCAGTTGTTGTTTGTGCCCCTGTAAACGGCCCAGTGGGAGCAGCCTGGACTCCTCCACTGTGGCTCAGTCCTTAACTGGCTGCACCCTGTACCTGGGGTGAGTCCATAACCTTTGTTTCTTCCACTTGCAAAGGGGTATGATGATGCCTGTTCTTTGTCATTTCTTGTAAGGAGTAAATTAGAAAGTATACAAGACAAGTAGAAATTGGAAAGAGCTACACACATGCAAAGGATCATTATTATTACTTCTCCCAGTACCCACAGTCCCTGTACCTCTTCAAACCCTATCGCAGGTGAATGTGGGCAGTATTGATGTTGATGCTTTAAAATTGCTAAGTCCTCAGTCTAATAACAGGGTTAGTTCCGACCTATCTCACTGCCAGAACTTGAAAGACTCTTCTTCCAAGATATAATCAACTACTGCAGGTTTTTCCCTCCAAGACGCCTGATTGGCCCCTTCCTTCCTCCAAACGCACTGCCACTGCCTTAGACCCCAGTCCTGCAACCTCATAATGGGATAATTCCAAAATCCTCCTAGCTGATCTCACTCCCCAGGGACTCTGCTCTGCATCCGGTCTGCCACCATTGCCAGACAAGCCTTCCTAAAATGATACTCCTCTTCCTCCGTCCCTTGTCCTGCAGTGGCTCCACATGACCAGCCTGTTTTTAATCTGCCCAAGTCTAGAGGCCCTGTTCAACCACCCTTGCATCTCACGACTCCTCCAATGCAGCCAAGCTCATGCACGCCTCCGGAATATCCACACTCACTGTCACCTCCATTCTTTTTCCTGAGGCTGGTCCACCCACTTTAATTTAACTTCCCTCTCTCCTTCTCTCCAACTGTGCAAATACTACCCAGTTAAGGCCACTTCACATCCTCTTCTATCACCACCATTGCCACCATTTACTTGAGAGAGCACCAGGCTCTGTGCGAAGGGCTTTCATGTATTATGTCATTGAATCATCTTCGTTACCTTATGAGGCAAGTCCTGTTATTATCCCTATTTTATAGATGAGAAGACAGAAATTCAGAGAGGTTAAGTAACCAGCCCAAGGTCACACTGCTATTAAGTGGTAAAGCCAGGATTCAAATGCAGACAGAGCTCCTCCTTGCAAACATTACAGGAATCTGCCCCTATATTGTCCATGAAATCTTTCTTGATCATTCAAAGGAGGCCTTTCTCTGTGAAGCTGCAAGTCTTCTTCAAAACTGAAAAAATGCAGCAGGAAGAGCCTTTCTATGTCTTCAGCTCCCACTACAATTTGACCCCGAAGGCACTTTGAAGTAGTGAGATGTAGTCCTCAAGTTTACAAGGGGCGCATTTGTAATAGAAAAGGAAATAATGAGCCAGAGAACAGAATCAGTACTAAGGAACACAGAGACAGGTGTCTCGCTGACATTATGCATCTGTATCAATGGCAGCCTCAACTCATCCTGGGGAATCAGAAAGCAGCAGAATTAAGTCAACCTGTGCGGGGTTCAGATGCCAGCTCTGCCACTTATTAGTGGGGTGACATTGGGCAAACTGCTTACCCTCTCTGAGCATCAGTTTCCTCTCTGTTAAACAGAGCAATAAATAGTTCTATTGCACTCATCTCATAGAATGTTTTGCAAGAAGCAAATTAGAGGCTGCATGCAAATCGTGTGCATACAGCAGGCACATAGGACATGCTCCATGCATGTGACTTCTTATAATCATCCCTTATAACTTCCCTTAGAATCATTGTTTTTGCTCCTCTAATGGTCCCTGTGTGTAGAGGCATTTTAAGTAACACATAATCATTGATACGTCTTGACTCTTATTCATAAAACAAACAAACTTTAATCTGGGAGTCTGGTCCTCAGCTACCCCACTTAGACCCTGCAGGAAAGTTGCACCTCAATGGGCAGTTGAACCTTCTTGTATCCAGCCTGCAGTGAACCTCCCCTGGGCTCTGAAACACCCTCCTCTCCTGCTCTGGTCTTGCCTCTCTCTCTAAGAATCTGAGAAGCATCACTAACCCCTTTGCAGTTCCCAGGTCAAACGTGCTGTTCCATGTGCTGTTCCATGTCTCGGTGTCTTCACGAGTGCTGTTCCTCCTGCCTGGAATGTTGTTCCAACCCCCCCAACAATGATGCAATACTGTTTATCTTTTCCAGCCACTTCCTCTCCTAGACCCCAAAACAGTACCTCAGTGCCTGAACCTAGCATATATTTGTCTTAGTATATGCATTATACCTGTATTTTTATTTAAAATGTTTCTTTTTTCTTCCACTTTCATTTTTTGAGATAGATTAAGGACCTCTCTTAGGGGCCCGCCAGGGTCCCCCAAAGCATGTAAATAAAGGAAAAATCTTCAGTCCCTTTATAAGGGAAATTCCTCCGGGCACTTAGCTAGCCTTGAAAAGTAAATGAGCAACCTGACAAGAAAGAAGATAATAACAGTAAGTCTCCTAAGCAAGCCAGGGTAGCAAGGGGTTTTGGTTCCCTACAGAAACTAAAAGATAACAACGAAATACAAGTTATTGAGTTGTTTTTCAGAAACTCCTGCCAGAGGGAAAATGCTGCTGACCTTTATCACATAAATCTCAGATAAGGGGAAACCCAAGGAATGAACTCTTGACTGCTGCTCTCTTGTTACAAATTTCTTCCTGAGGGGCCTGGATAGAGCCACACCCACAGGCCAAAGCAATGTATAATCTCCATGTATCAGTTTATGATTTTGCCTGCAGCTTCTGCTTTCCTGAGTATCCCCTGCCTTGAAAAACCCTTGCTTGTGAGCCACTGGGGAGTTTGGGTCTTAAGCATTAGCTGCCCGTACCCCTTGCTTGGTGCATGCAATAAATACTCCTTTCTCCCACTGCAAATCTCAGCATCAGTGTCTGGCTTCATTGTGGTGTTCTGAAAGGCTACACTAAAAGAACTTCTACCTGTGCTGGCTTCCAACCCACAGGCTCATCCAGGTGACAGTGATTCACATGAATGAACCAGACAGACCCAGAGTCCCATGACACAAGAGCCTACAGACCCAGATTGTTTTAAGTCAAGAGGAAAGAAACAGGGCAGGGAAAGCCAGTATCTGGACCTTGGCCTTTGATAGCTTCACTTCCCTGCCCAGGGCTGGCAGCTCACCTGGGATGCCCTTCTGTCCTCTCTTCACCTTCTGAAACTCTGCTTAGCCTTCAAGCCCAATGCAAACACTCCTTCTCTTTGCTGTTAGCCTGAGGTTTCCCAGTAAGAACCAATCTCTTCTCACTTCCCACTGGTAATCTCACTTAGAGTGTGTTCCATTCTACTGCTATAATAAGTTATGGTGTTCTTTATAGCTGTGTCTCCCACTCCCCAAATCTTAAGCTTTTTGAGAGTAGGGACTGGGTCTTAGTCCATCTCTAATCTCTGCAGCATCTAGCACTGACCCAAGAATAACAGACATTGGATAGGAACATCTGGAGTCAGGGAGGGCTTAGAAGCAGGCTCCGGGTCTGCCACCTACTAGCTTTATGACTTTTAGCAAGTTTCTTCAGCTCCTAAACCTCAGTTTCCCCATGTGTAAAATGGGAATAATAATTCTGCCTATGTCATAGGATTGTTATGAGAATTTAATAAGCTCAAGTTCATAGCTAAAACTCACTGAACTGCTATTATTATTAATAGGTGTTTAATAACAAATCAGAGACCAAGAATAGGCACGACTGATTTTTCCTTTGGTTAACACATATTAGAAAAAACTCCCTACCATTCCACCTAGCAAAAGAAAAAAAAGAAAAAGAAAAGAAAAGAAGAAAACTCTTGCAAAAATGAAACATAAAGTTATGAACAAACACAGAGAAATGTAAATAACTGGGTTTGTTCAAAGTACACATAAGATACCATCATATTCATAATCCTTACGTCCCTGCTATTATGGGTCTACAATAATTTACAGTCATTTATTTATCCAGGGAGAGTTCCTAACCCGCTGTATCAGTCAGTTTTGCATTGCTATGAAGGAATGCCTGAGGCAGAGAAAAGAGGCTTATTCAGCTCACGGTTCTGCAGACTATCCAGGAAGCATCGTGCTAGCATCTGCTTCTGGTGAGGGCTTCAGGGAGCTTGCGAACAAGCTGGAAGGTGAAGGGGGAGCAGGCGTGTCACATGGCGAGAGAAGGAGCAAGAGATTGAGAGGAGGGGGTGCCAGGCTCTCATGGGAGGGGAACCAAGCCATTCGTGAGGGATTCCGCCCCATGACCCAAACACCTTACACTCGGCCCCACCTCCGACACTGAGGGTCAAATTTCCACGAGATTTAGACGAGCCAAAACACCCAAACCATACCACCAGGTGCTCAGTTTCCCAGGATGTGGCCTTCATCCTTGTCACACCTTTCACACTCAAGGAAATTCCCACCACTTATCCAAAATGGATTAGGAAAGAACCAGGGACTACACCGAATGCCGCTTACACTGATTCTCACTTGCTACTGTATGGCTTATTCTCTGTCCGGTAGCTACCGTGACCTTTGAAAACAAAAACCAGCTGATGTTAGTCCCTTGCTTAAAATTCTTCAGCAGTTTCTTCTGCAATGAGAATAAATTCCAGACTCTTTTTTTTTTTTAACCATGACCTATAAGGCTCTACCTAGTCTGGCTCCTCTGATTCATCTCCACTCTCTCCCTGACTCACTGGGTTCCAGCCATCCTGGCCTTCTGTCTCTTCCTCTAACACATCAAGGGCCTTTACATTTACTGCCTGGATTCCTGCTATTTACACGGCAAAATGTCACCCCCTAAGAGGGGCATTTCCTAAACACCAGATGAAAAATATCTCTCCCTTATAAATTCTCATGTAACACTTATCATGATCTGAACTGTCTTACTTGTCTGCTTAACGTATTATTGGACACCCTCACTCTCAACCTATGTCCTGATTTTCCCTAAATAGAAATTTCTCGTGGGCAGGGACTTTGTCTTGCTCAACACTGTAGCAAAAGGCATCTTGTCTTTGTGTCTCCCTCAGTTAATTACAGTTGGTTGAAAGCAGCCTCTAAAGCACTGCCTGGCACTTATAAAGCACTCAATACCTATTTATTGAATGAATAAATGGGATTTGGGGAGCAGATGATGATTGTTTTTCACTTTTAATTTTTATGTTTCAGATGAATTTAAATTTTTTATAAAGTGAATATATGATTTCTATAATAAAAAAGAAATAATGCTAAAACAAATAATAAAATTAGCATGCTCAATCAAACAGGTGAAAATAATATAAAACCTCCCCCTAAGAATCTATGATATACAGTGCCAGCAATTCATATTATTTTGGTTTCTACACTGTTTATTAACCTGAAACATTGGCCAGTTTAATGATCTGCTTGCTAGTCAGTACACAACCTTGGACTTTTAAATAAAAGTCATCTCCCCTGGGCTTATAGAAAGATTGCTGTTTGAGCTTTCCAGTTTATTCCAATCTCCTACTCAGAGAGCATTTATTTCTACCTCTGTGGCTTTGTTGATGCTATTACCTGCCCTAGCATTTCCTCCCCTACTTCCCCCTTCTCCCCTATTTCCTCTGTCCAAAATCTCAATCATCTTTTAAGGCACCTTCAAATCTATCAAGAAATGGCCACAACAACAGACAACTGTGTTTTTTAAAAGTTCTGCACTTTTTCAAAAGGCACCTTGTCTTCGTGTCTCCCCCAATTAATTACAGTCTGCTGAAAGCAGTATTTTATATACCTAACCACACTGAAATGTCACCATACATTTTACAAGTGAGGAAAACAAACCTCAACACTAGCAGAAAAATGCCATCACCGGTGGATGGGAGCAACTGCTCAGAATCTTTCTCCAAGAAAATACTAGATGGTTTGCAAGGGTGCAAAAGCCTTTCTCTACACATTCCCAAGAGGAAGGCAGTATAGACACGGTCCTTATCCAGAATTTACAAAGAAACAGAAGCAATAAAAAGCTGTAACTGAAGAGCTTGGAATAATCTCTTCAAATACTGCTGGGTGCCATTCTCTTTTGTCCTGGTATGACAACCATTCTGCATTCATTGAGCACTTACATAGTGCCAGGCACTATGCTAAATATGTTACATGCATGATCCCATTTAATCTTCCAAGATTCATTAGTACTACTAGTAGTAGTAGTAGTGTTCATTACTACTATCATGCCCATTTCACAGATGAAGCAACCAACACAGACAGGTTCAGGATTTTCCCAGGGTGACAAACCTACAAGCTTTTAGAACTGGTATGAACTCATTTCACCTGACTTCAAAACTCCCATTCTTTAATACTATTACTACAGCACATTACATATCTTTTATCTAAAAACTGTAGTTAAAACTAGAAATAACAGTTAACATAACCTTAACTAAAAACGACCAGTTCTGTGATCTTTCTTCCCTTTTCAATTCTTTTGACTTTACACATACTCAGAGTTTAACATAAAATCTTTAAATATGTATGGAAATTAAAGAGAGCATGCCTTCTTTTTAAGGAGCATTTCACACATTCCAACGTTGCCTTGACGAATGTTATGCCATAGAAAGAATAGTACTAATTTTCACACTTCATTAATAAATAAATGGAGGCCCCAGACGTTGTGGAATGGATCCATAGATATGCTGGGAGTTGAGAGAGTGTTCCAAGAAAGCTTTGATCAAAAAATGCCTGGTTGCAGACAAGAGTCTAGAGATCAAAACTTGCCAGATGCAAGATTCAAAAACGAGATCAGTGCTTTAAGAAGATTTCAAGTTTAAATGGGCAAAAAAAGAAGAAAAAAAAAAAATTTGGGGAATCCGTGCAAAAGCAGATAGAACCCGTGCTCTTGTACCTGACTAGGGTGCAAGACTCAGAGTCTTTGATGGTTTGGAACAAAGAGGATGAAAAAACCTTTCTGCCAGACTTTTAACAGTGTGCATCCTAGAACTCACAAGTACAAACATTTCAGGAGCTAGACTGTTATGCCCTGGGTCCTTACTGCAATTTCCCTGTATGTTTGAAATTTTCCTAATAAAATGGCAAGAAAATAAAAAGCTATGAGAGAGTTATTAGAGAACTGACCAAAATTGCAGGTTTGCCTAGCCCCGGGTGTTGCTTTATGCAATTCCTTACAGAGGCTAAAAGCAAGTTCCTTCTGTACATGTTGTAGCAACAACACAGTAGCAGCAACCGATATGTATTGAGCTCTCCATACACTGTCTTATTTAATATTCACAATAAAGCCATACAGTAGCTACCACTATCATCTTCAGTTTCAGAAAACAGAGGCAGAGTGAGGGTTAGAAATGTTCTAAAAGTCACATAGCCAGCAAGGAACTAAGCGAGGATTCAAACCAGCGCTTCTTTGAACAGCTTCTACTCTGCATGGACCCAGCATCGGTCCACTGTGAGCTCCAGAGACCAACAGGGCTGCCACACATTTATAAAATCACTGAACATGTTCTGGGACTCTCTCTCAACAGACTTAGACAGGTTCCTGAAACCACAAAAGCAACAAACCTTCATATTAAAAGCAGGGGCTCTGAGGACCAACAAATCTGGGTTCCAATCCTGGCTCTCCCACTTATCAGATCACCTAATAAGCCCTAGTTTTTTTCATCTGCGCAAAGGCAGTCATAATACTCACCTCAGGAGGTAATTTTGGGGATGAAATGAGATGATGCACGTAAAGTTCTTAGTACATGGTAATCCTAGCAATAAAAGGCAGCCATTGTTGGTATTATTTTGAGCTTGTAAGACACGGAGACTCTCAGCCCTGATGTTATAGCAAAGGGGTTGGAAAGGATGACATAGAAGGTAGGACCAAGATTCAAAAAAAAAAAAAAAAAAGGGAGAAAGAAAAAAGAAAAGAAGGAAAAAGGTTGGGGGCCCTGCAGTATCCATCATAGCCGGTGAGGAACTGAGACATCTGGTTGCGGTTTCAACTTGAACCCATCAGAATTAGAACACACCTGAGCCATTCTAGGAAGATTTTCTGAATTCATAATTATAGGTAATAGAGAAAGCGCACACACAGTTTCCTACCAGGTGAAGACGGGAAAAGAGCACATTCACGATACTTTGGCCCAGCGTAGCTTAGACATCAGTGCGGGGGACGACAGCTAAGTAAGCACAGTGACCCAGGGCCAGGCAGAAAGCTGCAGGGTCCCCGAGGAGGGCGAGAGGGCCTTTCCCAGCCTAGCAGAAGGCACACGCCAGGGCAAGCCATGCAGGGTCACTGGGAAGCCCCCCCCCCCGGGGTTTGCAGCGACAGCTGGTGACCCCGAAGCCCCCTGACGCTGCCTCGTTACACTTCGAGGGCAGGAGTTTCAACTATTTCGTCCCAATAATTTAAAACAAGAATCCTTCGTTGGTGTGGAAACGTCGTTAACACCAAAACACCACAGAGAGAACCGGTAAATGCAGCTAGGCTGCTTCGGAACCGCCTTCTAGGACCGAACCCAAACCGAAGACTTGAACCGAGTCGGGGGAGAAAGAAGGATGTGCTCACGGTTCATCTTCCCCAAATCCTCCCCCACGCCGCCCGCCCGGACCCAGGAGAAGGCGAGGGAGGAGAGGCTGGGAATTTCAGGTGTGCCCCGAACCTCGCGCTGCGGGGAAGCTGGAGGAACCCCGCGGACACTCCCCCCGCTCCAGGGACCCGGGCGCCTTCCAGGACGGCCCTGCGGCCCCAGCGACCCAGCGCATCCCGGGCGGAGAAGGCATCCTTTCTCCCTCAGCTGAGGGAAAAAACCCTACTTTTCCAGGAGCAGCTGGCGGCCAGCTGACGGATCTGGGACTCCGGAGCGCGGCCCGGGCTCCCGGCTCAGTCGCCTGGCCGTCCCCCGGCCTCCCCGGCAAGCCCAGCCCGGAGGGTCCCTCTTTTGTTCGTGAGGAGAACGCGTCGCCGCGCAGCGCTGCGCAACCCCCGGCGCCGAAAGCCCCGCCGAGGGGGCGCTTCCCTGCGTCTAAGCCCCGCGCGTTCCCCGAGCGCCCGCGACCACCGGCTGCAGCTCACGGGTCCCCGACTGTCCCCCGCCCCCCGCCCGAGTACTCACTTCTCCCCAGTCCCTCCGCTTTCCACGCCGTCTCCTCCACAGCCCCATAGCGCCTCAGCGGCTTCTCGGCTTCCAGATGTGTGGACAAAGATGGCTTTAACTCCATCTCCGATCCCCGCGGGCAGGTCGACGGGTCTCCCTTCACTCCATCCCCGCCGCCGGCTGCAGGGAGGGAGGCGGCTCCAGTCAGCAGCGCTTCAAGGGGCCGGGCGCTCGTGACGCGACTCCATGTCTTCCGCCGCCAGCGCCCGGGAGCGCAGACCGGTACACCCCGCAGGGGGAGGGACGCAGAGCACATGCGCAGTGCAGGCCCAGGGGGACGGCTAGGGGGCTGCGTAGGGAGAAAGAGGGGCAGATGATGACTCCAAGAACAACAATAATAACACTAAAATAAAACCAAGCCAAAGGAAGTAAGAACAAGGCCAGACTGGAGCCGGTGGTGATGCTTTGCGTGGGGCTGGTACCATGGGTGGCTTGTGGTCTGTCAGCGGGCTGCCAGGCTTGGAGTGGGCTTGGCGAGCCCATCTCTATCTGTGGGCGATGGATCCATCTTTATGGGGACTATGCAGATCTGTAGATTCTGTGCTTGGCTGAGTGTGTTTTTGTGACAATCTTTGTCATTTGTGCCTGTGTGTATAATTTGAAACCAAACAGTGGATTCCTGTGTCAGTTCTGTATGAGTTTGCATGGACTTGAGAGAGAGAGAGAGAGAGAGAGAAATGAAAATATTTTGGACACAGGTATAACAAAGCCGTTTGGAACATGGGTCTTTACTTTCCCAAAACCCAGAGATTTTTCTTACTAACAAAGCATGGCAGGTTAAAAGTATAGAGTAAAATCAGTAGCTAGACTGATAAAAATTAGTACTATTTATTGAATGACAACTAGGTGCAAAACTCTTCCCAATAACTCTGTGAAACATGATTTTTTGTCTGCCTTGATTTACAGAGAATGAAATTGGGGGTGCAGAAAGATTAAGTTATTTGCCCAAACTCCCACACTTACTAAGTGGCCTGGCCAGCACTTGAATCTAGGCAATTTGAATCTGAATTTATCCTCTTTATTATATTGACTTCCTAGACTGCACAGTTAAGGTGCTTCCTATCAGGCAGGGGAAAAAAGCTCTGTAGAATATGGGTGGTTCCTTTGTTGTTTGTTGTTGTTTTGAAATGTCATCTTGTACCCCTGTGTATACATATTCACAGAAACACTGAAATGACATACGCCAAAATGTTGATAGTGACTGCCTATGGATCTCATGATAGTAACTGTTCTGTTTGTATTCTCCAATGGTCCTACAAGGTATATGTATTATTTTTATAATCAGAGAAAAATCAACAATGTTTTTAATGCATGGAAAATAAAATGACTATGAATAAATGCACCAAAACATTAACAGTGTTTGTTTCTAGAGTGGAGATTTGGGGGAGATCTTTTCTTTTTCAATTTTCTGAATTTTACAACCATCTATCGTGAGCTCATGTTGTTTTGTGATTTATAAAAGAATAAATTCAGCTTCTAAAAATGTGTGAGTAGTAGAATTCTGAAATCCTAGAGGACAAAACTATCTCTGCCACCGCAGTGCCTGGAACCCTGTCTGTTTGCATTAGTTTAGGGTGATAATGCTTCAAGTTCAATAACTGGCTGAAGTAACCATCTGCGTGGAATTATTAAGTGGTTCCCCAGCCCTGGCTCCTTGTCCTGGCTTGGTGCCTCGGCTCTGCTGGGAATGCCAAAAACTTGGAGGGATGCTGGGTGATTACAAAGAGCCAGGACAGCAGGGGCCAGTGCAAGAACTGTCATTTTGGTTGATTGAAGGGGAAAATAATGCAATATCATCTTGGTAATTTGATACTTTATCCAGCATGTTGACATTTCTAAATGTACCTGACACTGAGCTCATCAGAATCGCATGGTGTTCAAAAATATGGGTTTTGAAATTCAGACCATCTGAGTTTGAGCCCTGACTCTGCCACCTGCCAGCTGTGTGACCTTGTGTGACGTGTTGCTTAATCTCTCTAAGCTTCACTTTTTTATCTTTAAAATTCCAACAGCACCACCTATCCCAGAGGACTGTTGTGATGATTAAATGAGATAATGCATGACTGCACATAGGAGGGCCTCACTACAAGTTAATATCATCATCATCATCATCATCATCATCATTGGGTCTAAGCACTGTGCTAGCTGATACTTTGAGTTCTGACTTTTTGGGAAGTTACCAAATGAAGTCTCCAAACCAAAAAACAAAAACCTATTAAAATTACATTGAATAGAGAAATTGGAACCCTCATGCAATGGTGCAGCCACTTTGGAAGATGGTCTGACAGTTCCTCAAAAAGATAAACAACCCAGCAACTTTCCTCCTAGGTGTCCACCCTAGAGAAATGAAAACACATGTTCACACACAAATATGTGTGTACAGATGTTCGTAGCAGTATTATTCACCATAGCCAAAAAAGTGGAAGCAATCTAAATATCCATCAACTGATGAATGGGTAAATGAAATGTGATGTCGTATCCTTACAGCGGAATGTTATTTGGCAATAAAAAGGAATTAATAACATGCTACGACATGGGAAAATCTTGAAAACACTACATTAAGTGAAAGATACCAGTCATAAAAGACCACATATTGTATCATTCCACCGATAGGAAATGTTGAGAATCTATACCTATAGAGAAAGCATATCTATAGCAAATCTATGGAGAAAGAAAGTAGATTAGTGAGTACCTAGGGCTGGGAGTGGGGGAGAAGATGAGAAAAGGGGGTAATTGCTAAAGGTCCAGGGTTCTTTCTGGGGTGAAGAAAATGTTCTAAAGTTGAGTGTAGTGATGGTTGCACAACTCTGTGAATATACTCAAAGCCATTGAATCACACCCTTTAAAAAGGTGAATAATATGGTATGTAATTTATATCTCAATAAATCTATTCTCCAAGAAATGACTCTGCGTGGGATTTAAACATTTGAATCACAGTGCATTATCATGAGGTAGCAGAATGACTGGGCAAGTCTGTGCAGCCAGCCAGCAGGGAATTCCAGGGGTCTGGCCACATAATGCAAATTGTTCCTGGTCTTTGCTGGGATTTTGCGTTACGTGGTGGTCACTGTCCACTCCAGCTTCTCATTCTGCACCCCTTCTTAGTTAAATCTGCCTTTGGTTGCGGCTTCAACACCAATAGCTCCTGATTTTCACCGGACCCAGTCTCTCTCCTGTGTATTTCCACCTATCTCTTGGAAATAGCCAGCCATCTTGGAAAAATTGACAAAAGACAGAAGTGGGTTTGGAAGATAAAATAGAGTTAAAGAGAGAGTTGCAAGAAAGTACAGTATATATTGCTCTTAAAGGAGGCTTGAGAGATAGAAAAGAAGCTGAGGAAATATATGCTCAGGTCTTAGGATCTGAAATTCTGTATCTGGCAGAGAGCGAGGAGCTGGCACTTCCTCATGAAGTGCTCAAGAAGCGGGATCAGGTGTGTTAGTCGCGCTGGGCATGAAATTATAAGCGGAGCTTACGCTACATGCCCCATTGAGAGTGGGGAGGCAGGTGTCTGAGAAAAATCCCTGAGGCGTATGGGGACTCTCCCTCTATTATGGCATTTTCTGTTTTTTAAAGTTGACATGTATTGAGTGGTTACTATGTGCTGGATGCTTTACAAGACTTACCCTTCTTAACTCTGTACTTTTCACAGTATCCTGTGAGGCAGGGGCTATAGCTCAGAACTTTTGAGTAAATTGCTTGCTGACACGTGGCAGGACCAGGATTCAAACTCAGAGAGCCCAAACACTTAACCACAACCCACATCACTGGTCAAAGCTGTTTCTTCTCAAGAAACCACCATGGCAATGCCCCGAGGAGGGATTTATAACCTCAACCTGAACATGTTCAAAATCAGATTCGTTATATTTGCCCCCAAACCTGCTCCACCTGAATTAGAAATCTCAGATTTCTCCTTGGTACCGTATTCTCTCATATTCCGCATTCTCCCCGACACAGTCAGTCAACAAATCCTATTCATTCTACCTTGGAAATAGCTCCCAAATCCAATCACCCTCCTCGTTCCCACTGCTTTGCTTTCACTCACTTTTGTATCATCTCTGACCTAGGCTATTATGAAAACCATCTTTTCTGAGGTTTTTTTTTTCCCCCACTAGAAACCATTCTCCACACTGCTTCTAAAATTAGATTAAAACACACATACTCAAATCCAATGCCACTCTGCTCCTTAGAAACCTCCGCTGGCTTCCTGCTGCCTGTAGAGTAATTTACATAACCAATCTTCTCAGTCTGGGGGACAAACAGGTTATTTCCAACTTTTTGAGATTATCAACAAAACTGTGAGGAACGGTCTTTCAGTTAAAGCTTTGTAGATGACCTTTATTTCCTTAGGATAAATCCCTTGAAGTGAAATTGCCGAATCAAAGGATATGCACATTTTCAAAGGCATTTGATGTTCATGCCAAGTTATACTCACCAGAATTGTGTGTGAGAACTACAAATTATTATAAAGCACATGTTTATGTGAGTATGCCTGTGGAGTAGAAATGCAGTTTATTTACTTTCGGATCATCAGAGCTGAAATATCCAATGGCAGTTGGTAGATACCCAGCACATGTTTGTTGAATGAATGAATGAATTGGGTAAACAGAAGAAAAGTCCTTTAAGTACTCCCTGGTTTGTGTACAGCTTAAATAATCATATCGTAGCATGACATAACTGCTACCATGCCATGTCTGTATTTACCCAACTATTTAACATGGAATTGATTCAATAGTACCCCTTTGCAGACAGGAATGATGTTTCTCAGTTTTCAAAAATTCCCATCCAGGAAATAAAATCCTTACCTCCTACCTAGATTTACTATGTATCTATAGCCCCAACCTTGGTCTCTTCAATTTTCCATCATCACCTTTGCAGGGCAGTTATTCTCTGGAAAAGGATGGACCTAAACTAGCAAATGAATAAAGAGGTGTGAAAATTTACAAATCCATATTTCCAGATGTGGAACTCTGTGTTGGACGGCTCCACTAGAATAAATATCGTAGAAACACCTCAATATCTTCCTCCAAAACCTATCTTCTGTATTTCCTGCCACAGCTGATGACACCTTTGTTTTAGCCAGTAATTCAAGCCGGAAAATTTGTATTTTGACTTACAAATCTTGCTGATATTACCTCCTAGCAAATCTAAATTGATTAACCTCTAACCTGTCCCTTACTCTCTACTACCATTGAACTAATTTGGGCTTAAATTCTCTCTCCCCTAGAGAATGCAATTTTCTTTTAACGTTTACTCTTTTAACCATTATTTGTTAGTGCTTATTCTGAGCCTGGGAGTTCCAGGTTGCATTGAGCTAGGATGACGCCACTGCACTCTAGCCAGGTGACCAAGTGAGACCCTGTCCCCCCCCCCCAAAAAGATACTAACACTGATTGGTCCTACTATGTGCCAGGCACTGTCCCTTAAGCGTTCCCATACATGATCTCATTTAATCGTCATTTAATTTTGGCTGAGAAAAGTTAAGCTCCTTACTCAGGATCATACGACTAGTAAATAAAGACTGAGGCGCTTCAAAAATGCTTCAAAAATCACTATTCCCACTGTTAGAAGACATTTATTTCCTTGTGTAAACTTCAGGGACTTTACAAGGGAAATATTGGATTACTGTAATATGACTCATCAGCCCAACTTAGTATTACCTATTCATTATAACGCAATGATGCTTGCACAACTGAGAAAATGGTTTTGCATTTCCCCCTCTGGCTCTGTAGCAGCCACGTATATGTCACAGAACTATAAACATAGGCTAATTACATGACTTATGTACGCAATCAATATCAAGAAATTTTCTAACTGCCCAATATTCGTGTGGTTGAACATATATAGTCTAATTTTGATCAGCAGTAGCTTCTAGGTAATGCTGACTCAGAAGGAAAACATTTGTTGTTGCCACGAGAAGTGGAATAGAAAGGCTGAATCACATTGTACCACCTCAAATGTTACCACTATTAATATAACATGTGCTGAGGAGTGAGCAAGATGGAATTAGAGCAACTCTGACCAACAGGTTCGTAATTACACCAGCAGATAGGAGCAAGAAATATGGTCACAGTACTATGTCACTTCATTCTATTATGGTCATAGTCAACTAAGCTTGTAATTAATAGATGGTCATTTGGTCGATGTCACCAGCGTAGTATACCAACCAAAACAGAAATTGCTAACTCAGATGCCTGCAGGGCATAGTGGAGATGAATATATTGTGCAGGTTGTGTTAGGTTGGGACAAAGAGGAAGGGAATAGATGCTTTGTCTGGGGGAGCAGAGGAGCGGTTTCCGCTGAGAAATAGATGATGTTAGGAGATGCTTTGTCTACCAGGAGGAACAAATTGGCCAGAAGGGGGGCTTCCAAGAAGGAACAGATGATCTGTCAGGGGGTCTCTAAGGACTGAACAGATGTTTGGTTTACAATAAGGCGTTCCCAAGGACTGACCCATCAGAAAGAGGCAGAGAGGCCACAAAGTGGAAATATGATCAAGGCCACAATGAGGGTCTCTGGAGCACATGTCCAAGTAAGGTGACAGCATCCTCAAGTGACCTACTCTCATTAACACAGTAAAAAATCACACCCACCAGCTCCATGACAGTTTACAAATACCATGGCAACCCCGGGAAATTGCCTTACAAAGATAGAAAAGGGGAGGATTCACCATTCCAGGAATTCTCCATCATTTTCCAAGAAAAACCATGAATATTCCACCTCTCACTTAACATAAAATCAGCATAAAAGGGAAAAATCTTGTTAAACTCAGGGTCTCCTCCACTCTGGGGGCTTGACCGGTTCCTTCTCTGGAATGTACTATGGTTTAATAAACTTTGGCAATTTGCTTGCTTGCATTTGCTTGGTTTGTTCATTTACTCCATCAACTGGGTACCAGGACTGGGAACCAAGAACCAGGGAACATGCACCTGACATGTGACAGATCCCCACGCTTGCCAGTTGTAAGACAGCAGGAAGTGAAATCTACAGGAAATTATCTAAGGGAGGCCGCAGATTCACGGCAGATACTGCACCACATGGCTTAGTTGAGGACTACAGCAGCCCTGTGGCAGATCTTCCCATTTTTCGAGATGCCAGAAATCCAGATTTTTAATATAAAATTCAAAGTCTTCAAACCTTGTGGGTGTCATAAAAAGCACTCTGCGGACCATGAGTTGGCAACTGCCAATCTAAATTATCATAGACATTTCATCATTTTAGCCATAAAAAAAAAAGGAAGAAGAATGTGGCGCAGAAAATGGAAGCCACCACGCCTCACTTATTGTTGAATCCGCAACTGTTGACTTCTGGATACTGAGAGCTTCCTTCTCACTAGCATCCAAAATTATATCCGGAACGATGCCGGTTTTTCATGAAAGTGTTGATCCTCACATCTCTTATAATCTCACACCCGGTATAGCACAGTGAAACACTTTAAATAGCACCTGCTTCTTGAGTCTATATAGAAAAAAATTCAGTTAATCTGAGCAGCATCTACTAAACTCAGGAGTCTCTCTCTGGTCCTTGAATTACCAGGGAATACTTTTACTATTTTCCTCCAATGAAAGGCCTGTTTTGAGAGTCAAGCCTCCTGCATTGACTGCAGCCCCAGTTGGCATCTTGACTATAACCTCATGAGAGACCTTGAGACAAAACCACTCATCTAAGCCACCCGTGGATCCCTGACCCACAGAGACTATGAGAGATATTAAATGTTTGTTGCTTTAAGTTGTTATGTTTTGGGGTAATTTGTTACACAGCAATAGAAAACTAGTACAACCCTAAGGCAAGAGTATACCTGGAGAGTATGAGGAAGAGGGAGAAGTGGTAGGAGCTTAGGGCAGAGGTGCAAGGGAGTCAGGTTGGGTAGGGCATCTAGACCACTGTAAGAATCTTGGCTTTTCCTTGGAGTGAGAGGGACAACCATTCCAAGTGTTTAAGCAGATGAGTGACATGCAATAATTTACTGATCTGACAACTGAAAAAACAGATAGGATATTTAGCGCCTTACAACAAATTATTTCATATGCACAACAATTCAGAAAATCTTCTCTTTTTTTTCTCTTGCCTCTAACTCTAATTTTCTGTTCTTGATTCTCCTGCCAGGCATGTGTTTTCATCCAAGTGTTCCTTGGATATCTCAACTATGATCTTTAAGTGGACCTTACATTGTGATATCCTCCGTCTTTCAAAACCTGGTCCTTTTTCTTCCATGTGCCAACTCAGGAACAGCATCTTGCATGCTGCCTGTCTTCAGCAGGGCTATTCTTAAATTTTCCTAAGCCCCAGTTTCTTTTGGAGAATTAACCTACATAGTATCAAACATGTTAAAATGCACCCACCTCCCACATCATAGTTAATATAGACAATATAATTATATGCACTGAGCTGCCGATAACTGGCTGGCATTATATTCTCTTTTAAAGACATTTAAACTTAATTCATTTTGATTTCTGGAGTTTGTTTCGTTTTGTTTTGCACTTTGAAACCATACCTCTGTGTATGTGTGTGTATGTGTGTGTGTGTGTGTATGTCTATATATACATATACACATTTCAAGTTTCAAAAGTTTTTATAGACCCTTAACAAGGTCAAAGACCCTAAGCTCTGTGTTCACAGTACCCAAAAGATAAGAATGCCTGGAATTAGGCTCTTTAGACCCTCTAGGATGGGATTCCTCAATCTGGCACAATTACATTTTGGACCAGATAATTCTTGGTTGTAAGGAGCTGTCCTGTACATTGCAGGATGTTAGGCAGCATCCCTGGCCTCTTCCCCAAGACGCCAGTGGCAATCCCAGTAGTGACCACCAAGAATGTCCCCAAGCAGTGCCAAACGTTCCCTGGGCATAGGGTTGCCAGATAAAATACAAAACTCCCAGTCAAATTTGAATTTCAAATAAACAACAAATTATTTTTTAGTCTTATGCCCAAATACAATATTTGGGACATATTTGTACTAAAAAAGTATTTGTTATTTATCTGAAATTCAAATTTAACTGGGTGGCCTGTATTTTTATTTCGTAAATCTGGCAACCCTACCTGGAGGGGCAAAATAACACCTTCCCACTGAGAGTCATTGTCCTAGATTTATAATTCCCACCCTCTGCCTTTCTTCCCCTTCCTTGGCCACATGCTTAAGGTTTAATGGCACATGACTTATTTTACTTAGCTAGCAAAGTCAAAGAAATCTACTTTCTTCCATTTCAGGAGGTGTCTATGCATGAATGTAATTAATGCCAATGTTAGTTCTCATCAACACAGAAATCAACCAACCAGTATTTATTGAACTCCTTTGGGCAAGGCACGGGCTGGAGGGATACCGAAGAAACACAAGCCATTGTCCATAACTTCAATGAGCTTCGGTATAGTTGGGAGAAAAAATATACAGAAGATGGCTGACAACACAAAATAATACGCTAAATTGTGGGGTGTGGACTAAAAATACTCCAAGAGTCAGTAGAAAAGAGTAATAAAAGTCAGAGGAGGCCAGGATAGCTTTTATGGCAAAGGGGCTAACCCTGGTCTTTGAAAACCAACTTTAAAACATAGAGTGGGGTCAGGAGGGGTGGCCTGCACCTGTAATCCCAGCTACTCAGAAGGATCACTGGAGCCCAGGAGTCTGAAGCTGTAGTGTGCTATGATCTCACCTGTAAATGACCACTACACTCCAGCCTGGGTAACATAGCAAGACTCCATCTGTTAAAAAAATTAAAAATACAGAGTAGATACTCAATAAATATTTTTTGACCAAATGGATAAATGAATGAATGAATGAGTAGTAGGAATTATAGTGAATTATTAACTTGAGTTCCCCACCACCACTTATTGTACATAGATGATCCTTCCCCAGACCTGGCAGCTCCAGGTAAGTACACAGTTAAAAAAAAAAAAAAAGTGCAGATAACCCAAAAGTCAGTCAATTATTAGCTTTTGGATTTCAAAACAGGCTTTGGAAACTCATCCAAGAAGGATGACTTTCAAATAGCTCTTACAATCCAAACACTTAGCTCTGAGTTTCAAAAGTAAAGTTCCAAAGGGCTCAGGGCATAAAGTTTCTGCAATGATCAATAAATGTGTGTGCACAATGAATGAAGAGCCAGCCTCCCTTACCCTGGGAGACAGATTCCTTAAGAGGATGGAGGTGAAATGGAAGGGGAGGGAGCAAGGAGAGAGGTCGTTGGGACTGGGAACAAAGAGATCAAAGGGTCAGGACAGCCTGCATGGACAGGAGTTGAGTGGGCACTGAAAGACTGCCCAGCAAGCACTGGATTTCACCAGCAAAGGGGAGCTTGGTCGAGGCTCACAGAGTGTCCAAGTCACCGGCGAAGTGAACACCAGCCATGGTCTATGCTTGGATGCCACATGGCAATTCTCCTCGTTGCCTGCGTGCTCTTCTTCCAGCAGGACATACCCATCTGTGGCCCAGCCCTCTAAATCACTGTGTGCAGACAAGCCCTATTTTCCTTAACCCTGGGGGAAGGATGGAACGGAAGCCTATGCAGCCTTTAGTAAGGGGAACCAGTTCCAGAGGCTTCCAGAGCTAGGACAGGGAGGAAACGTTAACCTAGATGAGGGGAAAAAAGTTTAGGATTAACAAGTAGCAGTTAAATAAAAAGGAGGCAAGAACAAAGCTTGTAGGAGGGGACACATGAGGCAGTGTCAGATGTCCTGATGGAACAATGAGTCCACACCAGGGAAGTATAACGAGGACAGGGATAAACACGTTGTTGCTTTTAGCTTTAACTTTTGTCTAACTTGTTCATCATTCTTCCTACACATTTGCATTTAAAAATCGCCTCCTCTAGCCTTCATCTTACAATTTATTATTTTGTAAGTCTTTTAAGAAATACAGTGAAAAGCTTTTTTATTTCTTCAGGTAAAAGCAAAATTGCTCCAAACTGTTGAGAAATGACTGGAGCTGTATATACTATACTGGTCTTTATAATTTCTCCCAGAGGGGAAAATAAACTACCTGCAATCATTAGGTCCATTCAAAAATCCACACATTAACTGCAGGAGATTCTCTAATACTTATTCTCACAAATTCATTATTGGCTACAGCCTGGAATCTTGGTTCACTTTAGTACTATTTATAATCATGGTGCAAAAACAGTCTGCAAAAATTTGACAGATTATTATTTCTGCCTGGTAGGTTTATATACTACTGTTTAGTATAGTAATTTAATACTTCATGTCCCTTTATTAAGTCCTCTAAATATTATCAAGCATTTTCGCTGGCATTCAACCCATGCATAAATGATCTTTCTCATTTTTCTTTAGTAGCAAAAAAAATAAAATAAACTAGGCAAAATCTGCAAGAACCTTTACTGACTCACATACTTTCCCTTAGAAGAGTCTAATATTCGATGCAGAGATCTGCTATTGAAGAAATCAAGTGAACAGGGAATAGTTGCATTTTGGTTTGGTGGTTTTGTTTCAATTTTCTAATCTACAATCCTTAAACCAAAGACATTCATATAGAATGATGCATGAAAATTTAGCAAACCTGAAACCTGAGTTCTACATATAACTTTATTTATTCCATCCCTACTCAGATTATAGAATTAAAAGCTAAATGCTGTGTACAACGAAGGGAATCCTATCTCCTACACTCCCGAATTAATTTCCTGGTAACTACTTACTATTCCCATTATATCCACAACAGTTCAGTTATAATATTGAACTGTTATAACAACAGGACTATATAACAACCGAAAGGGACATAAAATAAAGATGCAATAAACACAGAAAGGTTCAGATTCCTGAGCCACAGAAAGATGGAATGTGACCTTCAGGCATGTGTGTGTGTGTGTGTGTGTGTGTGTCCGTACATTCATAACGGTATAAAAGTTTGCTGAACTCAACTGGGGAACAAATCAACATATTTTTCAAATACATATTCTCAAGTCCTCCACTGAATGTGTTCAGGAAAATCTATTTCAGTGAAGACAGTAGAAAGAATTTAAATCACAGAGGAAGAAATTAGTGGACTCCAGATCAAACGAGCGACATGATCGCTGGACAGTGGAAAACTTACCTTCAATAACTTGAACTTGAGGCGTAAGTTTGCCTCCTTAGTACTAATAAAAGAAATCTTAATATTGCCCTTTTTTCTACTTGTGCTACAAAGAGAATGGTTTTTTTGGGAAGTCACTTGAGAATGATTTCAATTCTAGATTTCACTTCTATGATCGTATATACGTACTTATAAAATAGGCCAACATCTGGAAGAGTTCAAGAACACACATAAACAAATAGATAAGGACTTGTATCTCAATCCAAAGTAAAGGCATAAATCTTGCATTTGCAATAAAGATGATGAGGAAAACTTGCAGGATGTAAATCTAATTACCTTTACATGTTTCCCAGAATAATCACATCACCAATAACACAAAATAGCCAGAGTCATTTGCTGTACTTAAGTAAAATAAATTTATTTTTCATATACACTAAATCACATTACATCAAAATGTTAATGTATTTATGTTATACATAAAATCTAAACTCGAAAACAAAGCAATGATGTTGCTTTTACAATGCTTTCCACGCAAAATAAGAAAAGAACATTTTGGTCTGTGGCTCAGAGGAACAGGACACCGATGCAAGTATCAGAAAATGAACAAATAGAGCTTTTCGTCACGAATACTAAAATGGCAATATTCAGACATGGCAGGTATTGATCCATTTTTTAACCTCCATATAGACGTAGAGTGTCAATCACATTGATGGAATCTCTCACTAACGACTGGGATCAAACACTGCAATAGTCTCAGCTCCACAAGGGCTTGCCACGTAACTGGAATCAGTCCTCAGCCCTCAACTTTCACAGAATGCACAACACGCATATTCCAACCATCAGCAGCCTAAAGGGAAAGTGTAGTCAACACTCCTGTTATTTGGCAATTATCTGGCTGCTTGGCTGAATGTCCATTTGCAGGTCACAAACAGACTTTCTTGTCTTATAGAGCGGATGTGAGGAGCAGGAGGAGGAACAGGTGACCACCTACATATTAAGACTTCAAGAGTCCCAGAAAGGAATGTTCACTGTAATTCTGTGACAGTTGTGAGCTGGTGGTCACAGACAACCACACTGCACGAACAACACACACACTACAAAATTGCAACATATGTGAACAAGAGTTATTCAGTGGTTTGGAGAAGGCCCAACTACTATGGTTCCAACCAAGTCTCCAAGACCAAGACTCTAGTCTTGTACAGCTAAAAAGAGGTGATGAGATGGTTTTCTAAAGGATCGATGCAAGTGGGACCAGGGGAACCAAAGCCCACAAGTCATGGCCATCCCCAAGAATTTTCTGGCCCTGGGACTTGAAGCTGGACTGAATTTAAGACAGGGCATCTGCCTGCATATAGGGATGAAAGCAAACGGAATCAGTCCAGACTTCTTTCTCAGAACCAGTCCACAGGCAAAAAGTGACAGAGACAAGAAATCCAAACTACATTAAATCATTCAACAATGTTCACTTAGTTTCGAGTATGTGCCGACACTGTGTTGGATGCATTAGATACAAATATGAATGAGAAATATATTCTTCCCTCAAGAAGCTCACAATCTGGTAGGGAATAACAGATACGCAAACAGATAGTGATCACACATTGTGAAAAGTTCACAATAGATTGCAGTGGTCTTTACCAGGCTGGTTTTAATCCAACGGGGATTGGACGCCATAATGTAAAGCGTTATCGGAAGACTCCTGCCAAAAATACACCCTCATCTCTACCCCCGCAGCAATAGTTCCTGAAAATCCATCTAGAAATAATGTAGTGCTAGCAATTTAAAAACAAAAACAAAAGCAAGAACTAAGCTAGGAAGGCTGTCATCTGCATCTCACTAAATTAGCTTAATAAGCCTACTTTTCTGACATCTAGCTGAAATCAGATGAAGAAAATGGAAGTTTTGAAAGGCAAGGAGGAAAAAATGGGAACTAATTTAGAAGATATAGCACCACAAACAGACACAATGAAGGGAGGGGGCAGAAAAGAAAGAGGAACCTATTGTTTACTCACTTCCAAATTTTCTTTGCAACTGGTCCTTCCTCCTTTTCTTCTCTCAGAGACCAGAGAGGGGCCTCTGCTGCCATCCTCTCCCAAGCAAGGCTGTTGTGTCCCTTAAAGTCCTTGGTCCCTACCTTATTACAATCACTCTGCCTTCCTGGAGAGTCTAGGTGGTGAGGGATGGGATAAGGGGGTTTGGTTGGGGAGTTGACAGACAAAGAAGGAAGAGATGAATGAATATTCAGTTAGGGAAAGACACAAAGTGGAAGACAACTAGGAAAAGACAAGCTTTTACTTGATATATACCAAAAATGTTACTCACTTATTAACTACTCTCTTCTATTCACTTGGTTACCTAGTGTTCACAGCACTTCACGGGTTCCCTACCAGGCTTATACTTTATCTTTAAACTCATTTCCCATTTCATGTATCAGTTCTGGACAGTATTAAAAGAAAAATTTTCAACCGTTTTAATTGCATTTTCAGTGATTTAGTTCCTTTAGATTCTAACATTTATGAGTAACACAGAATTAAACACAGCCAATGCAAGGTTAAAATCTTCAGGCACAAAAATCCATTAATTTTTTAATACTCTTAGAAGAGGAACCTAATTTCAAATGAAAGCTGCCTCCAGAATATATTAAGAATGTTCTAGATATAATTTGTTTTGGCAAATACTCTGTTGAAATTCACATAACATTCCACAGAACTAAAAGTAAATTGGCCACGTACCAAAAAATATTTTTTAATAGCTTCAAAAGAACCCTAAAGGATGACAGTCTTTGGAAGAAAAATGGTAAACAAATAAGGCATATAGATAACAATGATGTATGAGTTAGAAATTATAGTTCTAGGTAATCTATCTCTGTTAAGGAGACTATTTACATTTAATTTGGTCAATTGTAGATAACATAGTTGATGTCAAGGCCCTATTGAGATACAACCTGAAATACCAAAGTTAATTTTCTTTATCTCTGGGTTTTAATGTGAAACGAATAGAAAGAATAAATTGTTCCTTAAAGCCTTAAAAACCAAAATTACAATTATGAAATACTAGAATATAAAAATGTTTTCCTCTTTGAACTATAAGTTTTAGCATCTATAATTCCTTTCCATCATTAAACCCTTTTCTTGTTCTGACCCAAATAGCATTAATACAAATCAGATAATAATTAAATTTTCCTGAAGCATCCTTCATTTGTGTGAATTCTTAACTGCCACATTTCACGGACTGTATAGCAGGCAATTAATCAATTACTTTGTCTGCTGAATCACCTTAATGAACAGATTTTGAGAAAAACATGGAAGTCTTCCAAAAAAGGTTTTCACATGCCATTCTCCAATTTGGGTATCAGAAAATTTTAAACACAAGCAAATTCTCAGATTGCTGAATTCTCTCTCACCAAATCAACTACGGTACAGGTAGAAGAGTAACTTTTATTACTTTTCCTACAAATGAAGAAGACTGATAGTTGTAAATTATGCCTGACTTTTTGTCATGTTTTTGTAAGCTGGAGAGAAGCATCTGCATTATTCAAATTTGCCTCCTGTTATAACTTAGATACTCTTTCTGTCTCTTTTGCTTTCTCCTTCGAGACTTCATCTCATCTCAGTCACATCCATTTACACAGGAGAAAAGCTCTCTCTTGAATTGAGAAATCATTTTTCAGTTATCTGGGTAAGAGGTGTATTTCTGAGACTGGAAACGGAAACCTGGAGTACAAAGAGATGGAGTCAGGCTCTCTGATTTTAATGGTAGCGGGGCCAAGACGACAGGTCCCTGGCGGTGTATGGCCAACAGTATTACCACACCGTGACAGTCAGAAAATCACCAAACAGGCCGGGCGCGGTGGCTCACGCCTGTAATCCTAGCACTCTGGGAGGCTGAGGTGGGTGGATCACTCGAGGTCAGGAGTTCGAGACCAGCCTGAGCAAGAGCGAGACCCCATCTCTACTGAAAATAGAAAGAAATTATATGGACAACTAAAAATCTATATAGAAAAAAAAAATTAGCCAGGCATAGTGGCGCATGCCTGTAGTCCCAGCTACTCGGGAGGCTGAGGCAGTAGGATCGCTTAAGCCGAGGAGTCTGAGGTTGCTGTGAGCTAAGCTGACGCCTCGGCACTCACTCTAGCCTGGGAAACAAACTGAGACTCTGTCTCAACCAAAAAAAAAAAAAAAAAAAAGGAAAAGAAAATCACCAAACAAGAGATGCTGGGAGGGAGTGGTTAGGGCTAGAAGATAAATACCCCAAATGCCTGGACCTAGGATAGGATCTGAGATCCCTGAGTTCAAACTAAGTTAGGAGAGAGTCGGAAACTAGTGTTCTGTTTGTTTTTTAATGCTTTTGGTAACCCTTTTGTTTTTCATATGCATTAGGTAAAGTTGTTTCGAAAATCCAGTCTGTCTAAACTCTACTAAGGGAAACAAAGTTTATATATGTTTTGCCTTTGCCTGAGCAACCACGGAGCCAGAAGAATGAGGTGAGGCAACACACAAAAGAAATCTTAGGGAACCCTGAAAGCCAAGAGAAAGACTGTGGGCCACCTGCTCAGTTCTTAGCCCTGGAAGGTCAAGGGCATGCATTACCAAGGATGGCAGCCCTTTAAAACAAAGATATACGTTGTATTATTTAGAATAAGTTCCATTTTTCACACAAAATCACAAAATTACTTGCATGAAAATAAAGTGTATTATTTGCAAAATTTCAGAGAATACATTTTTTGTCGTACAGAGCTATATATTCTCTTTAGTACAAAGCGACACACCATTGAGTAAAGACTATCATACTCGAATTTTTGTGAATAATAAGCTTTTTTTGGACAGTATAAACAAGGCATTTTTTCCCAAGGCTTGGTCACAAGTACTTTTATACAAAATGCAAACACTATTCTTCTATCATAAAAGTAATGTTGAAGTTCATTTAAAATTTTGCTAAGCAGTACTTATAATTACCCTGTATACACTTTTTTGATGACAAAAATTTGTCTTATGTATTATGAAATAGCTTTTCTGTTGTATTAACTACTTTTAAAACAATGCAAATAACAAATTATTTTAGAATTAAACCATCTAGAAATTACCTTACCCGTGTCCCAATAATATAAAATATATTAATAACCTATTACATTCAGATAAATTATATACTTAAAGGCTACATACTTATGACTTATGTAAACTTATGTTATAAATTATATGCTTAAAATTTTTAGGTATATATTCATAAATTAATCTTAAATATAAATCCTCAAAATAAATTAACAGTTCCATGCTTCACATCTTGAAATTTGTGAAATATGCAACTGAAAGCAACAGAATCGTGGCGTAATTCTTAGGCGAAACTTGCTGAGACTTCTTGAGATATTCACATAATTTTTAAATCTGCCAGTGTTGAGGTTAGACAAACTGAATAAATCTGGAAGATTAGATCAATTTTCTCATGTCTACCTTAAAGTACAAAAATTTATTTTAAAGCACTGATTTTCGGCCGGGCGCGGTGGCTCACGCCTGTAATCCTAGCACTCTGGGAGGCCGAGGTGGGCGGATCGTTTGAGCTCAGGAGTTCGAGACCAGCCTGAGCAAGAGCGAGACCCCACCTCTACTAAAAATAGAAAGAAATTATATGGACAGCTAAAAATATATATAGAAAAAATTAGCCGGGCATGGTGGCGCATGCCTGTAGTCCCAGCTACTCGGGAGGCTGAGACAGGAGGATTGCTTGAGCTCACGAGTTTGAGGTTGCTGTGAGCTAGGCTGACGCCACGGCACTCACTCTAGCCTGGGCAACAGAGTGAGACTCTGTCTCAAAAAAAATAAAAAATAAAAAAAAAAATAAAATAAAAAAAAATAAAGCACTGATTTTCAAAAATAGATCAGTGTGAAATTTGAGGTAATTACTTTCCTTGGTACTTTATAGAGTTATTCCTTCCTCTGAAATTCAATATATTTCATGAAGAAGCCAAATATTTTGTTTATTTCATATGTCTAGGAGACGGGTTGCTTTAGTCAACTGAATGTGCTCAAAACTAAAATACATTCATTTTAAGTACTTAAAATACATACATTTTTAAGCATATCTAAGTACTTAGAATTTATAAAAGTAGATAAAAATACATTCTATGCAGAACACTATTTTTTGATGGTAAAAAATGTACTTACAGAATTTTAGAATCAGCATAAAATAACAATAAATTATTATATAATATTTTAGGGGGGAAATTTGGTTTTTCAATCCTTTCCTTGATTGGATTTTACGTAAATAGAAATTCACTGTAAGGACTAATTTTGGTATAAAAGATAATCTGCCCCAAAAGTGTTTAGGAGATAACCTGAGATTTTAGAATAGAGATGTAAATGGTCAAAACTGGGGTTCCTGAAACTGAATTAAAATATTAGAATAAAAATATTAATAACTCTAAAATGCCATTTTTGCCAAAATATCAGAGAAGTGAAAATATTAGAGAAGTAAGGCTTTCAGACTAGAATGGGAGGAAAAAAAGATTTGAATACAATTTAAAATAATCATTGATAATTAAAAAACAAGTGGGTCTACAGAATAGTATCAAAATGAAGCACATAACTGGTAAATCAAGTATTTTCTCTGCAGGCAATCCAGTGCATTTAGAACAAAAATTTAGTCACTAGAGAGAGTCCTTGACTTCTTATTTCTCTGGGGGCCTTTCAACCGCACTGGCCTCCTTTTTACGAAGAAAGGTGAATGCTGACTTCAAGGTGCCGTCACCACTCTGCTGGGAGAAGCAAAGGAAGGTGGCCCAGAGAAAACCACAGAGTCCTGTGTAAGCTGTTCTCCAGTGAACAGGAACAAGGCTGAAGTTGGTCAGCTGGAACACAGAGAGTCTATCAGGGCTATATATAAACCAAAGCCATGAGTTAATATTCCTAGTACTTTGAAACTCACCTGTACAAAAGGCCAGTACATCAGACCCGTCTGGAATAAAAAAAAAAAAAAAAAAAAAAACTTTATTAAAATGCCATTTAGCCACACAAAACAATTGCACAGTTCACTCTATAAGAGATTAAGAAATACCAGGCAGATAGGGTTCGGAGGTGGCATTATATTTCAGACTAAGCCGATTAAATCAGGCTACTTAAGGGCTCTAGAGTAGAGGGGGCTGGGGAGTTGCAGAAAAAACTGGTAGATACGAGATATTTGTATTAGCTATATTCATAGGTCCCGAATGAAAGGTCTACCAGAATCAGTACCAATTCTAGAAGACAACTGCTTTAGAAATAACGAGATACATTTATGTATTGCAATTTCCTCCTTAGCATAAGCCAATGACTCAGGAATATATTTATAAATACAGGATTATCAATGAATCCTTAAAACTATATACCAAACCATTCTTTTTTCTGTTTTCATTGATTGAAAATTAAAATGATTAAGATATAGTTACCATATGACTCAGCAATCCCACTCTTAGGTATACACCCCCCAAAATTGAAAATATCCACATAAAAACCTGTACATGAAGGTTTACAGCAGTGTTATTCATAATAGTCAAAAAGTGCAAGCAACTAAAATGTCCATCAACAGATGAATGAATACATAAAATGTGGCAAATGCACACAATGTAATATTATTAGGTAGTAAAAGGAATGCAGTACTGAAACACGCTACAACAGGGATGAAATTTGAAAACTTTAGGCTAAGTCAAAGAAGCCAGACAGAAAAGGCCACATATTGCATGATTCCATTTATGTGAAATGTCCAGAATAGGCAAATTCATAGAGAAAGAAAGGAGATTAGTGGTTGTCAGGGGCTGGGGGGAGACAGTTGGGAGAAGCTACTAATCAATACAGGGTTTCTTTCTGGCATGATGGAAATGTTCTGGAATTAGTGGTGGTGGTTGCACAACTTCGTCAATAAATCAGTGAATTGTACATTTTTAAAAGGTTAATTTTATGTTATGTAAAATTTTATATTACGTGCATCTTATCTCAATTTTAAAAAAGGGAAAAGAATGGCTGCTTAGAGGACAAGATCATCTGATCAGCTTACCCTCCAGGCCCCCAAAACCATTCTTAATGCAATGGCTTGCTAATAATGTAGTATATTCAAACTATGTCATGCTATAGAACAAGTTGAGCTGACATTTTTGTGTACTTACAAAATATTTTAGATAGACTTATTTAACAGGCTTTATACTATATATTCTGACAAAATGTTACCATTGTGGATTTTTTTTTTTTAAAAGATAGTGGTCCTGGTATGTAAATTATATCTTTAAAAAAAAAAACAAAAGAAAACTAGAGGTTTTCAAAATCATCATTAAAAGTAGTATTACAGACATTTCTTTTTACTAATTTGTGTTTTCTGAAGTTTCTAAAATAAATAGCTGCAATAAAAGGTTTATAATATGTACTTCATTTAGGAATTTAATACTTTAGCAAAAATAACCAGAAGACTAAACACATGCAAACATGGCTTTATTTCTTATGACCATTTTTTTCCTTGTCAGAATGTAGCCACATCTAGTGCCCAGATCTTAGTCTCTTACACAATTCCCCACAAGGGATCAGGACTCCGCAGACAATTGGCTGATTCCGGGGCTGGGGCAGGGTAGGTACAAGGTACAAGATACAAGATGAGCCTAGAACTTTTTTTTTTTTTTTTTGAGACACAGTCTCGCCCTGTTGCCCGGCTAAAGTGCAGTGGTGTCATCATAGCTCACAGCAACCTCAAACTCCTGGGCTCAAGCAATCCTCTTGCCTCAGCTTCCCGAGTAGCTGGGACTACAGGTGTGTGCCACCATGCCTGAATAATTTTTCTATTTTTTGTAGATAAGGGGTCTCACTCTTGCTCAGGCTGGTCTCAAATGCCTGAGCTCAAGGGATCCTCCCGTCTCGGCCTCCTCCCGGAGTGCTAGGATTGCCTGGTCAGAGCCTGGAACATCTTGTTATGCCAAAAAGTAAAGAAATGGTTAAAAAAAAAAAAAAAAGAAGAAGAAGAAGAAGAAAAGAAAAAAGACGGAGGATGTCACAGGGACACAGAACCCAACATGAAGGGACTCCCGCTGGCCAAATCTGGGACACTTGAGCACTAAAAATAATTAAACACAGCAATGAACTCTCCTCTGTGCATCTGGAAATCTCCCTCTGAATATCCTAAAGGAGTCCGGAATTCAACATTTCCCAAACTGAACTCATCTTGGTTTTTTCCCCTCAAATTGCCTCCCTTTCCTCTCTGTCCTCAATCAAGGGATGAATACCATCCACACTGTTTTCCAGCCAGAATTGTGGGTCTTCCAATCCATCACTAAGACCTGCCAGTTCTACCCTGTAAATATTGCTCAAATCATGTAAGCCCACCGCTTCCTTATTTTTTATGCGAACTTGGTTACAATAACCCCCGACTGGTTTCCCTTGACATCATTACCTAAAGGTGAAGTTCAAGAAGCTCAGCAGGGAGTTCAACAGTCTCCAAGATCCAAACTCCTTCCCAGCTGCTCCCCAACTCATATTTAACAGTGTGAGCACCATACTGTTTGTGGTTTCCCCTCCCAGGCATACCCCAGTGTACGGTGCATTGTTCACTCTGCTCAGCTCCCGCCCCTGGAACGCCCTGTCCCCTGTCCCTTGTCCCCATGTATCTGCCTGACTGCAGCTGTTCCTTACCATTCAGCCACTCAGCTCAGGCATCACCTCTCCCAGGAAGCCTTCCTTGAACTCCCTAACCGCACACCTCCATGCTATGCTAAGTGCCCATCTAAGTCCCTTAGGGACAGAAGCTGTGCTCTATATCTGGGTCCCCACCCCCCGGGCCATGGACAGGCACCCCCTGCCACCAGCGCCCGCCTGCCTGTCTGGGGAAAGATTGTCTTCCATGAAACTATGAAACTTAGGAACAGGGATGGGGGAGGGGGCGCACACAGCAGGAGGGAGGGGCAGGTGACTGAGGAAAGCTTCTAGAAGCTTCATCTGTATTTACAGCCCCTCCCCATCACTCTCGTGGCTGCCTGAGCTCCGCTTCCTGCCCTGCCCGTGGAAAAACTATCTTCCATGAAACTGGGCCCTGGTGCCAAAAAGGTTAGGGACCACTGCTCCATATGGTTTTTTTCCCCCTACCTCCCAGTAACACCTAGTACAGTGCCTGGAAGACAGTTTTTTATTATGGGAGATCTTAAGAAAAAGTCCCCAAATGGGGCCGGGCTTCAGAAGACCGGTACCCCCTTTCTTCACACAGACGCAGATGAGTCTAATTCATTGTAGCCACTGCTTTTTCAAAGGCTTCCATGTTTCTGCCCCAAAAGGCAGCCTGTACATCTGCATTAAGAGAGGAGACTCTGAAACTTCGAATCACACACGTTCCTGCTGAAAGCCCCCTTTTTTCCCAATTCTGCTTCTTGCTCTTTTTAAAAATGCCATATGTATATATCTCCATAGGCTCATAGTGGGAAAACTTGTTCCTTTTTCCAAACTAAAACAGAAGAAAAGTCACATTTGGATGTTGTCATAGGCCCACAATTTCTGCCCCAAGAGAAGTAACAAGAGTTCTGAACACTCCTAACTGTGGTTGTTATCCCTGAATAGAAGAACTCAGGTGACAAAAAAAGCATCCCTGATTTTGCCTTAAGGACATTGTCCAGTAAATCTTCGTTGAATAAATGAATAAATATTTGTTGAACTGGATTGTATGTATCTGTGCTGAGCAAACAGCACTATAGTTGACTGGCTTTGAGCCTAGGACTGACTCTGGGAAACATTATCCGTCTCTGTAAATTCCTTTCGGATGTTAAAGTTCTTTTCACAGGGACCCAGCAGAATTCACACCTGGAAACTTTGGCTCGGAATGTGGCAATGATTCCATTAAGCCACTCACATTCTACAATTCCTATTTTACAAATAGGCCCCAAAATTTACAAAATAGACTGTGATCATTAATAAGAGTACATATAATAAAGTCAAAAATCATTGTGAACATTAACTAGAATTCAGATATATTATTTCTTTCCGATTCATGCCAAGTACGAACATTCTTAAAGCCTCTTCTCACTCATCTATCCAAACAAATTTAAGAACTCTGCGGGAAAATACTGGACCTTTATGCCAACCAAACTGGAGCCTTAATTTAAGAATAGTTTTATTAAAATGTTAAAAACATACAAAAAGATATTGATTACATTTTCAAAAGTCTGTCTTACCTTGTACGTATTCCAGAATTTCTGTTTCAGGTCCAAAAATATATCATCCTTTCCCTGGACAATGTTCATGCCTGTTTACAAAAACACACACCAAAAGAATTTTAAAAGATTTGGTAAGAAGATTACAACAGTTTATGTTCTAGTTTCCCATGCCAATATGCAAAGTAACCACTACGATCATTCACTCAGTAGGTCCCTTCTGACCCAACAGTGAAAAGAGAATACAAACTCCCTTCCAAAATTAGATAAATTTTAAGGGGATGATAAATATGAAGTGAGACTAGCAAGGTATAAAAATTATAGCAGAATTATTTTTCAAAAACAAAACCCCTAAGAATTCACAAAAACAATAGTGAGACTATTGGTGACTTTTCTCTACCTTCCAAACTTTTTGCGAAATGTTTCAAGTTTTAAAAATTTAATTTCTGTATTTTAAAAAAGGTTGGTAGGCAACTGAATATTGTGGCAACTACAAATTTCCTATCAGTATTATTCTAGTCAAAGTTTGAAAGTAATGTACCAATTCAGCCTTCCCAAAAACACTTTGAAAACTTTTTTTTTTTTGAGACAGGGTCTCGCTCTGTCGCCCCAGTTAGAGTACAGTGGCATTATGAGAGCTCACTGCAACCTCAAACTCCTGAGCTCAAGCGATCCTCCTGGCTCAGCCTCCCAAGCATCTGGGATTATAGGAGCTCGCCACCGTGCTTAGCTAATTTTTCTATTTTTTTGTAGAGACAAGGTCTCGCTCTTGCTCAGGCTGATCTCAATGTCTGGCCTCAAGTGATCTTCCCTCCTCAGCCTCCCAGAGTGCTAGGATTACAGGTGTGAGCCACTGCACCTGGCCTGTGTACCTCTTTTCATCTGCCCCTCCTAACAATTCGCTAAGGTAGGTAGAGTTACAAAGGCGGCAAAAAGCTTAGAGAGGTTGATAGAAGACCAAATCCAACCCAGGTGTCTGCGTGCTGAGCCAGACCTCTTAATCCGTTACTACTCTGGTTCCCTGAGGTGGCCCTGCACAAAGGATCACCTGATCCATGCAGTTTCCAGGCAGTGCCTTACACAAACATCCAACCCACCCCTTTCCGCCTCCCCCCTTCATTTCAGCTTGAGGTGAGGGAAACTGGACCAGACGTGTGAAAAGCAAAATAAAGCAGCAATCTGGGCAGGAATCTGTGCCGCGGCCTCTGCCAGAGTTACAGGCCTCCGCAAGCCTTGTTGCTGCAGCATCTTTCTGATTTTAGACAGACTGACGACACTCTCACCATTAGAGCATCAAGATTATGAACACAAGTGAGGGCCTGGATTGTGTTGTCTTTAGGCAAGTCACATAACCCCTTTGAGATTCAGTTTCCTCATTTGTAACCAGGAAATACTAAGAGTACCTGCCTCCCAGGTTATTAGAGGATTAAATAGGAATCTGGCCCCCGAAGTCCTAATCTCTGACTGTCAACCCCTTCACCAGTGTTCCAGGCCACTGTACTAGCAGGCACGAAGAATATGTTTGCAAATCTGGTCTGGAAGTCACACCCCGGGACCAGGCACAGACCGTCTGATAAGCCAGGAGGCCCCTGCTCTCAGACTGTCTATTCTCTGACTGCACTGACCCTGTCTGCCATGTGGTTGGCTGAGACCGCAGCAGGCAACCAGGCCTTTTCTGTTTCCTGTGGGGTCCCTTGGCAAAAGGAACTGAATCTGACCCCCGAAAATGAGACCCATGGGGACCAGGCACAGTGGCTCACGCCTGTAATCCTAGCACCTTGGAAAGCCAAGGTGGGAGGATTGCTTGAGGCCAGGAGTTCAAGACCAGCCCAAGCAACTCAGTGAGACCCCACCTCTACAAAAAATAGAAAAATTAGCCAGGTGACATATGCCTGTAGTCCCAGCTACTCGGGAGGCTGAGGCAGGAGGATGGCTTGAGCCCAGGAGTTTGAGGTTGCAGTGAGCTATGATGATGCCACTGCATTCCAGCCTGGGCAACAGAGCGAGACTGTCTAAAAAAAACCAAAACAAAAGAAAACAAAACCCATGGGGCAGGGTAGGTTTCTTTAAGATGGTGGCTTGCCTGCCCTCAATCTGGTTAGGAAGGCATCAACAGCCCCTAAGAGAAAGCCCCTCCCATTTTGGGGGCAATTTGTGATCCCCATTGCCACTGTCAGGCCCAAGACCCATGGAGGAGATTTTCTGAAGGAATCATGCCCCTCCCCAGTTACCCAGCCCACCCCCTTCAAAGTTCCAGAAATTGCTATGATGACATCAGCACAGAGCCCCTTCCACTTTTCTTGGTATCTAGGCAGTAGGGAAGGTTCCCACAGTCAGGCCCCCCCCAGCCCCACGGAGAATTTTCTGAAGAGATGGCTCTCTGGACCCTCACAGGTACAGAGTCCTCTATGGCAAGGGTCCAAGGTCACCTTACATTTTCTGTGGGACCTCCATGGGAAAATCTTGTGACCAAAGCAGGACTAGGACCCTGGGCATGAAGTTTCTGAGGAATCAGGCTCAACCTCAGGTTCCACCTGCTCTGCCCCCCAGAGTCGCCAGTCCCCTTGCATTTTGTTGGTGTGTTGGCCACGCAGCCCAGGCATGGATTTTCCAAGGAACAGGACTGGCCCCCACCCCAAGACTGGCTCACAAGGATCGCAGCTGCTATGGTCTCCTCAATTTTCCCGTGGGCCTTTTTCAGGGGGAAATGGACCCCCCAGTCCTGCCTAACCCCAGCCTGGGACTATGCCCAACCCTAGCCCCTTGGATCCCTGACCCGCTGGCCCTCCGGCTCCCCAACCCCCAGGCTCCCCGGCCAGTATCCCCCACCTTATCCCTCTCAGAAACCTCAATCCCCAGTCCCCAGACAACCTGGCCCCTGCGTCCCGGCCCCCAGCCTCTGCCCGGCCCTCTGAGCCCCTGAACCAGGATTTGCAGCCGCAGTCCCAGGCCCCCAGCAGGCCCCCAGCAGGTCCCCAGCCCCCTGCAGCGTCCCCCTCCAGACCCTGACCGATGAATCTCGGGCCCCCTCACCGGATCGCGCCCCGGCCCCCCGCCCGGACCCCTCACCGACGTAGAAGGCCGAGAGCGCGATGGGCCCGCCGAGCGTCTGGTCGCACAGCACCTTGGCCAGGACGGCGCTCGGCGCGCGGCCCGGCAGCGCGCGCTCCAGCAGGCGCAGCCACACGTAGTTGAAGTTGGCGTGGAAGGTCACAGCCACGGTGGCCACGCACCGCGTCTGGCGCCAGTCCGCCGGGCCGCCCCGCAGCCGCTGCTGCAGCGCGTCGCCGGCCGAATAGAGCCCGGTGTAGAGCAGCACGTTGGTGGGCCACGGGTAGCGCTGGGCCGCGCGCGGCAGCGCCCGCCACCAGCCCGCCATGCTCGCGCCCGCGAGCGACAGCCCGGAGGCTTCCTGGATCGCGCCCGCCGCCGCCGCCGCCGCCGCCGCCACCACCTGCACCTGCCTGCGCCAGACGCCGGAGAGCCATTGGGCATCCCGCACACCCCCAGCAGCGCTGTCCAATCCCGTGGCCACTGGCTGTCCTGGGGGCTGAGCATTTGAGTCCACACCCATGAAATGTCCAGAATCGGCAAAGCCACCAAGACACAAGGTAGGTCAGTAGTGGAAGCGACGCGTGATACGAAGTGACTGCTAATTGGGCATGCGGCTCTTTTTTGGAGTGATGGAAACATTTTGGGCCCAGCGCTGGCTCACGCCTGTAATGCGAGCATTCTGGGAGGCCGAGGTGGGAGGATCACTTGAGGCCAGGAGTTCAAGACCAACCTAAGCAAGAGTGAGACCCCCTTCTCTACAAAAAAAAAAAAAAGAAAGAAAGAAACATTTTGTAATTAGATAGTGGTGATGGTTTGCACAGCATTGTCAAAATACTAAAAACCATTGAATTGTACATTGAATTAAAATTCATTTAATTGAAGTTTATGGGATAGGAATTACATCTCGAAAAATAAAGTGGAAAAAATGAAGGGATAGCAAAACTCAGTTACCAAAACAGCAACTTTGCATTCATGCCGTTTTCTTTGTTGTTGTTCGTTTAGTCAGTGGAAAAGAAGCCAAACTCTGTAAAATAATTTTAAAGAGATTTATTCTGAGCCAAATTTGAGGACCATGAGCCGGAGCCACACCCAAGATGCCTTGAGCAAGTGGACTCGCTGTGGCTGGGTTACGGTTTGGTTTTATACATTTCAGGGAGACACAGTTACAGGTAAAGTCATAAATCAATTTATTGCTGTAGAAGCTCTGACCACGTGAAACTCATTTTCTCCTTCCTTCTTTTTCTGCCTTTTTTTTTTTTCTTCCTTCACGGTCACATGTAACTAATCCGGTTCTGTCTACCTCATTTACTCTTTTCTATTGTTTATTCTATTTTATTTAATCTTTAATTATTTTTATTTTTAACTTTTAATTTTGAAATAATTCCAGACTTAGAAAATGGTACAAAGAGTTCCCATATACTTTTCACTCAAGCTTCCCCAAATGTTGACATCTTTCGTAACCACAGGACAATGATCCAAACTGGGTAAGCACAGCTGTGATGCTGTTACCTAATCTACAGGCCTTATTCAAATTATTGCCAATGGTCCCACCAAAGTCCTTTTTTCCCAGTCTGGCATTCAATCCTGGATCACTCTGCATGGTGTTGAACTGTCATGTCACCTTAGTCTCCCATCTGGGCTGCTAGCCAGTTATTTTGTAGACTGTACTTCAATTTAGCAACCCCATTGTTATGGGCTGAATTGTGTCTCCCCAAAATGCACATGTTGAAGCCCCAACTCCCAGTACGTCAGAATGTGACTATATTTGGAGGCACGGCCTCTTTACCTGATTAAGGTAAAATGAGGCCTTTAGGATGGGCTCTAATCCAAGCTGTCTGGTGTCTTTATAAGAAGAGGAAATTTGGACACTCAAAGAGGCACCAGGGGGACAAAATGGAAAGACCGTGTGAGGACACAGCGAGAAGGCAGCCGTCCACATGCCGAGGAGAGAGGCCTCAGAATGAATCCAACCCAGCAGACACCCTGATCTTGCACTTCTAGCCTCTAGAACTGTGAAAAAATAAATTTCTATCGTTTGAGCCATCCTGCTGGCAGCCCCAGCAAACTGATATATCCATTCTTTTCAATTCTTAGGAATCTGCCAATTTCTATGTCCTTTTACCCTTTCTATCTGCCCATTTGCTGATTTCCAGCCCTCTCCTCTTCTTGTCCTTGTTGCTGGCCCCAGGTAAATCTTTCTGTCAGATGTCTCCCAGCTAGGCAAGCTCTTTGCTCAGCAAAACATCTCTTTCTTTGCTTATTACTTATATCTCCCTTGTGTTATTTTCCTATGGCCGCTGTAGCAAGTTAACACAAATTTAATGGCTTAAAACGACACAAATTTGTGATCTTAGAGCTTTGGAGGTCAGAGGTCTAAAATGGGTCTGCAGGGCTGTGTTCCTTCTGGAGGTCCCAGAAGAGAATCCCCTTCCTTGCCATTTCCAGTTTCTAGATTCTCCCTGCATGCCTTGGCCCCCTGCTCATCCCCAAAGTCAGCAGCATAGCATCTTCCAGTCTCTCTCTCTGTTGTTCCATCGTCACATAGGCTTTTGTGACCCTGACCCTCCTGCCTCACTCTGAGAAGGACCCTCGTGATTATATTAAGCTCACCTGGATAATCCAGACACCGTCCCCATCTCAAGATCATTACATTAGTCACATCTACAAAGTCCCTTTTGCCATAAAAAGCAGCATATGCTTGGAGACTGAGACATGAACATCTTTGAGGGCACCAGTATTCAGCCTACTGTATGCCTCTTTTTCGTGTCTACCTTCTCTGAGACCATTGGTCTCACCTAACAGCAATTGATCATCTTAGCTGAAATCAAACTACCCATTTATCAACACATACCGATCAGGACTATCTGTCCTGGCAAATTGGTTCATTCATTCATTCATTCATTCAATTAATAAATATTCATTGAGCACCATTATGTGTGAGGCACTGAAGTATATACACTGTGTGGGGAAAGGATTTGTATTTGCAGTGTTTCCAAAATAATCCAATTCCTGCCTAAATTAGAGAAAATACTTATGGTCTATGAAAAAAGAAGAAAATTTCCCTAATGATTCATACACAATTCCTTTAACCAAAAGTGTTGGAAAGAAAATAGAGCAAAATTGGGTTCCTAGAAAAAAAAATTGTATGGTCTATGAAAAAAGGAAAATTTCTCCCAATAATTTCTACACAATTCTTTTAACCAAATTTGTTACAAAAATAGAGCAAGCTTGGGTTCCTGGAAAAGGAACCTTGGAGCCGGAAAGTGAGGTAGGAGAGGGATTAGGGTTGCCAGATAAAATGCAAGATGCTCAGTTAACGTGGAATCTCCGATAAACAATGAATGACTTTTTTAGTACAAGTGTGCCTCATGCAATATTGGGGGCATATCTGTACTATAAAATTTTTCATTGTTCACTTGAAATTCAAAGTTAACGGGGCACCTTGTATTTTTTTTCAACTTTATTTTGCTAAATCTGGCAACCCCAAAGGGAGAGAACTAACGTTTACTGAGTGCCTATTGCGTATGTCACTTCTCCACATTGACTCATTATTCCAGACAGAAACCCAAAGAGTGAGAGATTGGTAACAATCTGTAGAGACATTTATCCTCCAAAATCCATGGTGGGCTTTATCAAGCAGCTTGACAGATTTACTTAATGGGAACTGAACGAAGAAACAATGAATACTTAGAAGAAGGCTTGGCATCGCACATGTATTGCTGGACCCTCGTCTCTTCTTAAAAGCAATAAAAACATCAGTAGCTAAAGACGATCCATCATTCAAGCAAGTGCTAAAGACGCAACGTGGCCTTCACGCAAGAGGAGATGCTCTAAGACAAATTCATTACACTGATGCTTCATCGGCTGTGGAAGCTGTGACTCAGAGCCCTCCAGCAATAATGAGGCAACACAGTGCTGTGGTATTGATATCCCTGAACAGCGGGGGGTGACTGGAGGACACGGGGCTGTGTTACAGTGTGAAAGGGGAGCTTTGTTAGGAACCCTTTCAGCAGGGAGTAAGTACTGGACGTGGGAGCTGAGCTTCAATTTACAACTAAGGATCCCATTAGAAAGACATTAAAATGATTACAATGGAGCTTATTGTAGCTGTTAATATTTGTTATTATTTCATTTTGTTGAAATAAATGGGGGCTTAATAAGAACCACCAAATGGGCCACAGTGTCTGTAATCTAACTTCTGCTAATCCTGAAATTTTTACTGACTTGGCAAAAGACTCCTACTAGGCTCAAAAGGCTTCAAGACCAACAGGGCTGTTTTCCAAGGCGTGGATGCAGCAATCGGCTAAGGTCAACTGGTCAAAAAAGGTGGCATTGAACGTCCTCGTGCTCTTTCAATATGCACCTCTGAGAATTGTCTCCGTGGGTTTGGGCACAGAGCAGGAAACTGAAGCAGTTGCCTTCTTCTTTGTCACCTGAAATGAGGCCGGAGGGAGGATGACAGATATCTAATCCAACCCCCTTCCTGATACCTTTACCAACCGAGACTCCATTCCAGAGTCCTTCATTCTTAATATCAGTTCTGCAATTTCTCCAGCAGCCGCCTGGATGCAAGGGGGTACTTTGATGTTGAAGCTGGAGGTGCCCATAAGCACAAGGTTTTTGCTCAGGGTGTGTTATAAAGCAATAAAAATAACTCTGCTTTATGCAAATTTTGAATACAGTTTTTCTTTTTAAAATTTATTTTTATTTGGATGAGTTTGAATAGGTAGGATTGAAATTATGGGGGTGGAAGTAGGAAGCCTTCCCCGAGGGAAAAATGCAAGTTCCCTACCCCATAACAGACTCACTGTGCTGTGCTAGCCTGGAGTGCTCAGCAAGATTGTTACAAAGTAGATTAAGCAAGTACCAAGATAACTACTGGGCCCAGCACTTTCTTGGGAACTCAGCACTTTCTTGCGTTGAAGTGGCCGGCTTAGACCAGCCCTGACTGCTTTGGAGCTGCCTTGGCTGTCCTGTAGTGCCCTTTTAGCTAATTGTAGAACTAAAATCCCCACCTCCTGGAGAATTGTAATATTATTAACATAACATGGGTTGTGTGACAGTGTACGATGTTGGTACTGACACTTCACGACATGTTTCTCTGTGAATAAGCAAAGATACATTTGTAACAGGGAATGGCCTAAAAAAAAAAAAAAGGCAAAAATATTTTGTGTCTCTTTAACACATCCTGCGCTCTTTTTTGAGAACTAAAGCCTGCATCCCTGCCTCAGGCCAGGGGTTGGGAGGGGCAGGGTAAGTCTTGTTATTTTTGCAACAAGAGATGGCCCAGCCCAGACCTGGTAAACGGAGGTCCTGGGTGAAGATCACGAGATTGTCTTCAGCAGAGATGAACCCATCCTTTAAAAGCTCTGTTTCTGCTTATTATTAGGATGATGGCTCTTCAGACAGGAGTCTCCATTCTCCTCCTTTGCTGGCAAAGTGATAAAGCGTCTCTTTCCTTACTCCTCAAACCACTTGTTCTCATTCTTCTGATTCAGGCTGGACAAGTCCTGAGCTTTCAGTAACATATTGTCAAAATTTTACATTACTCATTTAGAGGAGGTTTAAAGCAACACCACAGAATGGGCACGTGCAGATTTTGCATTTGAGAAAGTTCCTGTGAAAGAAATTCCTACGGTTCCAGGAGCAAGTGCCCTTGTAAGTAACCTCTAATAAACTCATCTAACTCATAAAATTGGACTTGTCTGAGTCATTCTTTGGTCTCTAAGCTCCCTCTCAGACTGGGGGGTGTTTTTTCTTTACTGTCCTGGGATTCTCTCAAGACACCCCCTTGATCACTCCCTATTTGAATGTGCACACAGAAAAAGGGCACACCAAGGCAGGCACAGTGGCTCGTGCCTGTAATCCCAGAAATTTAGGAGGCTGAGGTGGGAGGATCGCTTGAGACCAAGAGTTTGAGACCAGCCTGGGCAAGATAGCAAGACCCCAGCTATGTAATCCAAAAAATTTAAAAATTAGCCAGGTGGCACACCTGTAGTCCCAGCTACTCAGGAGGCTGAGGTGGGAAATAGCTTGAGACCAGGAATTTGAGGCTGCAGTGAGCTATGATCACGCCACTACACTCCAGCCTGGGTAACAGAGTGAGACCCTGTCTCTAAAAAATAAAATAAAACAAAATAGAAGTCACTCCAGCTAGGAAAGAAGGGCAGAATGGGAGGTCAGAAGGAAGAAAATATTAAATGTAAGCCTGACCCCCATCAGAGCCTTAATTTCTCCAGTTAACAGAAATATTAAGCAATTCTCTCGTAAAATCATTCCACTGCATCTCTGATGTGGAAAAACCGTGCCTAAGAATTCTGTCTCTATGACCTACCCAACTCTTACCATTGCATTGACACAAATTTATGTGCAAGGGGGTGCTTCGATCAATATGATCATTTTCTGACCATTTTAATGTTGGGCAGAGCTGAAACAAAATACTGAAGCTAAAATGTAATCTGTCTTCACTCTTGTTTGGAAGTTGGGAATACTTTTCCATCCTTCTCTCCTATCCCCAACAGAATAATAAAATGTGGCAACAGATTTCTTAACAGAGATGGTGGACATTCTAGGCCCCACCTGCAACTTGGTATTTTGAAATTGTGCCCTTTGGAAGATATATTTGAACTGGAGTGTTTCTTAGGCTCAGGAACTGTGTTTTCACCAGCTTTATTTTAAGTAACTATTCTTCTTACAGTTGCAGTGGGATAATAGAGCAGTCAATTGATTTATTTCATTAATTTTCCATCATTAAGCTTTGTGAACAGAAATAAATTTGTAAGTTCTTTTAAAGTGCATAAAAAAGAGATAAAATTTAAAAATCTGAAATCATGAAAAACCCAACATAAAAGGTAGCTTTAAAGGTATTTATCTAGTGCACATTCAAACATGCAAATGAGTTAAGTATTTTCACATGAAAAGTGAATTAATCACAGAGAGCTTTCTTCTTCAATTATGTTTTTTTGAACCTTTGAAACTTCAATTACTACAGAAAATGTATGAATCTACTAATATGTGGAAGAAATAACTAATTAGTGCAGGAACAGTTTGGAGATGATTTTAGTACTTATTAGTCTGATCCAATCAGGAGAGAGAAATCATACCTATAATTAGAAGAAGTAAAGTTTAATACAGTTGATTTTTATTATTGAAGATCATTATGTTCAATACAGTGACCAAGAACACTGAATTAGCAAATACTAAATCACTGATTTTAAGAAAATACAGGATTAGATTCCCCCAAGTCTCTAGTCACATTTTTTTTATCAGCTGATAACTTTGTTTTATGTGTATTTCTGTTGAGGGACACCTTATCTAATATACACTGTTGGCTCATTAACATTGATCTCACAGCAGGAACCAGGAAGCAAAACCCTTTCCTCCTGCAATGAATCTCCAGCGCCCTCTAGCGACAAAATGTAAATTAACATGGTGCCCCTTGGTGAAGGAAAACTCTTTCAAGGGCCCAGACCCATTTTTACTCAGCAGGCAAAAATGGAGCTGAGAGACAAGTGTAATTAAGAAAATTAACATCTCGGCTGGGCGAGGTGGCTCACGCCTGTAATCCTAGCACTCTGGGAGGCCAAGGCGGGAGGATAGCTCCAGGTCAGGAGTTCGAGAACAGCCTGAGCAAGAGCAAGACCCCGTCTCTACTAAAAATAGAAAGAAATGATCTAGACAGCTAAAAATATATACAGAAAAAAAAATTAGCCGGGCATGGTGGCGAATGCCTGTAGTCCCAGCTACTCGGGAGGCTGAAGCGGGAGAATTGCTTGAACCCAGGAGTTTGAGGTTGCTGTGAGCTAGGCTGACACCAGGGCACTCTAGCCCGGGCAACAGAGCGAGACTGTCTAAAAAAAAAAAAAAAAAAAGAGTCTAGTTCCACTTGGAGCTATTTAATACAATCCGAGCTCTTACCATTGGGCTACAGTACCAAGTAGGAAAAAGCTGGCCCAAGCATAATCCAATTTTTATACCTTTGATTTAAAAGTCTACAGTTGAAAGAATACTTTTATAATCTTCTATAAGGTTCTTGGGGTAGAGAGAGGAGACATACTTATTAACCAACAGATTTGTAAGAAATTCACCTATTTTTATATCAGTGACACTCTAGTCCATAGGAAATATCTATGGAGAAAAACCACCTAAACATTTGAAATATCAACATTAGGAGCTTCTAAAAAGAGATTGAAAACCCACGTTCACGGACAGTCTACATATCTAGTTTATAATCTTCAAACCTGTTATGAAACACAAAGGCTGAGGAACTCTTCCAGAACACACTATTCCAGATTTTCTTTTGCTCTAAAGGGCTTTACTAGGACATTTGTCAAAATCTGAATTCAGTCTATTGGTTAGAAAATAGTATTATATCAATGTTAATTTCTTTATATAATTTTTTGTACTCTGTCTAAGAGAGTGGCCTCACTTTTAGGGAAATATATATTAAGTTATTTAGGGATGAAAGGGTATCATGTCTGTAACCATGAAATGACTCAGAAAATGTGTACGTGTGTCTGTATGTGTAGATAACAATAAAGCAAGCGTGGTAACAGTTGAGGGATCTGGGTGAAGAATTTAAGAAAATACTTTTGTACTCTTCTTGCAACTTTTCTGTAAGTATGAAATTCTGTCAAAATAGAAAAAAAAAAGTAGGGTGATACAAAAACATATCTTGGAATCTACACTCTTGGAAACCTTCCTGAGGTATAATATATGTATATGGTGGCTGGGCACCGTGGCTCATGCCTGTAATCCCAACACTTTTGGAGGCTGAGGTGGAAGGATCATTAGAGGCCAGGAGTTGGAGACCAGCCTGGGCAATATAGTGAGACCCCCGTCTCTACAAAAAAATTAAAACTGGGCATGGTGGCATGCGCCTGTAGTCTCAGCTACTCAGGAGGCTGAAGCAGGAGGATCGCTTGAGCCCAGGAATTTGAGGCTTCAGTGAGCTATGATTGCGTCACTGGACTCCAGCCTGGGCGACAGAACAAGACCCTGTCTTAAAAAAAAATGTATATGGTTATATAGTATAAGAAAATTCATAGCTCTTCTCATTAAAGTCAGAATTATTTAAATAAAGAAGATTAGTGCTTGCTGATGACAAAAAAAGAGAAACCAGGCATTATGTGCCTCTGGATGAAGAGTACAGTGTTATTTCTGAATATTTCCCCCAAACTTCAAACCTAAATCTGATTAAGCTTAGATCCAACTATCAATTTGTAGGAAATACAGAGAACAGAGGAAAATCCAGCCTAAGGAAAATTTTAGAATAATAGTCTGATACCTGCAACAAATGAGTTGCAGAGAAGAATAAAAAAGGGAGCTGAGAAAATCTATAGATTAAAAGAGATGGAAAAGATACATTTTTTAAAAAGGCAGAGCTAAACTATAGTATTTAGGGATGCATGTTTGGGTGATAAAACAACAAAGATAATATAAGGAATGATTACCATAAAGATTAGAAAGTGATTATTCTTTCTTGAGGGGGACCTGGGATTGTGTTTAGGAGGTGTCCCTGAAGGTTTTAGGGGTATTTGAGAGGGTTCCTTTCATGGAGTGTGTGCAGGGGGGTGATTATAGGGTATTAGTCAATGATAATTCATTTCTTTTATGCTGTTTTGTATATTTTAACAATAAAAAGATTGTGGGTTTTTCCCCCTAGCGACTGTGTTAGTGAACTTGGTGTCACCAATGAAGCAAGGTAAGATACAAGTGGTCTCAGGGTTGCCACCTTGAGTTACCTTTAGGGATTGCAGACTTCTCTAAAGTTATACGGTATGGTTTAAAAAACGATTGAAATCTATTTATTACAGGCAATTTACTTTAAAATTTTTAATTATAAGAGAAATGAATGCACAGAATATAAATTCAAACAATGCAGAAGAATATGAAATGGAATATTGCCATTTTTTTCCCCTCATCTTCACCCTCTAATCCTGTGGTGCCCAACCCCTGGGCTGGGGATCAGTACCAGTCTTCAGCCTGTTGGGAACCAGGCCACACAGCAAGAGGTGAGTGGCAGGCGAGCGAAGCTTCTTCTGTATTTACAGCCATTCCTCATCCCTCTCATCACTGCCTGAGCTCCACCTCTGGTCAGTTCAGCAGTGGCAGTAGATTCTCGTCTGGAGCACGAACCCTACCTTAAACTGCACATGCGAGGGATCTAGGTTGTGTGCTCCATGGGCATCTGATGACTGAGGATCTGAGGTGGAGCTGAGGCAATGATGCTAGCTGGGGAGCAGCTGCAAATACAGATTATCATTAGCAGAGAGGTTTGACTGCTCAATAATTGTAATGCACTTGAATCATTCCAAAATACTATCTCCCACCAATCTGTGGAAAAATTGTCTTCCATGAGACCAGTTCCTGGTAACAAAAAAGTTGCGGACTGCTGTCTAATCCCATTCCATAGAAGCCTTTACCTACTTTGTAAAAAAAAAAAAACCAAAAAAAACCCCAAAAAAACGCATGTATCTGTTTCTTAATTTATAAAGATTTTATCGACTCCCTACTATAAAAATAAGAAATTTATTGCCGTTTACACTGTCTCCTATCCTCTCCCACTCCTGATTTTTGTTACTTAATTTTATTTTTTCTAGACATTCCTTTAAATATTACACATGACACTGTCTTGATTTAGCCCTTTCAGAAAGTACCTACTTACTCCCTGGAATGAAGTTGAGGACATTAGTGATTCCATTTACATTTCGGTTCACCTTGTCTCTTCCCTCTGACTTTTTGCTAATTTATTATTTTTGCATTGCTGTAGTGAATAATAAGTAAATCTTCCATATGTGACACTTGTTGATTCTAAAAGTTAAAGACTAAAAAACTCATCTACAACATGGTTGTATTTAGGACACAACAAAATCATGTGAATGGATTCAAAGGGAAAAATAATTGCACAACTCCTTCACTTGGTTTGGTTTTTGCCTATTAAGTACAATCTGTTAATAGCACATATAAGCCATATGTCAGTTAAGATTAAACTTCCCCCAAATAAGTGGTTTTATGCTCTGGATTCAATATTCTGCTCATATCTCTTTACTAGCCCATAGAATGTTGCATTCTAATTTATCGACTTACCTATCTGTCCATCCACAAGCCAAATGGTTTTAACTTTTTTTTTCTTTTTGGGGTTGGAAGGGTAGGTCACAGACTTGAGTATAAATGCAAACTATGGACATTTGCCCAGAAAAATGCAATCACACATAAAATTTTGAATATAATTTCAGGAGTTTCACAGACCTCTGGGCCCCAGAGTAAAAATCTCTGCCTGAAAAAAAATGTCTCCTTTTAGGGCAGGGATCTTGTCTTATTCCTGTATGTATTTTCAGCACTTAACTGTCCATGATGGCAGTCAATAAACATTTGGCTGAATATTAAGTTAACTGATTATTCCCACTTTTTCATGTTGGGTTTTTAAAGTTTACTTTTAAAACAGTAAGGTTAAGTTTTATCTCTCTAGTATTTGTTTTGTAGAATCTACTTTGTAATGCTCCCCACAGATATTTGGAGGTAGCTTTAAAAGTTACAAGTTTTTAATGATACTCATTCTGAGGTGTTCAGGGGTGAAATGTATCAAAACATATATTGATGGATGGATATTTAGGTACATATGTGATAAAACAAATATAGGGAAATCTTAATTGTGGAATCTAAGTATGTGTTTGTACACTGTACAATTCTTTCAACTTCTCTAAATGTTGAAAAATTTCATAACACGTTGGAAAATGTATATGGGTATATAGTATAGTAGGTACCTCTCTCTGCTCAAGCAGAGAGGTACATTCAGTTCAGTTCTTGGAAGATATAAATTGATCATTCCCTCTGTTTGCAGAGCTCTTTAGAGAATCAGAATAATTCCCACAGAGGATTGTAAACCAGCAGTCCCAACCTTTTTGGCACAGGGGACCAGTTTCACGGAAGACAATTTTTCCATGGATGAGGGGAGGGGCGTGATGGTTTCAAGGTAATTCAAACATATTACATTTATTGTGCAGTCAAACCTCTCTGCTAATGATAAGCTGTATTTGCAGCTGCTCCCCAGCGCTAGCATCACCGCCTTAGTCTACCTCAGATTATCAGGCATTACATTCTCATAAGAAGAACACAATCTAGATCCCTCGCATGTGCAGTTTACAGTAGGGTTCGTGCTCCTATGAGAATCTAATGCCGGCTGCTGATCTGACAGGAGGCGGAGTTTATGCCGTGATGTGAGCGATGGGGAGTGGCCGTAAATAAGATGAAGCTTCCCTGGCTCGCCAGCTGCTCACCTCCTGCTGCGTGGCCTGGTTCCTAACAGGCCATGGACTGGTGCCGGTCTGCGGGCCCAGGGAGGTTGAAGACCGCAGCTCCAAACCAACACATAAGGTTTCCTTTGGTAGAAAATAATTTTATGAACATAACTGGGCAATTTAACAAATACAAGGTGGATAGCTCAAAATACAGAATTGCTACACTGAAAATGAGACCCAGTCATTTACACAGATTTGGGAAGAGATATATAAAACAGGAGAGAAAAGGAGCAAGTTTTGTGGCTATAATGTCATCAGTCTTCAGTGGTGGAGCGTTTGGCCGACTGCAATTGTGGGGGACTGCTCTATTTCAGTCTCCCTCCTTAGAGTCAGAGGAATACACTAAGCAAATACATGCCTTCTCCCATTCGTTAGAAATGCACTACAATTATATAACGGGGTGGAAGCAATTATGAGGGGAGTATGTGTAGTCAGGGTGCTTGGGACCGAATCTTACCAAGATCGGCACTGTGAAATGGGATGATAATAATCTCTGCAGCACGGGGCTGTTGTAATAGAAAATGGAAGAGCAGCAGCTGATTTTATTACCATCGTTCTTGCTACCCATAACCTGACAAGTCACAATTGTGACATGAAGGAGGAGGTTTGACCAATTGTCTCAAAACCTTTTCCATCTCAAATTGTGCTGTAAGGTCTGAGACAAATACCTAAGCTCCGGTCAGACCCTTCTCGGAACAGGGGTCACTAACGAGCCCAATACTGGAAACGCGCGAAGCCCCCCAGCGCCCAGGACGCTGTTGCTCCTGCGCGTGCGCAAGGGTGCACGCACGCCCCACACTTCTGTGGCGAATGGCCTGTTCCATTCCTGAGGGATGGTGACGGTGGGGAGACCTTGGAAGACTGGGCCAGAAGTGCAGGTGCGTCACTAGTATTTCCAGCCTTTCACTCCATGAATGATGTGTTAGTCTCATACTTGTACCTTGATGACTACGACAAGCTTCTGAAAAAGGGAGTTTGGAATGATCCCACAGTCCGTCCTCCCCCCCTCACCTGGGGAAGTTAGGGCCGGCCGGCGTGACGGCCAGGTACGGAAGCCCAGAGGGCCCCGCCCAGCCCGCCGGAGCCCCGCCCCGCCCCCCCGCAACCCGCCGCGCCTCGGGACAACTCCTCCTTCTCTCCGCCCCGCCGGCCGCCGGCGCGGGGGAAGTCGGCGCTGCCAGCGTGGATACCACGGCGGGGCGCGGGAGGCGGAAGTAGCGTCCGGGACCGCCAGGCCACCACCGGACTCCGCCGTCACCTCAGCCATGGACGCGTCCCTGGAGAAGGTCTGTGCGGGGTGGTGGAGGGCGGCGCTGCGGCCTGGGTCCCCGGCCTCAGGGGCGGCTGTTTCTCCGAGTCGAGCTGCCTTTGTGACCCGGGCAGGGGGCTGAGGGGTAACGGGTCCCGCCTGAAGAGGCCTGACCGCGAGGGCGTCCGGCCCGGAACGCTGGGGCCTGCTCACGTCACGGAGCCGGGTGTCCTCTCGAGGCCCCGTGGGCCGAGGGAGGCTAGGCCGGGTTCTGTCCGGGCCGCGGGACCGACCTTGGGCCCTGCCGAGGTTCCGCGAGAGGCCGGCCTGAGCTCGGCGGGCCCTTGCGCTTGATCGGAGCTAGCACTTCGCGCGGCCCCAGAAGCTCCTGGAAAGAAGCCCCAGGTGTTTCGGAGCCGACCGCAAACGTGTAGGTTTTCTGCGGTCTCCAAGTTAAGAAGAAATTTGTTAAAGCAGTGGTCTTCTAACTTCAGCGTGTGTAGGAATCTTTTGGGGCCCTTGGTGAAAATTAAGATTTTTAGTTCTTGGGTCAGAACCTCTCGGGGGCGGGACCCGGATCTGCGTGTTTAACAACACCCCCACCCCGCCCCCCTTGGTTCTGATGCTGTAAGCTTGCGAACACCGGGCAGGGACCTCTGCGGTTCAGAAAGGGCTGGCTATTCCGTGGAGTGTGAATTTAGTTTCGGGGATCGCAGCTGCTTCCCAACTTCCTGGCTCCCCCTTTCCTGTGGCAAGGAGAGACCCTCGTGTCAACCCGAAATCCATTGGTAACAGCGCCTTCCTCTGGTTTCCTCTTGAGGGAACAGCACCGTGATGTACCTGGCTGATTGGTCTGGCATGTGAAATGGATTCTAATTGTCCCGAATTTAGGGCTTGTAAATGAGAACCGGTGCTTGGGTTTCTTTATGGATTTGTGCCTTAAGTACCTAACATTCTGCCCCTCCCTCAGCGTCCTCCTCTCTGTTCCAGCTCGGGAGTCTGCTTGTCCAGTTGCTGCAGGCCCAGTTTTTTTCATACATGTGTAATTCAAGAGCAATGCTAGTGTTTTAAGACTGCAACATTTTAATTTTGAACTGGCAGAAATAACATATTTTGTCTTTTTTCAGTGCAGCAGCTGCTGTAGATTGGTTCATTTGTCACTGGAGAGTTGAAGGCAGTAATTGTAGAAGTTGAGCCAGATGTCTTCGTGTGCACACTATGGTATAGCCTACTCCTCAGTTGTTTGGCATAAATTGGTTGGGAGACAAGAAAAGAAAAAGATAATACATTTTTCTTGCCCCATCTCTGTAGTGACTGTTACATGTTTTTCTGGCTGGGAATAAAGTCTTTCCAGGCTTCTGATTAGCACAGTTTCTACCTCTTGGTACTTTGAGTTTCAATCTAGATTAATGGTTTGCAACCACGGGGCAATTTTGTTCCCCAGGAGGTATTTGGCAGTGTCTGGAGATAATGTTTTTTTGTTTTTGTTTTTTTTTTTTTAATTTTTTGAGACAGAGTCTCACTCTGTTGCCTGGGTTAGAGTGCCATGGTGTTAGCCTAGCTCACAGCAACCTCAAACTCCTGGGCTTAAGCAATCCTGCCTCAGCCTCCCGAATAGCTGGGACTACAAGCATGTGTCACCATGCCTGGCTAATGTTTTCTATATATTTTTTTTAGTTGTCCAACTAATTTCTGTGTTTTTTTTTTTTTAGTAGAGACGGGGCTCTGGCTCTTGCTCAGGCTGGTCTCGAACTCCTAACCTCGAGCGATCCTCCCGCCTCAGCCTCCCAGAGTGCTAGGATTACAGGCTTGAGCCAGTGCGCCCAGCCAGGAGATATTTTTGATTATTGCAGCGAGGGTAGGGAGATGCTGCTGGTACCTAGTAGGTAGAGGCCAGGGATGTCCCTAAACATCCTGCATTGCACAGGACAGCTTTTCATACCTGGCTGAAAACGTCAGTAGTGCTGAGGCTGAGAAACCTGGTCTAGATCATCATGTGTGTGGCACCAATTGTTGAATACAAAACGATGCTAAAAATGTCTCTTGGGTTATTTTCAATTTTATAAGAGGGTGGGGTGGGATTTGTGTCATTTCAGTTAGAATCCTAAAGAACTGAAATTATCTTTCCTCTAGGGATAGCTGTTTATAGGTAAATCTGCAAAACAGTGGGTTGGAATCCTGCTTTAAATGTTACTTTTCTGGCATTTGATCAGTAGGTTATAGTGGTTGCTTACTAAATGTTAATTGACGATGAAAGATGGTAAACTCTGTAAATGAAGATCTGAAAAGGTACTGAAATTCCAGCGTGCTTAAGGCTGGAGCATTCACAAAAATTGGAATGATCTTTTAGGAATTCAGAACATGTGGGCTGGAAGCTTCTGCCTTAGGCCAGTGTGAAAATTCTGAATAAGTTTTTCAGAACTAGGACTGCATCTTATTTTTATATTTCTAGAAGTAATAGAAGGCCTAACATGTAAACAATTTCTGTTGGTGCTAAGTGGGCAGAATAGAAAAAGCGTTGCTATAATATGAATGTTGATGACTTTGTGTTCTGAAAAAATAGTTTGAATCAATGTGAAACATTGAATTTTGTCCATTATTCCTGTTTCTTTGAGGAATGGAATATTCTTGGTTAAATTCCACATTGTTAATATAAATTTGAAAGCTATTTGAGCAGTTCTGAATGATCCCATTTAAACTGATTCTTGCATAATTTATACTGGCTACAGAAACCGCAATGTTATTTGACACTCACCCTCTAAAATTTCAAGTAATATCTCTTAGTCTAAAATGTGGTATGCTGTCATCATTTAGTAGAATCACTGAGTGCATTTCCTTTGGTCCAAATATAATTCTGTACCCTTGCTTTTTCTTTGGGTAATATGTAAGCATGCAGACCTATGGTGACAGAGCCGTTTTCTTGTCTTGATTTGCTTTTCTTTCACAACAGTATCAGTTTTCTTGTGTCTGAAATTAGTGATGCCTCAAGAAATGAGATAGATTAATTGAGGGGGCGTGGAATTCAAACTAGGAGAGTAGGAGTAGTGGGTTCAGCCCCCCCCCCCCCGCACTGTATGTCCAGCTCACACGGAACAAGGCCTGGTAGCATGGTCTCACAGTGTTTACTTATGTTAATATTCAAGTAAGAAAAATGCCACAGGAAGTAATTACTCTGATGATGAAGATCTTAGTAAGTTATTCGACACACACATACACTTTTCAGTAAAAAGCTACTTTAAATTTGTAGAACAGCCCAGACCTTTTTCTGTTGCTTGAAAAATCCCATTCTTACTGGGTATTTTGTTTAGACAAAGTGTACTACAATTTGTTTTGCATTTACTTTAATTGCATCCTTGTGTAAACGTAGAGCAGAATTTCTCAGCCTTAGCACTACTGACATGTGGGGTCAGATCATTCTCTGTTGTGGGGGGCTGTCCTGTGCATTGTGGCATGCTTAGCATCATACTTGGCCTCCACCCACTAGATGCTAGTGGCATCTCCTCCCCTCAGTGTGACAACTAAAAATGTCTCCAAATGGAGGCAGTTGTACTCTAGGGGTGAGAGGAACAGCCTTTGGTTGGAAATTGCTAATTTAGAGAATCTGGAGCTGCACTAACCAATCTGGTAGCTATTAGCCACATTTGGCAATTTAAATTTAGATTAATTAAAATTAAATAAATTTTCATATTTTAATAGATTTAGGAGGTACAAGTTGAATTCTGTTACATGTATATATTGGATAGTGGTGAAGTCTGGGCTTTTAGTGTACCCATCACCCTTAAATAAAATGTAAAATTCGTTTCCTTAGTTGTACTACCCACATTTCAAGTGCTCAGCAGCCACGTGTGGCTTGTGGCTGACGTACTGGGCAGCAGAGATAAAGAATATTTCCATTACCAAAGGAGGTTCTACTGGCGCTGTAGAGCTAGATAATTTAATTTACTTGTTGTTATATCTAATTCTTATCTCTGAAAGAGGCAACTTTGACCCTGTTTCTAACCTAAATAGTTATGTCTCTGCCCATTTTTTGGTTCTTGTACTCATCCTGAGCTAGGTGTTTTTTTTCCTTCTCTTTGGGCCTGATTTTAGAAAGTTTTTTATCGCCTTCGTGTTATGCCGGAACTTTATAAGGAACAGTAGGAGCAGCGTTAATGGAACGTTCCTGATCATTACTTACTAATAAGGACTGCCAGAATTTCTATTCTTGCTCTTTAAAAGTATAAGAAAAGAACTTCTATTAGGCAAGCTTGAAATGACCAGTTTCTGTGTATGCTGTTAGGCAGAGATCCCACTCTTTTATGTAGAATGGGAGGACCTGTCTGAGGAAATGATAGGCTGTGATTTTAGTGTTCATTTAAAGCTGATCTCTACATCATCATGATGTGAGGGTTTTGCATACAGGTGTGCTGTGGCTATGGCTGTAAATGATTATTTAATGCTGGGTGCCAGGAAAAACCGATGGGACTTAACCATGGTACTAAGTTCCTGATCCTAATAATGTATGGCTTTGTGAGTCTTGATTTATTCAAGATTGCAGAGGTAGTTGGTGATCCCCTAGTCCTGTTTGTTCTACCATTTCTAGGATTATGAGTTCCAGGTAGGAATTGCTTGAGCTTAATGTTGTCTGTTTTCACCTAAAGGAGAAATCTGTTTTGATTTATAATTTTTATTCAAAGGTCAGCTGTGGTCAAAGTCCAGCACTGAGTGCCAATGGAGACATGAGGTGAATAAAACGTGATTCCTCCAGGAGGTTACATTCTAGTAAGGAGCATATGTTTTTAGACAAAACCTTGTGTAGCAAGGAGGGATAAAAAGCACAAGAATTATGAAACAGGGAGAGCAGAGAGTAAGTGACTGACCAGGAAGAGACTCTTTAGGTGAAATATTTAGTTTGGAATTATGCTTTGCTAGAAATGTAATGTAGATTTTTACTTTATGATTGTGCCTCATATTCTTGCTGGTAGACTATAAATTAAGAGATAGGAAAGCCATTTCATCTTTATTTTTCTGGTTTGATCAGCTACTAACAAGTCCTAGGAAACATTCCCTGTAAAGAATCTTATCTCAGTGAAAAAGTCCTTATATCTAGTGACTATATATAGCATGCTTCTCCTTAAGCAATTTAATTTTTGTTCCAGAATAAGTGTGTGATTCCAGATAAACTAGTAAAGTTTTTAGAAATAGAGCCTTCCTGTTATATGGTATTTTTCCATCTGTGCATCTGGAAGCATTTACTCATGATATAATGTCTACATGCATTGACTCTTCAGAAGTAGTGGTCTCTAGCAACACAGGTTTTTGAAACTTAGATTTGGGTCGCTAGCATTTCCATCATGTATCTAAGACAAGTGATTTGGATACCTTTTCCCCTCCTGCATACTGCTATTTGGGACTGAGGTTTGATCTAGTGTTAGTAATTTTGCTGACTCCTTATCTCTACCAGATTTTTATTACTCCTTTTGTGTATTTTTGCCATTTTCTTTCCCGCTTGTCCTTTTCTGCCTCTCTTCTTGAGAAATTTGTAAGGTTAAATACTTATAGTTACACTGTGTACAATACTCAGATATCCCTTTTCATCTAGGAAGATTATGATGCTTAATGAGCCAATAATTACAGTATGTCTTCATGTTCTCACAGACACACTCAAGCATACAGTCCATGAGAATTATTTTGTTGAGAATTTTTGCGTCTGTGATCATCAGTGATATTGGGCTGTTTTCTTTTTTTATTGTGTCCTTGTCTGGTTTTGGTACCAGGGTCATGCTGGCTTGGTAAATAAGATTCTCAGGCAGTATTCAATTCTTAGAAGATGGGAGGAGACAAAAGTGCCTGGTTCTTAATTAAATACTCTGCTGTTGAAATCAGGCAAAAAATACTTAGAAATGTAGAAATTTCAACTCCAACAAGGTAAGCCGGATTTGCAAGTCACTGTATCAACTTGGAAAATTCCTGTCCTTTTCTCTCATCATTGACCCATCAGGAACAGAACTGTGTTCCTGGAGCAGCTGCTGCCCTGTTCTTAGTGTGGCTTCTCAGACATAAGTAGTAGACACACAGTGTTTGGGGCCCTTGTTTAACTAGTGCTAGACAGCAGGCACTGTTTGTTTTCACCCAGGAGGAAAATAAATGATTTTTGGAGAGATGAAGGTTGAATGATTATCACTATTCAGAATTAACCTTGTTTAGAAAACTGTGGAAGGCAAGAGTAGTTGGTTATGTTAGTATGTTAGAAACAGCAATTTGGATCTTTATCTCATCACTTTGGGCAGTTTGATCAGTTGATTTTTTTTTCTTTCTTTTTTTTTTTTTTGAGACAAGATCTCTCTCTGTCGCCAGGGCTAGAGTGTAGTGCTGTTGTCATAGCTCAAATGCAGCTTCAAATTCCTGGGTTCAAGTGATCCTCCTACCTCATCCTCCTGAGTAGCAGGGACTACAGGTGTGCACCACCATGCCCAGCTAATTTTTTTTACTTTTTTGTGGGGATGGGGATCAGCTCTTACTCAGAGGCTGGTGGTCTCTAACTCCTGGCCTCAAGCAGTCCTTCTGCCACCTCTCTCTCCCAAAATGCCAGGACTACAGGCATGAGCCACTGCATCCAGGTAGTTGATTTTTTTTTTTAATATGTCTTAATGCATGTGATAACACCGAGGTCTTCTGTCTGATATTAGCAGCTTGTGTTTCCTTAGTTTTTCTTCTTCCAATAGCCCTAGAGTCCCCCAAATACGAACATTCCTCTCCGGAAAAAAGTTTATTAAAACTACAGTATTATATACTAATTGGTGAATGTTATATGTATTTTTTTAAACCCTAGCCTTTAGCCATTTTAAGGGAATACCATTGATTGATTGAGACAGAGTCTTGCTGTCACCCCAGGTGGAAGTGCAGTGGTATCATCATAGCTCACTGCAACTCAAACTCCGGGGCTTAAGTGATCTTCCTGCCTCAGCCTCCTCATTAACTGGGACTACAGTCTCATGCCCGGGTGTCCAGCTAATTTTTCTATTTTTAATAGAGATAGGGTCTTGGTCTTGCTCTTGCTCAGGCTGGTCTGAAACTCCTGAGCTCAAGCGATCCTCTGGCCTCAGCCTCCCAGAGTGCTGGGATTACAGGCATGAGCCACCATGCCCGGCCATGTTATATGTCATTTTTTAACATTACATCTTAGATTTCCTTTTTCTAGAGGGTGCTTCTCTTTAAAGGCTTAGCACTGTGTTTCCCAAACAGCAGTTATTTATGAATTATCTTTGTGAATTTGGCTACATCAGTGTACCACCTATACTATTATTTGCTTAATGTTTTTTTAAAATGACTTTAAATCAACTCGCTCTCTTTTTTTTAATTGAGGGATAATTTACATACAATAAAAATACCCATTTTAATTTTACAGTTTGTGTTTTGGAAGTTGTGTGTAGTCACAAAACCACCAACATGATCAGGATGTGGAGCATTTCCTAGAAATTTCCCTTGTACTAGGTCCCTGCTCTGCTTTCTGTCACTGTAGTTCTGCCCTCTTCACCCAGCCATCCCTTCTCCCCCCCTTTTAACTTAGATTTGTGCCAAACAATGTCTGTGAATTCAGGGATTTGAGTTATTATTTTCCAAATCATGTAAAAGTAAATGTATAATTTTTTTAAGTTACACTGTGGTAAATTGGTTTAATGAAGAAAGTATATACAAGAGCTTCATTAACTGTGCTTGAAAGCTGAGAAAATTTTAAAAGTGACTGTAGTTCAGTAATTCCCAAATCTTAGTCTCTAAAGATTCTTTTTATTATTTTTCTACTGCAGTTTCTGCTTTTGAAAGATCATGGCAAACTTCTTAATTAATAGACTTTATTAATAAATGATTGTGTATACTATTATTAGTAACTGCAAACATTCATTAAAATGGTCTTTTTTTTCCAACTGCAGATTACATCCTATATAGAGTATAAATCACTTTAGCAGGTCATGACCAGCAGTTTTTAAAAGGTGAAAATATGGCTGGGCACGGTGGCCCATGCCTTTAATCTGAGCACTTTGGGAGGTAAGAGGTTGGGGGAGAGCCATTGAGGAGGAGTTTGAGACCATCCTGAGCAACATAGCAAGACCCGGTCTCTACAAAAACAATTAGCTGGCCATGGTACTCCTGCCTGTAGTCCCAGCCTCGGAGGCTGAGGTGGGAGAGTCGCTTGAGCCCAGGAGTTTGAAACTGCAGTGAGCTATGATCTGGCCACTGTAGCCTAGGTGACAGAGCAAGACCCTGTCTCTAAAAATAAAGAAAAGAAAAGAAAATAAAAATATACCACATGGACTCCACAAATGTGTACAATTATGTGTTAATAAAAAATGAGATAGGGCCAGGAGTGGTGGCTCACGCCTGTAATCCTAGCACTCTGGGAGGCTGAGGTGGGAGAATTGCTTGAGCTCGGGAGTTCAAGACCAGCCTGAGCAAGAGTGAGACCCCGTCTCTACTTAAAATATAAAAAAAAATTAGCCAGCCGTGGTGGCACACACCTGTAGTCCCAGCTACCTGGGAGCCCAGGAGTTTGAGGTTGCTGTGAGCTAGACTGATGCCACAGCACTCTACCCAGGGCAATGGAATGAGAGTCTGTCTCAAAAAATAATAATAATAATAATTTAAAAATAAAAAAAGAACAAAATAGAAAATAGAATAGAATGTATTAATATTCTAAATAATGACAGGAGTTGTACTAGTGTTACCTCATACTGAGTTGATATCACTCTAGACAAAAGCAAGAATAAGTAATTTCTAAATTAATGTGTACAGCCTTATTCCAGATAAATTTTTAGGTTTTTACTAGCTTTTTTGAAAAATTGAGAATTGCTCCCAAACCTCCTTTACTACTTTACTTTGCATTTGACTCTTGACTTCCACCCACAACATTTAAATTGTGAGAACTTTAAGTAATTTTAACATTACATGTGTAATATTTCTTCTGATAGTGGCAGAGTATTTTAATAGCTCATGCTGACAAAGAGTTGAAAATCATCTAATATAAAATGGTTATTGAAAAAAATGCTCATAAAGGGATACGATCAGTGGGGTTAGTTTTACAAAATGAACTGCCTTTTAAAGTCTCAGTTCTATACAATTAGCATACAATTGAATGGTTTCCTTGGGAACCTTGAAATTGAATTGAGTCATACCACACACACATCTGTGTTAGATAGTGTTGTAGCAAAAATACTGAACCCACTTCATTACACAGCAGAATCAGCCGTAGCTGAAATCTAATTTATAAATTTGTAGCCTAATTAGAGGTATAACTGTTTCTAAATTCTAATTCTCAGCCATGGGTATCTATCAGTTTGTAATCAGAAAATGTATGTGTGGATATATACACTCTGTAAATGCTTTGTTGCACTTTTTTGGTTTTGTTGTCTTTCTTTCTTTCTTTCTTTTTTTTTTTTTTGAGACAGGGTCTCGCTCTGTTGCCCAGACTAGAGTGCAGTGGCGACATCATAGCTCACTGCTACCTCAAACTCCTGGGCTCAAACAATCCTCTTGCCTCGGCCTCTTGAGTAGCTGGAACTACGGGGGCATGCCACCATGCCTGGCTAATTATTTTATTTTTTTATAGAGATGAGGTCTCCCTGTGTTGCCCAGGCTGGTCTTGAACTCCTGGGCTCAAGCAATTCTCCCACCTCAGCCTCCCAAACCAAAGTACTGGGATTACAGGTGTGAGTCACTGTGCCCTGCCAGGTTTTTGTTTTTGTTTTTTTCTGAGCTAAGGTATAAGTTAGTAGGACAGGTTTATTTTTTAATGGAATAATTGCTACAGACCTCTTTAAGGCTTAGGGACCCAGGGTGAGAGAGGAGGTCCTAGGACTCCAACCCAGAAATTTATGTCGGTTACAGCTCCCTTTCCTAGAAAAGCATAAACGCCACATTCACATACTGTTATTACAAGCTGGGTTGGCTTGTGTAGGGATGGTAGGAAAGATCATGGAAAGGAAACAGACTAAGCACCTGCTGGTTGGAATCTATTGACTCTTGTTAATAAGACAACGCTTTTTTCTGAAATTGTTTCTAGTGGGCCCCAGACTTTTAGTCAGGTCATTTAGTTAGGTCATTCATAATGATGTGGACTGATCATGTACTATAAAGTAGTAAATATCAACAGTAGGAGAAAGTAGTATTTACTTTTTCCGTTACACTTTATATCGTTTGACGTTTTAGAATCATGCATGTACTTTACAATCTGTGTATAATAAATCCAGAAGAAAGTGGACTTGCATATAATTTTTCTGGATGAATTAAGTTACAGAGGTAATAGAATATTATTAAAATTTAACCATTTTTTGGTTTGTTTGCAGATAGCAGACCCTACATTAGCTGAAATGGGAAAAAACTTGAAGGAGGCGATGAAGATGCTAGAGGACAGTCAGAGGTGAGCATGTAGGACAGAGGCGACTCTATTAAACGTGTTCAACCTGTTGTGAAACCAGCTCTGGTTTCCTTCTGTTAAAGACACCTCTTGCCTGCGGAATGTCACACATAGCTTCATAGCTTCAGCTCATTAAGATTGGTATTTGTCTTGGGTAGAAGATACCTTGTAATTAAAGGATTTTGAAATTGAGGGGAAGGACTTATGATTTTCAATTGTATTAAGAGTTTCATTTACTTAATATATTGATTTGACCCTATAAATACTTACTATATATTCAGGTCATATAAGGTATCAACTAACAAAGAAATGGGTTGAAATTTTTGTTCATGGTCTTTTCCAAAAATTCAAACTATACGCAAAACTGAGGGCAGGGAGATGTGATAAATGTTTCAAATCCTGTATCAGTCACTTGAGGTTATAGGCAACACGGTCACATGTTTGCATGTTCAGATGTTAGAAATTTGATATGATAAAACAAATGAACAGTTTTTCTTTCCTTTAAATTAGAAGAACAGAGGAGGAAAATGGAAAGAAGGTCGTATCAGGGGATATTCCAGGGCCACTCCAGGGCAGGTAGGTGGCAATAAGGATAAGTACCTTTAGTTAGGTATAAATTTTTCTTAAACCAAGGTTTTACTATCCTTGATTTACAAGGTTAGTGTCAATGAGGACAAAGCAAATTTAAATAGAGTTATGTGCAGAATAACACTGGAAAACTGAAATGCCATTGGCTGGTTGGTGATAATGCTGAGCCTACTGGATTCTCATTCCCATCCAGAACTTAATACAACCTCATAACTCAAAAGTGATGTGTGAATTTATAACCGGAGTATCGTACTTAGTACATCCTTGAAACCTGTCATCTCTTTGGTAGACTGAATTTTATTGTGAGAGATATTTTAATTTGATAAGATTTATCATTTTTATAATACAGTAAATGAAAGGAAAATGTCAATTTTAATCATTTATTGGCAGAACGATTTATTTTTTGGCAACTGAAACAAATCTGTCAAGCCTTTGTGGTTTGAGCTAGCAGGGAAAATATCAGAAAAATACGTAGCTGACTAAAATTTTCATAAGATGTTAGTAGTCACCTGGAGTTAACGTCCCAGCCTAGCGTCCCTGAGGGAAACTTATTATTTTTTTCTTTTACAACCAGGAAACTGAAAGTCAGTAAACAGTACAACTCCCTTAAGTTGTCCTTTGACCTGAATGTAAATTGAACAAGGTTGCAAAAGGAAAGGATGGAAGAGGGTTCACAGTGTGCCAGTAAATGTCACATCTAACAACCCAAATACTAATATTTTAAAAATCGCTCCTGTTTGTAGCATAAATGGGCTGATTTGAAGCCCTTGAGCTGTGAAGTGCTTTCTACAGCTCAGAACAGGAAGCAAATTCTATCAATTTCCTCATCCCAGGCTGAAGGGAACAAAAGGGCTTAAGGTTTATTTAGTGTCCTGATTCCATAGAAGTTTCCCCAGAAGAGATACTCCCAAGAACATCTGTAATTCTCAGTGCAGCATGTTAAAGCCACTGATCAGGAGTATTCATGCTTAAAGACGCTGATACCCAACATTTGAGACTAGGATTGTGCCAGGCATAGCATTAAATGCTTTACGTGCTCTGCTTGCAACCTTACAATTCTATAATGTCAGGACTTAGTGAGTTTAAGTAGCTTGCTCAAGGTCACGTCACAAGCATCCAAGTGTGCCTCAAGGTCCCGTGTCTGCCCGAATCCCTATAGTGTTCAAGGTCAGCACCTTGGGGAGGCTAGGTTTTAGAGGCATTGTTTTGACAGTGCTATTTTTTTTTTTTTTTTTTTTTTGAGACAGAGTCTCACTCTGTTGCCCAGGCTAGAGTGAGTGCCGTGGCGTCAGCCTAGCTCACAGCAACCTCAAACTCCTGAGCTCAAGCGATCCTCCTGTCTCAGCCTCCCGAGTAGCTGGGACTACAGGCATGCACCACCATGCCCGGCTAATTTTTTCTATATATATTTTTAGCTGTCCATATAATTTCTTTCTATTTTTAGTAGAGATGGGGTCTCGCTCTTGCTCAGGCTGGTCTCGAACTCCTGAGCTCAAACGATCCGCCCACCTTGGCCTCCCAGAGTGCTAGGATTACAGGCGTGAGCCACCGCGCCCGGCCGACAGTGCTATTTTTTTTTGAATGAAGAAACTTTTTATTAGTCATAGTCTCATTAATGGAGGGACAATATTTTCACATTACACAAGTTGCAACTGCCTTACCATTGCTCACTACTTTAGCCATTTGCATTCTTTTCATAAGTGTCCACCTCCTCATATAATGAGCGTTTAGTAACATATGTCCAATAGGAGGAAATCTCTTTATGCTCTAAGCAGATCTCAAATTTCCCAGTTTGGGGAAGAGCTGGTAATAAATGATGCTTGTGTTATGTGTTTAAGTCTGTTATTCCAAACAGATGAGACTCCTACATGGAGGACAGCTAGATATACCGGTGGTATTGGAGTATTTTTGCTGCTTCTGTGACCTTCTAGCATCTTATAAGGACTGTCAGCCCTTGTAACATGCTTATTAAATATTCTTTGTCTTCTACTCCAAGATTCAAATGAAATATTTAGAAATGTTGCTAGAGCAAAGCTGGTGACATTTTAAAAAATCAAACTCGTATTTAGGTAGATTTATTTACTTACAAGTAAGGTTATATTCAGAATTCAGTTTGTAATTTGAGGTTTGTTTTTATAAAAGTATAAACTGTATATCGAAACATTCTCTCATAGCTACTCAGTTTAAAAAACAAAACAAAACCACCTTTTACCAAAACTAGTTGGATGAGAGAATAAGTGAGAGAATGGGGGGAGATGTGTGCTTTTCTCGCCTGTCCATCACCTCTTTTTATTCTGCAGTGGCCAAGATATGGTGAGCATCCTCCAGTTAGTTCAGAACCTGATGCACGGAGATGAAGATGAGGAGCCCCAGAGCACCCGGTAACAGAGAACTTGGCAGCTTCTCTCTGGATGTCTGTGTGTTCTTCATTTCAGTAGTGCTTGCATTCTGAGAGGTTGCTCAATTGAGAAACTATATTTCATTAAGAGTTACATATGTTGTTAAAATACTCATTTTTTTCCTTTTCAGAAAGACATTTAGATATATAATTTATCTTGTAAAAGGAAGACATTTACTAAAATTAGATCCTGTTGTTTTGTTTTTCTTTTTTTTTTGAGACAGAGTCTCACTCTGTTGCCTGGGCTACAGTGCCGTGGCGTCAGCCTAGCTCATAGCAACCTCAAACTCCTGGGCTCAAGCGATCCTCCTGCCTCAGCCTCTCAAGTAGCTGGGACTACAGGCATGCGCCACCATGCCCGGCTAATTTTTTCTATATATATTTTTAGTTGTCCAGATAATTTCTTTCTATTTTTAGTAGAGACAGGGTCTTGCTCTTGCTCAGGCTGGTCTCGAACTCCTGACCTCGAGCGATCCTCCCGCCTCGGCCTCCCAGAGTGCTAGGATTACAGGCATGAGCCACCGTGCCTGGCCGATCCTGTCGTTTTTATGGTGTTGTATTTTAGGGAGGGGCTGGCAAAAGAACTGAAGAATAAGTGCTGTGTGCTTTTCTGCTTTGGAGCTTCTGCTTGCTAAGAATTGCTGCAGCTGAATTGACTGACTGTTTATTTTATTTTTTTCTTTAGTTTTTAAAAATTTAATTTCCTGGAATAAGTAATGTGCTCTCCTAGTTCAAAATTAAAAAGGTAAAAAGAGTATACAAAGAAAATTTTCCTTCCTACCTCTGCCTCCCTACCTGGTTTTCTTCCTTAGAGATAGACAGTTTTCACCAGTTTCTTGTGTCTTCTTCCAGAGATATTTTATGTGTGTGTGTGTACACAAGCAAAATGTCCATGCCCACCCTTCCAGTTCATAAATACTATGTGCATGTTCTGCACCTTGTGTTTTTCCCAGGGGCTTTCTCCTTTTTAAGAGCTGTTTAGGCCAGGCGTTTTGGCTCACACCTGTAATCTCAGCACTTTGGGAGGCCAAGGTGGGAGGATTGCTTGGGGCCAAGACTTCAGAGATCACCCTGGGCAACATAGCAAGACCTCGTCTCTACAAAAAATTTAAAAATTAGCTGGGCTTGGTGGCATGTGTCTATTAGTCCCAGCTACTCCAGAGGCCAAGGTGGGAGGATCGCCTGAGCCCAGGAGTTTGAGGTTACAGTGTGCTATGATTGTGCCACTGCACTACAGCCTGAGTGACAGACTGACACTCTGACTCTAAAAAGATCAAATAAAAGTTAAAGAAAAAAAAAGCTGTTTAGTTTTACTTTGAATGGTTGAACCATATTTAACTAGTCTCCTGTTCATGTTTAACTGTTACAAACATTGGTGCACCCAGTAACTTTCATTGTGGGTCATTTCTCAGAAGTCAATGTGTCTGGAGGATAAAGTCCTCAAAGTGGGATTGCTGGCTCAAATAGTGTGTGCTTTTGTAATTTTGATAGATATTGCCAAATTCCCTCCGTGGAGTTGTGCCAGTTAGCAGTCCCACCAGCAACGTATGAGGGTGCTGCTTTTTCCACACCTTTAAGGCCTGTAAGGGTATTGTCAGACTCAAACATCTTTGATAACTGATATTCTATTATAATAAATGAGAAATTTGACAAGTGAGAAATGTTATTTCAGCATAATTTAAATTTGCATTTTGCTTATTATGAACCAGGTCAAGTGTCTTTTTGTCTTCTGAGATCAAAAGACAAAAGATTCCCTTTTATATTTCCCTTTCTATGAACTGTCTGTCCTTTGCCCACAATCCTATTTGATTGTCTTTTTCTTATTGTTTACAGTTAACAGTTATGAACTTATTATTTACAGTTACTCTTTAGAAGGGAAGTTAGTCCACCTGTTTTAATTATATATAAAACAATACCTAGTCCCCCTTGAATTTGTAGTATTACTATAATAAATAGCTATTTAATGCAGGGAATTGATCTTTAATAATTCTTTAAAAAAATGTTTTTATTTTAGCTCTACTCTCCATAGTTCTTAAGGCTGGTATTTAATTTAAAAATATTTTAACAGGAAATTATTCAAAAATAGTTTGTAGATGCTCAGTAAAAAGAGGAGTAATTTATGGTTATAAGAAAGCGAAAAAGAAAAAAGCAAGAGGGGTATTTATCTCTTAGGACTGGAATTTTAAAAGTATTTTTCTCCCCAAACTATCAATACTTTATTTGCATTGAATTTTCTAAATTTATCTGAATTTCTGCCTTCTAGATCATTAAGTGGATTTCAAGTCTGACAGAAATTTCTGTGGAATACTGTGTCCCTAAGCTCTATGTCCTTTATGCTTTGACTCTAATACTTTCTTTAATAAATTTTGCTAAACAGAATCCAGAATATTGGAGAACAAGGTCACATGGCTTTGTTGGGGCATAGTCTGGGAGCTTATATTTCAACTCTGGACAAAGAGAAGCTGAGGAAACTTACAACTAGGATACTTTCAGATACCACCTTATGGCTATGCAGAATTTTCAGGTAAAGACATGATGAGTTTTTAGTTTCCAGTAAAGACATTTATGAGTTGGGTATAGACTGTGAGAGATCTTTTTTCCGGAACTGTACTATTTGAGTTCAAATTTGCCGCCTCTTAACCTCTGCCAGCCTCAGTTTCACCAGCTGTTAAATAGGGAGAGTATCATATCTATTTCATGGACTTGTGAGGATTAAATGAGCTAATCCAGTAAATTAATTAACTGGATTAATATATGTAAAGAGAGAGAATATAAGCACCTATGTGTGTGATAGTGTCAGCAGTTACTTATTTTAGGGTTTCTAATTGGGACATGTTAATAGAAAACAGAATAATGATCTGAATTCAAGTTCCAAGATGCCCCACAGATACCAAAGTCCACGGATGCTCAAGTCTCTTATATAAAATGGCATGGTATTTTCATATAAGTTATGAACATCTTCCTGTATACTTTAAATCATCTCTAGATTACCTATACTACCTAATACAATGTAAATGTTATGTAATAGTTTTTATTGTATCATTTAGGGAGTAATAATGAGGAAAGTATGTACATGTTCGGTACAGACAGCTGTCCTTTTTTTCTGAATATTTTCTATTCATGGTTTGTTGAGTCCATGGATGTGGAACCCACAGATTTGGAGGGCTGTGACTGTACTTTTAAAATACTAATTTGTGCTTTCGTAGAAAGGAAGCTCTGTTGTAAGGGAAATGAGTATATGTTATAAAATTGAAATTTGCTTTATACTGTGATAATCTTGGCATAATTAAGGAATGACAACAGATTAAGGATTCAGTAGGAGACAGGATCCATGTTACTGTGTTTATGCTATTACTTTAATGGAAAAGGAATGTTTGCCTGTTGTTGAAACATTTGACTTGAGAGACCCTCACTTTCAGATGTTGAGAAAGAGCTTGGCCTAGCAAGAGTGTAAGTTTGCTTAACTTTATTAAAGGAGAAATTTTTTGTTGTTCTAGTAAAAATCTGGTGTTTGTAATTGAAATTGTCCCTCCTAGGTGATTGAAAAAGAATAAAAAGCCCTGGACAGGTGATAATAAAAGCAAACGTTAGCCTGACTGGTGTTTTTGGCAGTTTTATTTACTTTGGATGTTTTAGGGCTGTTAATCTGATAATAACTATGGCCGAGTTATCCAGTGCTGGCCTTAGTCAGAACCATGATCTTCAGGCTTTTTGTATCTGTGGGACTGCTAATCTCTACTTGTTTGCATAGTTTCTGCTTTTTATGGAGTTGAGTATGGATGAAGGGTCATTGATAACCTCCACCTGTAATGAGTTGTCAGTCATCCAAGATGAGGATTTTTCACATTTCCTCTCTGCTGGATCTGGATGACAGTTTCTAGCTTGAGAAAAGAACTGCCTCCATAAGACTGGCATATAAAATCAGAATTAACCAGAAATAAGAGCATATTAATATGAGGATGTCTCTTAACAGGTATGAAAATGGCTGTGCTTATTTCCACGAAGAAGAAAGAGAAGGACTCGCAAAGATCTGTAGGCTTGCCATTCATTCTCGTTATGAAGACTTTGTAGTGGATGGATTTGATGTGTTATATAACAAAAAACCTGTAATATATCTTAGTGCTGCTGCTAGACCTGGCCTGGGCCAATACCTTTGTAATCAGGTAATGTGATAGAAGGTGGATATTTTAAGGAAACAATGTCTTGTTTTATTCTGAAACTTTTAAAGCATGTAGACCCCTTTCTCTAGCTGCTGTTCTTTTTGAGTGGAAAAAAAAAAAAAAAGATGGTCTTTATACATGCTTAATAAATTTAGACATATATGTCTATCATATATTTTTTAATTGCCTGAAGGCAGCCATAGTCAACATTTTACTTTATTTCTTTCCATATTTTGATCAGAGGATGCGTGTGGGTGTTTATATGGTTGTGTCTGGCTTTCCTTACTCACTGTCATAACAGGAGTACTATCATGTTTTAACAATTCTTCAAAGTTTGTTATTAATGTCTTCATGATATTTCTTCCAGTGAGTGTATAGTAATTTAATTAACTGTTTCCCTTTTGGACAATTAGAATGTTTCTATTCTTTTGCTTTCTGTGACCATTTTTAGGTAATGTTCTTTGTGTAGTGCTGTTATGGACATCCTTGTGCATAAATCTTTTTCTATATTTAGGGTTATATTCCTCAGATGGATTTTCAGAGTCAATCTGGAATTGCAAGATTAAAGAGCATTACTGTTTTTAAAGTTATGGGGCATGTATCCCAACTGGGGAAACTACTTTGAGACAAGAAATTGTTAACCCTTTTGGCCAAGAATGTTTTAAGGCAAAACACACAGGATTGGAGGACTCTTCTTCTATAAGACATAAGCATCCTTGGGGGGATATGTAGAGGCAACTCAAGGTCTTAAGTTGATTCTGAGCTGTGATCACTGGTGGCAGGAAATTAAAGTCCTCTTCTTGAGGGTATTCAAAATGAGGATTTTTATAATATTCCTGTAGAAACATTAAACAAATTACGTATTGAATACCTACTGCAAGTAAGGCTCTTGTGGACCAAAGGCTGTCTTGGGACTGCAATCCAATCTTCAAAAGGTGTGGGAGTGTTTTCTATTAAGTGAGAAAGGCAAGAGACAGAGCAGTATAATAAGATGGTCATGTTCATGTTTTTAAAAGTGTGTACATGCTTGAACATTTTTTATACCTAGAAAAATATATAAATATAGTTATACCTAGAAAATGTCTGTAAAGTTATATATTAAACTGTTAACAGTGGTTGATTGGTGACTTTTGGGGGGTTGGGAGGGAATTTTCACTTTTAATACTTGTATTTTTGATGATTTATTTTACTTGGGTATCACATTCATAATTTTAAAAAAATCCTTTAAGGAGGAAAATGTGCTCATTAAGTTTTTGGTGTTTAAATTCTACCAGGTCTTACTTACATAGAGCAATATGCTACAACTGTTTATGATTACTAAAACTGTAAACTCCTCAAGAGTTTAGAAGCTAAGTATGAAGAATATGAAATTAATTTGACAGTGACTGTCTCCATCCATAACACCAACCTCTCTTAAAAAATGTATATCTGCTAATGCATATTTATTAGTTGTAAGTGGTGAGTGGACCCATAAATAAGATACTGTTCTTTGAATGCCTTTAGCTGGTGTTAGTTACCAGTAATGCTTGGAGGAAGAATCCTAAATTACTCCCCAGAAATGCTGAGGACTGAGTTGTTTCTCTGTATAGAACAGTGTTTTTGTCTTTTGGTATATTCTAGAATATACCAAAAATAGTTGCTTGATTCATTTAGAAAATTTTACATCATATCCTCTTGTAAAGCACTTGGAAATTGGCCCTTTTTTTTTGGCTTGACTTTCTAAATGTGCTTTAACATCTATTTATAATATTTAGAGTTCCTAAGGAGAGATATTTTTTAACAGAATAATCGTGGCTTGTCTTAGAGCCACAGTCTTTCGCAAAGTGAATGGTGCAGAGATCTTTTTTGTACAGTTGCGTGTTTCTTCTTGTAGCTCGGCTTGCCCTTCCCTTGCTTGTGTCGTGTGCCCTGTAACACTATGTTTGGATCCCAGCATCAGATGGTGAGTTCTTCTTTTGGTTTGTAAAATAATACAGAATTGTGTTTTGAAAGTGTGTTCCTTTCAAATGAAGTTCTCTTTGCAGGCCTGCTAATGATTATTAGCTTATTCACTTACTGTGTAGGTCTTTCCACTGTGTGTACATGCTTCTACATGAATGTCCATGAAGGTTGGTTGGTATATAGGTGAGGAACACCTGGCTCTTAGGGAATCTTGTAATCAGTGTATTACCTGCCTTAAGTAGAAACATGGCAGCCCAATTAAGCACCAGAAGTTCCTTCTAAAGCTCATACTTTAAGTAATTATCACTGTTGCCTAGATTTATGAATGGGCAGATTTTGAAAATGAGTTTCTTCGTTGTATTTACGGAATTAGTTCATCTTATTTTTAGACATGCAAGTGATAAACCTGTCCATACTGAATCCAAAAGGAAAAGGAAGGGATAGATTTTAGAGCTCTGCATTTCATTTTTCAAGGTAGTTTCATTTTCTAGTTCAGGTACATCAATGAGTAGTAGTAGAAATATATTCTGTTTTGAGGGGGGTTGAGAGAACAATTTCTTTATTAAATGTTTAAAATTAGAGAAATGTTCTCACATGCGTACAATTTTTACCTTTAATCTCATTTAACCAATTTTTCTAGTCTTCAAGGAAAACTATTTGATTTTCATATCTATGATTAGAGAAAACAGAAAAATTGTCAAGAATGGAGAATTGATTTGAGTGATTATTTTTGAGAGTCATCTGCTTCTTTTGGAAGTCATAATTTTTTGTTGTATAGCTATTATATTGGTTGCCTCATTTTTTTTATGGTTTGTATTTTGGTCCCAGGATGTTGCCTTCCTGGAGAAACTGATTAAAGATGACATAGAACGAGGAAGACTGCCCCTGTTGCTTGTTGCAAATGCTGGTAGGTGTCATGAACCTGAATCTTCCATTTTGCATATATAAGAGGGAGGCTAAGTACTTAGCCTAAAAAGATCAGGTTTTTTTTTTTTTTTTTTTTTAGGCAGAGTCTCACTCTGTTGTCCCAGCTAGAGTGCCATGGCATCAGCCTAGCTCACAGCAACCTCAAACTCCTGGGCTCAAGCAATCCTCCTGCCTCAGCCTCCCAAGTAGCTGGGACTACAGGCATGTGCCACCATGCCTGGCTAATTTTCTGTATATATATCTTTAGCTATCCATACAATTTCTTTCTATTTTTAGTAGAGACAGGGTCCCACTCTTGCTCAGGCTGGTCTCGAACTCCTGAGCTCAAACAATCCACCTGCCTCGGCCTCCCAGAGTGCTGGGATTACAGGCGGGAGCCACCATGCCCAGCCAAGATCAGATCTTAAGAAATGTTTGTGTACCACATGTTTAAGACAGTCTGTATCCACATTGTGATGAAAACTATAATAGTAAAGTTAGCTCATTAGATTTTCTTTAATTGTTGATTTGTTTTGGAAGTTATTTTGTATAAATGTGTACACTTTTTCATTTAGATTGTAAATGCTTCTCTATATTCTCCTTCATGTACTTCCTTTATCCTTTCTCAACTGAATTTTAAAATCTCACACTTAAGCTGGGCACAGTGGTGCATGCCTGTAGTCCCAGCTACTTAGGAGGCTGAGGCAGGAGGATCACTTGAGCCCAGGAGTTAGAGGTTGCAGTGAGCTGTGATCACCCCACTGCACTCTAGTCTAGGCAACAGAGCAAGACCCTATCTCAAAAAAAAAAAAAAATACAGTGCCAAATGCTGGTGAGGATGCAGAGCACCTGGAGCTCTCATATATTACTGGTAGGATGCAAAATGTTACAGCCTCTCTGGAAAAGTTTGGCAGTTCCTCAGAAGGCTAAACCTAGAATCGCCAGATACCCCATCAGTCCCACTTCCGGGTATTTATCAAGGAGAAATGAAACATATCTCTACACAGACTGTGTGCTAATGTTCATAACTGAAACAACTCAGTGTTCTTCACCTGGTGAATAGGTAGGTAAATGAATTGTGGTATGTCCATCCAGTGGACTACTAAGCAGTAAGTGGAAAGAACTACTGATATTCACATGAACGTGGATGAATTTCAAAAGCATGCTAAGTACAAAAAGCCAGACACAAAAAGTTACATAATGTATGATTCTGTTGATATGAAATTCTAGAAAAGACAAACTACAGTGACAGAAACAGATGAAGATTATCTAGGGCCAGTGAGGAATGAGGAAAAGAGTGACTGCAGTGGGGTGAGGGCATTTTGGGGTGATAGAAATACTCTATATGTTGATTGTGTCAGTGGTTACATACTGTATACATTTGTCAAAACTCATTGAACTATACATTTAAATGAGTGGATTTTATTGCATGCAAATTATACTAAAGCTGTTTAAAAAAACAGGAAACCACTTAAATATCCACTTTATTGCCAGCAGGAAAACCACCACTTCCTGCCTGACTTAGCTTGTTTAAAAAGAAACACAAATCCACCCATATTCAGTCACCTGTTAGCCTGAAGGGGCTGCAGTTTGCATGTGACTGAGTGACTTACCAGTGTGACTAAATTGCAGATGCCAGAACACACATCTCAAGGGTTAGTCAGCAGACATTGCCAAGAAATATGAAAAGGGAATCTGAACATGCATGGTCCAATCACTAAAACACAGCACTTTGCTTTCGTTTTGATGGACAGGTCATGTGGCAAAACCTATGTATTGGTGTTTGATCTTGTTTCAACTAAACTAAATGTGTCAGTTAAGGGTTTTTTTTTTTTTTTTTTAATTGAAGATAGACTTCCATGTGAGGGAGAAAAGTTTTTGCCCTTTTCCTGGCATAGACCTCACAAAAGAACCGCTTTTTTTAGTTGTGTTTGTTGAGGCAGTTGGTGAAGGTTTGAAATCTTATTAGTTGGCATGCTGCTAACTTGAAATTTAGGATGGTTGGGAGAATGCATGACTCCACGTTTTACTTAAGCTCTGTCTGAGAAGGGATCTGCCTAGCAGAATTTGTAGTGCAATCAAATTACCAAGGGAGTGGCTTAAACTGGCTTCAGAATGCATGTTCAAAGAACCTGAGTGAAAAAACCCAGATTCATCTGTGTATTTTTTTTATAAAGGACATACCTAAATCAGATAACCCAGAAAGTTACAAAAGGGTAGAAAAGGATATCTTCGGCAAATGCTGACCAAAATGAAAGTACCATAACTATATTGGTGTGGGATAAAATAGACTTAATATGATGAAAGATGTAATCTACTAAAAGAAATAATAGTTATGAATGCTTGTGAACATAACTTTGAAATGTATAAAGGAAAACTAAGGAAAAACTGATATAACACATGTATAAACTGACAAACCTACAATCTTGGTGGGAGGCTTGAATATTTTTCTCATGAATCAACAGATCAAGTAGATAGAAAATAAGTTTGTAAAAGATTTCAATAACACAATTAGATACATGTGATGGAGAACACACATTTTTTTAAATTGATATAAAAAGTCAATCCACAAAGAAAATCTCAATAAAATAGGGATATAAGTCACTTCCCTCCTAGGATATAATGTGTATAAAAGCTCTTATGCCATAAAGACTCAGAAAATGTTTGTTCCTTTTAATATCCTTGTTTATTTGTTTTATTCTAGGAACTGTAGCAGTAGGACACACGGACAAGATTGGGCGATTGAAAGAACTCTGTGAGCAGTACGGCATATGGCTTCACGTGGAGGGGTGAGTAGATTGGTGAGGCTGGTTGGGTCTCTGTTGGGCCTGTACCATAGTCCTCATGAAGAGTGGACATCTGAGCTCTCACTTTGTAGAGACATTTATCACTAAGGGCTCTTTAGGTTGCAGATAACAAAGTAACCCAAATTTGCTTAAGCAAAAGGAGATTTTATTGGCTCACATAACTAAAAAAGACCAGTGTTAGGACTGACTTTAGGCACAATGTCAACCAGGATTCAATGTCTTTTTCTCCGTGTGCTCCCCCAGTCACAGTCATTTGACTTGATTTCCTCTATATTGGCTCTATCTGTGCCCAGACTTTCCTTTTATGGTGCAAAGTAGCTGCAGAAACTTGAGCCTTCTTTCCAGCTTTGTGTTCAGTGGGTCAGAAGTCCCAGCCAACAGAAATCTTACATTGAACCAGTCACTGTGGCCAGGGAAAAGTAATCCTCTGATAGTTTAGGTTGTTTGCCCACCTCTGGAGCAGGTGGAGGTTGATAGACGGGTTTGGGATGGTTTCCCAGAAGGCTGTTGGAGTGCTGTTCAGAGGGGAGAGGATGCAGGGTGGTTGGTGCAGTCCATACCCACCCCACATCATACAGGGCAGTTGTCTTTTATCCCTAAGAAAAGCATGATGACTAGAAAAGAGGAGCTGTGAAAGGTAGAGAATAATACTGCCATTATACTAAATAAGTAGGAGGATGTCCCCTGAAACACATTTTGATTTGAATGCATTTTCAAGGTTTTCCTGAAATTTGTATAAACCATATCTTCTGTTGCTGTTATAAAAGCTAATAATATAGCTGAAAGACACTTAAATGTCAACTTACAACAGCACAGACTTTTTTTTAAGTACATACTTAGTGAATAAGCAACATTAAATAATTAGTTCTTAGACTGGTGTTTTTTCTTCCAGTGTGAATCTGGCAACATTGGCTCTAGGTTATGTCTCCTCATCAGTGCTGGTATGTTGTTGATTTACTCAATATTGGTGTTTTAAAGAAGGAATTTAAAACCACTCAATCCCTGATGGCTTTTCATGGTTTCTATGGAGGAGGGTGTTGGGTTTAGTGTATTCTCATAACCTTACAAAGAGTTGTGTATTTTTTTTGGTAGGCTGCAACTAAATGTGATAGCATGACGATGACTCCTGGCCCGTGGCTGGGTTTGCCAGCTGTTCCTGCAGTGACACTCTATAAACATGATGATCCTGCCTTGGTAAGCTTACTCGCACTGGAGAGGGAGTGGGAGTAGCTAATACTCACTATTGGGTTAGGGGCAGAATACGGAAAAAGTGAAAAATATCCTTAATTCCATTTATATTACATTTTTAAAAAATTTTTTAATGTAAGTGAAACCATACCATATGTATTTTTCTGTTCACCCCATACTAACCTATGTGTATGAAGAATTTTTTATGATATTTTATGATTGCATAATATTCTGTCATTACTTAATTAGTCTCCATTTGTCAACTTTTAGGATGTCTTCAAATTTTTGTTACTGAAATAATGAGGCAATGAACATCTTTCTACATTTCAAGTTGTTTCTTTAGAATAGATTCATGGAAGTGGAATTACTGAGTAGGAGCATTTTAAGCCTCCTGATCCACGTTGTCCACTAGGTTGTAAAGTATTTTTTAAAAAATCATAGTTGCGGTTTTTGATGATAGATCAGTTAGTGATAGGCATGTGCAAAGTAAGATTTAAGTGATTACTGCTAAAATAGTTGGTGTCTTGCTCAGTTGATAATGGCAAAGTATTCAAAGATGCTCAGAGCAACCTTGGAAGGGGCTACCTTTTGAATGTCTAGGAGCTCTGGCTCTGGGATGCGAACCCATCTGGATTCTCATCCTGGCTTTGCCACTCCTTAGCCACAAACCCTTGGACAAAGCAAGGTCTCTGAGCTAAATTACTTAGAATACTTACTTCATAGAGTTGTTGGAAGATCAAATGGATAATGCAAGCCAGGTATTTAGCATGGCATCTGTCATATACTAAGTGTGTAGTAAATGGTAGCTAGTTAGTTCTATTGTGAGATTTCAATGGCTTCAATAAATCCATATTGGCTTTTTTAGACTTTAGTTGCTGGTCTTACGTCAAACAAGCCAGCAGACAAACTCCGTGCCCTGCCACTGTGGTTATCGTTACAATACTTGGGACTTGATGGGATTGTGGAGAGGATAAAGCATGCCTGTCAACTGGTGAGTAGAAACCCGAAGTTGAAATGAGTCCCAGAGACTCCTTGGCAAAAGCAGAGGCAGAAAAATACTTCCTTTGTGTACCTTCCTTCCAGAACCTCATTGTCTGGGTGGACCATCTCCTGAGCAAGCAGACTAATTACGCATGTATCTTTCTTGTTCAGAGTTCTGGGAGAGACTGCCAGGGTTTTCTTAGCACTTGTGTCCAGAAGAAATCAGATTAAAAGGAATATCAGTGTCAGCATGGGATAAGAAATTACAAGATGACTTCCTAAGGAGTGGAGAAGGATGCAGAAAGTTGGGGGGATAGCTCTTCCCCTTTGTTCCCCGTGACTGACTGACTCTCCAGGGTTAGGGAATAGGAAGATTAAAGATTGGTTATGGAGGACATGGATATTTTTAACACCAGCTGGCTTGGGTTCCCAAATTGCAGGGCTCTGGGAGCAATTCTCATCCTCTTTCCATTTCAGGTGTTCTAATTGTGAAAAATGTATAATTATGCTGTGGTTTAGTGTCTTAATCCATTCGGGCTGCCGTAACATAACACCTTAGACTGGGTAGTTTATAAACCACAGAAATTTATTCCTTATAGTTCTGGAGGCTGAGAAGTCCAAGATCAAGGTGCCAGCAGATTTGGTGTCCAGTGAGGGCCTGTTCCTTAAGGCGGCCACTTCCAAATGTCCTCACGTGGCCAAAGGGGTAAACACATTCCTTTAGTCTCTTTTATAAGGCTACTGATCCCATTCATGAGGGCTCCATCCTCTTACCCTAATCACCTCCTACAGGCCTTACCTCTTAATACTCTTGCCTTAGGGACTAGGTTTCAACATAGGAATTTTGGGAGGACACAAACATTCAGACCATAGCATTTAGAAAGCAAAAAAAAAGTCATTTATGCAGTTTGAGAGCTGAACCCTACCTGGATTCAGAAGCATGTCACCTCTCAATACTTCCATTCTCTAACCTGTGAAATAGGGACAATATAACAAAAGACTGTGGTGTGGATTTGAAGAGTTAATCCATGGAAAACTCTGACAGGAATACCTGATCATATAGTAAGCTATGCATATAGGTTTACATCTTTGTTTTAAATATATTATTGGGGCATTGGCCCTTCATCAAGTATCATTTTTATATTTAAGAAAAATTAGTATTTTCATATTGCTCTAGTAGTAGTCTTTGGTTCATAATATGTTAGGACAGTTCATTCTTACATTAAAAAATAATTTTGTGATTTATAATCATGCTTACAAAAGCAACATATTTTTAGGAGTGTTCTCATTGTGTTATTAGCTCACATCTTGAGGTTTGATTCTTAGGAAAGAAAAGCCTTTATTGCTGTAGTAACTTAGTCAATTTAGGGAAGGTTTAGGCACTCAAGGGAATTTTTCAGTTCCCCGTGGCCTGTGGCGTGCAGAAAAGTAATGTTGACATTAATTACCAAACCGTTGAGGTCACCACAGCTCTGGCATCTTCCTTTAAACAAAAACTGTAGCTGATCTCAACTACTCTTGAGGATTTGAGTGATATCCTACTGCTGATTCACCCATGCTAAATGCATATGTTAAACTGCATGGAAATTTGGCAGATGTGGTTATCTGTGTACATTTATACCCTATAGTTCATACTAGACCATACATTTCCTGAGAGCAGAAATCAGTATCCTCCCCCTGTCCTCCCCGCCCCCCTTCTTCAGTAGCAGTTATTGAGCGTTTACTCAGTGCCAGGCACCATGAGGTACTTTATATACATCGTCTCATTTGATCCCCACAACTTCACTAGAATGTAAGTTCCATTGATAACATATAGAGAGTGAGTTTTCACAAGGGGCTTTCCACTGTCCAATACTCAGTGAATATCAATTGGATTAATGTGTCCCAACCCCATGAGTTAGGCACTATTATTATCCCTCTATTGGTGATGAGGGAACTGGGGTTGAGACATTACTACAGTGGTGATGATGGCGTTGACTTGCATAATGCACACTGTGTTCTAGACACTGCTTCTAAGCACTTAGTGTATATCAACTAATATAATCTTCACAACAACCTTGTAAGAGAGATACTATCATCTGCATTTTATAGTTGAGGGAATTGAAGCACAGACAGGTTAAATAACTTGTCCAAGGTTATAGGTAGTAAGTGGCAGATTAAATAACTTATCCATGGTCCTGCAGGTTTTAAGTGGCAGAGCCATGCTTTTAACCATCTCTCTTGAGCAGGCTGTGTTCTCAAGAGACTTATCATTGGTCTCCCCCAGTATTCAGTACTGTGACTTGTATATATTTGTACTCAGTAGGTTTTGAATCACTGACTTATATTGCTAATATGATGGATTCATTTATGTCTCCTAAGAAACAGCTTTTCCTGAATCACTACATGTAACTTTTAACTGAAAGATTGGGAAATATCTGCAGATTTTGAAATGCAAAAATTGGCGGCCAAACTTAGAAATCAGCAAGTTGCAGATGACTTTGCCTGAGATCCTTGTTTGCAGACCTGCAAAGACCCTCTGAAAGCCACTTATGTCGGTCTAATGAAATTATATTAGCTGTTCTTTGTCATTTGCAGAGTCAACGGTTGCAGGAGAGTTTGAAGAAAGTGAACCACATCAAACTCTTGGTACGGTATATAATTTCATTTATTTTTGAAATAACTTTTTTTAAACTTCATTAACTTAGAATGATTTTTTCCAGATTTGATACATTTCGGTGGGATTTCAGAAGCTCCAGTAAAAAACAAAACCCCAAAAAACCATACATTCTTAGCAAGAGAATTATGCATGTATTTATGACCTAATTATACAGTTAGCCTGAAGCCAAGAAATTTGTACCATACCATGTTTAAATTCCTACAGTGCTTTTTACGTAATCTATTTATTCTGTTAAAATGTAGAATTGCACAAAGATCTTACAAACACCATTAACTTCACCTGCCCAAGGACTTTAGAATACCCATCTTCCTGAAATGAAAAATCATTTTGTGTCTCAGAATGCTTTTGGCTACTCTTTCTGAAATCTTCTGACACCAGAGTTTTCATTTGCATAAAGTGGGAGGAGGAGGAGAAAAGCAAGCAGTCTTGCTCTTATCTTCCTAAAATGAATCTGTTACAGATTGTTTCCCAGGGATACTAAGTAGATAAGGAAATGAGGATTTAGCAGAGCTAACAGCCAAGAATGAGTATCAGTTCAGATTTGAATGTCTTCATGTTTTGCTTTACTATATTTTAGAATTTCAGGCAATTTATAGGTCAAATTCTGATTTAAATAGATTTACTGAGTGTTTCTGGGACAATTGTGCAGGGTACAGTTAAGTTTAAAACTAATTTTTGAGACTGGGCATAGTGGCTCACACCTGTAATCCCAGCACTTAGGGAGGCCTAGATGGGAGGATTGCTTGGGCCCAGGAGTTCAGGACCAACCTGGACAGCATAACAAAACCCCATCTCTACAAAAAATTTAAAAAATTAGCCAGGCTTGGTGGCCTGGGCCTATATAGTGCCAGCTACTTAGGAGGTTGAGGCAGGAGGATCACTTGAGCCCAGGAGTTTGAGGCTGCAGTGAGCTATGATAGCACCACTGCACTCCAACCTGAGCAACAGAGCAAGACACTGTCTCTGAAAAACAATACAAATGAAAAGATTTTTTAAAAAACTAATTTTTGAGTTTATTTGGGGTTTAACACGTTGCCACACTAGAAAAAAAATTTTTTTTCCTTGGGGCCATGGTGTTTTATTACAAAAATAGAATAAAAACTTGGAAAACAGGCCAGGCGTGGTGGCTCACGCCTGCAATTCTAGCACTCTGGGAGGCCGAGGCGGGTGGATCGCTCAAGGTCAGGAGTTCGAGACCAGCCTGAGCAAGTGAGACCCCGTCTCTACTAAAAATAGAAAGAAATTATCTGGCCAACTAAAAAGATACATAGAAAAAATTAGCCAGGCATGGTGGCGCATGCCTGTAGTCCCAGCTACTCAGGAGGCTGAGGCAGGAGGATCGCTTGAGCCAAGGAGTTTGAGGTTGCTGTGAGCTAGGCTGACGCCACGGCACTCACTCTAGCCCAGGCAACAGGGCGAGACTCTGTTTCAAAAAAAAAAAAAAAAAAAAACTTGGAAAACAAAATAATCCTTTCTAATTTAATGAAAATTTATTATTTTTTATTGTTTTCTATGTGTGAGTTATATGCAACTTGAAAAATAAGTTCTCACAGTTCCCAAGGTGAAGACATGTGAGTTACATATGCTTCACAAGGCCCTGGGCTCAAAACTAGCATGAGTTAAATACAACTCGCACGGCAGTTAATGTGTTTAGTACAGTTTATTTCTGTTTTAGAACACGGTTTGGCCGAGGCGGGTGGATCGCTCGAGGTCAGGAGTTCGAGACCAGCCTGAGCAAGAGTGAGACCCCATCTCTACTAAAAATAGAAAGAAATTATATGGACAACTAAAATATATATATACAAAAAAAAAAAAAAAATTAGCCGGGCATGGTGGTGCATGCCTGTAGTCCCAGCTACTCGGGAGGCTGAGGCAGTAGGATCGCTTAAGCCCAGGAGTTTGAGGTTGCTGTGAGCTAGGCTGATGCCACGGCACTCACTCTAGCCCGGGTAACAGAGCGACACTCTGTCTCAAAAAAAAAAAAAAAAAAAAGAACACGGTTTGGTTTAAGAGAGGCAGCTACTCTGCATTGCCTTCTGAGATGGAGCCTGGGGCCAGCTGACCCAAGTTCTAGCTGGGGGAACCTTGGACAAGGAGGTAGACCTTTGAGAAAACAGAAGGGAGGAATGTAAGTCAGGAGGCTTGGGTTCTACCCTCAGAGATACCACAGGGTGGCCCTGTGACATTGAGTCACTTTCTTAACCTCCTGAGCTCAGCTGTCAAATGAAAGTATGTTGGTTGGACTCCTCTGATTTCAAACAAAGAGACCCAAATTATGGACTAGGCTGGTGGGAATCAAGGCAGTGCTGGGCCCGGATGCTTTTCCTATCCCTGCCTTGCTGAGGCCCCCAGTTGACTCTTCCTCACCTCCTCGCTACTTCCTCATTCTCAAGTGGGGGGGATCCGATGGTGCTAGTTAATCACCAGTTGTTTTGGAGCTTCTTTGTAAGGCCACACGTGGCCCACCCATAAACCCTGCTCCCTCCCTTCCAATGGCTCCTTATTTCATTAAAGGATACAGTAACTGGCAGATACCAAGGGGCATTGTGGCCTGTCAGTCATCATCATCACCACTGCAGCAGCTGGTGAAATGCTTACTAGATACCACACATGGTACTAAATACCTTACATGCATTATTTTGTTTAACCCTCACAACAGTCTCCTTTGTACATGCTGTTCTCTCTGCCTAGAAACACTGTTTCCCGCCCCGCCCCCTCTCGCCCCCCCCAATTCTTCTCATGGCTGGTTTCTTTCAGGTCTTAGTTCAGATCTCACCTTTTCAGAAAGGCCTTTCCTGACCACCCTGAGATAACTTCCCACCACCATCCATCACTTTCTATCCCCTGGGTTTTTTCCTTCTTCATTGCACTTGTTACTATCTGAAATCATATTTGTTGACTATTTTTGCCTGTAGAAGCTTCGTAAGGGTTTTACGCAGACTCACTACCATCCTTTATGTGGGCCTTAAAACCCAAGACCCAGCCAGGTGTGGTGACTCATGTCATAGTCCTGGCACTGTTGGAGGCAGAGGTGGGAAGATTGTTTGAGGCCAGGAGTTCAAGACCAGCCTGAGCAACATGGTGAGACGTCCATCCTACAAAAAATAGAAAACCTGGCTGGGTGTGGTGGTGAATGCCTGTAGTCTCAGCTATTTAGGAAGCTGAAGCAGGCGGACTGAGTGAGCCCAGGAGTTGGAGGTTGCAGTGAGCTATAATGACGCACTGCGCTGTAGCCCAGGCAGTAGATTGAGATATTGTCTCAAAGAAACACCCAAGATCCAAGCCATGAAAGCCAAGTGCCAGGCCCGAAACATGCTGCCCTTCTGCTGCAGCCCAGCTTACAGTTGTCTTTCTCTTCCCTCTGTCTGGATTCATCCTTTTTCTGTGAGCCTAGCAATGGCTTAACTTTTTTTTGGTCATATTTGGTTATATTTAATGCAGCATTTTGGGTGTATGGAATTGATACCTTTGGTATTAGCTCAGTCTGCTGCGTTGCTGAACCAGCAACGTATGTATGTAGAACCAGCAGTGTATGTATATAACCCTGTGTAGTATTTCTTTTTTTTTTTTTTTTTGAGACAGAGTCTTACTCTGTGGCCCGGGCTAGAGTGCTGTGGCGTCAGCCTAGCTCACAGCAACCTCAAACTCCTTGGCTCAAGCAGTCCTCCTGCCTCAGCCTCCCGAGTAGCTGGTACTATAGGCATGCACCACCATGCCCGGCTATTTTTTCTATATATATTTTTAGTTGTCCATATAATTTCTTTTTATTTTTAGTAGAGATGGGGTCTCGCTCTTGCTCAGGCTGGTCTCGAACTCCTGAGCTCAAACAATCCATCTGCCTCGGCCTCCCAGAGAGCTGGGATTACAGGCGTGAGCCACCGCACCTGGCCACTTTGAATTTTAATTTGTTATTTACAAAATAGAGCATCTCTAGCCTATTTTTCAAATTCACCATTTCATTTTGTAGATGTGTGGAATTTAATATTACTTGGTAATACCAGACTTCCATTTTTGCAGGTGGAAGATGAACTCAGTTCTCCAGTAGTGGTGTTCAGATTTTTCCAGGAATTAACAGGCTCAGGTAGGTGATTTTTAAAAGAGGATTATTTTCATATCTGTGTTTAAGGGCTTTGAATTTGATACCATTTCAAGTTAAATAGATAATCTCAAATATTTTTATTGTTAAAATTATCAGTCATTTCAGAAAAATTTAACAATATTTACAAGAACATCAGTCTTGAATGTTTTAGCATTTTGCTGATAGTTTGCTGTGATTAAACCAGTGGGTCTCAAGTGCCAGTCCCTGGACCAGTGCTAGAGTGGCTGAGAAAGACTCATTTGAAAATATAGATTTTTAGGCCCTGTTTACCACGTATTTTGATTCAGTAGGTTGGACCCAGGAATCTCCATTTTTAAAAAATGTCACAAGTGCCACCAGCCTAGTCCAAGGACCATTATTTTTCACCTGGATGGCCCCTTTTCACCTGGGCCCCTTTCAGCTGGTCTCTGTCCCGTGTTCTCCACCTTCACATGGCAGGTAGATCACACTGTAGCACTTCCCTGCCACAACCCATGGGCATCTTACTGTTTCCGCTGAATGAATTCCAGGCTCTTTGCCAGGCCCCGGGAGCCTGCGTGCTCTGCCCCAGCTTCTGCTCTGATTTCCTCTCAGGTTAGTTTCCCTCTTGCTGGTTGTGCGTCAGTCACACCGGTCTTGTCGTTCCTGGAATACTGCTCTGTCCTGGCACAAGACCTGGGTGCTTGCTGTTCCCCCAACTTCTCTCACATTTCCCCTCCCTCTTCTGGTGGCTCCTTCTTCCCGTTTAGGTCCACTCAGGGTCCACCTTCTTTCCATGCCGCTAACAACAACATACAGTGATTTTCTTTCTTTCTTTATGGTCTGTTTCCTCAACTAGAATGGCAGCTCCAAGATTCCAGAAACCTAGTCTGCCATGTATCCTGGTGGCAGGCCCAGTGCCTGGCATGAACAGGCTCCTAAACCGTTCTGATGAGTGAAGAGTAATTCTTGTGCAGCCCAGTTTGGGTGCTCTTCAGCACTCTTGTGACCTTGCACGGTGCTTGGTAGACTAGTTGTTAACTTGCAATGTGTGCTTTGATTTCCTCTTAAAATTCCTTGAAAGAAAACCGTTTTTTTAATGAAATTCAGAATTCTGTTTGTGTGAATGTATTCAAATGTTACATAGTTCATGAGAAAAAAAGTGGAACTTTAAACCTTCTATCAGATGTACATTTGGTTTTATAATACATGCGACTATTCCCTTGGGTTAATATTTGGATTAGTGAAATGGGATTGGAGGGGTGTTTGTTTTGGTTAGCCACGTTTCTGAGAGTGACTCCCCTTTCTGTGTTTTAGCGTCAGATCCAGTATTTAAAGCTGTCCTGGCGCCCAACATGGCACCTTCAACAGTTGGCCGGGAGAGACATTCCTGTGACGTGCTGAATCGCTGGGTAAGAATGGGAGTCGTCTGCTTTTTCTTTTATATCTGGAGCATCACCGCCTGTCCTGATGGTGTGGGTAGCACATGGTCCTGTGTGGGAAATCAGCCCCAGGAGGGAGCCCCCTTGAAGGTGCTGGGCTTGTTCTGGGGTTCTGTTCCCAATTGGATCAGTGCTTGACCTATGGCACCTCTGGCAAGTCCTTTAGCATCGTTCCCTTAGTTTCCTCATGTGACCATTTCCTTGTTGCCTTATAAGGCAGTAAAACAACATGCAAAGTGAGGACTGCGGTGCGGCTGCTCTGGAGTTTGGGGAGTGTGCGCAGCACTCGGGAGGCTCACGGGCCAGAGTCCGCCGGGTACCTTTGGCAAGCTGGCAGTGTGGTCAATCCCTGTGCTCGCTTCGGCAGTTCTTTTGACACTGAAATAGTACCGCTAGGGTTTTAGTGCAAAGGATGTTCCAGTGAAAGGATGTTCACCACAGCAATGTCAGTCCCAGCACAACAGTGGACATGCCCAACATAGGGTGCTTGGTGAATAGGTTACAATGCATCCATGCAGTGGAGTTCAAAACAGCCATTGTAAACCACAAAGCTAAATGTTTAAGGCAGAAAGAAATGGTTACAATAAATTAAATGGAAAAATGCGGGTTACTAAACAGTGTAGAATATCATGTTTTATGACGAGAAAAAATACACTCACTCTACTCACGGAGAAAAGACCCCAGGGGAGTATACCAGAGGTCAGCAGTGGGTGTTTCTGAATGGTGTATTGTGGGTAATTATTTTCTTCTTTTGCTTTACCTATATTTCCTAGATTTTTCTACAATGAACTTGTATTTATTAGTAAGAAAAAAATGTAAAATTTACTGTTTTTAAAAAGAAGTTGCTATAAGTATTCAATGACAATCAAAAGAGGAGCCTCTCTGGTCTGAGGCTGAGTGGACTAGGGTAGGTCCTGAAGACGTTTGACGCCCTCATTGCAGGAGCATGTTCACTCTGTCCTTTTCCCTGCAGCTGGGAGAACAGCTGAAACAGCTGGTGCCTGTGAGTGGCCTCACTGTCATGGACCTGGAAGTGGAGGGCACCTGTGTGCGCTTCAGCCCTTTGATGACAGCAGCAGGTAACTAACTAGTCCTGGCAGATTTCCCTCACTTTCGTTCTGGGGAGAAACAATTGCATGTGTGTTAAAGTCCAGGCTGTTGGGCTGATTAGCCTTCCCTTGTATTGTCCTGTTCTCCTCTAGTTACCAACATCTCCAAAAAGAGGGGCTTTTTCTTTTCTTTGGGGCTAAATTTAGGTAGACTAGCATTCAATTGTAACTTCTCAGAAATAGATTGATACTTCTGAAGTCACTTGAATTCCTATATTATGATGTTTTAGGATCCTTGGTTTTCTGTTCCAATGGTTCTCACTCCTAACTGCACAGTAGAGTCACCTGTGAAGCTTTAAAACTACCAAGAGCTGCCTCACCTACAGAGATGCTGATTTCCTTGATGTGGAACAGAGCCTGGACATCTGTGTTTTTAAAAGGTCCCCTGGTGATTCTAATAGGCCAGTGAAGGTTGAGAACCACTGTTGTAGACATTTGAGAAAGCAATGTAGTTGAAAGTATGTGGATTTCTACGACAGAAAGTCCTAAGTACATGTCCCCTCTCAGCCACCTCATCCCTGTGGGACCTTGAGCAAGTTTCTTGATCTCCAGACCTATTCCCCACTACCCCATGGTAGTGATGTGCAGATTGAAATGTGATCATGTATATGAAATGACTTACGTAGTGCTTGGCATATCATGGTAGGCACTTAAAAATAATATGAAAAAAGAGTTATTAAAAATTTGGTTGTGCTTTTTTGCAAAACGATTTCAACATTTTGAGAAGATGTGGTTTTTCATAAGCTGCTTTCAATATTTTGGGGAAGATATTTTCTCAAAGACATCAAAGTAAGAAAATGCAGGCATTTTCTTAGCCATCGTGAAGACTGCTGGTGGCCTCACCCCCAGCCCTAGAGGCTGAGTCTTTGAAACTGGAAAAGCAGGCTGACGACGCAGGGAAGTGAGGGAGTAGTACTGTTGCCAAGACTCCTGCAGCCCTGAGACTCAAGCACTGACCTTCAGATGACTTGGTGCTGTCACCATCTCCCTGCCCTTCCCGTGTGGGGACACAAAATCACTAAAATACTTTTCTTTGTCTCTGTTGTAATCATGTAAAGAGAGAATCTGTGGTTGCTTTTTTATTTTTAATATGTGGTATGATGTTTATAACCTGCCTCAAGCAGGCTTTCTGTGAGAAGAGTCTGGTATCTACATTGGAGTGTTTCATTGTATGTCAAATATTTTATGAAAGAAAAAACTCTACTCGAACAGCTGGCTGTGTTAATTTTTAACACCTGATTCTTCATATCTGAGTTGAGTGGCTTTTAAAAGTACAGGCCGGGTGTGGTGGCTCACGCCTGTAATCCTAGCACTCTGGGAGGCCAAGGCGGAAGGATTACTTGAGATCAGGTATTCGAGACCAGCCTGAGCAAGAGCGAGACCCCATCGCTACTAAACATAGAAATTAGCTGGGCGTGGTGGCACATGCCTGTAATACCAGCTACTAGGGAGGCTGAGGCAGGAGAATCACTTGAGCCCAGGAGTTTTGAGGTTGTTGTGAGCTAGCTGACACCATGGCACTCTAGCCCAGGCAATAGAGCAAGAATCTGCCTCAAAAAAAGTAAATAAAAAATAAAAATAAGAAAAAAAAAAAAAAGTCCTGAGCTGCAGCTAATTAGATATATCTGGAGCTTTTGCCCTTCCCTGCCCTCGTTAGCCATCCTGTAAGTGTTTCTCTAACATTTTGTGAACATCTTCAGTTTTAGGAACCCGGGGAGAGGATGTGGATCAGCTTGTAGCCTGCATACAAAGCAAGCTGCCAGTCCTGAGCTGTACACTGCAGCTGCGAGAAGAGTTCAAGCAGGAAGTGGAAGGAACGGCAGGTCTCTTATATGTTGACGACCCTAACTGGCCCGGAATAGGTGTTGTCAGGTAAAGTTTCAGCTTGCCAATTGTTGTTAGAGACTTTGCTACAGAAAGAACATAGGTGGGTCATTTTGTGAACCAGCTTAGAAATCTAGGATGAATATATGTAGTCAGAGTATGCTTATCTAATGAAAATTTAACTAGATTTTCTGGGCATTTACAGAAGCACAGTGCAGGCAGGTGATTTGGCCCCCAGTGCACACGGGGAGGTCAGAGTTGCTCTGTCTTCTGTCTTTATGGGCCAGTTCTCAAGTACCTAGGAGAACACACAGCTGGGTATATATAACAGACAAATAGTCACTCTCCAGGGTATAAAGAGCATTGCAAATCAGTAAGGGAAAACACTCCAGTTCCCTAAGGAGAGAAAATTCCAGTCCTCTCTAGTTCAGTGTGTGCAGTCCTGTGGCCGCTTTCTAGCTCCTTTAAAGATGAGGCAAGTATCATTTTATTGCAACTGATGAGACTTCCAGACCTAAAGACTTAGGCTTTCCTGTGACATTCTTGGAAGTTTTTGGTCTTGAGACTCTGTCAGTAGCTCTTTTACCCATTTGTCTCATTCCACAGTCTTGTTCATCTCTTGTGCTTTGTACTCCTGTAATCCTGTCTGGAGAAACACTTAATCCTTCAGGTTGAAATGATGTCGTTTCTAATCGTTTATAGGTATGAGCATGCTAATGATGATAAGAGCAGTTTGAAATCAGATCCTGAAGGGGAAAAAATCCATGCTGGACTCCTGAAAAAGTTAAATGAACTGGAATCTGACCTTACATTTAAAATGGGTAACTATTTTTATAAAGCAACTGTGACCTTTGGGAGGACATTTTCTAACTGGCGTCAAGGAAGATGGGTTTGATTTCTTTGGAGGAAACTTGTTTAGTTCTAGGTGGAAGGTACGGTTCTTCCTACAGCCTTTCAGGCGCTTTTTCCCTGTCCTTATCAGAGTCTCTGAAAAGGACAGTCCTTTTTGCGCGGGCATGCTATTGCGCAGGAGAGTGGGCCTGTGTCTCATGACAGAGGACTTGGAAACCAAGTTTGTCTATTGTTTCTTCCTCCAGGCCCCGAATATAAAAGTATGAAGAGCTGTCTTTACATTGGCATGACGAGCGACGACACAGACATCTCTGAGCTTGTGGAAACCATTGTAGCCACAGCCCGGGAAATTGAGGAAAACTCAAGGGTCTGTAAGAGTATTCAGTGTTTCCATCCTTTTCTGGGTTTTGTCCCAACTAGCAGGCGGCACGAAGAAAAGACACCCTTAGGGGGATGTCCATTCATTCATTCTTTCCCAAAGTTTATAAATGTTTCCTGTGAGCTAGGCATTGGGCCAGGCATCAGGAATGCTAGGTGGGTTTGACGTAGCCCTACCCGCAGTGAACTCACAAGCAGTGTGGGGAAGAGATACACGTAACACGCATGGAAGTGCTGTGGAATACGGGTCGGGGAGCTGAGCATTCAGGAAGACACATTCACGTCTGCCTGCCAAGGTCAGGGGAGACCAACTGGAGCTGGGTCCTGAGGGTGATTGAGAAGGTGTTTCTGATAAAGGGACTTGCCCCTGGTAATACAGACCTGCTTCTATTGGTCAGTTGGCACCGAGTGCAGGCTCCAAGGCTTAAAGAATGTTCTCCAAAGCAGACAGTTCCCTAGAAATCACTCAAAAGGAGAGAAAGGGGACCATAGCAAGACTAGTCTGAGAGGAGACAGAAACACGTGTCATGTGATTCACTTTTCGCAGAGTGGGGAAGAGAAGTTTGGAATGAGGCAGAGGAGCCAGCTTCATTCATTCTTGGGTGGGCTGCTTAAGGTTTCTCCCAAACTATATTCTGATTCTGTCGTCATGAATATTGAGCAGCATGTTTGTTTTGTATGGATGTGACATTGAGGTTGTAAGTAGTTATTTCTCCTCTGTTGCCTGGCAAATGAGGCTGGTCCCCAAGATGTGTCTGCCCGGGCCTCTGTGAGCATTTTATCCTGTTCTGTTTGATTTTCCATTTGATTTTTACATTGGCATTTAAATGCAGGGTTCCATTTACTGACAGACTTTTGAAGAATGTCCCCAGGGCTGTGTTACTAGTTCTTCTAGGCCCTGGGCAAGAAGCTTAGACAAGTAATACCTTTCCTGGTCCTAACACAGCTTCTGGAAAACATGACTGAAGTTGTTCGGAAAGGAATTCAGGAAGCTCAGGTTGAGCTGCAGAAGGCCAACGAGGAACGACTCCTGGAAGAGGTGAGGCTCCTGAGGGGACTTGCTGGCTGGGAGTGGGACTCAGCAAGACGCTCCTGAGCAATGGTTTGTTTTGCAGGGCGTGTTACGGCAGATACCTGTGGTGGGCTCTGTGCTGAATTGGTTTTCTCCAGTACAAGCTTTGCAGAAGGGAAGAACTTTTAACTTAACAGCAGGTATGAGTAACTGGCCTCCACCAAATCTTACTTACCTTGAGAGTTTTGACCAGTGCCCTTAGGTCCCCGCGCAGCTCATGGCGAGAAGCCCTTTAGAGTTCCAGGTCTCTGCCGCTGGCACAGTGCCAGGAATCCAAGACAGCGAGGTCTGTCCCTGCTGCTCTGTCATCCTCCTCCCACCCTGACAGCTGAAATAGTCCGAAAGCAGATACCCATTCCCTACCCCAAGCACACTCCTCTTCCCTGAATCCAGTGAATTCAGCTGTTCAGACTCTCAAGGTACTGTGTCTTAGACATTTTAGTTCAAGGTTAATACTCCTTAGAGTCCTCATTATTGTTTTGCCCCAGCAAAGGGCTGCTTTTGAAAGGGGAAATTCAAAGATTGTAGTATGTAGCACGGGAACATTTTATTTTAAACCAGGCAACCGGCAAGTATTACCAGTTGCTGGAATTTGGGGAAGGTATTAGTGATTCCCCCTTTCCTGTTCTACCAAGGAAACAATTTCCTAAACCCGAGGTTTCTGCCCTTGTTCCTTCCCCAGGAAGTGATGGCTACATTGTCATGAAAGCAAAAGATAATCTGAGTTTTAATCTGCCAAGCCTCAGCTTTTAGCGAAGAGGCATCCGTTTCTCGTTGGTAGAGTCCATTTCCCAGTTGGGCCTGGTTCCCCCAGCTCGCTTGTGCCACGCTGCCGGCTCAGTGTTCACAGTACTCGGGAGACTCGGCAGGGCCGGGGCTTGAGAGTCGGCTGTGAGACGACTTTCTGTAGTTCTCGGCACGTTTGGAGAGTGCCCAACTCTCCAGCAGCCTGTGGCCAGCTGGATGGCTGGAAGAAGCTTGTTGGGGAACACGGCTATGTGAAAGCAGGTGGCATCTTGCAGGGCAGCCTGTGCCAGGAGCTTCTGCCCACCCCTCTCCTGTCTCTTCCCTGCAGGCTCTCTGGAGTCCACAGAGCCCATCTATGTCTACAAAGCACAGGGTGCGGGAGTAACGCCACCTCCAACCCCTTCAAGCATTCGCACTAAACAGAAACTTCCAGGTACATCTGCACGTTTGAGTTCGTTAACATTAACATTGCCCCCCTTTGCTGTTACTTGCATTACTTTGTTTTCTGGGTTCTTTAACTCAAGGACTCTTAAGACCAACTATTACTATTTTAGTAGCCTGGGATTTAACCTTGAAGAATTACCCCAGCACTCCAAGCGTCTATGAGAGATGGCATATTTTAACCGTGGTGTTTATCCTCCCGAGCATTTCCTAAGATTGCCTCAGAAGTTCCCAGCCTGGGAAGCATGTTGGTGTCATGATAGCAGCTCTCAGTTCTCTCCTCATCTCCTAAACTGCCTCAGAGCCAGCAATTCCAGGGACTTCTACTGAAGCAGTTATTGTTAAATAAAGCAGTTGCTTGTCACAGAAAGCCTTTGTCACAGAAGTGTCGCCACCAAGCTTTCAGCGTTGTCTGTCTATTCTTCCCCTAGGCCAGAAGCCTTTTAAAAGGTCCCTGAGAGGTTCAGATGCTTTGAGCGAGACGAGCTCCGTCAGTCACGTTGAAGACTTAGAAAAGGTGGAGCACCTGTCCGGCGGGCCAGAGCACATCACCCTTGAGGCCACCAGCCCTGAGGGACACCCAGGGGCTCCCACCCCACGGAAGGACGACCAGACTGAGGCCCTCCAGAAGGCAGCCCAGCGCCCAGAAGATGACCGCCCACAGGTAGAAGAACCGGAGAGCTTAAGATAAAACTCAGTGTCTGGTTTGAGACTGTACTGAATATTGTTGCAGGGAAGATGAAGTTGTATTGAAAATGTGAACTGTGCCACACACTAATACACTATAAATTACTGTTATTTGTGCTTAACTGGGATTTTTGCACAAATATGTGCCTGAAAGCCAGGCTTTCTAGGAGGGCAATCATTTTGTCTAATTTTATGTGTATGTAGAACAGCCAATAACTATTGTTTCCGTCCTACTTAACGGTAGTAATACCATTTCCCCCCCCCAAGTTGCCATAAACACTTTTTATTCAGAGAACACTTAGAATTTCAAGTGCCTGCCACTTGAAACACTTGCTCTTACCTTTCTAAACGTAAGCATAATGAGTTGTTGGGTTGCACATAATAACCTTTTGGTCAAACAGCTCTGGCTTCTCCGCTGTACTTCGGCAGGGCGGCCGGCCAGTGCTCTTTGCCAGCTGTTCCAGTTGGTCTGGAGTATGACCGGGCTGCAGTACTCACCTGGCCTGTTTGGCTTAAAGGAGGATGGGTTTCCACAGGATTGTAAATAGGAGTGTCAGAAGCTCTCTCCTGCTCCCCTCAGCTGCTGCTCTTCCTGGAGACTTAAGTAAGGACTGTGTCCACTTGAGCTGTGGCAGGGTTTCTGTCTGGGACTGTCCTCTGCCACACATCCGTTTGTCCCTTTATATACTCCTTGGAAACAAATTTAAGGAATCCTCTAGTAAGAGCAACTGTAAAGTCTCTACCTGACCATATCTATATATATTTTTAAATACTGGCTTTTAAATTGGCACACAAGTACAGACTGCTTATTTCTATGTTTAATATCTGAAAGCCTGACAGATGCTACCCTTAGGAGCCTACTATTAATAAATATGCTGTGTAGCACCTACTTCTGTTTAAGTTCTGAAATGTACCTTTCACCTGTCCCACGTCGAGTGAAGCCTCTGTGGCTTCTGCTCCACTAGCAGCTCACCCTTTGGGCCCAGCTCAGAAAAGACGCAGAAGAGTGATGTTCTCAGGCTGATCAAGCCAGACTACTTGCTGAAATTATTGTTAGTAAGCTCTTAACTACTGCCCGTTTCTACTCTTCCAAAGTACTGCATCACTTCGTTTATCCTGATGGCCCCTGTGCCTTTTTAGTCCAACAAAGTCAAGCTATGGGAGATCTTAAAAAGGCGGGAAATTTATACTGCGTTTGTGGACCTGTAGTATTGGAAGCCTTAGTTACCACATTAAGCCTATAATTACACTCTGATTTGATGTGATTTTTTTGGCATTTGGCACTTGTCCAAATGCAATTTTCCTTTTTTAAAGATGATTAAACAAAGTCTTCCCTGTTTATTTGGTGCAATGAAGTATAAGATAAAATGGGGGAGGGGTAAATTATCACCTTTAACAAGATTAATTTTTAAATGTTTTTATATATTTGGAATTGTTAAATTGGTTTTGCTGAAACATTTCACCCTTGAGATACTATTTGAATGTTGGTTTCAATAAAGGTTCTTAAAATTGTTACCAGTGAATTCAGTTTATAAACCTTATTAACTAATTGGGCACGGTGATTTCCTTTTGTAATAGATAGCAGCTTTAGAAATTGAAAGGTTTCTAAAAATACTACTTGCCTAATAGCCACAATCTGGGCATTTTAATGACCTCACACCTGCAAGAACAGATTCATCAGTGGCTTGTATAACTCTGAGATGAAATTTAATTTCACAGATTATCTATTTTAGAGATAATTATATTGGACAACAGTGCGATCAAAAGCCTGTTTTTCTTTTGGAAACTTTCATTTATCTAGAAATACAGCAGTTTTGGATTTGAAGCTTCTAAAACATTCTAGGAACAAAAAAACACACATCTCTAAGATACATAAAATCTCACTGAACTTTAAATATTGTTTTCAAACAAACTGAATTACAATTTTTACTTCATTCACTAATTTAACAGAATTAGAAATACTTACCTAAGTATCTGAAATAGCTGCTTACAGAACCAATGAGACAGGTAGGTTCTCCTCTGCCAGTTACTACTGACCAAAAAGAAAAGGCTGGACATCAACTTTTTTTAGTAAAGCAAAAAAGTAAATCTAAACAAATACCTTTGCCAAAATAAGATTTTATTTTGAAAGTTATCTGAAAGACACCGAGTAAGGAAGTCTCCTAAGACTCAACGGATGTAGGTTCCAAATGCATATTCTCTCCAGCCCCCACCAGTGTTCTCTGTCATGCCAAAAAGTTGCTTTCTCTGATAATTCCTACTTTTAGCTTCCTGGAGAAGGGATCTTTTCCCATAAGCCACCATCTTCATGTTTTTTGTAGAGTAGAGCTTTATTTCCAGGAAACAGTGTGTTAGTTGGAGATGGGTATTTTCTTAAAAACATCAAGGTAGATCTAATATGTTCAACAAAGTGGGGGGGCTCGGCCAAAGGTGAAGTGGAAAAGTTCTGAAAAAACAAGATTAGGGGCATGAGAGAAGAGTCACCTTGCTATTCCTTACTTTGATAAAGATGTCAAAGTGTTCTCAGATCACTATATATATATAGTAAGAAATATATATAAGAAACGAGGTATACTGGGTCAGTGAGAAAAGCAGTTGACTGCTTGCTCCCCACCTGTACACGTTTCTACCCAGGACATTACGTATCCCCAATTAACACAGAAGTTCAATGGGGTCTGGCAATGGCATTCAGAAAACAAATACTACCCACTGCAGGAGAGGCAGCTACGATCCAGTCTAAACCCTTTTTTTTCTTACAGATGGGGCAACCAGGGTCCAGAGATGTAAGACTTACCCAACCTGTAAATTCTCACCTCTAGTATTTGCTTATCATCTTGCTGCAACCAGAAATCCACATGTGGAAATGGCTCCCAGGAAAACGGTCCTATGTGAAGTTGTTCTGTCTTTGCATCGTAGATGCTAATCATCTAAAGAACATTTCAAGGATAGAATTTAAGGAATGTCACCCACTCCCCAAACCCTACCATTAATGCAAGCTCGAGTGTAGTCCAGTGTTTAAGGCATTTATCTGGGGGATGAGCTTCTTAAAAAAAGTTGTCTCAAACAACAACAAAAGCTGCCGCCTACTGAGCACTTCCAATGTGTCTGCTGCCGCGCTTTGTGGGTAATGTGTTGTGTTACTGTTTGGTCCTGCAACAATCCTGCAAGAAGATGGCATTTTTTCCCATCTGGGGTGAAAACTTGACCCAGAGGGACAGGGCACATGTCCCAGGTCACGTGTCCAGTAAGCATCAGAGCTGAGCCTCAGACCCAGGTGTCTCTGACTGAAGACCATGCTCTTCATTGCTACATAAAACATTGCCTCATTATTTATACCAAAAGCAACTAATCGCCTTGCCATTTAAAAGCACACAATACCTGTTGCGTCATCAAAAGAAAGGAAAAAACTTGTAAAAAAGCTAACTGGCCAAACGATCAATTCTCTGAATTCCCAAGTTTGCCAATTGCAGTTTTGGTTACTGAGACTGAAATAGGTTCTGAATATTAACTAAATTAAGGCCATTATGCTACTTGAGAAATTACAAGAGGAATCCTGAAAATATGAAAGGGTTGGCAAAACAAATCCTTCTAAATCCGAACACATTTTCCCATGCAAATGTCAGCATTTCATAAATGAGCAGATTTCCTTTGGGTGCACAGAATGTGCCTTCTATTTTTTCATACTTTGAGCGTTTTAAAAGAATACTTTCACCCATTCTTCAAGTGGCATGTTGAGTCTTAGGTTTTGCTTTTCTTTCTTGCCTTTTTTTTTTTTTTTTTTTTAGACAGGGTATCATCCAGGCTGGAGTACAGGGACATTATCCTAACTCACTGCAACCTCAAACTCCTGGGCTCAAGCAATCCTCCTGCCTCAGCCTCCTGGGTAGCTGAGACTACAGGCACTTGCCACCATATTCGGCTAATTTTTCCTATTTTTTTAGAGATGGGGTCTTGCTATGTTGCCCAGGCTAGTCTCAAACTCCTGGCCTCAAGTGATCCTCCTGCCTTAGCCTCCCAAAGTGCTGGGATTATAGGCGTGAGCCACTGCACTTGTCAGGGTTTTTATTTTTCTAACTTTTAAAATTAGAATGTTACTTAATTAAAAAGCACCCTAAGGAAATCAGACTTTTAAACTGATCTGATCATTCTTTTGGGTTAATTGTTCCAGCAAATTGCTCTTGAGTGACTTGTACCAAAAGAATGCATGGTCCAGAGTGCAGAGAGGTAGAGAAACCTCTCCTCCTCCTTCCCTGCTCTGCTCTCCTCTCTTTGTAGGAACTTTCTATGGAATGTTGTTACAAAGTAAAGAGGTTCATTCTATAATATTTGGATCTGGATGCTGTGGGTTCACGTATACCTCCTCCTGCACCTTGAAAGGCCGGGAACTGGGATCTGGAACATACAATCTAGAAACATTCATTACTCTTGTAAGAGACAAGGCAGGGGATGGTCCCTGATCATTTACAGCTACAAGGAGGCTGATACAAACTTTCCATTTCTAAGATCTATAAAACTTGAAGCTTTGGCATTTGATGCCTTTTTTACCCTTTAACTCGGATGATTTCAAACTCACTGGTCCTCCCGTTAAAGCCCGCGCAGCACGCAGCTCCTCCTCCGGACCGCGGTCTTGAAAGGCGGCTCTGTAAATCTCCGCCGTTTTAACGTTAACAGCTGTGAGGGAAACAGGATGCGTGTGAACTGACAAAAGACCAAAGCGCAGAGTCTGCATGGTCTCCATTTCCACCCCCATCCATAAGAGACAGAAAGGGAAAAGAATGGAAATGGAACAAAATGCTCCTAATTATCTGTAGCTCCCCCTTCCTGGAGAGGGAAATGCAACCTTGTCACCAAGCCTCTCAGTGGAAACAGCCGCAGGCCTGGGTGGGCCGGGCCCGAGTGGGGTTCGGTAGAACTTTGTTGTAAGCCTAGAGCTGCTCCCCGCGTGAGCAGCCTGCCTTCCCCGCGGACTGCGCGGCCCCCGCGGGCAGCACTGCTGTGCGGGGCTGGAAGCAGGGCAGGCAGTGACCCTGGCAAAAGCTGGTGTGTTTGCGTTTTTATCACTTAGAACTTTACACATACACAGAGTTACAGAGAGAAAATGAACGCCTGTGTCCCTACCACCCAGCTAAACACATCAAACGTCAGACACGGGAGAATCCCTCTGCAGGAATCTCACGCTATCGCCCCAGGAGTCCTAGGCGCTGTGACAGGAGGGAGGAGGGGTCCGGGTTTTCTTCGGCCTGACAGTTTTCCACTTTCTTTTTATAGGGTCTTAGTTCTCAATCAAAACCTTACTTGGTTCCTGATGTAATATAAAAAGATCCAAATCCCCCCTCCCCGCAGAGGAGAGCACACCCGGCCTCCTGGGGCGAGGGGAGCCCTCCCGACACCCAGCCACCCGGCAGGGGTGGGCATAGCCTCTGCTTTGTATTTGGGACCTTGTTTTCTCTTCACAGTCTTGGGATGTGCATGTCATTTCCACTTTGTAGATAAAAGTTAGACAAGTTAAGCCACTTGCCTAAGGCCTCACAGCCACCGCACAGAGCAGCTAGGATCTGAACCCCAGGCTGTCACCCACTGATGGCAGTCGGGGTGTCACGCTAGGTGGCCGGATCAGACTTGCACTGGAGCCTGCCTTGTCAACATGGGACCAAGCCTCCAACCTCAAGCAACTGACTGACTTACCAATGCCATAAATTACTGGAAAGTGGTTTTCATTTTCTTCCCGGTCATTTAATTCTACAAGATAAAAAAATTTTTAAAGGTACAGTTTTAAAGAAATACTAAACAATTTTTTTCATTTTGTATCATAAAGACCAACAAGGAGCCCTCATTGCAAAGCAGCGGGAGGAAGACAGAAAAGTGAAAGGGACCGTGGCCGTTTTCCTGAGTCCCAGCACAGGCAGGTTTACGCTGGACAAACTGCCACATGCACAGGCTGTCCCCTCCCTCCCCCGCCGTCTCCATGCACCGTTTCCGCCACGCAGGGTGGCAGCTCCTCTCAGACCCAGCACCCTCTCCTCCCTGGGGGCGCAGGGAGGCTTCTGCAAATCCCCAAGAAGGAGACACGAGGTGCCGCTGAGGGATCGGCATGTGAACCGGGGCTGAGCGGGATTCGGACGTGGGCCGGGGGGAAGGCCGTGCCAGCGACGGGAAAAGCCCCAAGAGAAGGCAGCAGAGCAGCGACCAGCTCAGTGTGTCCTGTGCAGCTCACGGCCTGGTCTTCGGTCCTGCTGGAAGGCTGAGGGCAAAACGGTCCTGAAACCCACAGCTTTGTTAAATTTGGGAAAAACGGCAGAACTTACCTGTCACACATAATGTCACTAAGTGAACGTCCTCTTCTTGTCTGTCAAATTCACCTACAATTAGAATTTTAAAACCGGATGTCAGAAGAGTTCCTCCGGTTAGCAGAATGCACTGCCGAGCAAGCCAAGGGTGGAAGGACAGCAGGCGGCCCAGCGCGCCCCATGCTCCCCACGCGCCCGCAGCCTGGCACTGACGCCAGACCCTGGGCGCTGGCACCGCACAACCCTGACTGCCAGGCCACGGACACACTGTTAGTCCCAGGCCCAGGGGTAACACACTGAGTCTTGCCATTTTTCTCTTCGCTCTCAGAGGTTCTGGGGGACATACAGGTTCATAAGAGAAGATTTTTACTCTTCTAAGTAACCTGTTTTCCCTGATCATCAGTGCTGTTAAAAAAAAAAATCTAGTCATTGTAAAAGATTTGGCAAATACAGAATATGAGGAAGTCGGTTTTTGATGCCCACAATACTGACACTTACTATTCAGTGTATTTTCTTCCGTATTTTTCTGTGTATAGCTGAGCTCATACCATAGAGACAATTTCAATTTTATAGCCTGATTTTTTGGTACATCTTTTCCCATGTAATTCACACCTCTTTATTTTTTTAGTGACCACATAATTCTACTGATAACATTGTTTCCCACTGTAAATAATGTCCTACTAATTTGGGGGCATAAATCTCTGTGCACATTTCAGATTATTTTCTTAGAATATAGTCCCCCAAGGGGAATTATTGGGATATGAGCCTTTTTAAAGACTTAAGCCACGACACCAAAATTGCTTTCCCAACAGGCTGCGCCAGTGTATGTTCCGGTGCCGTGAGCGAGCCTGCCGCACTGGCTGGTGGTTAATTAACAGACAACCGTGTCTTATTTGTTTCTTTTTTGAAAATATTTGCTAATCATAGAGGAAAAAATGGTATTACTGGTGTTTTAGTTTCCTGCAGATTAAAATGGCGGGTGGTTCTGTTTTTATACAATTCAGAGCATTTACTATTTTGGAATGTGTCGACTGCTATTTTAAAAGAAAATCTTGTCCCCTTCCCTGTTACCCGCTAGAAATTAGCTCTATGCTATCCTGTCTTTATGTAAAATCCCAAGCTGAACAGTCCTGTTTCTTTATGCTGCTCCAAACAGGTGTGGCCCTCTCAGGTTGTATACTAGGTGGGATTTTTCTTTTTTGAGATGGTCTCACTCTGTCGCCCAGGCTGGAGTGCAGTGGTGCCACCACAGCTCATTGCAGCCTTGAACTCTTGGGCTCAAGCCATCCTCCCACTCCAGCCTCCCATGTAGCTGGGGCTACAGGTGTGAGCCACTGCACCCAGCCAGTTGGGATTTTTAACCCAAGCAAAAATAAATAAAAATTTTTGTCAAATATGGGGGGGAAAACAGTGAACTTACTGAGAAGTTGATGAGTAAGTTTTTGTGACAACTGCCTGTCGTCACTGAAGCCTCCCACGAGGTGCAGTTCCAGCCTGGTAAAGAGAGGCGACAGTGGTCAGAGGCCAGAACAACACACCAGCAGCGCACGCTGGCTCCACTCTGATTTTCCTTCTGAGCTTCCGTGAACCCCCTCACTCTACAGCGGTGCTTCTGGCAGCTCTTCGTGCCACGGCACACGGGGGACACGGGCGAGGCTGCCAAGGCCGGTGGCAGGCTTCTGGGGACCCTGCCCGGGGGCCCTGGTGCCCGAGTGGGTCTGCGTCTGCACACAGATGTGACGCTGCCCCGCTGCAGATGGTGAGGAACTCTGCTCTAGAAGAGTAAGACTGTATCGTGTAACCCACCCGCCCGAAGTGCGGTGTGCCAAAACCCCGCAATGTCTCGGTCTAAGACGAACTGCGGTGTGAGACTGGGGCGTGGCTGAGCGTCCGCTGATTAAGTGGACAGTTCACGTGTGCTGTCTCCTCTAACGTCCTCTGCTTCCTGGTGAGAGGACTGTCACTGCCCTTTTACAGGGGAGGAAACGGGGTCCGTTCCTACAGTGCATGCTTGTCAACCCCCACAGCAGACGCCCCCGTGTGTCCCACTGAACGTGAGCCCCAGGAGACGGGAAAAACGTGTTCTTAGAGTCACACGGGTTTGGGGGATCTTGCCCACTATAACCCCTCCCCAGGAATCGCTCTGCACATGAGCGCAGTAAAGCTCTGAGAAGTCCTGTAACTGAAAACAATCGCACCAAGTTTGTCGAATCCACACTCACTCGTCCACCCTCCCCTCTCACAGCCGGAACCCCCTGCGACCCAGGCTGGGGCGGTGCTGCCGTGCCGCACGCTGCCTCCCACTGACGCACGGGATCTCTCTGAGCGATGAACCAGAACCTTCTATGTACCCAGTGCGGGGCACGGCCTCAAGTGGCCCCATAATAGACATTACATAGGAAGGGGAGCAGTGGCCGCTGTGGCTTTGCTTTGACGCTGGGCTACCAGGTTTGCCTTCTGACTTCCAGAGTGACCACGTCAGCTCTTCCATGAACAGACCAGGAATAGCTAGCAATCGTGTTCTGCAAATCGTGGAGTCTGGCCTCTGGCCAGGTCTGCTGACATAATCTGCAGGGCCCAGTGCAAAATGAAAATGTCACTTTGTGACTGCGTGGGTCACATACCCATGAAGCCAGCCCAGCCTGTGGCATAGACCCAGCCAGAAGTAGAATTAAATTTGAAAACTGGGCCAGGCACAGTGGCTCATGCTTGTAATCCTATCACTTCAGGAGGCCAAAGTGGGGGATCACTTGAGGCCGGGAGTTCAAAACCAGCCTGAGCAAAAGTGAGACCCCATCTCTACTGAAAAAAAAAAAAAAATAGAAAGAAATTACATGGATAACTAAAAATATATATAGAAAAAATTAGCTGGGCGTGGTGGCGCACACCTGTAGTCCCAGCTACTTGGGAGGCTGAGGCAGGAGGATGGCTTAAGCCCAGGAGTTTGGAGGTAGCCGCGAGCTATGATGGCACCTCCGCACTCCAGCCTGGGTGACAGAGCAAGACCCTGTCTCAAAAAAAAAAAAAAAAAAAATTTAAAACCGGGGGGAGATTCTTAGCTCATCAGTCAAAAGCGCTCTCTTCAGCCCTTCTCCTGGGAGCGTGACTGGATTTCCAGCCCCTTCTGCTCACCAAGACGCTCTGGGTATAACGAACACTAGCCTGGTGGCGGCACACTGAACGCCCTGACTTCAGCATTGTCCAGTGTATCCATGTGACAAAACTTTCCACCCCCTTAATATTTTGAATTGAAACTTAAAAAAAACTGGATCTGCGTCGCACTAGCGGAAATCTGACAGCTTATTTTTTCCTTTTCTGACTCCTGGGATTCCAAGCATTTGCATATGGCTAAAGAGTTCACCCAACGGCTACCTCGGACTCCAAATAAAATGAGTGCCTGCCTGCGAGCCTACGTAATGACGGACGAGGAGAGGGGACGGGGGTGTGAGCACTGCTGTGACAGCCGGGCCTGCGTCATAGCTTTGTGACTCCGTGTACACTCAGTGTCCTCCCTGTCAGCTGGCGGCAGTGTGCACCTCACTGAGGGGTGACAGGCTCTCATTCAGCAATCCACGGTGACCACAAACGTGCTGAAACTTAAAACTGCGCCCCTCGCCCCCCAGCCACCCCCTCCACCGTCCCCTTCGCCCTGGGCCATCCCACGCCGTGTGCTGTCTCCTTGCTTTAGAGTAGCGACACCTGGGGCAGGTGTTTCTGTCTGCTCTGTTCACTGCTCCGTCCTCGGCACCCACCAGCTGTTGCTCAGAGGAGCCTTCAGGGAACAGTCGCTGGAGGAAGCACTGACGGAGGGGATGCCACACCTGGGGTAGAACAAGCAACGTCCCACAGGGGAGCATCTAACCGGACATTACTGAGGGATCTCCGGGTTCAGGGTCAAACCTTCCACCTAAGACCCAGCCCCGATTCCCCGCCTGTGCCCGCCGTCCGTCCATCCACTCAGCCACCGCGGATGCCGGGCCACCGCCCTGCCGCGTTCTGCTCTAGGGGGCCCAGACAGACACGGGGTGCTGGCGCCTGTGTCACTACAACAGCTTCCACGGCCACTTCCTCTGCACGATGGCGTGATGTTCCCAATGCATGTGACAGAGTAGCGTGGCTCTCACCTTCCACATTGACCGTGGTCGGAAAAGGATTTTACGGAGTTCACGATCAGGGGGACCTCAGCTTTGGTGTCGCTTCCGTCACAGTGTGTCAGGCAGGTGGCCCCATTACCTGAAGAACAAGGGTGAAATGACTCGTGTTATTCCCGGTGAGAGCTCGGCAAGCCAAGACCGCTCCTGTCCGCTCGGGCCGCCTCGTCTCTGAACGTCCTGGAAGGAGAAAAATCGAGAAGTCTGTGCTGCCCAGCCAACCCATTCTGACCGGGGCAACAGGGAGAGACCATGCAGACTAGAAGAAAGGTAAGTCAAGTCAGGTTTCGAGGAAGACACCAGGAAACTCTGGTGGTGAGAAATTAAATGGTCCCAAATGTCGGGTCAGGTTAAGCAATGGTTTCCTTCACCTCTCTCGTCATACCTGTGTGCCTCAGGACCACAATGTGACAAGTGGTGGCATCATCAGAACCCAGAATGGAGATGGAGCCTGTTTAAAAAAGAAATAAAATAAAATATCCAATAGCCTTTTGGGAGAATGCCCAATTCACTGCTTCCTAACCTACCATCCTTTGGGGAGGTCACTGCAAGCTCTCTTTGCTGAACATACAGAAGGCCCTGGGGTCCCACTTGTTGAACAGACTGACCTCTGAGAAGTCTGGCTCTTTCCTGTTTAATTAAAAAAAAAATAACATAGTGATGTAAATTAGTGAGGGCTGAATAACTAGAGCTGGAGAGAGCCGAGGTGGACTCTAGGTGGGAAACACGCTAGTGTGTCTGAGGTGTGTGTAGCATTCGACAGAAAGGCTGAAATGAAAACGCCGCAGTAACAGTCATTTGGAACAGTGCAAAGACAACAGTGAAGTTCTGGGACCTTTTTTTTTTTTTTTAACCTATAAAAGATTTCACAGTCACTATGAAATAAGATGCAAAAATCTTTTATCACAGCTCTTTTTACAATCAGATCAGACTGAACAGTGGATGCGGTGGCTCAGAGACATCCCTTCTTAACTTTCTTTAAAGAGGAATAGGGTTAAAAACTTCCCTCTGCCCTAATCTAGTAATCCCACTGTACTAAGGAAATAACTGAAAACGTGTTCATCGCCCTGTTATTTAGAATGGCAAAAACAGCCACAGAAAAGGTAAGTAAATTATGCGGAACCAACTCACAACCACCAACTTCAGTCACAGAAAAATGAAAACTACGAGAAAAATAGTTTTGAAACGTTAACTGCAAAGATACAAAAGTACACATTTTTTAAAAGAGCTATCAATAGGCTGTTAATATCACGATGATTAAATGCTTACAAACATGGGAAAAAATACCGCAAGGACATTCACTAGCGGACGGTGGCTGTATCGCAACAGAGCGAACGTGGAGATTTCACCGTCGCTGCTGTCTGTGTTCTTTGAATGTTCTAGGATGTAGCTGTGTTATTCTAAAAGTAGAAAATCTAAATGGATAAGGAAATTTATGAAGACTACGTTATAATATTAGGTGTCAAAAATCTGCCTAATTGAGTATCTGTAAAAATCCCTACGCCATAAGCCTGATTTTAAAAAAAAAAACTCAGGTGGTTAAATTCTTTAATCAAAACTAAAGCATTTTTTTTTCAAAACTGTTATGTTGACACAACACTGAAATGTGTCATAATTTCCTTCCTACTTGCAACATATAAACTCCTCAAGGAGCCAGCCCTTATTCAGGTGCCTGAGAACAGGCCTGGTCTGCGCCGGGGAACCGTTCTGCAGCCTTGGCCTCGCACAGGCTTCTCGCCGTTTCTCCTGGCTGCAACTAATTTAAGTTAGTGCTGACTTAATAAAACATGAGAGATGTAATAACATAATGATCAGCTTAATTAGTTACACAGTGTTTTCTGCTTTTAATACACTTCCATTAATCGGAAGCAAGGCAGCAATTAAAACGAGACGAGCGAGCTGCCGTGTAAAATTAGACGGGCAAGACCATCTCGCTCGCTCTAGACGTCCGGGGGAAACAGGTGCGGCTGACTGCTCATCAGTGAAGGCTTTCCATTTCCGTACCGCTTCTCTCCTCGACTTAGTTCAGGACAACATAAGGGAGAAGTCCGAATTCCCTCTTGATTATTTCTTTAATACTTACCTCCTGCTTTGTTCTTTGGGGGGAGTGGGGGGAGAGGACAAGTCAATTGTGACCACCCATTTTCACAATCGGGTCTCCACCCGAAAGCAAAGCTGTTTGTGAGAAATGAATGATCACTTTCATAAAGACCAAGGATCGTATCTGTCTTCAACACAGCTCCTACTGTTTCCCAAAGAGATAAAAGCAAAAACGATCAGAAGAGATAATACCACAAAAACGAGAAGGGTAGTTTTGCTGCTTTGCTCTTCCACGTGAAGGAATGAAAAAAAGTTCAGCCGAACTTCTCTTTGGGAAAACACACAGTCCTGCTTCATAAACTCACACACTTCCTGAAATAAAAGTAGTGCAGTTTTCTTAACTTCTAATATTCCTTCTAATATTCCCTGGATACTAAGATTCAATAAAAAATATCTTTTCTTTCAATCTCTCATCCTCCTTTTCTAATTCCTAATCAATGGCACTATCTCTTAACCCAGGGGTCAGAAAACTTTTTTCTGAGAAGGGGCAGACAGTGAATATTCTGGGCTTTGCAAGGCCGAACAATTTCCGTCCCAACTATTCAACTCTGCTCTTGTCGCGTCAAAGGAGCCACAGACGATACCTGAACAAACAGAAGCGGCTGCGTTCTAATAAAACTTGATTTATCAGTGATTTTGAAATTTGAATTTCATATGTCATGAAATATTATTCTTTTGATTTTTTTCAACCATTTATAAGTGTAAAAAGTGGCTCCCGCCTGTAAATCCCAGCTCCTTGGAAGCCTCAGGTGGGAGGACTGCTTGCTTGAGGCCAGGAATTTGAGACCAGCCCGGGCAACATAGTGAGACCCCTGTTCTATAAAATAAATTTTAAAATTAGCCAGGGGTGGTGGCGCACACCTCTAGTCCTAGCTACTCAAGAGGCTGAAGCAGGAGGACCCCTCGAGGCTGCAGTGAGCTATGAGTGCACCACTGCACTCCAGCCTGGGCAAAAAGAGACCCACAAAAAAAAAAATGTAAAAATCATTCTTGGCTCACGGGCTATACACAAACAGGGCTTCGCCCGCAGGCTGCAGTTTGGTGACCTGTGTCTTAGCCAATCATGGAGCTGTCACCTCGGGGGCGATCATACATCCCTTACCCCCCACTGCCGTATCTGTCAACTCTTCCCTCAGAAATGGCGGAGCGAGTATGAACGTGCCTTGTGAACCGGAAAGCATGGTGGTGTGTAAGGAATTACTAACAGGTGTAGTCCTCAAAACTGAGCCTTCCTTCCCACTCTCATACCTTAGCTCAGGCCTTGTCTTCGTCTAAATTACTGCAATAGAATGTACGAGAAGGGTATAGGGCAAGACAGTCCCCCCACGACCTTGGGCTGGGCGTGCTGCTGGCCCCCTGCGCTGCTGCTTCCTCCTGCAGTCAGTGGGCACAGCGGTGCCACGTTATCAGGCGGGGTGAGGAGGATGAACTGAGAGGAGGTGCGCAGGGCTGTGCTGCACCTGGCCCCTGCCAGTAGGCCGTCCCCACCTCCATTCCCTGCCCGCAAGGTCTCCCTTGCCCAGTGTGGCCCACCCCATGGCTGCTACTGTCGTTGCTTCAGAACACTGATTTTGTTACATCACTTTTCTACTCCAAGACCTGAGTCCAGCAATTTCACTTGCAGGAATAATTACAAAGGGTTCTAAAGATTTTGCCCTTGAATGTGCATATTTCACTTGCAGGACCGGTCACTGAGCATCCAGGGGCCGGTGAAGCGAGAAGGCTCTAGTAGCACCGTCCAGAGGAACCTTCTGCAGGGACTGTAATGGTCTATATTTGTACCGTCTCATAGAACAGCCACGTGTGGCTGCTCAGCACTTGAAATGCGGCTAGTGTGACTGAGGACGTGATTTTGGATTTCATTTAACTAATTTAAATGTAAGCACCCACATGTGGCTAGTGGCTGCTGTGCCGAATAGTGCAGCTCTAGAGTCCAGGGCGGCCCGCCGGGGTTCCCGTCCTGGCTTCATCACTTCCAGGAAGGGGAACTTTGGGCAAGTTACTCAACCTCTCTGCGCTTCACAGTCCTCTTCTGTAAAATGGGAACAGCAACAGCTATTGCTGTGGCACTCGGCCGGGTCCACTGCATTCCTGTTATTGTTGTTTTTGTTATATGCTAGCCATAGGACAGAAAGGCTTACCAACTGCTGGTACCGCATACTCGTGACATATTGTTACATGAAAAAGATACACTATAAAACCGTATGTAGTATGCTATCATTTTAAAAAGTATATTATATACAAGCAAAACCGCCTTTAGGATAGTCACCAAATTGTAGAGAATGGTCGTGCTCATAGATGATATTTCTTTTTAATATTTACATTTTCTATTTTTCTACAAAGGGGACATACTCCTTCTTATGTAAAAACAATTAAACTTTTCATTTCTCGCCACTGCTAATTAGGTGAAAGATCCATCTAAGCCCCTCAGTAATCCAGGTCCAACCCACGTCCCTTGCATTTACTTTCTTTCCTCCCCTTCCCACCGTGCCAGGGAAACTGGCCAGTCCGCCTGCCCACAGGGCCCTTCCCCTCCTGCCCAACAGGCCTGCCCAGCTAGAGCGCCCCCGCCCTTCTGTTCAAAGCTCACTCAAGCCTGCATCCTTCCTCCCTTCGACCGCTGCAAATGATTGCCCCTCCCCTTCGCACAGCCTTATAGGCCACATCTTCCTAAATAGGCCAAATCCTCTGAGAGGAGCCACCGCAGTAGGTCACCACGTTCCCCCCTTTCCACACTTAGCCTGTGGCCTTGGACACTGATCTATCACAGAAACTTTAACAGACATAAAAGTAGATAGTCACCTAAATTCTTTAGGCGGCTGAATTTTTTTTTTTTTTCCCTTGGTCAGTGCTGCTCTTGACTTCACTAGTTAACAGTGTGACAGTGGCATAGTACAAAGAAAGTGACATAGCACAACGCCCAGCCCGGTAACTTGTTCGCGAATATTACTACTGTCTGTCCTGAAGTGCAAGTTGAGGATTACACAGAGCTGTCTGCTGTCTCCCTGTAAATCCTTGTCATCCTTCTGATCATTTGCAGGGGTTATTTTGTTCATGCATTTATGCAACCAATTTACTGAGCATAAATTCTATGCTGAGGACTGCCCTAGGCTCTAAGGATACAAAAGGTGAAGACACACACTCTATCTGCCTTCAGGAAGCTTGCATTCTGGGGGAACAGACCGAAGGGAGAATAAACAAAGCAAGTAAGCAGACAGAAGAATTACAAACTGTGTAAGTGTTACAGAGGAAACCTCTAGAATGCCTTCCCTAACCCCACAGACTGGGTCAGGTTTTTCTGCCTCACATCTCAGACTGAAAGGGGGCACGTTTTCTTTATGGCACTTAACAGTTTATGATATTTGAGCCATTCTTGGATTAGAAACCATTCCCTCTGCCGGACTGTAAACACCTCGAGAGTAGGGACAGAAATCAGCATGGTGCCCAACATGGATTAGGGGCTCAAAACGTCTCTCTTCAATAAGGAACTGATTCCCCCTTAACTAGATCTGTGCCAAGTGGAAAGTTTGCCCCCCTCCTTTTTTTTTTAACTAAGAACTCCCATTCCAACAACCTCTGCATGAGCATGAACAAAGAGTTCAGAGATCTATTTGAGGGCAAAAGCAGGAAAAACAAAAACAAACCTTGCATCAGGGCGTGGTCCCGCGGCCCAGCTGGGGAAAACCAGGGCCCTTTCTTCTGGCTAAAAATAACCAGGTGCCCCATGTCCCGAAGGCAGGGGAGTAAGAGGAGAAAGAACTAGGGGTCCCCGCCAGGATACCCCTGCCCAAACACTCTGAAGCCCAACCTGGAGTAACCTCCTGCTCCCTGAGGACCATGCAACGTTCAACACAGGGTGGGTGGGGAGCCCCAGCGAGTTCCAGCGAGCAAGGGCGGGTGCCCAGGTTTGCCTAAACAGGCCAAGTCTGGACTGGGGGGAGGGGACGCCCTGCCTGGGAACGGGGCGTCCCGGGGAGTCCTCAAGTGGCGGAGCCGTGCGACCTTGGACAAGTCACCTAACCTCTCTGGACCCCCGTCCTCTCCTCTGTAAAGGAGGGGCCTCAGTGGATACCCTCTGAAGCCTAAAGAAGGTAAAAGCTCCGCGGATCCGCAAAAGAAGTGCGGCCAGGGCTGCGGATGTGCCGACAGCAGCTCAGCTGCGCCAAGTTTAAAGCGTGTCTCGGGTGGGAGCGGGTGGTGGCGGGCGGGCAAGGAGGGCTCTCGCTCGCCTGGCAGGCAGGTTCCCCTCGGGCCCGCCCCGCAGCCCCCGCGCCGGGCCCCGCTCACCTCCAGAGGCGGGTGAGCTCGGACGAGGTCCCCGGCAGACTGCGGAAGCCGCACTCGCCTCCCCTCCACGAGCAGCGGCATCGCGAAGGCGGCCACCCGGGCAGGCCCAGGGAGGCAGCTGCCTCCCCAGCCCCGGGCCGCCCGCGGCCCCGCCCCTCGGGCCGCCGCGCCCCGCCCCTCCCCCGCCGCGGGTGCCGCCGGGAAGTGGAGTCCAGACGGAGGCGGTGCCGCCCGCAGAGGCTGGGAGAGCCAAGGCGGGCCGCCAGGCCTCACGGGAAATGGAGTCCGGAAGCGAGAAAGCGGCCCGCGTGCGCCGCAGGGGGCTCTGGGAAATGTAGTCCCCAAAGCGTGGGCGTGGCGGAGTGGGCAGGGAAGCCGCACGCGAGGAGCCGCGCACGCTGCGGAAGCCTCCGCTCTCCTGTGTGCGGGTTCTGGCGTCGCTTTGGTCACTGCCCCGCCACTTCTCAGGTGTGTGACCTTCCGCAAGTTTGAGTTTGGGACTCTGCTGTGCTGATTCAATAAGTCATACACGTAAACAGTCTTAAACCAGGGAAAACAGATACTGAACTGTGCTAGCCCCACACATTTAGAAATCATCAATAACACCTGTGTTTGGCATCCAGTAGGCGCTCACAGACGGGCTAGAAACCCCAGGGGAAGATCAGCCGGACACTGCACAGCCCCTACTCTGAGGCTGGGTACCCGCAGAGGGGGCGTCTCACCGTGGGGGTCTTTTCTGAAACTTGGAAATATGTCTCAAATAGACCCAGGTCTACAGTGCGTTAGCAAGAAGTAATTTCACAAAGGGTACAGCGGTGAGATTAAGAACAGGAGCCATCTGACACGGAGCAGAAAGCTCATTAGAACTTCATCACCTGTATTTCACACCCTCGTCTTTCATACACACGCCCTACTCGACAAAATACTGGAAATTAGAGAAGAAACTATAGAAGACAGCTCACGGTGTCCCCAGCCCCAGCTTACCCAACTTCTCACGCAGGACAGCTCTATTTCTAGCTAGCGGAAAAGTTTCTATGTGATGACTACACCTTCATTTCTCATTTGCAGGCATAGTAACTTGCCCAAAGTCACACAAATAATATAAGAAGTGGTAGAACTAAGATTAAACCCAGCTTTGTATGAGTCCAAAGCCAGTGCTCTCCAACACTTTAAAATACTCCTAGGTGGTAAGACCATAAACAATTCATTGTAATGCAGATAAAATTAAATAAATACCAAGTAGGAAGCTTGGGCCCAAGACCAGGGTTTGAATCCAGGGTGATCTATTACCAGCTCTGTGACCTTGACCAAGTTACTTAACTTCTCTGAACTGGTTTTCTCATCTGTAGAATAGGGATGATCACAGAATCTATTTGTTCCTAGCATACAGTAAACACTCAATAGACAGCTGTTACTGGAATTGCAGTGCAAAGAGTAGTCAATAAAAGTAAGGCATTTTGGAAGTGCAAAGGTATACAACAATGTTCTGTCCCTTCTGCGTGGGGCTGGTACGGTTTGCCTTAACGAACTGGTTTTTAACTTTTCAGTGATCTTTTTCCAAGTAATTTCAGAAAGTTAAATGACTCTCCTAGGCTAAGAGTCCTGCATCAAAGGATTGAGTCAGATAACCAGAAGGAAACCGCCCAACCTTCCTGCGTACCCCGGCCCCCCAAAGTTTGGTCTACAGGTAATGAGGAAGCAATAGCAGGTTTACTGATTTTGGACAAATTAGTCACAATGCTGCAAAGCCTGTTCCCTCATCTCCAAGGTAGGAAACCTACCCTGCCTACTACCTCACAGCATGGCTGACTGCAAGGTACAAACAACATATATAGGGAAGTTTTGTTTTTTTTTAATTATAAAGTAATTTTAAAGTTACTGAAATTTTAAATATTTAAAATTATAAAGTAATTACTATTTTACTGTAGTAAATATATGACAGTATTCTATGGTAAAGATGTAGCAAGATACGATGAAGTTCATAACCTGTCCCCTGGGAAATCATTAACGCAAGAAAAACAATTCGCCAAAAATAGAAAGCAAAATCAAACAACCGAATACCAATACCAAAACCCTCCATACACAGATGTTTTCACAGCTTTATCTGCAATGGTAATAATCATCATGGTCATCAACTTTTAAGGAATGGTTTATCCCATCACAGCAACACTGTGAAGTGTATCACAACCATTAAAAAATGATGAACATCAAATATATGGGGGATGTTGCCTAAGGAGCGGTGAACTGGCCCAGGTCGGAAACAGAGCAGGTCAAAACTCCCGTGCTGATCAGCAGTGGGATCGCACCTGTGAATAGCCACTGCACTCCAGCCTGGGCAACATTGCGAGACCCCATTTCTGAACATATATATATATATATATATATATATATGGGAAAAAATTTTAAAAATAAAATTCTCTACTTAAAACAAATGAACATTATGTAGAAACTTGGTAAATACTTAGTGAAAGAATCTAAATTACTACATATACTATATGCTACTATAAAATCCATAGGGTCAGACTGAAACGTAACAAAGGAAAGCATTTGGTGGGGGAAAACACAGTGCAGCTATGACAGCTCAGTTGGTTTCTTTTGTTGTGGTTGTTTAAAAAAGACTAATGTCCAGGCCCTTCCCCAAGAGATTGATTTAATCAGACTGGTTGAATTTTGGGGTATGGTGGACCTGGGCATCTTTAGTTTTCCAGAGCTTCTTGGGGGGTTCTGGGGCATAACCAGGGTTAGGAATCACCATCGTAAGTGCCACCTGGCAGGGGTTGGCACACTGGCCCTTCCTCTCCAGTTCTCATCTAAGTTGGTACCAAGGAAGTAACATGGAAGAAATGGAAATTATCTTTGCCTTGAAAAGACCTTTCCATGAAAATGCTTCCTGCTTAGACTTTCTCGTAAGGTAGCCAATCACCCACTATTAACTGACTTTTACATGTAAGCACTGAATCCTCAAAACCCTAAAGGAGGTATCAGTTATTCCCATTTTACAGCTCAGTAAGAGTAGGCTCATTGAGAGGGTAGGTAACTTGCTCAAGGTCAAACAGCTGGTTAGGAAGGAAAGCCAGGTCTGACACCTGTGACACTTTGTAAGTCACTTAGTTCTTTCACATTTATATAAATTCAGCCACTTACCAAGGAAGACCCAACCAGAGCACAGACAAAAGGATGGACCCTGAAGACTCCTACAATTGAAGGCTTGCTTTTTAGTAAGAGGGATAGAAAATTCCCATTGTTTCATGTAATTTCCAAGGAAATTTTTTTTCCCCATAGATGTTCCTTCAAAGCATGTAACTTTCTCGAATAAGTGTTTGCTTCCCTTGGACCTGTTCAGGCCTCAGCCACTCTTGGCTGGGTGTGGCCAGGGAGAGTGTCTGACACTTCAAATATGATGCGTGTGGCGGCCATCCTCACCACAGCATGCAACTGGTTTCTGAACACTCCCAGTCACACCAGCAATATTTTCCCCTTTTCAATGGTGAGGTCTCAGAAGCAGTTTTTCATTGCAAAGCCATGCCTTTTAATATATCAAATCAGTTAAAAAAAAAAACCAAACAAACATAGAATCATGGCTGGGTGCGGTGGCTCATGCCTCTAATCCTAGCACTCTGGGAGGCCAAGATGGGAGGATTGCTTGAGGCCAGGCGTTTGAGACCAGCCTGAGCAAGAGCAAGACCCCAAGTCTACCAAAAATAGAAAAATTAGCTGTGTGTGGTGGCGCATGCCTGTAGTCCCAGCTACTTGGAAGGCTGAGGCAAAAGAATCACTTGAGCCCAGGAGTTTGAGGCCACAGTGAGCTATGATGACCCCACTGCACTCCAGCTTTGGTGACAGAGCGAGACTCTTGTCTCAGAAAAAAACAAAACAAAACAAAACAAAAACCAGACCAACAAAAAACACTACAGAATCAAAAGGACATTTATGTGAGAAGTCTTTTTATTAGGATACTGTTACAGTCTGAGTTTCACGCCAAAAAATCATTAATCTGCCATTCTGCTTCTGTAAACCTGCTTGCTCCTGCTTACTCAAGATAGTACACCCAACACAGAAATTCCTAAGTCACTGCAACACCCATGTTCCGCGTAAAATGATTACAGCCCCCACGTTTTGTGTGAAGCTATTACAAAACTCATGTTTTGCATGAACAAGATATGGCCTACAGCCCAAACTGCCCAGATCCTGTTACACCAAAGATAAGAAAATGATGTAATGCTTACTCAAGGCTTTTTGTACACCTGCTTGCTCAATCTTCATAATTTTCCACCCACAAACTTACAATATAAAAACTTTCTGTTTCAAAGGCTCACTGCTGCTCTCTGCGCCGCCTTTGGGCAGTACAGAGAGTAGTCGCTGCCCAGCTAATAAAGACTCCTGATTGGGCTCAAGTCGGTCTTTAGCTGGTCATTTCTCGCGTCTCAGGCCATAACAATACCTCCCTTAACTGGCATAAGAATGAAAATTCCAGATTAACCATGTCAGTATTTTATTTTCACAATGGATTTTTTTCCTGAAACTCCTTCGAAATTAAAGACTTCTTTGTAAATACTGGCCCTATCCTTCTACATTAAAACTACTTCCCAACCCACAAAGATCCCACTTACGTTAACTTCTGTAGATACATTTTCATTTACCCATTTTATCCAATACACAAAATCCCACCTTTTTACCAGCAGTTAAAAAAGGAGAACCTTAAGGTTCTTAAATGACTTTCTACCAAGTCACCAAAAGAAAACCACCAATATTCCAAAATTTTAAAGCAATAAAAATTTCTATTTTACAAAAAAGTATTTACAGACTGAAATTCAAACTCTACATTGCCATCAGTGTAATTATACAAGAGCATACAAAGCCCTAGGAAAGAGTATTTCATTATAAAATATTTGTGATCAAGAAAATATTGCTTGCCTTTAAATAAATAGAAGTGGCAGAAAAATAAATACGCTTAAAGGTGGCCATTTTCACAAGTAAACAAAAAAGTATACATATAAGAAAGAAAGCAAAAATGTGCTTGAGCTTCAAAATGACTCTAGCAGCACTTGCAGAAATTGGTTACAAAGCGAGGGTGTCTTAGACTACCCCTCTCTGTGTTCAGTTATAAAAATACAAAAAGAAGCTTGGAGAGAAGGACTTCCCAAGCTAAATCCATGATATGCACAGCCATTAGACAAAGACTGCAGTAGTAACTTCGGCCTACTGTTGCTCGCACAACCATTCCACCAAATAACCTAAAAGAAAGGCTTTTTTCCTCCTTCAGACAAATAAAATAACCAGCTGATACTGGTCAAAATAATTTGATGTAACTGCTACAATGAGCAGTTCCAATTCCAACAGGATGCTTGAGAGCCCAAGTGTAAAGCACTGTGTCCTGTGTTTATGAGGGTCCAGGCCCACTTGCAGTCAAGGGGAATTACATTTACCTGGACCTCAAATTTTCTTTTAAATCCATTTTTATACTGTACAAGTACATCATTTGTCCGATTCTGTTTCCCTGAATCCTCAATCTCTTTCCTACGGACTTTCATTGGTCTCTGAAGTCCCTAGGGATCCTTTTCAGTACCAGCTCCACAGCTCGGCGTCCCAGACCGGGTCTGGCCAGCTCCCCACTTTCCGTCTAGCTTCTCTGCACCCCACTGAAATCCCAGCACACAAATACAATTACAGCAGAAGCTAAACAATGTAGCCAAAATGAACACAATTTAGTAAAACAGAGGTAAATAGAGAATTTACCCTAGAAGATTTTTCACTGAAAGCAGGTCAACAAAGTCCTATGACTATGCCTCTGACAAAAACCTAAGTTAAAAAGGCAATCTGTTAAAACAGGCTGCTGCCCATACTAGCAATTTCACAATTAGTTATGTCAAAAACCTGTGATACAAAAAAATGTACCCACTAAACAAGCAGTCTTCAAAATTTACCACCAACCCCACTATAAAATATTGCACATGATACTCAGTCTTTTCATTTTGTCTGTCAGGAGAACAAAACAGAAAAAACCCACATTTCTGTTCAGACTTGCAAGTACGACGCCTGAGCCACATACTCCTCGTAGTTCAAGCAACGCCCAGACAGCACGAACCAGGTGCCAAAGGGCTCTGTGGGGAAGCACGTGGCTCATTTCTGTCCTCTCGGTCACCAATCCTCTGGGTCACAGGGACTGGTCTGGCATGTACAACACAGGCGGGGAGCCCACGCTACTTGAAGGACTTCGGAAGTGTGCGTCAAAGGAGCTTGGTGTAATCCCGATCACAGTATCATTGTGGGCGACTTCACCTTTCAAAAAATCATCATCTTCGTCTTCTACTGTCTCCTGTATAAAGAGAAATCGTCAGGAAGAGTGTAAGTGGTGACTGAAAAGTTTTCATGATTTCCTTTCCTCAGGAACGTGCTGCTTTTGTAAAGATGGGGGTGAAGGAAATATCTTAATTTACTGAAAAGTCTGATTTGCAGACAGATTTCAGGCTCAATGAGGGCAGGTAACAGGACACATCATTCTTGCTCAGTTCCAGCCCCTGTATCTGACACAATGTGAATGAATGATGCCCCCCACAAATGCAAAATATGAGGAAAAGTATAAAATGAGCTTTCCAATGATTACTATAATCATAGAAAAAGGATTATTAGAAGCTTGCATCTTGTGGGTTAAAAAAATAACCCAAAAAAAGGCATACTAAAGCTGACTTTTAATGTAGAAATAAATGTGCTATGAAATAAGCAAAGTGACATCGTGTGTTACTGGATGCTACTTTTCTTCTCTGGGAGTACCGCGCCAGCTCCCCCTAGCGTCTGCCGGAGGACATGCCGCAGATCCGCGTCTTCCCCACACATTCGTGGAGATCTGTAACATTGATGTAGACTCCTGAGATCATTATATTTTTTAAAAATAAAAAAAATTTAAAAAAATCCCAAAACTCTTAACAAGAAGAATATAACCTGGGCTTGGAATTTTGTAAAGGCAGAATGAACAAAATTTAGTATTTTTAAAGCGTAACACTGCTTATGACCTATAACCACAACGAAGATCCCCAGAAAGTGTGCTGAGTCACAAATTTACCTTTTTAATGGGTTTCTTAAACTCCTGAAGCTCTTCAGCACTCATGTCTTCCCATATCTGATAAATAGGATCAATGAATTTCTTTGACCTGTCAGCGAGGATCACATTTCAAAGACAAGTTAAATAGTGCAGCAAAAGTCAGAATGTATTCCGCTCTCTCGAGACTCATTTCCCAAAAGTGAGACATGAAAACAGACTATGGCTCAAGTAACAGTAATGTCCGAAGTACCCCACGTAGCAGCTCTCTGCGTGCAAGAGCTCTTTCACTCGTGTAGATGGAGCGCCACGCCGACTGTTTCTCCTCTTTCCCTTTTCAAGTGAAACTGTTTCTAAACTTTACTAAGACTGACAACTGAGTTATAGTACGTCCAGACGAAGGCAGAACTGTAATATTCTGGAAGTCCCTTTTTTATATTCCTATAGTAACTTACTGAAAAGGTAAGTCTAGGAAAAACAACTAATGTGGTTTCCATCAACCAAGACTTGGGGGACCAGACAATCCCAGATGGTCACACTGCTTGCTAGAAACTGCACAATAAGCAAAAATCTTGCTTACTTACACAAATGCACAGTTAAGGCCAGCTTGGTGGGTTTTTAGAGTAACCCACCTAGATAAATCACTTGGCTTTTGTTTATCCTGAACAACAGTATAGGATGTGGTCTCTAGAGGAAGGAACAAGTTACTTGGCAGAAAATTATGAGTCAGGAAAAGACAGCACCCTCCCTCCCTATCCTGCCACCTTTATCCCCATACCAAGAAAACAAAAGAACAGAAAACAAAAGAAAAGAAGGAAAGGAAAGGAAAGGAGAGGAAAGGAAAAGGAAAAGACTCCTGGTGTCAATCTTGGTTCCTACTGAGGCGCAGATCTATAAACCCTAGTGTGCCTATGACACTTGGCAGACTCTGCTAGGCATTCTCTAGGTTAGGCCTGTGAAATACGTGCATGGAGACCATGAGACCCTAGCTAGGAAGGGCCACTTATGAAAAAGAAACCCTAAATTCACCACCAACAGTGCCACCTGTTCAGGGGTACCCACCTTTTAAGCACACAAGGATCAAAGGGGAAGAAAGTGTCAAGCGGGTTCGTGCAGGTTTGCACCGAGTCCCCCCCGGCTGTATTTCTAATAACTGGCAGCATCTGGCGATTGTTCCTCTCAATGATGGTGTAGCAGAAGACCAGCTGGTATTTACTGTGGAACACACAGCCAACACAGAAGGAGGCATTAACATGCTGGAGTTACTCTGCACAGACGTGACTTGTGTATGACAACAACCCTGACTACACAGATAATGCTGAATATAATAAGTGCTAGTAAAAATAATATAAAGCAGGCCAGGTGCGGTGGCTCACGCCTGTAATGCCAGGGTTTGGGGAGGCCAAGGCAGGAGGATTGCTTAAGCTCAGGAGTTCTACGCCAGCCTGAGCAAGAGTGAGACCTTATCTCTACTAATAGAAAAAATTAGCCGGGCGTCCTGGCATGCGACTGTCGTTCCAGTTACTCAGGTGGCTGAGGCAGGAGGATCACTTGAGCCCAGGAGTTTGAGGTTGCTGTGAGCTACGAGGACGCCACTGCACTCTACCCTGGGCAAGAGAGTGAGACTCTATCTCAAAAAAAAAAAAAAAAAAAAAAATTAAATAAAATAAACATCTCACTCCTCACCTCAAATACACACACCGAGCCCCATCTAGAGCCTCTAAACCAGTCGGCTCAGCAAGTGCAACCCTCTGTCCCCACCCAGAGAGGATTTCAGGGGCGGCTGCCTGCTTTGCCTCATCAGTCCTCACTCTGCCCGTTGCTTCCCATCTCAGCCATGTGCTGAAACCTTCCACCCACTAAACGCTATTGCTTGTTGGCTTCTTATTCCTTTTCTTAATCCTTTACTATCCTTTTTGAGATCTCAGGACAGATAGGATACCAAGAACTATCATGTGATTACTGAGGGCTGGTGGGAGAGAAAAAAACTAAAATTAAATTAAAAAATGGATACCGGGAACTAGATGCTCAGCAAAATGGAATTAACGTTGCTGAACAAGAGCAGCCAGCTGTCCAAAGGGGACTGAGGGACAAGAAACGAATAGACTCGTAGCTGCTGAAGATTTTAGGCCATGATCCTGCCTGCATATCCTAATTAAATGCCCATGGCCTCCAATTCGCTTTCTCCATAACACGGAATAACTTAGTGAATGCCCACAAAGGGGCCGGACGGCCTGCATTCAAACCCCAGCTCTGCCGCAGTCTGGCTGTATGACTTCAGGCAGGAATTTAAGCTCTCTGTGCCTCTATCTCCCCGTTTATTAATTGGGGTTAATAATACAGTCATAGGGTTATATGAGGGTTAACTGAGTTCAATGTCAAGTGCTTACAGCTGTGCCTGGCACAGAGTAAAGCTGATGCATTAGCTATAGCCACCGGGCTAGAGATAATGTAATATCTAAACCAACCTCCCACTGATGGCTTTTACCTCATGTCCAGTTTATTTTTATTACTATTACAGGAGTCACTCAAACAAGCATCTTTGGTTTGTACCTCTCGGCCTACTAGTTGCCTTATTTATTGCAAAGTGCCAAGGCTTCCGTTGAATTACACCCTTTGGATAAAAAGTGGTAGCAATTTCCAGTGCCATCTAAGTTTAAAAATAATAGCTGCACTGCAATATTTCCTGCAAGGACTGAATTATTCGTTTTTTAATGTTACTTGTTTCTCAGAAATTTAATGGAATCTTACAATACTGACATGAACGCAAACTCACTTTTAAATACCGTCCATCAGGGAGGTGTGTGCGACTTACTTTGTGAGGGCTGCAAAAAAGCTCACCACCGAGGGCAGGCAGATCTTCAGAGGGTTTAGCTGGCTCATCACTATCCGCTCAAAGTTCAGACCTTGAAGATACCTCAAACCTTTGATTACAAAACAAACAAAAAAAATTTTAAGGTACAAATGTCACTGAAAAGCCTGTATCTTTAAAAGCACAAATTGTCACACATTAAAAAAACAATTAAAAAAATTATTGTTTACAGAAATGCTGTGACTAAAGGTCCACGTAGGTAAGTGGCACAGTGTACGGCCCAGAATATCACTAGGCCAACTACATTCACTTAGGACAAAGGCAGCTTTTCTAAAGATACCCTTTTGTGCTTTTTAAGATCCAGGAAATAAGCACGGGTCCCTAGAGTGCTATAAGATTATATGACAATTTAGAATTCACATGTTTGTAAGCTCAGCATATGCTAAATTTATAGAGAGGGCAAAAAAGATCTTGTGATCTGATTTCAGCAAACCATCATGACAGGCAACAAAACAGCAACCTCATTTTGACTTGCATGTCTTAAATTATCAGAGAAGCTGAGCATTGTTTTCAGGTGCACATTACTTGCCATATTGTAACAAGAAAATTCTGAAGGTAGAAGCAAATTTAGACCGAAACCTCTATCGTGGAACTAATGAATATAATTCTCTCCTATGTTAGTAAAATAAAGACCCCACATTTATTTTCAGATGCAAGCAGACCAATTTGTGCTTGAATACATTTTCCTACAGTTTCTTGGATACATATTTCAATAAAAATTGCACAAATAGGATAATATTGTGGCCTGTAAGAAATACATCTTCTTTAACCAAGACTCCTGGCACCAGAGAGAGGCTTCCAATGGTGCCCCAGCAGCACCAGGGCAATAAAAAAAACAAAAGATTCCTGGCATCCATTTATACAAAGAAAAGCAGAGATTTTATTCACCTTATGAAAAGCCTTGTTCTCCTGTTAGTTCATAAAACTAATTTTAACCCACACATCTTTATAGAAGCATGAAGTAAATGCAACCCATGGAAGATTCAGTTTAGGCCGTGGTTCTTAGCCCAAGGAGACTGTGCCCCCGCAGAGGACACTGGACAATGTCTGGAGATAGTTTTAGTTGTCACAGCTGGGGGTGGTAGGGAGCTGCTGTTAGCAGCTAGTAGGTGGAGGTGAGATGCTGTTAAACATCCTACAATGTACAGCTGCGGTCCCCAATGCCTGGTCCTCGGCCTGTTAGGAACTGGGCCACGAATCACTGCCTGGGCTCTGCGCCACCCCACCCCATGGAAAAATTGTCTTCTGTGAAACTTAGGAACTGGGGTCTCACAGCAAGAGGGGAGTGGCAGGTGAGCAAGCAAAGCTTCATCTGTATTTACAGTGCCCCTCACCCCCGTTCTGTAGAAAAATTATCTTTCATGAAACCAGTCCCTGGTGCTAAAAAGGTTGGGGATCGCTGATGTATAGAACAGACCCCCACGATGGCTTATACAGCCCAAACTGTCAACAGTGCTGAGGTTGAGAAACCCTGGCTTAGAGGAAACAGCCTACTAAACCATTTGAATTATTGACGAAAATAAACAAAACAACTTAAATTGACTTAATTAATTACATCGTTCTTAGGGACCCTCTTTAACTAAAATATACTAATCTAATAACAAGTTTCAACTGAAAACTCTCACTAACTCTCAAGTATTCAGCTAGAGGAGTTTCAGACTCTTGTGTATGAACACAAGCTACAGAGTCAGCCTCACCTGCCTTCAACTGCTAAGCCTGCCAATAACCACATGACCTTGGGCAAATGACCTCCCCGTGCTTTGGCCTGGTCTGCAAAGTGGGAATCCCTGTCATTCACCTTGCTGTTTCCAGAACAATAAGGAGAAGGAGCGCTGGCAGCTTGGTGCAGGGCGCTGGAAAGCCCAAGGGCTCAGCCTCGCCACCAAAGAGGTCTTCACTTTTCACATCCTCTGGAGCAAGGGTTCTCAGCCTCAAATCTATCAACAGTTAAGAGGAGGCTTAAGGGGTTTTTAGGGGCCTATGAGCTGCTTGAAATTACTTGTAAATTTTGAATGCACATGCGGTTTTTGGAATCCACAGTTTTTTTCAACATCACAAAAAGTAAAGAATCACCATTCCAGCTTGAGTCCATTAATCCCGTATCACTGACCTTCCTTCAGGTTTCCACTTAAGAGCTGCTTGTGTCTAAAAACAAAAGTGTAGAACACAGCTTGGCAGGCTGCATAAAATGGTCCGTGGAGAGCAACATCACAAAAAGCCTTTGTTCCTGAATCCTGGTTATCAAGGTACATGTGCAGCCAGTTAACCAAAAGATCTAGGCACGATTTTATAGTACTAGAAAAAAGAAAACTTCAAGTCAACTTTATTTACTTCATTAAAAAAACTAGAACATAAAAACACATAATTCCTTCTCATTATAAACTACAAAAAGTTCTTTAAACATTATCCATGGGAATAAAGGAGAAGCAAAGGAAGGAAGGAAGGAAGGAAGGAAGGAGATGGGCTGGTGGAAGGACAATCTTCCAATTACAAGGCAGGACAGATCCGACCTTCTGGGAATAAATGTCCCAAGGGATGGAGACAGTTTCTCCTGATCAACTCAGAAGGGCTTCTCCAATGGGCGGTAGCTCTCTTAGGGAGAGACGGCCAAACGGGGCACATTTACCTGCATCTCACAAAACAAAGACGGTCTGGTGGACTGCACTATTCCCTGTGGGATTCTGATGAAGTCCTCTGGCCAAACAATTTAGTTGCTGGGGAAGGGTTTTTAACAGCATTATTGCCCAGAGACATCTTCATGGATCACAGGAAGAAACTAGCCTTCTAGACAGGTCTTTCTATTACCTTTAAAAGGGTTTTTCTTCAGCTTTAACAGATACAACTGCTTTGGAATGCATATGAAAAAGGACAAACCTACAAAAAGAATCAAAACAGTGTACAACAGGCCAGGCACGGTGGCTCACGCCTGTAATCCTAGCACTCTGGGAGGCCCAGGCAGGCGGATCGTTTGAGCTCAGGAGTTCGAGACCAGCCTGAGCAAGAGCAAGACCCCATCTCTACTAAAAATACAAAGAAATTAGCTGGACAACTAAAAATACATATATATAAAAAATCAGCCGAGCATGGTGGCACATGCCTATAGTCCAGCTACTCGGGAGGCTGAGACAGGAGGATGGCCTGAGTCCAGGAATTTGAGGTTGCTGTGAGCTAGGCTGACGCCACAGCACTCTAGCCTGGGCAACGGAGTGAGACTCTGTCTCAAAAAAACAAAAACAAAAAAACAAAACCATATACAACACTGTACCCTATCCATGAAGACAAACGGATCTTCAAATTCAAGTGTAACCACAAAAAAAAGATGACAAAAACCTTGCATATGAGGTTTTATATCTAAAAAAGGAGACATTTTATTCCAAAATTGCATCTTAGAAATAAACATCTTGCATAGAGTGGGGGGAACAGATTTTTTTCACTTTAAAGACAGAACAAAAAAATTAAGACATATTTCTGACGTGAGACAATACTATACTCTTTTTAAAGCATGATATTAAAAAGTGCTTGGAAAATTAGGTTACTTACATAAGAGGAATAAATTTAGCTCTTGCCAAAAAGCTTCCAATATAATTTCCAGCAGCTTGCCTGATGATGGCAGGGTTATTTGGATCCTGCAATTTTTTCCAGAGATGTTCCAAAAATGCTTCAGCAAATCCCTATAAAAAGAGAAGGTGTTGGTCTGATTTTTTTTAATGCTTAAAATAGTTTAGCTATCAGAATCCAAAGATTTTTACTTTACCCATGTGGGAAGAAAGTTCTAGTACCTCAGTTATACTGCTAGATAAAGAATGAACAGAGTTATGGTTTTTCTTTTTTTTTTTTTTTTACAAGACAGGGTCTTACTGCTGCCCAGGCTGGACAGCAGTGGTGCGATCATAGCTCACTGTAATGGTTCTTATTTTTTAAAACACCTTGAGATAATACTATTGAAAACAAAAGGTATTCCAGGTATTAAATAATCCAGTGGGCTGGGCACAGGAGCTCACATCTGTACCAACACTTTGGGAGGCCGAGGCAAGAGGATCACTTGAAGCCAGGAGTTCCAGACCAGCCTGGACAACATAGCAAGACCCTGTATCTTTTTTTTTTTTTTTTTTTTTTTAATTAGCTGGGCATGGAGGTGCAAAACTGTAGTCCCAGCTACTTGGGAAACTGAGGTGGGAGCATTGCTTGAAACCCTGGAGTTTGAGGCTGCAGTGAGCTATATTGCACCTCTGTACTCCAGCCTGGGCAACAGAACAAGATTGTCTCAAAAACAAATAAATAAATAAAAATTAAAATAAATATAACCCAATGGGGATCCCAAACCTAGCTGAGCATCAAAATCAACCCTGAAGATATAGATTCAGTAGGTTTATGACAGGGCTTTGGAATCCACATATTATAAAAGCTCTTCAAGTAATTCTGAAGCTCACCCAGACTAGAAACCAGTATAATCCACTCCATGGAGTTCTTGACATGAGAACTCCAGTCTTTGAACTTAACCATGAATAGAAATATGGATTACAGCACAGCTGGTATTTAACTAATTATGCTAATCATGGAAAAAAACAGACTGACTAAGCTTCTTAGCAAAGGGTGTAACTCCCAACTTCTCCCAAATAGCTCTTTTCCAAAGCTAGGAACACCCAAGTTTGCGTGGACTGGGTTTAACCTTCTTACACATGACAAATACTCTCCCGACTGTCCCAGGAAGCTACAAAAAGTTGTAAAGAAGGAAGAGCCTTCCATGTATTTTCTGCCCCAAAAGAGAGCCAAAGCATAAAGTTTTAAAATGCTGGATCGAAAAGTTGATTTCCCCTGAAAGGGAATAAAGGAGGTAAACAGTTAAATAACCCATATGATATTTTAATAAAGGCTTGAAGTGAAGGGAAGAACTCCGCCTAGTGGCCAAAGGCAGGAAGGCATCTTCAGAGCAGGAGCTGAGCGACGGGCAACAGCAATTCCCTCCCTCTCTGTCCTTTCCACGTGTTGACAAGTGGATGTGATTTTATTAAGGAACTATTAAAATGAGCTGAAGGAAAAGAAACACTAACCAAATTTCCCTTAAAAATTGGGGTCTCCCTCCACCCCAATTTTAGAGGGAAAAATTGTAGGCAGCAAAATAATAAGCTAATATAATGTTAACGACATTTTTACTTACCAATTTGAAGCTACAGAGGTAAAACATGAAAAACTGTACATGGCAAGAGGCATGAGTGGGCAACAGGAGTTTGTCAAAGATGTTTATCAGATCGCGATATAAATCCTTTGTTTTGTTGTTATCAATCTTACCTAAGGAGAAAATTTGGCATTTCAGTTTTATAAATACCCATTTTCAAGTACTGGATTCATTTGCCAAAATTTTAAAAAGAACATAGTAACCATTAAGAAACACAACATTATCCATTAAGCTATGATAAAAAAAAATGCTATTTTTATTTGGCACAGATATTCCTTTTTAAGTCTAATAATCCAGTACTGGCAAGGCAGCAGGCCCTCACCTCAAACACACTGCCATGATGCCATAAACGTGAGCCCTTCTAAAGGGCAATTTCACAACTCATGTAGCAGAAGCCTTTGATCTAGCAATTCTACTGCTTGCTTTGCTCAGTATAGTACCAACATCTGGCACAATGATGACACCAAGCAAAGACCCTTTAAATTCAATACATAACACTAAGCACCATGAATCAGTGCCCACTACACCATTCCTAAATGTCTTGACCAACTTGAGTATAATTTGATCTCTGCCTAAAACCAACCAAACTCCATATATTACCTTTAACATAACAGTCACTGAAAAGATGAGGGGCTTCGAAAACAAATATAAGTGAGCCTAAATCCCAGTCCCATTTCCAAGCCATGTGACATTGGCAAGTAACTTGACTTCTCTAAACCCTTTTTAACTCATACTGAAAGAGTGATTTTTACAGGATTTTTATAAGTAACAGAGATAATATATGGAAAATGCCTAGCACAGACCCAGGTACACTAGGTGTTAAACACAGTGTAGCTACTGTAATCATTATAGGTTGTTACCGTCTACGTAGCAGACATCCTTAATGTAGGATAAAAGCAAGGACAGCAGGATGTCCAGGCGTTCAGCTACAGGATGTACCATCTGATCGGGCCGTTGAGGATCAGCCACTGTTTCACGTTCAGTTTCTTCATCTTCATCCTTTGAGGATAAAAAGTAAAGACTGACACTTAAAAACACAATGTATACTATTCAGGGCCGGGCGCGGTGGCTCACGCCTGTAATCCTAGCACTCTGGGAGGCCGAGGTGGGCGGATCATTTGAGCTCAGGAGTTCGAGACCAGCCTGAGCAAGAGCGAGACCCCATCTCTACTAAAAATAGAAAGAAATTATATGGACAGCTAAAAATATATATAGAAAAAATTAGCCGGGCATGGTGGCGCATGCCTGTAGTCCCAGCTACTCGGGAGGCTGAGGCAGTAGGATCGCTTGAGCTCAGGAGTTTGAGGTTGCTGTGAGCTAGGCTGACGCCACGGCACTCACTCTAGCCTGGGCAACAGAGTGAGACTCTGTCTCAAAAAAAAAAAAAAAAAAACAAAAAACAAAACAAAAAAAAAACACAATGTACACTATTCAGGTGATGCATACACTAAAAGCCCTCACTTCACTACTATACTATTCATCCATGTATCAAAACACCACTTGTACCCCCTAAATCTACTGAAACAAACAAAAATAAATAAATAAATAATCTAATGTGAAATGGTTTAGTGGGAAAACCCTCACAAATGATTACTTGCTCTAAAAGATAAAACAAAGAAAATGCATAGACACCTTTCTAGGCAGTGGCTCTCAATCAGGGCTATGAATCAGAATCACCTGTTAAGTTTAAAATGAAAGCACAGATTCGGAACACTGGCTTCTGGTTTGCATTTAGAAGACCCAAGCAGACTGCCCACGCAAACATCAGATTCCCCCCACCCTCCAACTTCTGTTCCTAGCGCTACTGCGATGGGCACTGTTTATCTAGGTCCCCTTTCCAGGTGAGGGTACCCATCTCCCACCTGCTGTGAGTATCGGCAGCCAACGGCTCAGAGCTGCCCACCTCCCGCAGAGAGCTGCCCTCAGCATACAAGCAGCCAGAACTACCCTTGCACTCCCGGCTGGCCCCTTCCCCTCAGAACCAATGACTGACACGGGAGTCAGAAATGGCCATCTCCCTGGTCTCAAGCTGGGACCAAACTCTGTGGCATAATCTATGCTCCCTAGCTCCTGGTGGGGTCAGGCTATAGCTCAGTGAACTCCTCTGCCCTTTTCTGTCACCTGACACCCTCTGCCCAACAACAGCTGAATCCCTGACTCAGGTTCTCCTTCCATTGAACCCAACTTCAGACATTACCCAAAGCAATGCTTTAACGTATGCAACCAGTAAAAAGTAGAAACTAAACTGGTCTGCTATTCTATAGATCAATCCCTCACAAACAACATGTAGTTCACAAAAATAAACACTATAAAGTATAAGAATGAAAGTAAAACATATTTCTCCAAACTCAAATTTGAGGCCTTAGAACTAAACCAATTATACTAGCTAGTAAATAACAAACATGGCAGTAAACTACTCATTTAAAGAATCACTTTCAAGTTTGCTGAACTATTTTAATTATTTTAACCAAAAGCCTTGAAAAAGATGAGGGGCCACAAGCTGTCTCTTCCCACCCTCTGAAATAAACTTCACATATCTGCTCCCATTAACAGAAATGCTGACCATATTGAACAATCCTTCTGTGGACTCTGTCCCAACACAAGTCTGAGCTGCTGTTTCCTCAGCATCTTCAATATCCTGCCGGGATGCACTCACCTATAATACAACAAAGGGAAAAAATACATAAATAAAAGCACTTAAAATACAACTATGCTATTTTGGGGCTGGAAATTCATCTGATATACATATTTTACAGGTGCCCAGATTGGCACCTTCTATAGCGATTTAACACAATACACAATTATGGTGCAAATCTATTAACTGATCTCAGTCATGAGGAATTTAAATATTATAAACCAAGCCCCTTTTATTACAAACTTATATAAAATCAACTATGACATGATGCCCTAAATCAAATAGCCTCAACAAATTCAACATTTCTTCCATCACAAGACACTCACACACATGCCGTGTAAGAAGCACATCATCATCAATCAACTGAGCAGAGAGATGATGAACTATTAGCCAAATTTGTATTATTAAATATTTATTTTGGTATATCACATTCCAAATATCTTATTTAACATAGCACTCAAACCATGCCCTGTTTTGCTATCTATGCATGACCTTCTTTGTAAATGTATTCTAAAATGCTCCTTAAACATGTATGAAAGCCTTTACAAAGGGCATACATGCAGTTGGCCAGAGACATGTAATTCCAAGCAAGCTCCATGTCAGTATGCTCAACTTCCAGCTCTTCTAAGACCTCATTCCATCTTCCTGCTCCCCTACAGTATCAATGTTTTTTTCCACCAGGGCTTATCTCTCCTTGGTGGAGAAAAACCTGTTCCTGGTTCACAAACCTGCTCAAGTCTTCCTCATCCGGAACCACACCACTCGGCCCTACTCCAGCCCCTTCCTCCCCCTACAAACCCTCACCAAGACCTCCAACAGCCCTACCTCCTCACCATCCATGGCCCTCCACAAGACAACTAAGAAACCCAAGGTCTTTTACTTTTCTCATCTTCATTAAAAATGCCAGCAATATCTGATGCTGCCGACCAAACCAGCCCTTGGCATCGTTCCTCTTGGTTTTTCCTTTTATTTTTCTCTCTTTGAGACAGGGTCTCACTCTGTCACCCAGGCTAGAATGCAGTGGTGTCATCATAGCTTACTGCAACCTCAAACTCCTGGGCTCTAGTGATCCTCCTGCCTCAACGTCCTGAGTAGCTGGAACTATAGGTACTGCCGGTGCCTGGCTAATTATTCTTTTTTGTAGAGATGGGGACCTGCTATGTTGCCAAGGCTGGTCTCAAACTCCTGGCCTGAATGGATCCTTCCACTGCGGGACTCCCAAAATGTAGGGATTACAGGTATGAGCCACTGCGCCTGCGACCTTCCCCCCATGTCGTTAATTGCATCATTCCACAGGTTTGTTCTCAGTCTCTTACTTGCCGCTACTACGGCTTGGTGGGTACTCCCCAGCTAGATCTCCAGTTGCAACTCAACCTGTCAAAATGGAACTCCTGTCTTCCAACTTCCTCCTCCTGAAGTTCCTTATTGCTGTTAACTGCAACACCAAGATTCTATTCCACAGGCAGCTGCCTTTGAAGGATTCCTTCCTCTTACCCTCTGGCCTTCCCACTTCCAAACCAGTCTCAAGGAATAGTTCACTTTTCCTCCGCAATGTCACTAGAATCTACTACTTCCTTTCATTCCCCCTGCATCTTATTGCAGGCCTCTTTAAATAAACAAAATTTTAGGTTGTTTACAATCATAATTTGCATTTTTGAAAAATGTCAAATGCAAAAAGAGGTACACATAATCTCAACATCACTTCCTTAGGAATACCTTCCTGACCCCCTGACTATATGAGGTTCTCTAGCTCATCGTAATGAGTGTTTAATTCAAAGCACTTTCTACAAGAGTACCTTTACATGTGTGTGACTATGCATTTAATGGCTTGTTCCCCAACCATGAGAGAAGGAACCATTCGCGACTCCCATCACATAGATGGAGTTCAAGAAACATTAAAAGAAATGAAGCAAAGAATGGTGGAACTGTGTTTTCTTCCCCCATCGTTGCTACTGTTGTTTCTACAAACTGTGATTATAACAAATACAATATATTCAATAAATGAAAAGAAAAAAGAAAAACGGATTATTCAATACTTACATCCAACTTGAGTAGCTTTTCAATAATAAGCTCCAGAATTTCATGTCTCAATGTTGGAAAATATACACTAATCCTTAGTAAGTTATGAACATAACATTCCTAAAGCATAAAACATAAGATAAACATTTCAACAGTGAATAAAGGTTTCATAACTAAGTAAGCAAAATCTTAATTATAGAACATTTTGTTTCAAATATTTAAATAGAAAAAATAAACTATCCAGCAATATAGAAACTGTACTGTTTCTATATATACATTATGTTCAGTATAATTATTCCAATTATCCCCAGTAAACTGAATTTGTTGCATATCTTAAAGCAGCGCTTCTCTACCTAGCGCAATGTCTGAAGATCCTGTGCCCTTTTTTCTAATATATACAAGTCCTTTATCAGATATATATTAATAATTTGGAAATATTTTCTCCCCTTGGGATTATGTTTTCATTTTCTTGAAGGTGTCCTATGAAACACAACAATTTTTAATTTTGAAGTCCAATTTATCTATTTTTTTCTTTGGTTGTTTGTGCTCCAGATATCATATCTAGAAACTACTGCTTAATCCAACATAATGAAAATTTACACCTATACTTTCTTCTAAGAGTTTTATAGTTTTAGCTTGTAGATTTAAGTCTTTTATCCATTTTTAGTTCAGTTTTGTATATGGATATCCATATACTTTACTCTTTTGCATGTGGATATCAACTTGGGCCAACATTATTTGCTGAAAAGGCTATTCTCCCCCATTAAATTGTCTTGTACAACTGGTTTTTGTATGGGTCTTATATCTCATATCCACATTGAACTCATTTATTAGCTCTAATAGTTTTTTTGTGTGTGTGGATTCCTTAGGATGACGTATCAAAACAGAGTTTTACTTCTTCCTTCTCATCTGCATGCCTCTAATTCTTTTTTGCTTGCCTAACTTCCCTAGCTAGAGAAGTGTCGAGAGCAGACATCCTTGTTTCATTCTTCATCTTAGGGGAAAGCTTTCAGTCTTTCAATATTGAGTATGAAGTTAGCTGTGGGTGTTTCACAGATGCCTTTTATCAGGTTGACAAAGTTTCCTTCTGTTTTTGTCATGAAAAGGTTTTGGTGTTTGTCAAATACTTTTTCTGCATCTTCTGAGATGATCATGTGGTTTTTGTCCTTTATTCTATTGATATGATGTATTACATTAATTCATTTTCAGTTAAAAATTAACCTTGCATTCCTAGGATAAATCTCACTTGGTCACAGCAGATAATTCTTTTTAGATGTTGCTGGATTCAATTTTCTAGTATTTGTTGAGGATTTTTGCATCTATAGTCATAAGAGATAGTGACTTATAATATTCCACTTGAGGCAGGATACCACAAACATTAGCAAAATTTATTAACTCCTTATTTAATATATGTACCACCCTATTGAGGAAAAAATAATCTATGCGTAGAAGGCAACCACTATTATTAAAAACTACACAAATGACCCAAGTAAGCATTACACAAAAACTTCAGCAGAATTCATCTACAGAAGGGTCTGCTTTCAAGGTTTGTTTACAATTAGTGATACGTGAAGCATTACCTTCTAGTAATTCTTTTTTTTTTTTTTTTTTTTTTTTGAGACAGAGTGTCGCTTTGTTGCCCAGGCTAGAGTGAGTGCCGTGGCGTCAGCCTAGCTCACAGTAACCTCAAACGCCTGGGCTTAAGCAATCCTACTGCCTCAGCCTCCCGAGTAGCTGGGACTACAGGCATGCGCCACCATGCCCGGCTAATTTTTTTTTTTTCTATATATGTTTTAGTTGGCCAGATAATTTCTTTCTATTTTTTTAGTAGAGACGAGGTCTCGCTCATTGCTCAGGCTGGTCTCGAACTCCTGACCTTGAGCGATCCACCCGCCTCGGCCTCCCAGAGTGCTAGGATTACAGGCGTGGGCCACCGCGCCCGGCCACCTTCTAATAATTCTTATCACTATGAGCATAAAGCCTCTAAAGATATTTCTGAAATTGACTCTGACCTTGGCTTGCATATAGCAATAAGAGAAAAAGGCACTGGGAATCCCCAGTGGTCACTTACTAAGAAACAAACCTGAATCAAATTCTTAAACTAGAGCTTGGTATCTAGCAGACAAAACCACTTTTAAGAAAAAGACCTAAGATCACCTAAAACAAAATCACACAGAACAACTTTTCTATTATTTTCCCCATGAAAATATTTCTTACCAATGTTCTCTCTGATTTTTGAACAAATGGAAATTTTCCCACCAGTATTGGCATAAGAAACCATGGTGTCCTATTAAAAAAGAATTCAACAAATCCATGTTAACGGGACCTTCTAGGAAAATAATATTTCCATTCTAAAAGCAAATATGGATAGATACACAGGAGTCAAACAGCAACCCGGATCCCAAACAATTGGAACTTGAAATTAATATATAGTTTCAGAGAAAAGTAAGTAATGACTTAGGAGAAAATAAATTTCCATAAACTCTGATACCAACAGCAAATCAAAGGGAGAGCTTTTTTCCTACAGAAGAGTATCAGGGCTTCAGTTTAAAACCTAACACTTCCCACAACACATACATAACTTTAAAAGGGAAAAATGTATCACCCTGAATTGTAACAAATAATAAACTTATAGAGGGAACCAGAAGTCAATCCCTCCAAAAGAAACTCACGAACCTGAAAAGCTTTTCTTAGAACTGCAATTTTTATTCATATGGCATGACACAAACACACACAGGGGTTTCTCACTGAAAATTTTTGGATATATCTGTTGAAGATAAAAGCAAAATTCCAACCACTATACAAAATTTGGGGGAGAATATGCATATAGTTTTGAAAAATAATTAAAGACAATGAATAGAAAACAGAAATGCCATTTTCTTTATAAAGTGATGCTTCATCAACTGGATACAAAAAGCACACAGAATATGACTCAAATTTTGATGCTGTTAGCATTTTATAATTTTCTACTAAGTGATTATAATTTTCTTGAGAATTAAACACCATTATAAACTCATGACTAGTGGTTAGTCAGAAAAGAGAGGGAAAAAACAATAAAGAGAATTAAACACCATTATTCAAAATAAAGAATAAGCATACTCACGATGGGACATATCTTGCTATTATTTGCAAGGCTCTGTGACATGTGTCAAAATTTGCAGGAAGGTCTACAAGGAGAAAAGTTGAGTATGAACATCAAAACAAAACTGAAAACTGAAAAACTGTGTACTTAAAGCTAAAAACACTTCCTAACCAAAACTCAGTAACTTATGAGAGAAATAATAATTTCAAGATTTTTCTCCACAATCAATGAAAACTAAATGAACTAATTATGTAAGCAATGCATTCATGACAACTGATTGCACATTAATGTTGAATGTAACAATAAGGATTCTAGCAAAGGTTGTCACTTGTTGCAACCTGCTTACTAGACTAGGTGCCAGTATATTTTATCATTCATGAAGACACAGGAGGCATTCCTTGCTTTAATCTTTTTTATAAAGATCCTCCCACCTCAGCCTCCCAAGCAGCTGGGACTACAGTCATGTGCTACTGCACCTGGCTCTACTTGAATACTTTTTATACTTACTCTCATCTTCATCATCAGAATCTGAAACATCTACATCGCCTTCCTTAATTATCACTCGGGCTTTTGAGAGAAACAGAAAATAAGTTATTCTGTTATTGACCTAGAAAATGAACAGCTACACCAAAAAGCTATTTTTCCACAGCCCAAACTTAGTACAATGATTAGATTCACAACCAGAAGAAGTAAAGCAACTTTAAATAGCTAAAAATTCCTAGATGAATTCTAAGACTTCATCAGAAGCTCCCTAAAGCAAATTATAACCCATTAAAAAAAAAAAAAATCACAGCAACGAAAGAATCCAGACACCTCCATAGGGATCTTTATAGAGAACAGACATCTACTAGAACTCGTGCCAATATGCAAATGGAATTTTCCATGGTGGTGGTGCCCCCCACATAAAAGGGGAAGGCAGTATTTTAATAAAGAGGTGTTTAAATAAAGAAAAATAAAGCGAGCAAAGAGTAACCACTTACGAGGTACAAAATGGGAAGCGATCATGCTGAGACATGGTCTGAGGAAGACAGTCTGTGCTGACACAAGATTACCAAGAAACGCCAAATATTCCTCCACCACTGTTTTACTTCTGTTCAACCAAGGCAACCTCTAGAGTAGAGAGAGGAAGATGAAATAAACATTTTATTGATACATACTATTTTCAAAGTACTGAATTACATACTAATCAGTGAAATGAATGGTGAACTTACCAATATAATACTGATAAGCTGTTCAAAGTCTTTTGTCAAGTACATGATAGAAGAGCGGAATTCTAGCAGCCAGTTAATGATCTGGTCGTCCTTAAGTTAAAACAAAGAAAAGTACTTTCAAAATCACAAATACTCTTAAGATAGCAAAGAAAATCATACCTATCTTACATCAATCATCTACCAATAATATTTAAGTTTGGGGGGTGGTCCCAAGCTTGGAAGGAAACAAAAATTGGGTATCAAAGCATAAAAAGATATCACAATAAATGTTCCCGTTTTAAAAAAGTAATCTAGTAACTCTGATATATAGAAAAAAAAGAATTAAGTGCAATACTTGAACATGATTTTCTTTGCCCTTAAAAAGTGAAAACAACTCAAATATTGACACCTGGGACTTTTTAAAACCACAGAAGTATAGCAGATTCAAATATTAGAAGATCAAACAACCAACAGCTATCTCTATTTCCTCTATATTCAAGCTGACCAGAAAACATTTTAATAACATTGAGTCTAGGCTGATTAATTGAAGTCATCAATAAATTTAACTTTTTCTAAACTCAACTTGTGGCTGGGTTTAAATTTACTAAGATGTGTTCTGTATAAATAAATGATGGTTCTACTACTCCATGAAATATTTTTTAGGCAATAAGATTACTGTTCATTCTGGAAACAAGCAATTTTAGAGGAAAAGTAAAGAAAAAAAGAAAAGATTACTGTTCATAATAATTTTTAGTGACATGAGAAAAACTGCTAAATTAAAAAGATCCACGTATACAGTATCAGTTATGTAAAATATGTCATTTATATTCATGCATATATACACATATGCAGGAAAAAACTGTGAGAAAAATCCCCAAATTTGTGAAAAACAATGGTTAATGCTCATGAAGACCCAGTAGGGGGAAGAGACATATAAATAAAAGCAATACAATGTCCTACCTACAGGGATAGACTGTTCATAAAGAGCACCATTTAGTGAGAACACACCATGTGCCAGGCATGGTGTTCAACACTGTGTATCTTTTTCTAATTCTAAAAACTGCGAGATGATTATTTATTCCCATTTTAAGGTTCAGGAATCTGAGATTAAGAGAGATGAATAAGCAATTTGCCCAACCAAGAAGCCAATAAAGAACCAGGTTCAAACCAGCCTGTCTGGGTCAAGGCTATGCTCTGCCTACTCTCCCACATGCCTTGCTCCATGTGGTGAAGGAGCTGCCACCTTTTCCACACCTTCATGCAACTACTGAGTGCTTTCGAAGCCATTACCTATGTGACAAACTTCCACGAGATTCACCATTTTCTGATGAAACTCTAAGATAAAAGAGCATTGGAACTTAGAGACCACTGAAGAGGTTGTTGGAAGAATCCAGACAAGAGAGCACCAATGAAACAGGAAGACCTGAAAGATTTTTTCCTAAAGGACTTGGTGAATGAACGAATATGAAGGGTGAGAAAGTCCAGAAAGACTCCCAAGTCCCTAGCTCAAGAACTGGGTAAGCAATAAACAGTTGAGCACACAAAGAAGGCTGCAGAAGGAGTGAGTTTGGGAGAGAGAGAATGAATTTAAGACATGCTAAGTTTGCAGCACCTGTAACAATTCTGGGTAAATACATCTAACAGGCAGTTAAGAAACAAATCAAGAGCCCACAAGAGCAATGTGAGATACAGATACAAATTTGGGAGTTATCAGAACACAGGCAGATTTCAAAACCATGAGGAGAGATAAGGAGATCGCACAGGAAGAATCTGTAGAGTGAGAAAAGGATCAAGTTTGGAAACCCAATCAACGACAAATTTAAGAGCCTATCAAGAGAGTGATTAGAGATTAAGTGATCACAAGACAGAAAGATCAGAGACATTGAGGAAAGGTTTTAAGTGGGTGATCAACAGTGTCAACTCCTACAAAGAATTCGTATGAGGCTGAAAAAATAAGTCCACTGAATCAGTACGTAAGGAATCACTGGTAACCTCTGTCAGGGTAATTACAACAGTAGTAAGAATAGTGGACTTAAATGTGAATGAGCAATGATAAAGTCCAGACTGTCAGCAGGAACAAAATAAAGCTAACAATTACAAAGTCCTTACTTTGGGGTCAAGGGCTATTCTAAGTGTTTCCTGTACATTAATTAACTCATTGCTGCTTTTACAATCTCCACGCTTAAAAAACCTCTTTTGTCTTCCTGATTTTACACAGAGGAAAATAGAGGTAGAGAAGTTAAACAATTTAGATTACACACTGCCTAACAATGGAATTGGGATTTTATTCCTGGTAATCTGACTACCACTGCCATGGTAATAAACTATTCTTTGCAAACTTGGGCAATAAAGAAAGAAAAGTGAAACAAAATGTATTAAGTTGTTACAATATGACAGATATATATCTTTAAGTTGGAAACACTGAAAGAGTAGCTTGAAAGCCATGTCAACTTTGGTTTTGTTTTTGTTTTAGCCTTAGAGAGACAGGTGAGTTACGTGCAGCACAGAGGAAAGAGGCAGTAAAAAGGATTAAAGCAGGTTTCTCAACAGGCACAGTGGCTCACACCTATAATCCTAGCTACTTGGGAGAATGGCTTGAGCCCAGGAGTTCAAGGCTGCAGTGAGCTATGGTTATGCCACTGCACTCCATCCTGGGTGACAGAGCAAGACCCTGTTTCTGAAAAAAAAAATAATAATAATAAAGCAGGGTTTCCTGATGTCAGCACTGTTGGCATTTGGGGCTGGATTATTCTTGGTTATGGGAGGCTGCCCTGCACATTGTGAGATGTTTAGCAGTATCCCTGTTCATCCACCCACTAGATGCCAGTAGCACCCTTCCCTCCCAACTGTGACAACCAAAAATACCTCCAGCCACTGCCAGATGCCCCCTGCAGGCAAAACTGCCCCTAGTTGAGAATCACTGGATTAAAGAAGGGATCACAGAAAGAGCAAGTTCTGGACAAAGCAATAGAACCAAAAGTGCAAAATAATGTCTGCACAAAGTGGCAACTTTGCTAATGATGATCAAACACAAAATTAATTACCTTTATGTCTGGATCTGACAACTGGTTCTTCAACAACTCAAAGTCACTTGTTTCACCCTAAAGGAGAAAAAAAAAAAAACTTATGCTTGCTTTGGTTTCCTGTTAGATATCAACAGCAGGACTTTTAACTAACCCTTAACATCTGGTGAAATTACAAAAGGAATATTTTAACTTTCACACATCAATGGCAGATTATAAAATCATGACTACAAAAATTTAAATTCATGTTAGTTGAGCCAGGGGGCTTGGAAAAAAGAAAATGCAACAACTAAAAAGCGTTCATATTTAGCTATATTGTACACTGACATTTGAATATGATAGTTGATACTCCCGAGAATTCTCAAAAAGCATAAAGGGAAAAAACTGCTGTAATGATCTAATTCAGAAAGAACTAAAATAGTATTCATTCATAAATATGGATGTAAATGAATACTATATAAACGAACAATCATTTACCTTTTTCCTCTACCACTGAGATTTGGTAGAATCACTTATAAACTCATGCAAAAACAAACAAAATCTCTATTAACATATCTGGTTTATTGTCTGGAAGTAATGCTTAGGTAATTCCTTAAGAAATAAAATGTTCTAGCTGGGCACAGTGGCTCACACCTATAATCCTAGCACTCTGGGAGGATAGCTTTTGAGTTCAGACCAGCCTGAGCAACAGACTTCACCTCTACTAAAAATAGAAGAAAAAAAAAAATTAGCTGGGCATGGTGGCATTCGCCTGTAGTCCCAGCTATTTGGAAGACTGAGACAGGAGGATTGCTTGAGCCCAGGAGTTTTAGGTTGCTATGAGCTAGGCTGACACCATGGCACTCTAGCCCAGAAGACAGAGCAAAACTGTCTCAAAGATAAATAAATAAATAAAATGTTCTAATGGTGTGTTTATTCTAGCACTTGCTAAAGTTTTTAAAAGACATTATGTAAACAAAGCATTCAAAGAGGTGAAACCTCTACAAAGACATTATTACTCTAATCGTGAGCTAACAGCATCATGCTATTAAATACTGGATTTCAATACTGGTATCTAAAATTCATTTTATTATGTCTACTGGTCTTTAGTACAACACCTGCAGTTGTATTCTCATCAGACAAAAACCACACCTCACACATTATCTCCTCTTACCTTTTTGTACTTCAGCAAGACTTCTGTCACAGTTCCACCAAACCGGACGGTTTTTCTTGGAGGAGAATTGAAAAAATCATTCTCTAAGGCAAGCATATCTGAAATCCTGTAGAATCAAGATTATCAAACTATTATTAAGTTCATGATAAAGAATAATAACAATTGTAATAGCCAACATTTATTGAACCAACGTTGTTCAGTGGAACTGCTGCCAAGGCCTCTTAACTGGTCTCCCTGCTTCCACTTTTCAACTCCCAACAATCCATTCTAACGATCTTTCAAAAACTGTCTTCCCGCCGCACTTAGAATAAAGACCAAACTCCTTACTAATGTAGGTTTTCAAAGCTCTACATTAACCTGGCCCCTCTGCTGACTTCTCTGACCTCACCCCAACCACTTGTTTTACTGCAGCTATAGTGTCCTTTCTGTTCTTCAAACTTGCCAAGCTGGTTCTCATTTCACTGGCTGTTCACTCTATCAGAAACGCTCTTTTCCAAGCTCTATACATGGTTGGATTCTTGTCTCCACTCAAGTTGAAGCTCACATGTCCAAGGCCTTCAATATCAGCAATCTCAAGTACCCATCCTCTGCCTTCCCCCTCCCACAACCCTGTCATATTTCTTCACAGCACTTATCACTATCTGCAATCATCCTGTTCATTTATTTACTGGCCTATTTACTGTCTTTCCTCCCTAGACTGTAAGCTTTGTTGAGAGTGGGGACGTTAGTCTCTTTGGATAAACTACCACCGCGGTGTCTAACACAGAAAGTAGGAGGAGCTCAATAAATATTGGGAATTATGTTATGCTAAGTGTTTTACAAGGTTTGTTTCACTCAAACAGTGTACGTTAGTGAGAAAATATAGCATCTTACTAATGACTCTGAAAGTTAAACCCCAAAGTGTCCTGTGGGGGTTAGAGGCTTTCCAAGAGGAGCGAGATAAAGACTGTTAAACAAATATGTGTGTCGAAACAAATTTCAAACAAGAAAATGTTAAGATTCTATTCGCCATCAATGACAACATTCGGCTGATAATCCAAATAGCCCAGGAAACCCCTTCCAAATTTAGACGAAAAAGCGGGAGAAAAGAGAAGTCAAGGAACAGAACGCAGTACCCACAAGCCTGGGACACTACGAGGGAATCAATCCAGTGGGGAGAAAGGGGCCTCTGGAAAAGAGAACAGACTCACTTCTCCAGACATGTCCCATCTCCATTACCCACTTACGGGGAATGGGCTCATTCTTGCGACCCCGAGGTGACCCTGTGCCCCAGACCCTTTCAACCCGTTCCCCCAAGCCGGGTCCTGGGCTTTGGTCCCAGACGCACAGAAGGAAGCGGCCCGAATCTTACCCGGTCCTCGACGCGCCCAGCTTCTTGACCGCAGAGGCCGGAGCAGACGCATCGCCGGGCAACCGCGCGTGAAGCAGCGGGGCCGCCATTGGGCCTTACTAACACTCCGCCGCGCCGCGCCTCGCGCCGGAAGCCGTGCACCTCCGAGTCCCCGCCTCCGCCCCGGAAGTCGCGCAAGTAGAGCGGCGGCCCTCAGCCAATCACGCTGGGCGAGAGCTGTGCGCTCAGCGGGCTAGAGCGCCGCTAAAGCCGTCTCCGGCCCTCCCCGCAGCAGGCCTCGCCTCGGTGGAGGACTAGCTCCGCCCGGCGGGGCTGGGGCCGGGGGCCGGGGACGGGGCGGGCTCAACTCTGCGTGAAAGGATGGGAAGGGTTGGCCCTGTCCCGCACTGAGCATTCCAAAGTAGGGGTGGGGACGCCCGGGAGGTGCTAAGTGGTAGCCTTGTTTCCCTGAGTATTAATTTCTTGGAGTCAAAGCCTTCCTCAGTCAAGCTGAAGAAATTGAAGCCCTGTGATGAACCCAAATCCTCACAGAGCAAAGAGGATTCGAACCCGGCCGCATCACTTAAGAGGCCCCGGCTCTATACCCACTATACTATTCTCACAGACACCCCAAAATAATCTTATCCTCTTGAAAACAGACTCCACGATGGAACCTACCCAAAAGCCTCAGGGCTGTGATGGTGCTAGGGTGAGAAATCAGAGGCGAGAGAGACAGTTCCCAGGAAGAGTTAGCCTTTGAACTTAAATTTTTAAAGGAGGAACAGGAGGCTGCCAAACCTACACAGCAGCGACAGGTCATCCAGGCACAGGGAACAGCAGAGGCCAAGGCGTGGGGTCCGTGGGGGATGCAGAGGGAGAGGAGGGATCACCCCTCTCCTCGGTTTCTAGGAGGGAAAGGTGTTGCAACTTTTGGAAACTGTATAGAACTGTCAAAAATACGTAAAACCGGCTGCAACAATTTGTTAAACATAGTTCTGTTTTGTAACAGTGTAAAATCAGTATCTGTCTTTCTGGTCCTTACTGAGTTCCTGGGGAATGTTGGGAGTTCCTGGAGAATGATGGGCAGAAATTATCAGTGTCCCAAGAGCAGTGGAAATAAGTGCACCCTAGCTCACAAAGATGCTTCAAGATAGCTGTTTAGGCTGGTCCCAAGGTAGTGAGTTATCTCACTTGATTGTTCACAGTGAGTTACAGATTGAACTCCTTGTTCTACTACTTTCCCCCCTCCTCACTACTGCACTTGACTAGTCTTAAAAAAAAAAAAGATAGCTGTTTAAGTGGGAACCTCTTCGCCTCCACCCCAAAACAAAGCAAAACAAAAACCACAAATTCATGAGCACAATTCACATCAGTAAAAGTGTAAATATACTGTCAAGCAATTTGACAATTACTTTATTCTTTCATTTAAAAAAGTCTGACATGAACAGAAGGATATATTAATGTCAGTTATAAAACATAACAAAATGAACACCTGGGAATGGACCACCCAATTTAAGAAACGGAATAGTAACCTGTACTATATTGGAACTTCCTGTGGGCTCCTCCCAGAGCCCATCTTCACCCTGCTTTCTTCCCAAAGGTAATCACTATCCTGAGTTTTTAAAAATCATTTTAACTTTTCTTTATGTAATTACCATACATCTTCCTAAACAATGTACTACTTACTTTTGCTTGTCTTTGAATTTTATAAAATTATTTCTATGCTTTATTATACCACTTCTTATTTTCCATCAACATTATGCTTCTGAAATCCATCCCTGTTGTATGTAGTTGTGGTTTATTTTCTCTGCCATATAGCATTACATTATATGAATATACCATGACTTAATACTTATCCATTTTCCTATCATGAACGTTTGTTTCCTTTTTCTCTTCCCCCCATCATGTAAATTGCTGCTATGCATACTCTTGTACAGTGTCCTGATGCACATGTGCAACCGTTTTTCTAAAGAATTGTTGGCTTGGAGAATATACAAGGCATGACCAAAAAGCTTTCCAAAGTGGCTGTGCCAATATACACTCCCAACAATATCTTCTCCTTAGGCCGGGCGCGGTGGCTCACGCCTGTAATCCTAGCACTCTGGGAGGCCGAGGTGGGTGGATCGTTTGAGCTCAGGAGGTCGAGCCCAGCCTGAGCAAGAGCGAGATCCCATCTCTACTAAAAAAATAGAAAGAAATTAGCTGGAAAACTAAAAATATATATAAAAAATTAGCTGGGCATGGTGGCACATGTCTGTAGTCCCAGCTACTCGGGAGGCTGAGGCAGGAGAATTGCTTGAGCCCAGGAGTTTGAAGTTGCTGTGAGCTAGGCTGATGCCACGGCACTCACTCTAGCCTGGGCAACAGAGTGAGACTCTGTCTCAAAAAAAAAAAAAAAAAAAAAAGACAGTTTCTGGGGTCCCAACCCTGTGTTATGGGGACCGTCACCCTCAAAATCAGCTCGGGGCAGGGAGCAAAGGGCCAGCTGAGAGAGGGGTGCCATGGGAACAAGACCTGAGCACAGAGGAAGCACCTCTGTTTTCCACAAAGACAGGAGCCTACGCACCACCTTCATGTAAATCAGGAATAGACGCCCTCAAGACACTCCAGAGTTGGCCACATTGGAGGCTTCTGTCAGCCTGGGGTGCTGATGGTGTGAGAGGAAGCTGAGTCCCAAATGATCATTATTATCATTACCATTATTTATAACAAGGAAGATGGGCAACCTTCGAGCACACGCCACCTCTCCCCCGCATTTCAATTTCTGGAAGAACCATGGCCAGCAGGTGGCGCTGCAGGACGAGTCTGGGTGCGGCTGTGCTGCCTGCCGCATGCACAAGGTGCGCACAGCACAGACAGGCCCTGACTTAGGGTGGTTCAGCTGATGATTTTTCGGCATTACGATGGTGCAAAAGTGACACGCATTGAGTAGAAGCTGTACTTCAGGAACCCACACGACCATTCTGGTTTTCACTTTCAGGACAGTGTTCAACAAATTACATGAGATAGTCAACACTTTATTATGAAATATGCTTTGTGTTAGATCATTTTGCCCAACTGTGGCTACTGTAAGTGCTCTGAGACCATTTAAGGTAGGCGAGGCTAAGCTATGCTGCTTGGTAGGTTACATATATTAAATGCACTTCGACTTACAGAATTTTCAACTGAATGCTGCGTTTATCAGGGTGCAACCCCATTGTAAGTTGAGGAATATCTGCATTAATAAAGCACATGCTAACTGAGCGCTTCCTATTCTCTCTGGTGACAGGCTTCCTCTTTGGGGTAGATTGCAACGATGGCTCTGTTCCTCCTGATGCGCACTGCCACGTAACTCTGCAGCTCCATCACAAGAGGGTGACTTGTTCCACTCTTTTGGCTGGTGCCGTGTCACTTGCTTTGGTCAGTGGAATGTTAGCTGATGTGATGAAAACAGAGGCTTGAAATGGGCTTGCATCGTGGAGCTTGCTCCTGTGCACCCCAGCGTCCCCGTGAGAACACAGCAGCTGAGGGAGAGACAAATGGAACCGAGTCCAGCTGTCCTCTGCTGTAGACTGAGCATGTCCCCCTAAAATTCATAGGTAACCCTAATCCCCAATATTGAACTCTAGTTCCATGATAGGCAGGCTGAGGTGTTTGGGAGTAAAGTATACTCATATCTGCCACTTACTTTACATTCATTAAAAAGGTAAGATGGGGCTCGAACGCTCTGTGTCCTGACAGGAGCAGCGGCCGGGCCTTGCCGGGCGGGCAGGGGTTAAAATTGGAGCCTATTTCCCAACCTGAAGACAAAGAGTATCATGTGGTTACTAACTGCTCTTCATTCACCTATTGATGCCTCCCAGAAAAAAACGGCTCCAACGTTCCCAGAAAGCCCGGCTGCTATTCCACCAGCAACCACTGGAGGGCCCCAAACACCGCTATGGATCGCCACAGCTTCCCATCGCTCACACGCGACAGGTGCCTAGCAAGCCCATTGACCACAGCACCATCACTTCCTGGATATCACCTGAGTCTGATACAACAGCAGAAAGCCAGTTCCCAGCCTACCGGAAACCAGGCAGGACATTCAAGTCGAAAATCTACCACCTCCAAGTTTCCACATCTAACCTCTGAGAGTCCACAATCTTCTTGCATTTCAGAGACATTGGAGAGCCCCTTAATCAAGGAGTGCCCCAATCAACCAGACTTAGTTCCAATGCTCAGTCCCCAAAGTTGTGGGGACCTGTCAGTACATGCACTTCAGAGTTTACCTTATGTGTTCATTCCCCCTGACATCCAGACCCCAGAGTCCTCTTCTGTGAAGGAAGAACCTGTGTCCCCCGAACAGAAGGAAAATAGCTTTCCAAGCTGCTCTCTTCACACTACCACTACTAGCAGCCCAGAGCCTGGGCCCATTCTGGTTAAAGACACCCCTGAGAACAAGTATGGAATAAAGGTCACTGGAAGAGACGACAGCACCTGTTTGCTTACCTCAGGGAGCGAGGGAAGCTGAGCAGAAGCCAGTTCCTTGTGAAAAACTGACTGCCTCCCTCGTCAACAGTCTCCAGAAACTGCTGATTTTCACAGAGTTGCTAAAGTCACTTTTCTGGTTCTCAAGAGTATATAGAAATAAAACGGAAATAACACAAATAGAACAAAAGGTATTTTAACTAGAGTCCTGGAGTCATAAGGGAATTCAATTTCCAGATTTGCTTTTTAAGATACCTTGTGTCATAAACTGTTCACTTCATATTTTTCTGGTATTAACTGTTTAAAATGTATGTAAATAAATGGTTGCAGAAAGTCTTTAGAGGAAAAAAAAAAGGTAAGATGGATTAACCTAATCCCCAGTGTGATGGTGCTGGGAGGTGAGTGTGTCATGAAGGCAGAGTCCTCATGAAAAAGAAAATTATAATAACAAAAAATAAAAAAAAAGATAAATTAGGAAGGTAAGGTAAAAACAAAAATAAAAGAGAAGCCAGAGAACTCTCTCCCCCCTTCCACCTTGTGAGGACAAGGTGAAAAGATAGCCATTTATTAATCAATTAACCAGGAGTTGGATCCTCCCTAGACACCATGAATCTGCTGGTGCTTTGATCTTGGACTTCCCAGCTTCCAGGACTGTGGGAAATGAATTTCTGTTGTTTATAAGCTATGAGGTCTATGGTATTCTTTGCTGTAGCAGCCCAAATGGACTTTTTCTTTTTTTTTTTTTTTTTTTGAGATAGAGTCTCACTTTGTTACCCAGGCTAGAGTGCTGTGGCATCACCCCAGCTCACAGCAACCTCACACTCCTGGGCTCAAGCAATCCTCCTGCCTCAGCCTCCTGAGTAGCTGGGACTACAGGCCCTCACCACCACGCCTGGCTAATTTTTCTATTTTTTTAGTAGACATGGGGTCTCGCTCTTGCTCAGGCCGGTCTCGAACTCCTGACCTCAAGTGATCCTTCCACCTCGGCCTCCCAGAGTGCTAGGATTACAGGCGTGAGCCACCTCGCCTGGCTGGTACCTGTGAATTTTAACTTCCATTTCCCAGGTGGCTGGTGATACAGACCACCTTTTTGTGTGCCTGCTGGCCATTCACGTATCTCTCTCTTTTTTTTTTTTTTTTCTGGCAAAATGAGCATTCAGGTCCTTTGCCCACTTTTTTTTTTTAATTTAATAATTTCCAGATAATTTTCTTTCTATTTTTAGTAGAGACGGGGTCTCGCTCTTGCTCAGGCTGGTCTCGAACTCCTGACCTTGAGCGATCCACCCGCCTCGGCCTCCCAGAGTGCTAGGATTACAGGCGTGAGCCACCACGCCCTGCCTTTTGCCCACTTTTTAAATTGGGTTGTTTTTTATGATTGAGATGAAGGAATTCTTGTATCTTCATATTCTGGCTCCCTGTCCTTTGTCACATGTGTGTACTGCAAAGATTTTCTTCTGGCCTTTTTATTTCATCTACAGTGTCTTCTGAAGATCAGGAGCTTTCAGTTTCAATGAAGTCGAGTTTTTCAAGTCTTTCTTTTATGATCTGTCGGAAACGGAGGCTCAGAGAGGTGAAGATGCCTGCCTGGGGTCACACAGGTGGGAGTGATGGAACCCACACTTTAACCACTTTCTTCCCCCTCTGTGCCAGACCTTATTTTGAGGGGTGCAGGGGTTTAAAAAATAAAAACACCCAGTCCTCCAGGAGCCCTGAACCCCAAAGGCAGCTGATCCTCGGGCAGAGGACTAGAGAGCCCAGACAGGGTGCTGAGGGGCCGGGGTCCAGTTCGGCTCCGACACGGCCACGCCGTGTGCCCTTGGGCCGGCTTCACGAGCACTCCGGTGCCTCCTCACTGCTCCAGCCTGGCCTGTGAGTGGCGGGGGCGGGGAAGGAGTCCTCAGCCCCGGGCAGGGTGCAGAGCCCGCAAAGCCCAGATCGGGACCCGGGCGTCTCACGGCAGCCTGGTGCTGCCACCTCGTGGCGATGGCTGGGATGGACAGAGCCGGAGAGCATCATTCTCTTTCATTCACCCTCAAGACAGTTTCTGGGCCAGGGCGCGGTGGCTCACACCTGTAATCCCAGCACTCTGGGAGGCCGAGGTGGGCGGATCGTTTGAGCTCAGGAGTTAGAGACCAGCCTGAGCAAGAGCGAGACCCGTCTCTACTAAAAATAGAAAGAAATTAGCCAAACAACTAAAAATAGGAAAAATTAGCCGGGCATGGTGGTGCATGCCTGTAGTCCCAGCTACTTGGGAGACTGAGGCAGGAGGATCGCTTGAGCCCAGGAGTGTGAGGTTGCTGTGAGCTAGGCTGACGCCACGGCACTCTAGCCTGGGCAACAGAATGAGACTCTGTCTCAAAAAATATATATATACATATATATATATATATATATCTTCTCCTTAAGCTCCTATTTTCCCAAAGCACACCTAGGCTGCCATGTTGTTGTTGTTTTAAATGTATTTATTTATTCATTCATTCATTTATTCAGAGACAGGGCCTCATTCTGCTTGCCCAGGCTGGTCTGGAACTCCTGGGTTCAAGTGATCCTCCCACTTCAGCCTACAGAGTAGCTGGGACTACAGTTGAGTGCCACTGAACCCAGCTTTTGTTTAAAAATTTAAATGGAACCCTGAGAATACAAAAAATCCTTAAAACTAAACAGCATAACTTATTGTTAGAGTTCTTGGGGAGCCTCTACTCAGTCAACTTGTTCCAGGGGCCAACTCATCTTGCCAGGATAAAAGCCTCCTTTATTCAGTCTTTCCTTCCCCAGAGTCCCATCTTCCTTTGTCTCTAGCTCTAGTCAAAGAAAATAAGGACCCTCCCCTCCAAAAACAAAAACAACAAAAAAACAAACAAGGATTAACATGCTACCTACAAAGGCATGGCCCTGCCCACAATGCAGCTGTCCTTTCGCATCACTGTGCATTATGTTGTTTGTAATTGTTCTGAGCATCATCATTCCAGAACGAATGTTTGCTTTACTTTCACATACCCAGAAGACCCATTAAACTATTTTTTCAAAAGAGCAGTCATTCCCCAGAGATACATTTTACAGCCATCCCTAGAGTAGTTCTGTTGGTTAAAGCCTCTTAGCTTGCTAGTATCCGAAACTAACTTGAGCTACTGTAAGCAGAAAAGGAGTTTGTTCTAAGGATACAAGGATATTGTAAGGCACCAAAAAAGAATTTCTGGTTGGCCAAATTTGGGTAAGGGGCCCTGCTGTAATCTAATCATCACTGGCTAGAAAGATGAGGCCGGAATGGCTTCCAAAGATTCTTTGCTGTGGATGAGAAGGTCACTATAAATGCTCAAGAAATGTTTTGGAAATGGATGAATGGGAGGGAGGAGCCAGATCGCCAATTTCTAAATAGCAAAAACAATAGCAGATATCCCATTTGTTCCTTTCTCCTTTCCAAAGAGTCAACAAGTATCTTATGAGTCAATTATCTTTATAAAAACAAAAATTTGAGATCTCAACTATGTCTTTTGTAATATACATGCATGTATACATATACACATAAACATATATTCTCCCTCTCAAAGATAATTAATTTAGACCCTTCCTTACCCTAATAGCACAAAGAAGTATAAAGTAGTTTCTCAGCTTTGGCATTATTGATATTCTGGGCCAGCCAGATACTTCTCTGCTGTGAGGGGAAGGGGACTGTTCTGTGTGCTGTAGGATATTTAGCAGCATCCCTCGCCTCTACCCACTAGATGGCAGTAGCACTACCCGCCTCCACATAGTGACCAGCAAAAATATCTCCAGACGTTGTCAAATGTCCCTGGGGGACAAAAATCATCCCAGTTAAGAACCACTGGTATAAACACAAAACATGTTTGAAACAATTCAAGAACAGAAAACTAAAGTATAATATACAAAATCGTATTTTAAAAAGTCCTAAAATTTCCATTTTTGTTTTAATATTCTTGAGAGAACATATGCAAATCACTTTCAATTTTATTCTGCTGGAAAACAACGGTGGTACTATACAAGAGTCTCATGTTGTTTAATTCCTACTTGGAATATGTTTTTCAGATTTATTTTTATTTTTTTAGAAACAGGGTCTTGCTCTGTCCTCCAGGCTGGAATACAGTGGTGTGATCACAGCTCACTGCAGCCTTAAACTCCTGGGCTCAATTGATCCTCCCGCCCCAGCCTCCCAAGTAACTGGGACTATGGGCATGGCTAATTTTTTAATTTTTGCAGAGACAGGGTCTCGATATGTTGCCCAAGTTGGTCTCAAACTCATGGCCTCAAGCAATCCTCCTGCCTCAGCCTCCCCAAGTGCTGGGATTACAGACATAAGCTACTGTGCTGGACATTTTTCAGATTTTTACCAAGAGGATGCTACAAAGAAAAGTACAATAGTAAAAACAGAAAGGAAATGACTTCTGAAGAGACCAAATCTCATCTTTGTGTTCCCTATAGGAGCTAGCACTTAATATGTACTAAGTAAAAATTTTATCACTTTTTAGTAACTCCAGTTTTGAAAGTCGTCGATGAGATCAAAGGTAAAAAGAGACTCTGAGCTCTGTCATTTTGTTTTACACTGTCACTATCCCTAGCCTTTTCACAACTGAGCTTTGACTATGGCAGAGAAATTAAATGCAATGCTTAGAATAGTGTTGAATAGAACACACATTGATTTTTATTCAGGCTAATGTCAAGTATGACCTTAATTCTAGAAGAATAAAACTAAATCCAACATACTTAAGTGTATTTTATATGTCCCGGGGGAGAAACAAAAGAAGGAAGGGAGAGAGGATTCCAGACTTCAAGGAGCTTACAAACTTGTGAAATCAGATTTTAACTTGCATATTAACTTGAGAGAAACTTGAAAAGGGGGCACAAAGGCGAAGGTACAGAATATATAGTACACAGTATAGTCAATATATAGTGTGTATACTTTTTTTTTTTTTTTTTTTTACTGAGCCCATTCTTCTGCAGAACACTTTTAGGAGACAAAGTAAAATTATCCTTTTTCAGTTCAAGTTCAAACCTCTAAGATGATTATTTTATTTATTTATTTTATACTCATTTAAAAAAATTTTTTATTTTGAAAATTTCAAACATATAGAAAATTAGAAGAACATAATCAACACTTAAGTCTTCACAATCTATATCTCACAATTATCACTTTACCACATATCCTTCATCTATGTCTTTTTTCACTAAAGCATTTTATTTTATTTTATTTATTTTTTATTATTTTATTATGGGGGATACAAAAGTTCAGGTTACATATGTTGCCCATGTACCGCCTGTCCCCCCAAGTCAAAGCTCCAGGCGTGTCCATTCCCCAGACAGTGCGCATTGCACTCATCATGTAGGTATATACCCATCCCCTCCTCGCATCCCCCTCTCCCCGAGTCAGCACCTTCAAGCGTGACCATTCCCCAGACGGTGCGCAACGCACTCGTAAGATGATTATTTTAAAGGAGGTTATTTATAATATGGTGAAATGATAATTATACTGATCCAGTAGGAAAAGGACTCAAACTCAGGATTGTAAGATTTTAGTTCAGCCTCTGACATTAATGAGCTATGTGATCTTAGGCAGGTCACTTATGATTTTTTGTAGGTTTTTTTGGGGGGTGGGCGGGTGGAAAGGACTGGACTACATGGCCTCTGGGCATCTTAAAGTCAATGGTCAATCGTAAGCTGTGGACCAAGGTCCATATTTATTATTGCTTAGAAACATTAGATTGTAAACAACCAAAGTACCTATCAATAGGAAACAGGTTAAATTGGTACATTCACTAAATGTAATACTACGTGTTCAAAAAAAGAAGAAACTCTTTAATGGAAAGCTCTCCTAGATACATGTTAACTGAAAAAAGCAAGGTGCTGCACAGTATGTAAAGGAACACTGGCATATGTAAACTCTTTGTATATATATGATATATATAACGAACACACATTATATGTGTAATATACGTTCATCATATACATATAAATCAAAGAATTGGCAAGAAACTAATAGCACTTAATATCTGTCAGTAGAATTGTGCCAAGTGACAGAAGTAGGGTTATAGGGAGATTTCACTGTGTGCCATTTTGTGCTTTTTTTTTTTTTTTTTTTTTTTGAGACAGAGTCTCACTCTATTGCCAGGGCTAGAATGCAGTGGTGTCATCGTAGCTCACTGCAACCTCCAACTCCTGGGCTCAAGGGATTCTCCTGCTTCAGCCGCCCAAGTAGCTGGGACTACAATTGTGTGCCGGCTAATTTTTTCTATTTTTTTTGTAGCGGGGTGGCGGGGGTCGTGATCTTGCTCAGGCTGGTCTTGAACTCCTGGCCTCAAGCAATCCTCCGTCTCAGTCTCCCAGAGTGCTAGGATTATAGGCATGAGTCACCATGCCCAGACTGCTTTTTTAATTTCATATGGAAATATATAGTCAAAGAATTACATTTTAAATATTTACCCATCTTATAAAAACATTTCTTTTAAAACTTGGAAAAAATAAACCAGAAAAGTTTAGTGTTTTCAAAATACATAAACATCTGTATTCACTAAGATGAAAGGAATTTGTATTTTCTTTCCAGGTGACCATTTTCTGTTTCTAGGCAGACTGTAGGTAGCACCTGAAGTTCTTAAGGTTCTATTTACCCCAGATAAAATCTACTCATACTAGTATTGATTAGCCATTGCATGATAAAAGGCTTTTCTGTAGGTTCCTGCAAATGCATACACACCCCCTTCTACAACGTCCTTTGTTCCATAGTACATTAAACTTAATTCTTCTCTAAGTTCCTAATTGTAGTTCTAGAGTTATTAAAACAACTGGGCTTACCTGGTGCATTCCATATATATATATATATAGAAACTCAACTACTGTATATATTACTTAAAAAGAAATTTATAAACATCATATGGCTTACAAATTGTCAGTTTAATTCAATTTTTGTGGTAAAATACACCCAACATAAAATGTACCATCTTAACTATTTTTAAGTGTTAAGTATGTTCACATTGTTTTGCAACCATCACCAGCATCCACCTCTGGAACTTTTTCATCTTGCAAAACTGAAATTCTGTACCAATTAAACAACTGTCCATTTCCGCCTCCCGGCAGCCTCTGGCAACCACCATTTTACTGTGTCTCCATGATTACTCCAGGTATCTCACATAAGTGGAATAATACACCATTTATCTTTTTGTGACTGGTTTATTTCACTTAGCACAAAGTCTTTCAATTGTTCTTTTTTCCAAGCATCTGCAATGCATAAAGTCTTCCAGCTTGAGTTATTCAAATTATAAATACATAAATATTGAAGCATGAGACAGAGAAAGGAAAACTATAAAAACTAGAATTTTTGGAAGTTTCTATCAAAAGTACTGTACCATTTAAAAACCTACTTGGCCTATAACTGGAAATTTCAAAAGGAAACTATATCTATATTAGAGCAGCCTTATACAAATAATCCAGCAACATAGAGAAAGAATATAAGAGGAGGCAGACCTAAATGAATTTTATTAGATTATCATTAAAATGTGCAATAAAATCAGATTTTAAATCCTTGGGAAAATGAGAAACTCAGAAGTTGTGAGCATATACATATAAGTTGCAGCATATTATAATGCACTGATTGCATTAATACCTTCTGATAGCTATTTCATAAAGAGGTCACAAAATATCCTTAAATAAAAAGAGTTGTTTGGACTCTAAAAAGCTGTCAGGAAAAAAAAAAGAGATAAAAAGAGTTGTGCTTTTTAATATCTATTTCTGTGGGAATTTTACTTACATACATATTCACCTAGAGTATGTGAGACATTATTTTCCATTTGGAATGCTGCAATGCCTTCATGAGAAAAGTCTATTTTAAAAACCAACTTATTTTAAAACAAGGTTCATTTGGAATAGCGCAGTTTATTATGGCTTAAAATTCTGGCAATAGATAACTTTATCACCTGAAGCTGGAAAACTATCCCCAATACCAAAACAGATATACTTGGCAGAGGCAGTCTAGTAAGTCTGCTGGTCTGAGAGAGGTCAGGACTCTGGATGGAGGTTTCCAAAACAAGATGAGGATAAGTGTGCTTTTATAAAGTTGGCAGTTAAATCTGTAGAAACATTGGTGAGTTCTGAAAAGAAAAAGGCAATTTTTATTTCAGATGATATTTATAAACAAAATAATCTGAAGTAAACAAGAAAACTAAAGAGTTGCTGATTCTCATTCTCTCTGTGCCAGTAATGCTTTAAATCAAGAAGCAACCCATAGATTGATATGGAGTATTACAGCTCAAGTTACAATCAAGAGGCTTAAGAAAAAGGCTCATTAATAACTTTAATCTGGAAGGAAAGCTTATAATATATACCATATAACATATTGTACATTAAATATACATCTATTCCAGCTCCTCCATTTGCGTGACATTGGACAGATTACTTAACTTCTCAATATCAAATCTACTAACTTTGAAATGAAGATTATAATGGTGTCCAACTCTAACTGTTGTGAGGAGTGTCTGTAAATCACTTAGTACCTACCATGTGTAGTGAATTATCATCCAATAGCACTAAAGGTCAGCTATTATTACTACTAAATGCCCCAATTTGTGTTGATTCAGAGATGTACAAACTGGGGATACAAAGACAAATAAAACAAAAATGAAGGCCGGGCATGGTAGCTCACGCCTATAATCCTAGCACTCTGGGAGGCCAAGGTGGGTGGATCCCTCGAGGCCAGGAGTTTGAGACCAGCCTGAGCAAGAGCGAGACCCCGTCTCTACTAAAAATAGAAAGAAATTATATGGACAACTAAAAATATATAGAAAAAATTAGCTGGGCATGGTGGCGCATGCCTGTAGTCCCAGCTACTCGGGAGGCTGAGCCAGTAGGATTGCTTAAGCCCAGGAGTTTGAGGTTGCTGTGAGCTAGGCTGACGTCACGGCACTCACTCTAGCCTGGGCAACAAAGCGAGACTCTGTCTCAAAAAAACAAAAAAAACAAAAACAAACAAACAAAAAACAACAAAAATGAAGAAGATTCTCATGTAGAGAAGATACAATTATTATATAAAGGCTGAGTCACCTGACGATCAAATTAAAAATTTTTAAAGTATCTCATGAACTATAGGGCAATTTTTGATTATTAAAGGTCAGGATTTCTCAACACAGTATTGACATTTTGGGCTAGATAATTCTGTTGTGGGGTGCTGTCTTGTGCACTGTAGGATGTAGGTAGCAGCATCTCTGGCCACTGCCCACCAGATGGCAGCAGCACCCCTTCCCACCCTGCTGTGGGCTATCCACATGAGCCTCAGAGGCCAAGCTGGGGCATCAGTTTCCACTCCTGCTCCCCCAGGCACTCCTAGCGCACGCCTGCCTCTCTGGCCAGGATCTGGGCATCACCACCTACACGTGGGACACTCTGCTGTTGGCAAATGCCAGGCGCCAAAAGGTGGAATCACAATCTGGGAGTTGAAGACTTAGCAAATCCTCGGTTGGCCAGAGAACCAAGTAGAGAAGGCTTGGTATTCTCGAAGGAGAATGGTGGGCCCAGATCTGAGTGTCACTGGGGCAAAGTGAAATAGACCAAGTTGGCCACAGATCTGCCCAGCTAGGCCCCCTCTCCCTCTGGCCAGTTGATTTTGATCAGGTAAATGACTCCAGCTGATGCAACTGGAGTCAAAGGAACTGTAAAACCTACTCTAGGCAAACAGGGCAGAGCAGGGCAGCAGTTTTTTCTCTTGTTATATACACAGCCACATAATATCCTCAGTTTTGCCTTTTGGTCCACAAAGTCTAAAATATTTACTATTTTGGCCTTTGCAGAAAAAAATCTATTGATCCCTGTTTTAGATAAGTGTTTATCTCACCAATATACAGAAATGTGTCACAGTATTTGGTGTTTATTCTATACAATATCATCTATGTAGCAAAAAATATAATGTACAAGTAAATAAATAGCTGAAAGTGTTTTCCTGAATAAATACGCACGGAGCCTATACTTTAGTTAGAAATTGTTGCTAAGGTCTAAGAGGTCTGTTTTCACCTCAGAACTAAACGAGAGAGACGTTAGCAATTAATCTCTAATAATTGGCCTATTGCCATTACTTTACAGCAGAGGCCACAGGTTGGAAACTATGAAAACAACTCTACCTTGCTTAAAAAGCCTTCAAAGGTTTTCCAATGCTTATAAGAATTAATGGTTTTTATTCCCTGGAAAGACCCTCCACCATCTAGCCCCATCTTCCCTCCCTAACTTCACTTTCAGACACTACGTATGCCTCTTTCTCTCCAACCTGAGTCTCAAGCACCCTTGACTATTGATAGCATCAAGCTATCCTTTCCCAAAGGTGCCCCCAACAAGCTATGAACTGTTACAAACTTCTGTGTGTTTTTGTTGATGCTCTTCCCTTTCCACAGAGTGTTCTTCCCCGTCTTCTTCACCCAGTGAACACCTACTTTAGGATCCAACTCAAACATCCTTCACTCAGCCCACACCTATATTCTCAAAGCACTCTGAGTAGACTTCTATTATATCACAGTGTGGCAGTTACTCCTGTGGCTGTCTCCCTTGATAGGTGGTGAGTGCTTGGAGAGCAGGGACATTATATTTAGCACTAAATCTGCAGGGCTTAATGTAATGCTCCGCCCCCAGCAGAGGTGGGGAACCAGCGGCCTCAAGGCCACATGTGGCCCCCGAGATGGCCAAGTGCGGCTCCTCAACAAAATCCAAACTTCACAGAACAAATCCCTTTATTAAAAGGATTTTTTCTGCAAAATTTGGATTCAGTCAAAAGTCCACACTCAAGGATCCAGAAGGCTGCAGGTTCTCCACCCATGGATGAATTATTTGGAGGGCACCCTTTCTGTCAAAAAGATAATTCTTCCACTTGTCTGCTACAGGGCCTACCCCTCCTCCTTCACTGCCTAAAATTCTATCCTCTTTATTTTTCTTTTTCTAAATTTTTTGTAGAGATGAGGTCTCACTATGTTGCCCAGGCTGGTTTTGAACTCCTGGCCTCAAATGATCCTCCCGACTCGGCCTCCAAAACTGCTAGTATTACAGGCATCAGCCACTGCTACCAGCTCTTTATTTTTTTCTTTTTCTAAATTTTTCTATCCTCTTTAGAGTTATTCCCTTGATTTAGAGAACAAAGACTACAAAGCTCTCTGATGGCAAGTCTGCATTCTTTCATCTTTATTTATGTTTATCTTACTCCTGGCACTTAGCACAAGTCTCCAAGAATTACGTAGAGAATTTTTCAATCGTGCAAATTACCTGATATAGAATCAAGGGGAAAAAACAATGATTTCATGCAGTAACACTAAGTCTTTTCCTTCTGCAATGATGGTTTGTTGGTGTTTTGCTCTTTTTTGTCTTTTTAATTTACTTTTTTTTTTTTTTTAAGTTTTATTTTTTGAGATAAGGTCTCACTCTGTTGCCCAGGCTAGGGTGCAATAGCATCATCATAGCTCACTGTAACCTCATACTGCTGGCCTCAAGTGATCCTCCTGCCTCAGCCTCCCGAGTAGCTGGGCCTACAGGTGTGCACCACCACACCTGGCCAATTTTTCTATTTTTTGTAGAGACAGGGTCTTGCTCTTACTCAGGCTGGTCTCAAACTCCTACCGCAAGTGATCCTCCTGCCTCAGCCTCCCAAAGTGCAAGAATTACAGGCATGAACTACTGTGCCTGGCCTTTTTTGTCTTTTTCAAAAAAATAGAAATAAACATAAATCAATGAATGTATTTCATGTTAAATCCAAGCCTTCAAATTGTACAAAACCAAAATAGCCAAAAAAAATTTTTTTTTTTTGCTCTGTTGCCCGGGCTAGAGTGCCATAGCATCAGCCTAGCTCACAGCAACCTCAAACTCCTGGGCTCAAGCGATCCTCCTGCCTCAGCCTCCCAAGTAGCTGGGACTACAGGCATGTGCCACACCATGCCCAGCTAATTTTTTCTATATATATTTTTAGTTGTCCAGCCAATTTCTTTCTATTTTTAGTAGAGACGGGGTCTCGCTCTTGCTCAGGCTGGTCTCGAACTCCTGACCTTGAGCAATCCTCCTGCCTTGGCCTCCTACAGTGCTAGGATTACAGGCAATAGTCAAAATTCCTAGCCTCTACAGATTATCTATAGAATATACAGGTGTGTATACATCTAGAAAGAGAATGCCTTTACATTCTCTTAAAGGAAGTTTGAAGAAAATTGTAAGGAAATAAAACCAATCAATATGAAATAAAGATGAACATCTTGGATAATATGTTGGTAGAGTTTAAACAACAAGGAGCCTAACATATTGTTCTGCCCCATCCCTTAGAGCAGGTAACTTTTTTTTTTTTTTTTTTAAGGCGGGGTCTCACTGTGTAGCCTAGGCTGGAGTGTAGTGGCACATCATAGCTCACTGTAAACTCCAACTCCTGGGCTCAAGTGATCCTCCCATCTCAGCTTCCCAAGTAGACAAGACTATAGGTATGAGCCACCATGCCCAGCTAATTTTTTTGTAGAGACAGGGTCTCATTAATGTTGCCCAGGTTGGTCTCAAACTCCTGGCCTTCCAAAGTGCTGGGATTACAGGTATGCACCATGGCAACCTGCAGCAGGTAACTTTTGAAACAGTACTGGAGAAAGACCAGGAAATTGATACTCAGAAATGTGCATTGTGTATCATTGTATGCAACTATATATTGATACCATATGTATATCATGACAAGCACTTAACCCACAGAGAAGCAGGGTCACCAATTCTGATCTTCTCTATCTTTCTAATTGGCAAGAGGTTGAGGAGTTAAGTGGAATTCGTCCTCAACAGTCTCACTCATAAATTCATTAAACAGGTTAGCACAAAGGGTCTTGTGATTAAGCAGAAAGCTCACGTGATAATACGAATAGCCATATGTTTTCCAAATTCCAGAATCATTCAAGTTTCAGTTGTACAATTAATTTTTAGCTCTAAATTGACTCAAGTAAAATGTTTTTTTAACATAAATGTATTTCAAAAAGCAACTATCCGGACAGAGGTGGGGGCTGGGGGGAGGGGATGGGTGCACACCTGCTTGATGAGTGCGATGCACACTGCCTGGGGAATGGACACGCTTGAAGCTCAGACTCAGGGGGATGGGGGGACATGGGCAATATATATAACCTGAACTTTTGTGCCCCCATGATGAACTGAAAAAAAAAAAAAAAAAAAAAAGAAGCAACTGTCTTGTAAACAGAAAACCAGTATCACTTGGCACAAGAAGATGTTATCCATTGAAATAAGTTTGTGAACAAAAATGCTATTAAATTCTAGCTATGTGCAGTTGTTGCCTGCGAAAGCATTAGAGAGGTGGTAAGGATCACCAACCTCAAACTAAGGACATTCTTCCTGATAAAAATCAACAGGATTGAAAAAGAATTGGAAAGCAAATAACTTTCCCACCCTAGGTGCCAATGCCATTTAATGCTGGATCCCTGT